>NC_135234.1:680669551-681315801 GCF_051348905.1 Ranitomeya variabilis
ACCAGTTGGTCTCGCAGCACAACGTCAATTGGCCCCACACCTATGCCGTCCTTCCGTATATTGGCAGTCTGAAGCTCCTGCAGTGCGTTCATATATTGCGTCACGGTCTCCCCCTCTCTTTGTACCCGGCGGAACAGTCGCATACACAGCTCCCTTACGTCAGTGGGGTCCCCATGCGTCTCCTCAAGTTTACGTAATACTTTGTCCAGGGTATCTCTCGACTGGGGGGGTCTTAGCATAACAGAGTCCCGTGCATCCCCCTCTAGGGCCATCACAGCTATTTCCGCCTACAGAGCCGGTGTCATAGGATACATCCGCATCATCCCTTGGATGCGCTCCGTCCAACCCCACAACATGACATTACTCCCTGAAAATTTTGGCAGGTTAGCTAACATGGCTCCCAGGGAAATGCTAGACCTTGGGCCTCCCTCAACTGCTTGGTCTGCCCCTTCCGTGCTACCGTGTGACATCCTGCTGACTACGCCAAGTGTAATAGAGTGCAGGGTTTCGTATGTCACCACGGAACAGACAGACCAACTGTTGAAGGGGATTTATTAACAGGGGTAAAATTCTCCTCGCAGGGAGTAAACGGGGTTAATAGAGTCAAGTAAACGGGGTTAATAGAGTCAAGTAAAACAGTAAACAGTTAAGCGGAATCAAAGGGTTAACGAGTGTTCTTGTAACTTATCAGCCCAGGGAGGTCCTGACTGGAGGGTCCTTTTCCCAATGTGGATACAGTCACCAGCAGGGCTTGAGATCCTGAAGTCTCTTCTGTGTCTCCTGGAAAGTCCGGGGTTAAGTCTCTCTGCAATCTGTTCTTCGCAAAGTGAAACTGAAACCAGGAAATAGCACAGTCACCGTCGCTGCTGCAAGAGCCTCTGTGCACCAGGCTGACAGTCTCCCTGTATTAACGCTGTCACACACACTCTGGGTAGTTACTTATCACACTCAGGGATTCTTTGCTTGTCACTGCGGTCACCAGGGATTCTTTGCTTGTCACTGCGGTCACCAGAGCTGCACAGTCACTGTCTCTGATTCTGGAGGCTTCCAAATCTACACACCCACATCCAGCCTGCACTCTGGTGGGTATCTCAGCCTCAGTGCCCTCACGGGGAGCACTACTTTTAGGGGAGCGCGGCGCTGCAGCCTGCCCTCTCTTTGGCGCGCTGCTTTCTCTCTGCTCTCCCGCTCTTTTCTGACCACACCTCTCTTTTCCCAGCAGTCCCCTGGTCCCCTCTGTCCAGGGCAGAAAGTCTTCCCCCCAGCAACCCAGCTGTCTGACTAAGTGGTTCCAGGCAAGGAGCAGGGAAAGCAACCTCTTTACACAGCTATAAAAGGTTTTCATGGCCACACGGCCATGCGTTAGTATCAACCTATGTCATGAGCTTTGCTGCTTTTGTGGTCATGTCTGCATGAGGTCAGGGTTGGCTGAAATAAGCCCCTAGAATAACGGCACCTCCAGTGAGGAGTTTTGTGTGTTTGAATTCAGGGCTGGCGTATAGCCAGTAGAATTCTGGCTCCATCGGAGAGGAGGTGTTTGTGTGCTTTGCTGACTGTGTGACCATTGTTTGCTCTCTGCTCAGTTAAGGTACCTTCACACGAAGCGACGCTGCAGCGATAGCGACAATGATGCCGATCGCTGCAGCGTTGCTGTTTGATCGCTGGAGAGCTGTCACACAGACCGCTCTCCAGTGACCAACGATGCCGAGGTCCCCGGGTAACCAGGGTAAACATCGGGTTACTAAGCGCAGGGCTGCGCTTAGTAACCCGATGTTTACCCTGGTTACCAGCGTAAAAGTAAAAAAAACAAACAGTACATACTCACCTGCGCGTCCCCCGGCGTCTGCTTCCTGACACTGACTGAGCTCCGGCCCTAACAGCACAGCGGTGACGTCACCGCTGTGCTTTCACTTTCACTTTAGGGCCGGCGCTCAGTCAGTGTCAGGAAGCAGACGCTGGGGGACGTGCAGGTGAGTATGTACTGTTTGTTTTTTTTGCTTTTACGCTGGTAACCAGGGTAAACATCGGGTTACTAAGCGCGGCCCTGCGCTTGGTAACCCGATGTTTACCCTGGTTACCAGTGTAAAACATCGCTGGTATCGTTGCTTTTGCTGTCAAACACAATGATACACGGCGATCGGACGACCAAATAAAGTTCTGGACTTTAATCAACGACCAGCGATATCACAGCAGGATCCTGATCGCTGCTGCGTGTCAAACTAAACGATATCGCTAGCCAGGATGCTGCAACGTCACGGATCGCTAGCGATATCGTTACAAAGTCGTTTCGTGTGAAGGTACCTTTAGGTAGCTGTGATCCTCTGTGAGGTTAATAGGGCACAGCGTTTTCCTATCTATGCGATTCTGTGAAGTAACAGAGTTCGCTTATACCGCCATATAGTGCCGCCAATTCTAGCAGCAGGTTACTCTCCTGCACGGTGGACCCCGGGTTAGCGAACACACCTATTATTTCTTATATATATACTCAGTGCGTTCCGCCACCCCTAACACATGGTAGAATACCAAAGTTTAGAAGAGTATAAGAGACTAAACATGACACCTCGTGGCTTGAGGGTCCAGATCTTCCCAGCTTGGGAGGTGGACAGTGATTTTCGAAGTACATGGGAAAATGTATTACAGAAGTGTTCATATATACTTATTGACATGCTGGTTAAACATGACCGATTGGTATTATCTAAACTAAAGGATGACATTAGAGAGAGAGAAACCAGACTTGGGTCTTTTGATAAAAAGGAACAGGTAGACCCCTTTAAAGAACTCTTAAAACAAATCATAGATAGTTATGAGAGAGACATTTTTAAGGGGAAGAAAAATAAGTTCCAGCAAGATAAGGCTGACTATGACAATCAAAGCCTTCAAATGGACCCATCGGGGCAACAATAGAAAAATCACTAGGAAAATCATGGATCATAAGAATGATGTTACATTAACTGGTGTGGACCCAGCTTCTAGTGATTTTTTATCAACCGACACAAGCGATCAAGAAAGCAGCATAGAACGGGTTGAAGAAAACCCAAGAAATCACGGAAAGAAAAACAAGAACTTCAGGACATGGTCACCGAGTGCCAGATGGGTAACACGCTTCAGCAATCGGAAGCGATACTAGTAACTTCTGATCAGATGAATGATTTGACATCCAACCACGGTGAGTTACGTATTATTAACTTATCTTCGTATGTATTATCAGCAACTGAAGTGAACTTACTATTTAAGGGCTTGTCATTTTCCCCGATGAATACGTTAGATACATTTGAGTTGACAAAGGACCTCTACATGTTCTGTAGACGACTCATGTTCAAATTATTGTATCAACAACCATCACCGATTGACAACATCCTTGAAAATGACAGACAAGTTCTCCGTGATCTGATGGAAGAAAATAAAACTCACTCAGGTAGGAGGAAGTTCACTGGCAGATTACCATCACAAGTCACCCCATTATTCTCTATGTTCCCAGCTATACAGATTTTATTTGAGACCACTAGTCGAGATATACAAAGGCTAAAACCTGATAGGAATTGTCAGAATAACCTATCGAGGGAGGAGAGACAGGCATTGGACAGCTTGAAAAGGAATGTTTATTTGAGATAAAAGAAGCAGATAAGGGCTGGAATATCATTCTCTGGATGTAAGATATGTACTGCATGGAAGCCAGACGCCAACTTAGTAATACACAATATTATCAGACCTTGCCATCAGACCCTACCTCCACATTTAAGACATGAACAGTTAAATTGTTTTGTTAATGAACTGAATGATAACTGCTGGAATATTAAGCTGACCTCCTCTTTTTCCACCAGCTCGGTTGATTTTCTTGATTTGAAACTGATGCTTCATGGGAACCTGATCACTGCCACCCTGTATCGTAAGAAGACAGCTACCAACAACCTTCTGCTCTTCAAAAGCTTCCATCTGGCTCATCTTCGTAAAGGTATACCCAAGGGGCAATTTCTGCGACTCAGGAGGAATTGTAGTAGTTTGCAGGATTTTAATGATGAATCAAGTGCACTCACTGACAGATTCCATGAGCTAGGTTGTCCACGGAAAAATTGTGTCCAGAGCCTTTGAATATTCTCACAACAGTTCAAGGAAGGATGTTTTAAAATCCAGGGTGAGAAGAACACCTAATAAAATAAACGTAGTAACCCAATTTAACAACCAAGGGAGTGATGTATACCATATCTTGAACAAAAACTGGGGTATCTTGTTGAGTGAAGATAAACTCAAACCATTTATTGGTGATTGCCCACAATTGGTAGCGAGATGAGCAAGAAATTTAAAGGATCACTTGACCAATAGTCACTTCAAACGACAGACAACTAAACTTAGGGTTGGTAATCCAAATAAGGGTACTTTTCCATGTGGGGATTGTTCAGTTTGCCCCCTAATGATTTCCAGTACTGGTATCTCATTGAATCATTTATCCACACAGGTCTGTTCGAAAGCGTATTTCAACTGCCGTTCACGCAATCCTGTCTATGCGCTGATCTGTGGATGTGATAAATTATATGTGGGTCACACTACCCAGGAGCTACGCCGGAGAAACCAGCAACATCTCTCCAACATTGCCACTGCAAGAAAGGATAGATCTAAAGGTAAATCTATCACCTCAGTGGCTGCTCATTTTTTGGATGTCCATCATGGGTCACCTGACACCTTGCATGTTATGGGATTGGAGGGTGTCTGCACTAATATCAGGGGGGGGGAAGGTTACAGACGAACTCCTCAGGCGAGGGGCAAGATGGATTTTCGATCTGGGGAGTCTTTCGCCTGAAGGGTTAAATGAAGAGTTATTATATACTGGGTTCTATAGGAAATCGTGATCTGAATTGGATCATGTTTTCTTGTCTTAGTCCCTGGTATATTTCATGTACCTTCATCTTTGTTATTTTTAAATCATCTCCTTTTGCCTCGTTTTCTCTCCTTCCCATTGCAGACTCTCAAGCTTCTGGGATTGGGTGTATCCAGGACCTATATAGACAATTTCATTATATTTGTATACTTCCCCTTTTTTTCATTTTTTTCAATATTTTTTTTATTTATTTATTTACTTATTTTCATTTTTTGTTTATATTTTTTATATTTTATTTTTCATATACTTAGACTTTTTCTATATTTTTTACTTGGTATATATCTGATAGTATCGTTAAATAATACCTTGCATCTGACTTGCTATAACAGTCTATTGCATTCTATCCTTATCTGCTGCGTGTGTCTCTATTATGTTGCGGTTGCTAAACCAAAAGACATTATCAGCCGCATGCGCAGTAAACCCTCTGACCATCCAGGTTTACAGCGCATGTACTTGTGCCCTAATACATCCCTTTCAAGAAATGCATTTATGACCACCAATCTATACAGGGCTTGCGCATGCGCTCTATACATGTGGACCGTCACTCACTTCCTTCCGGGTCACCGTTCACAGCGCACTTCGTGTATCACCGCTGATTCACCAACATGCCGTTCCGTGTGCAGCCAGAAAACAGCCGGTATGATTTTGTTATAATTTCGTTTCCTATTTAAAAGATAAAGAACAGGACCAGAGTATATCCACCTTGAAAAAGACACCGTGAGTGTCGGAACGTGTGGGTCCGTGTATCTCTTAGGCTGGAATTTGTGCTGGGGTGAGCATCTGACTGTTTCAGGGCTAAGTATTGACTGTGACGTATTAATTTGCCTTATCTAATTGGGTCTCCTGACCAGTCAGGGGCTTACTGGGACCCCACTCTATTGGTACCATATATATTTTTCATAACAACCATCCTGCAGGACAAATTGTGTTATTGTATACACTTGAGCTAGGACATTATATGATTCCCTGTCCACCTGTAGATACTTTGTTGTCAGATTTTCTCACAACAGGCATTGTTTCTTTAGTCCACAGTTGAGTTGGATTTGTGTGAATTATCCCTAAGGGATTTTTATTTGTTTTTATATGTGTGTATTTCTGGTTCTGTAGCAAAACTTTTTGTATTTAAATATAGTTGTCTGGGTGATCCCTGTTTTGTGCATGTACCTGTTTCTCATTCTACTCATTTAATTGTTTTTGACATGCATTAGGTGATCCCTGTATGAGTATTTATTGGATTATTGCTATAGTGTTATAGTATAGTTGATGTGCCCGCTCACATGTATGTTTCATGTCTCCTCCCGACCAGAGAGAGCAGCTCGCCTGAAGTCGGGTGTAGAGCTCCCCCTTCTGGTCTGGAGTCAGAATGGTATTGTATGTGCTGAATACCTGTTAAAGGGATCCTTCCTCGCTTCCAAGTGTGCTGGTTCACATGTTGTCATTTGATAGCGTGGGAACGGCAGCGCTCTAACCAGCAGTAATGATCTAAAGATCAGCATGGTAAACACTTGATGTTCAGGTTGCTGAACCCGAACAGAAACAGACTTCCTGGAGTGCACAGACACAAAACATTGACCTCGAATGTTACTGCTTGGGTTCACCCATCACTAGTTTGGATCAAATTACTAATCCATAGAGTATTACTTGGTTTGTGGTACATTTCTGTAGTGTATAACACTCCAAAAATGTGTTTACATTTTTTTCTGGATTTAAACACCATAAAGTATTACATAGTCTGTGGTATATTTTAGTGGTATATGACACCCCAAAAAAGAGTTGAAAAAATTGTTTGTATTCAGTTACTCATCCATACAGTATTACGTGCTCTGTTGTTGTGAATTTGCTTTTTGCTCCCTCTAGTGGTTACTAGTTTTTTGACTCTGGTTTTTCTGTCTTTCCTTTTATCCGCACCTGGGTCGTTAGTTAGGGGTGTTGCTATTTAAGCTCCCTGGACCTTCAGTTCAATGCCTGGCAACGTAGTTATCAGAGCTAGTCTGCTGTGCTCTTGTCTACTGATCCTGGTTCCAGTTATATCAGCTAAGTCTGCCTTTTGCTTTTTGCTATTTGTTTTGGTTTTGTATTTTTGTCCAGCTTGTTCCTAATCTTTATCCTGACCTTTGCTGGAAGCTCTAGGGGGCTGGTGTTCTCCCCCCGGACCGTTAGACGGTTCGGGGGTTCTTGAATTTCCAGTGTGGATTTTGATAGGGTTTTTGTTGACCATATAAGTTACCTTTCTTTATTCTGCTATCAGTAAGCGGGCCTCTCTGTGCTAAACCTGGTTCATTTCTGTGTTTGTCATTTCCTCTTACCTCACCGTCATTATTTGTGGGGGGCTTCTATCCAGCTTTGGGGTCCCCTTCTCTGGAGGCAAGAAAGGTCTTTGTTTTCCTCTACTAGGGGTAGCTAGATTCTCCGGCTGGCGCGTGTCATCTAGAATCAACGTAGGAATGATCCCCGGCTACTTCTAGTGTTGGCGTTAGGAGTAGATATATGGTCAACCCAGTTACCACTGCCCTATGAGCTGGATTTTTGTATTCTGCAGACTTCCACGTTCCTCTGAGACCCTCGCCATTGGGGTCATAACAGTTTGCCAGGCCTGTATTAAATGTTTAATGCATTGCAGAAGAGGGATTATAAGAAAGAAGATTCTGAGTTGTTTTTTTTCTCCTTCCCCTTTACCTCAGAGTGGCTATGCTTGCTGCAGACATGAATGTCCAGACCTTGATTACAAGTGTGGACCAGCTGGCTACTCGTGTGCAGGGCATACAAGACTATGTTATCAGAAATCCTAGGTCAGAACCTAAAATACCGATTCCTGAACTGTTTTCCGGAGACAGGTTTAAGTTTAGGAATTTCGTGAATAATTGTAAATTGTTTTTGTCCCTGAGACCCTGTTCATCAGGAGATTCTGCTCAGCAAGTAAAGATTGTTATTTCGTTCTTACGGGGCGACCCTCAGGATTGGGCTTTTTCGCTGACGCCAGGAGATCCGGCATTGGCTGATCTTGATGCGTTTTTTCTGGCGCTCGGTTTACTTTATGAGGAACCCAATCTTGAGATTCAGGCAGAAAAGGCCTTGCTGTCTATGTCTCAGGGGCAGGACGAGGCTGAAGTGTATTGCCAAAAATTTCGGAAATGGTCCGTGCTGACACATTGGAACGAGTGTGCACTGGCCGCTAATTTTAGAAATGGCCTTTCTGAAGCCATTAAGAATGTTATGGTGGGTTTTCCCATTCCCACAGGTCTGAATGATACTATGGCACTGGCTATTCAAATTGACCGGCGGTTGCGGGAGCGCAAAACCGCAAATTCCCTCATGGTGTTGTCTGAACAGACACCTAATTCGGTGCAATGTGATAGAAAAACCGCAAATTCCCTCATGGTGTTGTCTGAACAGACACCTGATTTAATGCAATGTGATAGAATCCTGACTAGAAATGAGCGGAAAATTCATAGACGCCGGAATGGCTTGTGCTACTACTGTGGTGATTCTACACATGTTATCTCAGCATGCTCTAAACGTATAGCTAAGGTTGTTAGTCCTGTCACCGTTGGTAATTTGCAACCTAAATTTATTCTGTCTGTAACTTTGATTTGCTCACTGTCATCTTATCCTGTCATGGCGTTTGTAGATTCAGGTGCTGCCCTGAGTCTCATGGATCTCTCATTTGCTAAGCGCTGTGGATTTACTCTTGAACCATTAGAAAATCCTATTCCTCTTAGGGGTATTGATGCTACACCATTGGCAGCAAATAAACCGCAGTATTGGACTCAGGTTACCATGTGCATGACTCCTGAACACCGCGAGGTGATACGTTTCCTGGTTTTACATAAAATGCATGATTTGGTCGTTTTAGGGCTGCCATGGTTACAGACCCATAATCCAGTCCTGGACTGGAAGGCTATGTCAGTCTCAAGTTGGGGCTGTCGTGGTATTCATGAGGATTCCCTGCCTGTGTCTATTGCTTCTTCTACGCCTTCGGAAGTTCCGGAGTATTTGTCTGATTATCAGGATGTCTTCAGTGAGTCTGAGTCCAGTGCACTGCCTCCTCATAGGGACTGTGACTGTGCTATAGATTTGATCCCAGGCAGTAAATTTCCTAAGGGAAGACTGTTTAATCTGTCGGTACCTGAAAATACCGCTATGCGTTCATATATCAAGGAGTCTCTGGAAAAAGGACATATTCGTCCGTCTTCTTCCCCTCTTGGTGCGGGATTCTTTTTTGTGGCAAAAAAGGACGGATCTTTGAGACCTTGTATTGATTATCGGCTTTTAAATAAGATCACTGTCAAATTTCAGTATCCTTTACCGCTGTTGTCTGACTTGTTTGCCCGGATTAAGGGTGCCAAGTGGTTCACCAAGATAGACCTTCGTGGTGCGTACAACCTTGTGCGCATTAAGCAAGGTGATGAATGGAAAACCGCATTCAATACGCCCGAAGGTCATTTTGAGTACTTGGTGATGCCTTTTGGACTCTCCAATGCGCCTTCAGTTTTTCAGTCCTTTATGCATGACATTTTCCGGAAGTATCTGGATAAATTTTTGATTGTTTATCTGGATGATATTTTGGTTTTTTCTGATAATTGGGATTCGCATGTGGAGCAGGTCAGGTTGGTCTTTAAAATTTTGCGTGAAAATTCTTTGTTTGTCAAGGGCTCAAAGTGTCTCTTTGGTGTACAGAAGGTTCCCTTTTTGGGGTTCATTTTTTCCCCTTCTGCTGTGGAGATAGACCCAGTCAAGGTCCGAGCTATTCTTGATTGGACTCAGCCCTCGTCAGTTAAGAGTCTTCAGAAGTTCTTGGGCTTCGCTAACTTCTACCGTCGTTTTATCGCTAATTTTTCTAGCATTGTGAAACCTTTGACGGATATGACCAAGAAGGGCTCCGATGTAGCTAACTGGGCTCCTGCTGCCGTGGAGGCTTTCCAGGAGTTGAAACGCCGGTTTACTTCGGCGCCTGTTTTGTGCCAGCCTGACGTCTCACTTCCCTTTCAGGTTGAGGTGGATGCTTCGGAGATTGGGGCAGGGGCCGTTTTGTCGCAGAGAGGCCCTGGTTGCTCTGTTATGAAACCTTGTGCCTTTTTCTCTAGGAAGTTTTCGCCTGCCGAGCGAAATTATGATGTGGGCAATCGGGAGTTGTTGGCCATGAAATGGGCATTTGAGGAGTGGCGTCATTGGCTCGAGGGTGCTAAGCATCGTGTGGTGGTCTTGACTGATCACAAAAATCTGATGTATCTCGAGTCTGCTAAACGCCTTAATCCGAGACAGGCCCGCTGGTCATTGTTTTTCTCCCGCTTTGATTTTGTTGTCTCGTATTTACCAGGTTCAAAGAATGTGAAGGCCGATGCTCTTTCTAGGAGCTTTGTGCCTGATGCTCCTGGAGTCGCTGATCCTGTTGGTATTCTTAAAGATGGAGTTATCTTGTCAGCTATTTCTCCGGATCTGCGACGTGTGTTGCAGAGATTTCAGGCTGATAGGCCTGAGTCTTGTCCACCTGACAGACTGTTTGTTCCGGATAAGTGGACCAGCAGAGTCATTTCCGAGGTTCATTCCTCGGTGTTGGCAGGTCACCCGGGAATTTTTGGCACCAGAGATCTGGTGGCCAGGTCCTTTTGGTGGCCTTCCTTGTCAAGAGATGTGCGGTCATTTGTGCAGTCCTGTGGGACTTGTGCTCGAGCTAAGCCTTGCTGTTCTCGTGCCAGCGGTTTGCTCTTGCCCTTGCCTGTCCCGAAGAGACCTTGGACACATATCTCCATGGATTTCATTTCTGATCTTCCGCTATCTCAGGGCATGTCCGTTATCTGGGTGATATGTGATCGCTTCTCCAAGATGGTCCATTTGGTTCCTTTGCCTAAGCTGCCTTCCTCTTCCGATCTGGTTCCTGTGTTTTTCCAGAACGTGGTTCGTTTGCACGGCATCCCTGAGAATATTGTGTCAGACAGAGGATCCCAGTTCGTTTCCAGGTTCTGGCGATCCTTTTGTAGTAGGATGGGCATTGATTTGTCGTTTTCGTCTGCTTTCCATCCTCAGACTAATGGACAGACGGAGCGAACCAATCAGACTTTGGAGGCTTATTTGAGGTGTTTTGTCTCTGCTGATCAGGACGATTGGGTGACATTCTTGCCGTTGGCTGAGTTTGCCCTTAATAATCGGGCAAGTTCCGCCACCTTGGTTTCGCCTTTTTTCTGCAACTCTGGTTTCCATCCTCGCTTTTCTTCGGGTCATGTGGAGCCTTCTGACTGTCCTGGGGTGGATTCTGTGGTGGATAGGTTGCAGCAGATCTGGAATCATGTGGTGGACAACTTGAAGTTGTCACAGGAGAAGGCTCAGCGCTTTGCCAACCGCCGCCGCGGTGTGGGTCCCCGACTACGCGTTGGGGATTTGGTGTGGCTTTCTTCCCGCTTTGTTCCTATGAAGGTCTCCTCTCCCAAATTTAAACCTCATTTTATTGGGCCTTACAAGATATTGGAAATCCTTAATCCTGTATCTTTTCGTCTGGATCTTCCTGTGTCGTTTGCTATTCACAATGTATTTCATAGGTCCTTGTTGCGGCGGTACATTGTGCCTGTAGTTCCTTCTGCTGAGCCTCCTGCTCCGGTGTTGGTTGAGGGCGAGTTGGAGTACGTGGTGGAGAAGATCTTGGATTCTCGCCTCTCCAGGCGGAGGCTTCAGTACCTGGTCAAGTGGAAGGGCTATGGTCAGGAGGATAATTCCTGGGTGGTCGCCTCTGATGTTCATGCGGCCGATTTAGTTCGTGCCTTTCATGCCGCTCATCCTGATCGCCCTGGTGGTCGTGGTGAGGGTTCGGTGACCCCTCACTAAGGGGGGGGTACTGTTGTGAATTTGCTTTTTGCTCCCTCTAGTGGTTACTAGTTTTTTGACTCTGGTTTTTCTGTCTTTCCTTTTATCCGCACCTGGGTCGTTAGTTAGGGGTGTTGCTATTTAAGCTCCCTGGACCTTCAGTTCAATGCCTGGCAACGTAGTTATCAGAGCTAGTCTGCTGTGCTCTTGTCTACTGATCCTGGTTCCAGTTATATCAGCTAAGTCTGCCTTTTGCTTTTTGCTATTTGTTTTGGTTTTGTATTTTTGTCCAGCTTGTTCCTAATCTTTATCCTGACCTTTGCTGGAAGCTCTAGGGGGCTGGTGTTCTCCCCCCGGACCGTTAGACGGTTCGGGGGTTCTTGAATTTCCAGTGTGGATTTTGATAGGGTTTTTGTTGACCATATAAGTTACCTTTCTTTATTCTGCTATCAGTAAGCGGGCCTCTCTGTGCTAAACCTGGTTCATTTCTGTGTTTGTCATTTCCTCTTACCTCACCGTCATTATTTGTGGGGGGCTTCTATCCAGCTTTGGGGTCCCCTTCTCTGGAGGCAAGAAAGGTCTTTGTTTTCCTCTACTAGGGGTAGCTAGATTCTCCGGCTGGCGCGTGTCATCTAGAATCAACGTAGGAATGATCCCCGGCTACTTCTAGTGTTGGCGTTAGGAGTAGATATATGGTCAACCCAGTTACCACTGCCCTATGAGCTGGATTTTTGTATTCTGCAGACTTCCACGTTCCTCTGAGACCCTCGCCATTGGGGTCATAACACTCTGTGGTACATTTTATTGGTATATAACGCTCCTAAAAGTGTTGAAAATTTTTTCTGGATTCAATTACTCATCTATAGAATATTACTTGCTTTGTGGTACATTTTGGTGGTATGCAACACTCCAAAAAAGCATTGAACAATTTTTCTGGATTCAATTACTCATCCATAGAGCATTATATGCTTTGTGGTACATCAACAAAATTGGTGAAAAATTTGTCTGGATTGAATTACTCGTTCATACAGTATTATGTACTGTGTGGTACATTTTGGTGATATATAACACTCCAAAAATGCGTTGATTATTTTTTCTGGACTCAATTATTCACCCATAGAGTATTACGTGCTTTGTGGTACATTTATGTGACATATAACACTCCAGAAAAACTTTCACATTTTTTTCTGGATTAAATTACTCATCCATAGATTACTACATGATTTGCTGTACATAACTGTAGTATTAAACTCCAAAACAACGCTGTGACTGCTGCAGGTGACCATTTTTTCTTAATTGAAAATAAACTTTGTTTCAAGAGACCTAGCAATTAGAAAATGTTTAAGGCACGCAGTAAGGGATGGGGAAGTGTAAGTGCTGATGATGGTGCAAGCAGGCGCCAAGGATGTGAGGCAGGCGTATTATCCCACTTCTGCAGAGAGGAATGGTGCACCACTTTTGAAGCCAAAGCAGTGTGAATAGTTGGTCAGTTGGACAGCAGATAGGGAATATTAAATGTGCTCTGTAATACTAGGTTATCACTAGAGTATCACGGTGCTCAGATGTGCTTGTTACTTGGCAAGCAATGTGTAGTGCTCAAGTTCAAACTAAAATCCCTGCCCCACATCTTTGGCTCCTGTTATGCAGCCAATAAGCACACTGCGATTGCCTGTGAGTCACTGTAGTTCCATAGCCATCTGGGTTGTGGCATTACTGTGATTGGCTGGCCATGTGACATAATCAAAGCTTATAAAAGGACAGGCGTCACCCAGTTCTGCACATTAATGCCATTGCACATCTCTGTGACACTTCATATAGATGGGAGAGAGTGTTTGTCAAGGCCTGTGTGCACAGTATAATGAATCAGAGGCCTGTAGTGTTGATACAGGTGATGAAGTTGAGCCACCATACTAACAGCCCTTCTAAGGTCTAAAGGTACCGTCACATTAAGCGACGCTGCAGCGATAGCGACAACGATGCCGATCGCTGCAGCGTCGCTGTTTGGTCGCTGGAGAGCTGTCACACAGACCGCTCTCCAGCGACCAACGATGCCGAGGTCCCCGGGTAACCAGGGTAAACATCGGGTTGCTAAGCGCAGGGCCGCGCTTAGTAACCCGATGTTTACCCTGGTTACCAGCATAAAAGTAAAAAAAACAAACAGCACATACTTACATGCGTCCCCCAGCGTCTGCTTCCTGACACTGACTGAGCTCCGGCCCTAACAGCACAGCGGTGACGTCACCGCTCTGCTTTCACTTTCACTTTAGGGCCGGCGCTCAGTAAGTGTCAGGAAGCAGACGCTGGGGGACGCATGTAAGTATGTGCTGTTTGTTTTTTTTACTTTTACGCTGGTAACCAGGGTAAACATCGGGTTACTAAGCGCGGCCCTGCGCTTAGTAACCCGATGTTTACCCTGGTTACCAGTGTAAAACATAGCTGGTATCGTTGCTTTTGCTTTCAAACACAACGATACACAGCGATCGGACGACCAAATAAAGTTCTGGACTTTATTCAGCGACCAGCGACATCACAGCAGGATCCTGATCGCTGCTGCGTGTCAAACGAAACGATATCGCTAGCCAGGACGCTGCAACGTCACGGATCGCTAGCGATATCGTTTAGTGTGACGGTACCTTAATAGTTTTCAGCACATACAATCTGCATTTAGCCTAGGGAGAGAGAATCAGAGGAGCAGGACGATTGACAGAATCCAGTCTGTAGACAGGGATTAGGCCTGTGTAGTCCATAGGCAAATATACACCTGCAGTTTTTTGTGGGGGCTCAAAAAATTAAATATATTTTGATCCATCAAGTATTACATGTTTTGAGGTCTTTTTTTGTGATATATAGCACACCAAACAATCGCTGAAACATTTTCCTGGGCTACGTTTCTCAGCTATACACTATTTCGTAGTGTGGAGTAAATTTCTTTGATCTCTAAAACTGCTAAAACTCTTTTTAAAATTTTGTAGGCCTCCATTTCTCCGCCATACAGTATTACTTTGTATGTGAATATTTCTGTGATCTCTAAAAGTGAAAAAAAGCTTTTAAAAACATTTTAGGCTTCCATTTCTTACAGATAAAATGTTACGTGGTCTGTAAACATTTCTATGATCTGTAAAACTGCTAAAAATCTTTTAAAATTTATGTAAGCCTCCATTTCTCAGACGTGGTATGTGAATATTTCCCCAGTCCCCAGCTGCCACTTTTTCTCCCCGCGTGGTTACCCCACATTGTACCAGTATGTGTCTAGAAACACCACCTGTTCCCATACCAATACACTTGCTGTCATTGTCCACTTAATGACAGACAGGTGGACAAGCGATTGTGGCCAGGGATGCTACATTTTCCTGACAGAACACTGGATGAACATTGTGGAGGCCAGGGCTGAGTCACACCCTGGCATGGCACGTGCCCGATGCCAAGGATTGCTGGCCTTACTTCTATCAGAGTTTCCTCTACCTCTTACTGCAGTTACTGAACCAAACTTTTAAAACTGAACACTTTTAAAAGTGTTCTCCTAGCTAGTTTGGATATTTAAATCAGAGGACCTCCAGGGGTATCATATTGGATACACCCTCTGCTTGGCTTTTTGTTGCAGTTACTGAACCCCTTGTGCTCCTCCTCATCCTCCATCTCCTATGTGCTGTACATTGAAGATGTTGTGTTGCCCTGTCACTAGCTTTCTGTCTGAGCGGGGTTTTAGTGCCACCGGGGAGGTCATAACACACAGGCGCTTTCACATGTGAAAAGAGAATGCAGACGAGCTCACTCTCATAAAAATGAACAAAGCCTGGATTAGCCCACACTTTTCCACACCACCAAATGACAGCAGCACATAAAAATTTTGTAGTATTTAACATTTTCATGAAGCACCCCAGTTGTTGCCTTTCAGGGGTCTATGGATGACCCTAGTCATATTTTCTGTCTAGCTTTGCACTTTCCGCAAAGCCTTTAAATTATGATGACTGTATAAGTAAATCAACTACACTTTGAAAATATTTTCATTCAAAATGTTATGGATTCAATGACTCATCCATACAGTTTAACATGGTTATTGTTGCATTACGGTGGTATGTAAAATGTACAAAAAGTGTAGAAGAAAGTTCAGGATTAGATTTCTCATCCATACAGTATTATGTGCTTTCTGTCACATTTTGTTGGTATATAACAGTAGAAAAAAGCTTTTCAAAATTCTGATTGTTTCTTCACATTTCTTACTCATCCACTTTTCCTTGCTCTGGGGTTAATTTTTGTGATATATAAGACTCCAAAAGATATTTAAAAATGTTGATGAGTTACAGTGGGTGCAGAAAGTATTCAGACCCCTTTCAATTTTTCACTCTTTGTTCCATTGAAGCCATTTGGTAAATTAAAAAAAGTTCATTTTTTCACATTAATGTACACTCTGCAACCCATCTTGGCTGAAAAAAACAGAAATGTAGAAATTTTTGCAAATTTAATAAAAAAGAAAAACTGAAATATTACATGGTCATAAGTATTCAGACCCTTTGCTCAGACACTCATATTTAAGTCACATGCTGTCCATTTCTTTGTGATCCTCCTTGAGATGGTTCTACTCCTTCATTGGAGGCCAGATGTGTTTAATTACACTGATAGGACTTGATTTGGAAAGACACACACCTGTCTATATAAGACCTCACAGCTCACAGTGCATGTCAGACCAAGTGAGAATCATGAGGTCAAAGGAACAGGCCAAGGAGCTCAGAGACAGAATTGTGGCAAGGCACAGATCTGGCCAAGGTTACAACAGAATTTCTGCAGTACTCAAGGTTCCTAAGAGCACAGTGGCCTCCATAATCTTTAAATGGAAGAAGTTTGGGACCACCAGAAGCCTTCCTAGACCAGGAAGATGCAGTAGGCGAGATGGGAGAAAGTTCCACAAAGTCAACTGTCACTGCAGCCCTTTACCAGTCAGGCCTTTATGGCAGAGTGGCCCGACGGAAGCCTCTCCTCAGTGCAAGACATATGAAAGCCCTCATAGCGTTTGCTAAAAAACACATGAAGGACTCCCAGACTATGAGAAACAAGATTCTCTGGTCTTATGAGACGAAGATAGACCTTTATGGTGATAATTCTAAGCAGTACATATGGAGAAAACTGGTTACTGCTCATCACCTACAAAACATACATGAAGCGAAATAAGCAAAAACCCTGCTGTAAATAAATAAGTAAAAAGCAAAAGTGCATTTAAATAACACAGGGTTCTTAGTAATACTTTTTCTTTTGCTTTTTACTTATTTATTTACAGCAAGGCTTTTGTTTATTTTGTTTCTTGTAGGTTTTGTATGATTTATGGCCAATGTGAACATGCGTTTATATGCTGCATGTACTGTATACCAACTTAAACTAAGCTCAGTTTTTGTGTTTTCTAACTGCTCATCACCTGCCCAATACAATCCCAACAGTGAAACATAGTGGTGGCAGCATCATGCTATGGGGGTGTTTTTCAGCTGCAGGAACAGGACGACTGGTTGTCAATGAAGGAAACATGAATGCAGCCAAGTACAGACATATCCTGGCTGAAAACCTCTTCCAGAGTGCTCTTGACCTCAGACTTGGCCGAAGGTTTACCTTCCAACAAGACAATGACCCTAAGCACACAGCTAAAATAACAAAGGAGTGGCTTCAGATCAACTCTGTGACCATTTTTGACTGGTCCAGCCAGAGCCCTGACCTAAACCCAATTAAGCATCTCTGGAGAGACCTGAAAATGGCCATGTGATATTTCAGTTTTTCTTTTTTAATACATTTGCAAAAATTACTACATTTCTGTTTTTTCAATCAAGATGGGGTGCAAGAGTGCACATTAATGAGAAAAAAATGAACTTTTTTGAATTTATCAAATGGCTGCAATGAAACATAGAGTGTAAAATGTAAAGGGATTTGAATACTTTCACCCACTATACAGTTCTCAGTCATACGGTATTATGTATTTTGGGGTACATTTCATTCACATATAACCCTACAAAAACTTTTTCAAAATGTTTCAGTTATATTGATCACCCATAGATTATTCCATAGTCTGGTGTACATTTCCTTGGTATATAACCCTCAAAAAAAGTCTTCAACATTTTTTGGTTCATATAGCTCATCCATAGGGTATTACATCTTCTTGGGTACATATTGTTGCTATACAAACCTCAAAAAAGTATTTAAAATGTGTGCACATACTCTTATCGGTATTATATTGTTTGCCCATAAATTATTCTGTGGTCTGGAGTACATTTCCTTTGCATATAACCCTCAAAAGGGCATAGCCTTTATGAGTCTAGGAGTACCAATAAATGACAATTTGAACAGAATGTGCATGAGGACCTCCTTTTTGTCTAACACAGGGAGTATCTGACTCAGCTAGCAAGCCGGAGGAGGTGGTAATTGTAGGTGCCACAGCCACATCCACACATATTCGCCGAAAAGGCAGCCACATAGGATCAAGGGGACCAGGAGAACGTCGCCCCACAGGATAATAATAATAATAATAATTTAATTTATATAGCACCAACATATTCCGCAGCACTTTACATTATAGAGGGGACCTGTACAGGCAATAGACATTACAGCATAACAATAAACACATTTCAAAACAGATACCAAGAGGAATAAGGGCCCTGCTCACAATCTTACAAACAATTGCTTTCGTTGTTTGGACCAGCCATAGTGTAAGAATCGGGTGTTCATGTAAAGCTGTATGAACCAGTTAACAGCCTAAATATGTAACAGTACAGACACAGAGGTCTAATTAAATGCATAAAGTGTGGGGATTGGGGATTAATCATATTAACCTGGGTAGTGCATTCCAAAGAATTGGCACAGCACGTGAAAAGTCTTGGAGACGGGAGTGGGAGGATGTTAACCTCAGCTCATTATCAAAACGAAGAGCACGGGTAGGGTGGTAGGTTGAAACCAGGGTGGTGTTGAGCCATGGAGTGCTTTGTGGATGAGGGTAATAAGTTTGTACTGGATTCTGAAGTGGCTGGGTAACCAGTGTAATGACTGGCACAAGGTAGAGGCATTGGTATAACGATTGGTGAGGAATATGATCCTGGCTGCAGAATTCAGGACAGATTGGAGAGGGGAGAGTTTGGTAAGAGGGAGGCCGATTAGTAGAGAGTTACAATAGTCCAGACGAGAATGAATAATAGAAACAGTAAGAGTTTTTGCTGAGTCGAAAGTAAGAAAAGGGTGAATTCTAGAAATGTTTTTGAGATACAGATAAGAAGAGCGAGCTAGTGATCGGATGTGGGGGGTGAATGAAAGCTCGAAATCAAGTATGACCCCAAGGCAGTGGGCATGTTGCTTGGGAGGAATGGTGGAACCACACACGGAGATGGCAATGTCAGGCAAAGGTAGGTTAGTAGAGGGAGAAATCAAGAGGAGTTCAGTTTTTGACAGGTTCAGTTTGAGATAGAAGGAGGACATCATGTTACAGACAGTGGTAAGACAATCATTTGTATTTTCTAAAAAGGCAGGCTGTTATGATCCTTAGTGGCTTAGGATCACAAATCTGACCAGCTAAGTAAGAAAACATAGGACGAGCTCTGGGGATGTGTTAACTAGACTGACCGCAAACCTGATCCTAACCGCACACACTATAGGCAGCCGTGGAACGTTCCTAAAATTCCTAGACGTCTCTTCACAGCCTGAGAAACTGGCTACCCCTAAAGAGAAATAAAAGCCTCGCTTGCCTCAGAGAAATAACCCCAAAGTTTAGAACAGCCCCCCACAAATAATAACGGTGAGTAAAGGAGAAGGCACAAACGTAGAAATGAAAACAGGTTCAGCAAAGGAGGCCCACTAATCACTAAATAGAAAGAGGATAGCAAGAATCTGTGCGGTCAGTAAAAAACCCTATCCAAAAAATATCCAGGCAGAGAATGCAAGAACCCCCACACCAACTAACGATGTGAGGGGAGAAACTCTGCACCCCAGAGCTACCAGCATGCGAAAGATCACATATTAGCAAGCTGGACAGAACTCATCATATACTGAGAAACATATAGAACACAGATGAGCAAAAATGAACGAGCAAAAACATAGCTTCTCTTGGAGAGACTGAAAACGAATGAAGTCAGGAGAGATCAGAACAGCACTGAATACAACGACAGCAGGCAAAAAATGAAGGTCCAGGTGAGTTAAATAGGAAACCTGACTAGCAGGTAACGATGCAGCTGATCCCAGCCACAGACCCGCAGAAAGACAAAAGAGCCACCAGAGGGAGCCCAAAGACACAACTCACACAGTACCACTCACAACCACAGGAGGGAGTCCGAGAACAGAGTTCACAACAGCAGACGTGATATCAGGAGAAGAAGTGTATAATTGGGTGTGATCAGCATAGAGATGGTACTGGAAACCAAATCCACTGATTGTTTGTTCAATAGGGGCAGTATACAAAAAGAAGAGCAGGGGGCCTAGGACTGATCCTTGAGGAACCCCAACAGTAAGGGGAAGGTGAGAGGAGGAGGAACCAGCAAAAGATACAGTGAAAGAGTGGTCAGAGAGATAGGAGGAGATCCAGGAGTGAACAGTGTTCTTGAGGCCGATGGAGTGCAGCATAGCGAGGAGGAGCTGATGATTCACAGTATCAAATGCTGCGGAGAGTTCCAAGAGAATTAGCATGGAGTAGTGACCATTAGATTTAGCTGTTAGTAGATCATTAGAGACTTTAGTGAGAGCGGTCTCAATAGAGTGTAAAGAGCGGAAACCAGATTGAAGAGGATTGAGAAGTGAGTTATCTGAGAGATAGCGGATAAGATGTGAGTGGACCAGGTGTTCGAGGAGTTTGGAGATGAAGGGAAGATTAGAGACAGGTCTATAATTAGCAGCACAGTTTTGGTCGAGGCATGTTTTTTTAAGTAATGGAAGTATGATGGCATGCTTAAATGAGGAGGGAAAGATACCGGAAGAGAGAGAAAAGCTGAATATCTTTGTTAGGTGAGAGGTGACAGCAGGGGAAAGGGACTGAAGGAGATGTGACAGAATGGGGTTACTGGTGCAAGTGGTCGGGCAAAAAGATGCAAGGAGCCTGATTACTTCTTATGTGAGTGGTTCAAAGTCAGAGAGTGAGCTAGATGCAGTGGGGGAGGGAGGAGAGTGCATGGTATGAGGGGATTGGGAGATTATTTCCTGTAGGATGTGGTAAATTTTTTCTTTGAAGTAGTTGGCCAGATTGTCAGAGCGGAGATCCGTGGTTGGGGCCTGCACTCTTGGGTTGAGTAAGGAATGAAAAGTGTCAAAGAGATGTTTAGGTTTATTGGTCAGTGAGGTGATGAGTAGGGTTGAGCGACTTTTATTTTTATAGGATCGGGTCGGGTTTCACGAAACCCGACTTTCTCAAAAGTCGGGTCGAGTGAAATCGGCCGATCCTATAAAAAAGTCGGGGTCGGGGTCGGCCGAAACACGAAACCCAATGCAGTGCAATGGGATACTATGGTTCCCAGGGTCTGAAGGAGAGGAAACTCTTCTTCAGGCCCTGGGATCCATATTTAAGTGTAAAATAAAGAATCAAAATAAAAAATATTGATATACTCACCCTCTGACGCGCCCTGGTAGAAATCGGCATCTTCCGTTCCTAAGAATGGCGCTTGAAAGACCTTTCGATGACGTCACGGCTTGTGATTGGTCGCTGAGCGGTCACGTGGGCGGCCGCGACCAATCACAAGCCGTGACGTCATCTAAGGCCCTTCACGCGCTCATTCTTAGGAAGGAAGGCTGCCGGAAAGAAGCCGAGGGTGAGTATATTCCTATTAAGTATATACTCACCCTCGGACGCGCCCTGCTTCTTTCCGGCAGCCTTCCTTCTTAAGAATGAGTGCGTGAAGGGCCTTAGATGACGTTACGGCTTGTGATTGGTCGCGTGGCGGTCACATGAGCGGCACGCGACCAATCAGAAGCCGAGACGTCATGGAACGCCCTAAACGCGCCCATTTTAAGCAAAGAAGGCTGCCGGTTACCAGCGGCGATGTCCAGGGGCCTCCGGAGAGGTGAGTATATCAATATTTTTTATTTTAATTCTTTATTTTACACTTAAATGTGGATTCCGATACCGATTTCCGATATCGCAAACATATCGGAACTCGGTATCGGAATTCCGATACCAGATTCAGAAGATCGCCGACCTCATGGCCGACCCCACACAGGGGTCGGGTCGGGTTTCATGAAGCCCAACTTTGCCAAAAGTCGGCGACTTCTGAAAATGGCCGACCCGTTTCGCTCAACCCTAGTGATGAGGTGATGAGAGTGTTGAAATAGGTTTGTTTGGAGAGGTGAAGGGCAGAGTTGTATGTTTTAAGCATGAACTTTAAATAGATGAAATCTTTGGGTAGATTAGATCAGCTCCACAGATGTTCAGCGCACCTGGAGCACCACTGCAGAAGTGTGCTTGCAGTGTGTGCCACGGTTGTCGCCGTCTGTGCTGAGTTGTTATATGTATAGGAGGTGCAATTTAATTGAGGGCACTTTTCAGGGTTTCATTTGAATGCTTCAGTGCACCACCGCCACTCGCGTGGAGAAGGGAATGTAGAGTCTGACAGCATGGACCTCAAAGGAAGGGAAGACAAGTGAGGGTACTTGGGAGATAACTTGGAAGGTACATTTGGTTGAGAGGAGCAGACCAATGCCTCCACTGTTGTGAATTTGGATTCTGGGCTCCCCCGGTGGCCGCTTGTGGAATTGGACTTGTCATCCTCTTTCCTGTTTCACCTGGTTCCATCAGTAGTGGGTGTCGCTATTTAAGCTCATTTCTCTGGTGGTTTCTTGCCGGTCAACAATGTTATCTGATGCCTCTCAGTGCTTGTTCCTGCTTCTAGACTACTACTAGATAAGTTGGACTTTTGTCCTTGTTTTGTTTTGCCTATTTGTTCCAGTTCACAGCTGAAGTTTTGTTACTGTGTCTGGAAAGCTCTCGTTGATCAGGGATTGCTACTCTGGCGTTATGAGTTAATGCCAGAGTTTAAGGTAATCTCTGGATGGTGTTTTGTTAGTGTTTTTCTGCTGACCATGAAAGTATACTATCTGTCTTCTGCTATCTAGTAAGCGGACCTCAAATTTGCTAAGACTATTTTCCTGCTGCGTTTGTTGTTTCATCTGAACTCACCGTCATTATATGTGGGGGGCTACTGTCTTCTTTGGAAATATTTCTCTAGAGGTGAGCCAGGTCTTATATTTCCCTCTGCTAGCTATTTAGGTCTTAGGCCAGAGCTGGGCATCTAGCGATAAATAGGAAATGCTACCTGGCTATTTCTAGTTGCGCGGCAGGCTTAGTTCATGGTCAGTATAGTTCCATCTTCCGAGAGCTTGTCCCTCTATAGGCTTGCTATGATCTCTGCCTGCAGAGATCATGACAGTTTGACCGGCCACTAAAGTGTTAAAGACCCAGGTTTAGAAAGGAGAGTTATAAGAAGTCTGCTGGAATTTTTTTTTTTTTTTTTTCCTCCAGTCTGCCTTGCTGCAGTCTTTTTTCTCTCTCTCCTCCTAATCTCTGTATGCTCTGTGTGCACCTGACAATAATGGATCTCCAGAGTGTAACTGCGGGTTTGAATAATCTCATCACGAAAGTACAAAATTTACAAGATTTTGTGGTACATGCTCCGGTATCTGAGCCGAGAATTCCTTTGCCGGAGTTCTTTACAGGGAATAGAGCTAGCTTCCAGAATTTCCGAAATAATTGTAAGCTTTATTTGTCCCTGAAGTCTCGTTCAGCTGGAGACCCTGCTCAGCAGGTTAGGATTGTGATTTCCTTGCTCAGGGGTGACCCTCAAGATTGGGCCTTCTCATTGCCAGCAGGGGATCCTGCGTTACGCGATGTGGATGCGTTTTTTCTGGCCTTGGGCTTGCTTTATGAGGAACCTCATTTGGAACTTCAGGCAGAAAAAACTTTGATGGCACTATCTCAGGGGCAAGACGAAGCTGAAGTTTTCTGCCAAAAATTCCGTAAATGGTCTGTGCTTACTCAGTGGAATGAGTGCGCCTTGGCGGCAACTTTCAGAGAAGGTCTCTCTGATGCCATTAAGGATGTTATGGTGGGGTTCCCTTTGCCTGCAGGTCTGAATGAGTCCATGACAATGGCTATTCAGATTGATAGGCGTCTGCGGGAGCGCAAACCGGTGCACCATCTGGCGGTGTCTATGGAAAAGACGCCAGAAAGTATGCAGTGTGATAGAATTCTGTCCAGGAGCGAGCGACAGAATTTTAGACGGAAGAATGGATTGTGTTTCTATTGTGGGGATTCTACTCATGTTATATCGGCATGCTCTAGGCGTACAAAGAAGCTTGATAAGTCTGTTTCCATTGGCACCATTCAGTCTAAGTTTATTTTGTCTGTAACCCTGATTTGCTCTTTGTCATCCATTGCCACGGACGCCTATGTTGACTCTGGCGCCGCTCTGAGTCTTATGGATTGGTCCTTTGCCAATCGTTGTGGTTTTGATTTAGAGCCTTTGGAGACTCTTATTCCTCTGAAGGGGATTGACTCCACCCCATTGGCTAATAATAAACCACAATACTGGACACAAGTAACCATGCGTATCAATCCGGATCACCAGGAGATTATTCGTTTCCTGGTGCTGTATAATTTACATGACGATTTGGTACCAGGGATTTGGTGGCAAGATCCTTCTGGTGGCCTTCCCTGTCACGAGATGTGCGAGTCTTTGTGCAGTCATGTGACGTTTGTGCTCGGGCCAAGTCTTGTAGTTCTCGGGCTAGCGGACTGCTGTTGCCCTTGCCTATTCCTAAGAGGCCTTGGACACACATCTCGATGGATTTTATTTCGGATCTGCCTGTTTCCCAGAAGATGTCTGTCATCTGGGTGGTCTGTGACCGTTTCTCTAAAATGGTCCATTTGGTTCCTCTGCCCAAGTTGCCTTCTTCTTCTGAGTTGGTTCCTCTGTTTTTTCAGAATGTTGTCCGATTGCACGGTATTCCTGAGAATATTGTTTCTGACAGAGGTACCCAATTTGTGTCTAGATTTTGGCGGGCATTCTGTGCTAGGATGGGCATAGATTTGTCTTTTTCATCTGCTTTTCACCCTCAGACTAATGGCCAGACCGAGCGGACTAATCAGACCCTTGAGACATATCTGAGGTGTTTTGTCTCTGCTGACCAGGATGATTGGGTTGCTTTTTTGCCATTGGCAGAGTTCGCCCTCAATAATCGGGCCAGTTCTTCCACCTTGGTGTCCCCGTTTTTCTGTAATTCGGGGTTTCACCCTCGATTTTCCTCCGGTCAGGTGGAATCCTCGGATTGTCCTGGAGTGGATGCGGTGGTGGAGAGATTGCATCACATCTGGGGGCAGGTTATGGACAATTTGAAGTTGTCCCAGGAGAAGACTCAGCGTTTTGCCAACCGTCATCGTCGTGTTGGTTCTCGGCTTTGTGTTGGAGATTTAGTGTGGTTGTCTTCTCGTTTTGTCCCTATGAGGGTCTCTTCTCCTAAGTTTAAACCTCGGTTCATCGGCCCTTATAGAATATTGGAGATTCTTAATCCTGTTTCTTTCCGTTTGGACCTCCCTGCGTCCTTTTCCATTCATAACGTTTTTCATCGGTCGTTATTGCGCAGGTATGAGGTACCTGTTGTACCTTCAGTTGAGCCTCCTGCTCCGGTGTTGGTTGAGGGTGAGTTGGAGTACGTTGTGGAGAAAATTTTGGACTCTCGTGTTTCCAGACGGAAACTCCAGTATCTGGTTAACTGGAAGGGTTACGGCCAGGAGGATAATTCTTGGGTCAATGCATCTGATGTTCATGCTTCTGATCTTGTTCGTGCCTTCCATAGGGCTCATCCTGGTCGCCCTGGTGGATCTGGTGAGGGTTCGGTGCCCCCTCCTTGAGGGGGGGGTACTGTTGTGAATTTGGATTCTGGGCTCCCCCGGTGGCCGCTTGTGGAATTGGACTTGTCATCCTCTTTCCTGTTTCACCTGGTTCCATCAGTAGTGGGTGTCGCTATTTAAGCTCATTTCTCTGGTGGTTTCTTGCCGGTCAACAATGTTATCTGATGCCTCTCAGTGCTTGTTCCTGCTTCTAGACTACTACTAGATAAGTTGGACTTTTGTCCTTGTTTTGTTTTGCCTATTTGTTCCAGTTCACAGCTGAAGTTTTGTTACTGTGTCTGGAAAGCTCTCGTTGATCAGGGATTGCTACTCTGGCGTTATGAGTTAATGCCAGAGTTTAAGGTAATCTCTGGATGGTGTTTTGTTAGTGTTTTTCTGCTGACCATGAAAGTATACTATCTGTCTTCTGCTATCTAGTAAGCGGACCTCAAATTTGCTAAGACTATTTTCCTGCTGCGTTTGTTGTTTCATCTGAACTCACCGTCATTATATGTGGGGGGCTACTGTCTTCTTTGGAAATATTTCTCTAGAGGTGAGCCAGGTCTTATATTTCCCTCTGCTAGCTATTTAGGTCTTAGGCCAGAGCTGGGCATCTAGCGATAAATAGGAAATGCTACCTGGCTATTTCTAGTTGCGCGGCAGGCTTAGTTCATGGTCAGTATAGTTCCATCTTCCGAGAGCTTGTCCCTCTATAGGCTTGCTATGATCTCTGCCTGCAGAGATCATGACACTCCACCTACTCTGTTGTCCGATCTTGGGGTATGAGAAAAGTGTAGTCCACCATCTGCTGGCTCGTTACACTGTGTGGAGCACAGGGCAGGAGGGTGAAGCCAGCGCAGAGAGACAGCCAAGAAAGGAACATAAGAAAATGAGTCTCGGGAAAGTGAACCCCAAAACACCTGAGAGCTGGCTGGACCACAGGCCTGGAGGACTCAGCACCCAGCTGGGGGTTGCAACTAAGAACTGTGAGTAAAGTGTTGAAACTGCACCCTGCTGTGTTCTCAGAATTATTTACTGCATCACCTGCCCTGCACTACAACATTCACCATCATTGACTCTAACACTTTAACTGTCCTGGGGCATAGCTCTACCGGTGCGGAGCTGCAACACCTCAGCTGCGTTACGATTTGCCCCAGTGAACCTGAACCACAGCGTTGGCCATTTCCCTATTGCCAAACACCACGGGTGGCATCACAAACTAATCCCCTATAAACTTTATTCCCCTTCAATTTTCAATATTCATTGGACGCACAGTGCCGTGGACCGGGTCACTGCTGCCGTGACAACCCCCGAAGAATCGTCGGACCCGGCATGAGTACCCCACGGCCCTGGCAGGCGCTCCAACAGCAAACAGGGAGAAACTGAAGTAGTTCATATGCAGACCTGCTGCAGGTAAAGTCTCTTGGGCGAGGCACACACTAGTGAAAGCCGTTCAGAAGGCTGGCAGTCTCTGATTAAGAGTCTCGAAAACCGTGCAGGGCTGAGAGACTCTTAGGAAGTCCAGAACAGTCACAAATATTGCCACTGCACACCAACTAGGTTAGCTGAAGTAGGCCGAGCTTATGTGTCCTTAAGCAGGCAGGTGGAGACAGATGCAGATGCAGAGGAACTCACACACAGCCTGCTGCTGAGAGCTGGAGAGGTTTGCTGGAAGGGCATAACCGGATCTATTGAAGAGGAGCAGTCTCATTCAGCACAGAGCCAGGGATTCAAGCAGAATACACAAGCGTGGACTGGAAGGCACACCAGGGTTATAAAGACAGGGAAGGTGGATAACATGAGCCAATATGAGACAGCAGGCACCATCTTGAAAAAGGGCAATAAAGCCCAATAGATGAACAGAGAATCCAGAGTCCTGACAATGATGTTGGGGAACAGCAAATTTTGTCCAAGGAGGAAGATATTGAGGCACAGTTGCCGATAAATCAGGTTGTTTTTAAGTCGCTAAGTCAGAAGGATCAGGGTGCGATAGTTGAAGATGAGATGGTAGATGACGAAGACACCGACCCAACTTGGGAATGTGGCATGCAGAGCGAGGTCAGTAATGCTAAGGAGGAGGCAGCACGGAAACAGACAGGAAGAGTCAGTGGGTTGACCAGAGGGAATAAGTCAGGCAACTGTTTTGCAGAGCACCAACACCGTCAAAGAGTTAGGTGTTCCCCAGTCTGGGACTTTTTCTAAAGAGAGTTCTGAGACAAAGAAATGGTAATTTGCAACCTGTGTTATGCCATGATCAGCAGGGGCCTGATTACTAGGAACATAGCCAACACCAGCATGATTAGGCACATGTCATCTAAGCACCTGATTTGATAGGCCAAAAGCCTGAGTCCACGATTGGTGTCAGCGGGTGACATCTCTGCTTTTTTCCCTGTGCTAGGTGCTTCTAAAACCACTGTCCATGACACTGGTGCAGATGATTCCCACTCTGCACCTGTTCTTGCACATTCTGATGCACCATCATCAGGGGCTTCCAAATCCTTGTCACAGAACAGTGCTCAGCTGTCCCTACCTTCGAATGAGAGAGACATTTTTCAGCCACCCACCAACAGGCACAAAAGGAAAACAAGCATATTACCAAGCTGCTTGCCATGGGAATGTTGCCATTTAGGCTTGATGACATGAAGGATTTCTGCCGAATCATGACTGCAGTCATTCCTCTGTACTTGGTCCCCAGCCTACACTTTTTCTACCAGAGTGGTGTCCCCACCTTATACCAGAACATGTCCAGATATATCACCCATGCCCTTAACATTGCAGTTAGTGGGATTGTCCACTTAATAACCAACATGTGGATGAGCAATTGTGGCCATTGATGCTACATTTCCCTGATGGCACACTGGATGAACATTTTGGAGACTGGATTTGTATCCTACCCTGGCATTACACATGTGTCCCTGACACAAATAATTGCTCGCCCTACTTCTATCAGGGTTTCCTACACCTCTTACATCAGTTCCTGCACCCCCTCCTGCTCCTCCTTATCCTCCATGTCTGATGTGTTTTCTCAGAGCACGTCATCCACATCAACCCTAAATTGTAAGTTCTGCAGCATTGCCTCAATGAAGCGGAAACAGCCTCTGGTGAAGCTAATTTGTCAGAGACAAACCACACACCGCAGAAGAGTTACTTAAAGGGACACTGTCACCTGAATTTGGAGGGAACAATCTTTAGCCATAGAGGCGGGGTTTTCGGGTGTTTGATGCACCCTTTCCTTACCCGCCGGCTGCATGCAGGCTGCAATATTGGATTGAAGTTCATTCTCTGTCCTCCATAGTACACGCCTGCGCAAGGCAAGATTGCCTTGTGCAGGCATGCACTACGGAGGACAGCGAATGAACTTCAATCCCATATTGCAGCCAGCATGCAGCCGGCGGGTAAGGAAAGGGTGCATCAAACACCCGAAAACCCCGCCCCTATGGCTAAAGATTGTTCCCTCCAAATTCAGGTGACAGTGCCCCTTTAAAGAAATAACAGACCAGGCATGGTTGTGTGTGGTGGGGACTGTGAAGCTTGGCAAGCTCACATACGTACTATACTTGGCACATGTGCTCAACTTGGTAGTTCAGCAGTTTTCAACAGCTGACATGTGCCCGCAATGGGCGCGAGCAGAATCGTGATCTGCCCGTGCCCATTAATTAGTAGAATGCCGCAGTCAAACTCCGACCGCGGCATTTAACAACGCTGCCGGACACGCGGTTGGAAGAACGCGCACCGCTGACCTCCGTCACGTGATCATGGGTCATCGGTGCGTTGCCATTACAACCAGAGGTCTCCTCGAGACCTCTATGGTTGTTGATGGCAGATTGCTATGAGCGCTACCCTGTGGTCGGCGCTCATAGCAAGCCTGTAATTCTGCTGCATAGAGGTGATCTGTGCATCACCTCTACAGTATACAGCAGAGGCAATCGAGTAATGGATGCTTCTAGCCTCCCATGGAGGCTTTCGAAGCATGCCAAAATTTAAAACAATTGTGTTTAAATAGATAAAAAATATATATAAAAGTTAAAATCACCCCCCCTTTCGCCCCAATCAAAATAAAACAATAAAAAAATCAAACCTACACATATTTGGTATCACCGCGTTCAGAATCGTCTGATTTATCAATAAAAAAAGAATTAAACTGATCGCTAAACGGCATAGCGAGCAAAAAAATCAAAGCGCCAAAATTACATTTTTTTTGTCGCCACGACATTGCAATAAAATGAAATAACAGGCGATCAAAAGAACGTATCTGCACAAAAGTGGTACAATTAAAAATGTCAGCTCAGCACACAGGAGATAAGCCCTCAGTCAACCCGAGATCACGAAAAATGGAGACGCTACGGGTATCTGAAAACTGCGCAATTTTTTTTTTTTTAGCAAACTTTGGAATTTTTTTTCCCCATGTAGATAAAAGAGAACCTAGACATGTTTGGTGTCTGTGAACTCATAATGACCCGAAGAATCATAATTGCAGGTCAGTTTTAGCATTTACTGAACCTAGCAAAAAAGCCCAACAAAAAACGAGTGTGGGATTGCGCTTTTTTGCAATTTCATTGCACTTGGAATTTTTTTTTCACATTTTCTTGTACACGACATGGTAAAACCAATGGTGTTGCTCAAAAGTACAACTCGTTCTGCAAAAAATAAGCCCTCACATGGCCATATTGATGGAAAAATAAAAAAGGTTTGGCTCTGGAAAGAAGGGGAGCGAAAAACAAAAACGAAAAAAAACTCTGGGGATTAAGGGGTTAAACATTGATCAGTAACACGTAAATGAGTGACAGGTGTAGGCCTGGTGGTCTGAGAGCCTTGCAAAATTCAGGCAACACACAAAAAGGAGACCCAACTCAGAGTCCAAACATTTCCAAAAATTAAGGGCCGAAACCACTAAAGTAAGCTAAATAGTATAATGGGGATCTGACACCCCTTCCACTACAAGCAGCACACCAGATGGAAACCCAATCTGTAGTCTGCACATTTCATAATTTTGTAACATTAGCAGAAGTAGCAAACAGCAGGCACGGAAGCCACAACAAAGGTGTGGCAGACTGCAATAGCACAAGATCAATGCAGCACACTAAGGCCGGCATCACACTGGCGAGTTTTACGGACGTAAGAGCGCAGAAAATACGTCCATAAAACTCACCAAATAAACGGCACAATTATTCTCAATGGGGCTGCTCCTATCAGCCGTATATTACGGATCTGTAATATACGGCTTTCTACGGCCGTACAAAATCGCAGCATGCTGCGTTTGTCAGCGTATTGCGCAAAAAAATCACCAATTAAAGTCTATGGGGGCGAGAAAAATACAGATTACACATGGACCAGCAGTGTGACTTGCGAGAAATACGCAGCGGTGTTAGTGAAAAGTCGGTAATTCAATTGCCGGCTTTTCATTTCTCCTGCCTAAACCCGACAGGATATGAGACATGGTTTACATACAGTAAACCATCTCATATCCCCTTTTTTTTGCATATTCCACACTACTAATGGCTTTACCATTCTGGCGGAGAAAATTGCGCGGGAGCCCACGCCAATTTTTTCCGCCATTTAACCCTTTATTTTAGCAGCTACAGCGCTGAAATTTTGCACATACACACTACTAACATTAGTAGTGGGGAATATGGAAAAAAAAAGGGGATATGAGATGGTTTACTGTATGTAAACCATGTCTCATATCCTGTCGGGTTTGTGAAGGAGAAATGAAAAGCCGGCAATTGAATTACCGGCTTTTCACAGATATCGCGCTGAATTAAATCTAAATACAGAATATATATATATGTGTCTCAATGACATATATATATATATATATATATATACTGTATATATGTTTTCCCAAACATTTGAGCACATAAATCCATTAGATGTCGGTTTTGCAAGCCTGCGAGAAAATAGCGCAGTACGGATGCCATACGGATTACATATGGAGGATGCCATGCGCAAAATACGCTGACACACCCTGCCTACGGATCACTATTTTGGGAACATTTCTCCGTATTACGGCCATATTACGGCCGTAAAAAACGGACCGTATTGTCTTACGCCGAGTGTGACGCCGGCCTAAAAATGACACCATCGCCTAGTCTGCCCAGTCTGCTACAGGGGTGCAAAAGTAATTGGAGATCTATGACTTGTTCGTCTTGATGAAAGTTAGGTGGTCTATAGTGTTGAGCGATACCGTCCGATACTTGAAAGTATCGGTATCGGAAAGTATCGGCCGATACCGGCAAAGTATCGGATCTAATCCGATACCGATACCCGATACCAATACAAGTCAATGGGACTCATGTATCGGACGGTATTCCTGATGGTTCCCAGGGTCTGAAGGAGAGGAAACTCTCCTTCAAGCCCTGGGAACCATATTAATGTGTAAAATAAAGAATTAAAATAAAAAATATTGCTATACTCACCTCTCCGACGCAGCCTGGACCTCACCGAGGGAACCGGCAGCGTTCTGTGCTTAAAATGTGCGCGTTTCCTTCCTTCCGTGACGTCACGGCTTGTGATTGGTCGCGTGCCGCCCATGTGGCCGCGACGCGACCAATCACAGCAAGCCGTGACGTAATTTCAGGTCCTGAATGCCTATTTCTGCATTCAGGACCTGAAATTACGTCACGGCTTGCTGTGATTGGTCGCGTCGCGGCCACATGGGCGGCACGCAACCAATCACAAGCCGTGACGTAATTTTAAAATGCGTGCGTGTCCTGCCTCCCGTGACGTCACGGCTTGTGATTGGTCGCGTCGCCCATGTGACCGCGACGCGACCAATCACAAGCCGGAACGTAATTTTAAAATCCTGAATGCCTAGAATTAGGCTTCCAGGACCTCAAAATTACGTCACGGCTTGCTGTGATTGGTCACGTCGCGGCCACATGGGCGGCACGCGACCAATCAGAAGCCGTGACGTCGCGGGAGGCAGGAAACGCGCGCATTTTAAGCAAACAACGCTGCCGGTTCCCTTGGTGAGGTCCAGGCTGCGTCGGAGAGGTGAGTATAGCAATATTTTTTATTTTAATTCTTTATTTTACACATTAATGTTGTATTTTACACATTAATGTTGTTTCGATACCGATACCCGATACCACAAAAGTATCGGATCTCGGTATCGGAATTCCGATACCCGCAAGTATCGGCCGATACCCGATACTTGCGGTATCGGAATGCTCAACACTAGTGGTCTACACCTTCAGGGGACATCCGGATGTGCTTATCCGTCATGACACCACCCGCAGCGCTGAAGACACATTCTGAGAGAACGTTGACTACCAGGCATGACAAAACCTCCAAGGCATGACAGTCGAGCTCAGGCCACTCTTCTATTTTTGAAGAACAAAATGCAAAGGGGTACAACCCCCTGATGGCATTGATACTGAGCTTGAGATACTCCTGCACCATCTTCTCCTGTCATTCACTATTTGTCAGTCTTGTACTCTGTTCTGCTGGTGAACGGGCTGGTCTAAAAAATGTGTGAAATGACTTACTGAAATTAAATATATTTTTTTGTTTATTTATTTTACTCACTTACAGTATATAGTGTCAGCACTTCACTCACATTTTTGGCACTGTCCTTATTGGGGCTCACAATTAGTGTTGAGCATTCCGATACCGCAAGTATCGGGTATCGGCCGATATTTGCGCTATCGGAATTCCAATACCGAGATCCGATACTTTTGTGATATCGGGAATTGGTATCGGGATCGATATTAATGTGTAAAATAAAGAATAAAAATAAAAAATATTGATATACTCACCCTCTGACGTGCCCTGGTAGTAACTGTCAGCCTCCGTTCCTAAGAATGAGCGCTTGAAAGACCTTAGATGACATCGCGGCTTGTGATTGGTCGCGTGAGCGGTCACGTGACAGCCACGCGACCAATCACAGCCCGTGACGTCATCTAAGGTCTTTCAAGTGCTTGAAAGCCCTTAGATGACGTCACGGCTTGTGATTGGTCACGTGGCCGTCGCGTGACCGCTCACGCGACCAATCACAAGCCGCGACATCATCTAAGGTCTTTCAAGTGCTCATTCTTACGAACGGAGGCTGGCGGTTACAACCAGGGCACGTCAGATGGTGAGTATATCAATATTTTTTATTTTTATTCTTTATTTTACACATTAATATGGATCCCAGGGCCTGAAGGGGAGTTTCCTCTCCTTCAGACCCTGGGAACCATCAGGATACCTTCCGATACTTGGTGTCCCATTGACTTGTATTGGTATCGGGTATCGGTATCGGCGATATCTGATACTTTTCGGGTATCGGCCGATACTATCCGATATCGATACTTTCAAGTATCGGACGGTATCGCTCAACACTACTCACAATCTAATTTTCCTGTCAATATGTCTTTGGAGTATGAGAGGACACCAGAGTACTCAAAGGAAACCCACGCAAAGAAGGGGAGAACATACAAACTCCTTGCAGATGTTGTCCTAGGTGGTGTTTGAACCCAGGTCCTAAGTGCTGCAAGGCATCAGTGTTAACCACTAAGCCACCATGTTGCCTCTGCCTCTGCCTCTGCCACTTACAGTGCTGCTAAAGTTTTTGCGTTGATGACTCGACGTTCCCGGGGTTAGAAGTCTATTACTGCAATGTACACTCTGTGTCTCACTGCTGTATTAGGAAAAACTACTCTTAAGATTGCCTAAAAGCATGCTCCATCATAAGCACGTCCCTTTCAAGGGGGTGAAAAATCTGGCAAAATTTACTCTTGCACCATGAATCTAACAGGGTGGAAACCCAGTAATTAGCACTTTTTCTAGTCATGTCTAGTCATGTTGCAGTATTGTGCAGCAAGAAGGTGCTCATATGTCGAGCATTTCCATGAGGTCCAAATATATGGTGTGTTAGGCTACTTTCACACTAGCGTCATGCACTGCAGGTCGCTATGCGTCGTTTTGTAGAAAAAACGCATCCTGCAAAAGTGCTTGCAGGATGCGTTTTTTCTCCATTGACTTGCATTAGCGACGCACACACGTCGCAACCATCGTGCGATGGTTGCGTCGTGTTGCGTCAGACCATCGCCACCAAAAAACGTTGCATGTAACTTTTTTGGTGTGTCGTGTCCAGCATTTGCATGTGTAGTGCCCCAGAGTCCTGTTCGTTGCAGTACTGTCGCTCCGCCACTAAGGGGAGTGATGGTACGTCTGATGGCACTAAAGGAGTTCACCTGACCAGGTATCACAGTCACACATTAGGAAGTTAGAGAGAAGCTGACTGGGTTTTGCCCAGGTAACATCTAGTGAGAGAAGAGCGTTGCTTGGGAAGATCCAGGGGGGTCCCTGTCAGGGGTGGAATCCTAACAGAGGCCTAGCGAAAGGACAGATCGTTACAGAGCCGCGCCTGCTAGGGTTGAGCGACTTTCATTTTTTTAAGATCGAGTCGGGTTTTGCGAAATCCGACTTTGTCCAAAGTCAAGTCGAGTGATGTCGGCCAATTATCGCGAAAAGTCAGGGATCGACCGAAACATGAAACCCAATGCAAGTCAATGGAGAAGCATAGTCGGCGGTGAGTGGAGGCCAGGAAAACACCTACAGTGCCCATTTCAATGTCAAAATCATCCTATCTTGTTTCTGAAGCTTGTCAATCTTAATTAACTTTATAATAATAGTTGGGCATTGGAAATTGGGGGTTATTTGGCAAAAGTTTTTGGGGGTAGGGCTGGTTCAAGGTTTTAGTGGGCCCAGGAAACGTGGACTACGTCATGGCGGTGGAGCAGTGAGAGGTAAGTATTTCAACTTTGCAAGTGCTGTGATCCTGAGCAAGCAGGGGGGCATACTCGTTCGCATTGGCACTGGCACAGGTCCCCTCAAAGTATGGCGGTGTGTTTGCACGACGGGGGTGCCTCCCACCGGCAGCGACACTTTTGCGTACTCTGAGGGGCCCTGTGCCTGTGACGTCACCAACAAGTATGCCCCCCTACCCGTTGAAGAAACCTGCACTTTCATCTGCACCTTCCTCTTTGTCCCTGTGTAAGGTGGTATAGTATGCGGGAAGGGGAACCTGACTTTCAGCAGGGTCAGACTGTGGCTGTGTAGCGTGCAAGGGGAATGTAGTGGTCTGGGTCAAAGTACCACAAGACTCATCTAGCACCGGCTGCGCAATGGGCAGGATGAGGAGGAAACACTGATATAGGCCCAAATAATAAAGTGGGTAAAATGCAGTTCAAAATTGGTAACAGGACTAACCAGGTGGCATTGCTTAGTTCAGTGGAGTAGAAAACCCAGGAGCGGCAGACACCGTTAGTAGGGCCGAACCACACTAGTAGGCCCCATGCAGTTTAAAATTACAAATGAAGGCCGAAAGCCTGAAGATTAAAGGTCAGGAAAATAACACAGGACAACACCAAGGTGCGGCACACACCGATACTAGGCCCAACCAAAGTACTAGGCCAACTGCAGTTTAATTATTTAAAATGTAAGCCAAAAGCCTGAACATTGAAGGTCGGGACAACAAAACAGGAGAAAACCCAGTAGCGTCAGACACCGTTTTAAGGGCCCAACCACACATTTTAAAAACAACTACTTAACGAGAGCCTGAAGGTTGAAGCTCAGCTTTATACAGTGGAGGACAACACCAGGGAGCGGCACACAGCGTTAGTAGGCTCCAACCACCAATTTTTAAAAACAACAACTTAATGAGAGCCTGAAGGTTGAAGCTCAGACAAGGAAACCTGGAGGAGAACACCCAGGAGGAGGAGAACACCCAGGAGGAGTTGAACACCCAGGAATGTCAGACACCGTTAGTAGGCCCCAACCACCAATTTTTAAAAACAACAACTTAATGAGAGCCTGAAGGTTGAAGCTCAGCTTTATAGTGTGGAGGACAACACCAGGGAGCGACAGACACCGTTAGTAGGCCCCAACCACCAATTTTTAAAAACAACAACTTAATGAGAGCCTGAAGGTTGAAGCTCAGACAAGGAAATCTGTAAAACACCCAGGAGGAGGAGAACACCCAGGAGCATCAGACACCGTTAGTAGGCCCAACCTCCAATTTTTAAAAACAACAACTTGATGAGAGCCTGAAGGTTGAAGCTCAGACAAGGAAACCTGGAGGAGAACACCCAGGAGGAGGAGAACACCCAGGAACGTCAGACACCGTTAGTAGGCCCTAACCACCAATTTTTAAAAACAACAACTTAATGAGAGCCTGAAGGTTGAAGCTCAGGTTTATACAGTGGAGGACAACACCAGGGAGCGACAGACACCGTTAGTAGGCCCCCACCACCAATTTTTAAAAACAACAACTTAATGAGAGCCTGAAGGTTGAAGCTCAGCTTTATACAGTGGAGGACAACACCAGGGAGCGGCACACAGCGTTAGTAGGCTCCAACCACCAATTTTTAAAAACAACAACTTAATGAGAGCCTGAAGGTTGAAGCTCAGACAAGGAAACCTGGAGGAGAACACCCAGGAGGAGGAGAACACCCAGGAGGAGTTGAACACCCAGGAATGTCAGACACCGTTAGTAGGCCCCAACCACCAATTTTTAAAAACAACAACTTAATGAGAGCCTGAAGGTTGAAGCTCAGCTTTATAGTGTGGAGAACAACACCAGGGAGCGACAGACACCGTTAGTAGGCCCCAACCACCAATTTTTAAAAACAACAACTTAATGAGAGCCTGAAGGTTGAAGCTCAGCTTTATACAGTGGAGGACAACACCAGGGAGCGACAGACACCGTTAGTAGGCCCCCACCACCAATTTTTAAAAACAACAACTTAATGAGAGCCTGAAGGTTGAAGCTCAGCTTTATACAGTGGAGGACAGCTTTATTGAGTGTCGCAGACAGACACAGGTACTAGTAGGCCTTAAACAAAAAAGTTGGCTCAATGCAGTTTAAAAAAGGTTACAGGGGTACACAGGCAGCATTTGTGTGGTCAGCGGAGGTGTTGTGAACTCTATTTTTGGGCTCCCTCTAGTGGTCACAAGCGGTACTGTGTAGTGTTGTCTTTCTGCAGGTTGGCTGCATCAGCTGGTTCGTTATCCTTGGTTGGTTTCCTATTTAGCTCACCTGGATACTCAGTTCCTTGCCTGCTATCAATGTATTCAGTGCTCTTCAGATTCCTTGTGACTACCTTGCTCCCAGTCTCTCCAAGACAAGCTAAGTTTTTGTTTGATCATTTTTTGATTATCAGCATTTATTATGTTTTTAGTCCAGCTCGCTAAAATGTGATTTCCTTGCTTGCTGGTTGCTCTAGGGGACTGAGTTTCTCCCCTCACACCGTTAGTTGGTGCGGGGGTTCTTGAAATCTCAGTGTGGATATTTTGTAAGGGTTTTTTACTGACCACATAGATCCCTTTTCTATTTTCTGCTATCTAGTATTAGTGGGCCTCATTTGCTGAATCTGCTTTCACCCCTGTGTATGTGCCTTCCTCTTACCTCACCGTTATTATTTGTTGGGGGCTTCTATATCTTTGGGGATTATTTCTCTGGAGGCAAGTGAGGTCTTTCTTTCTCTCTAGGGGTAGTTAGTTCCTCAGGCTGGCTCGAGACGTCTAGGATTTTAGGCACGTTCACCGGCTACCTCTAGTGTGTTTGGATAGGTTCAGATTTGCGGTCAGTCCAGTTTACCACCTCCCTAGAGCTTATCCTTTGTTTAGTTACTTAGCTGGAGTAATTTGTGATCCTCAACCACTAAGGATCATAACAGTATAGCAGGCCAAAAAGCGTTTAATGCATCGCAGAAGTGGGATAAAAAGAAGACCTGAGTACATTTTTTTTCCCTCCCGCTTTCCCTTTGCTGCAGTCTGTTTAGCTTCTTTCATCCCCTTGAACTCTGGGTGGTTTTGAGCTCAGCTGCAGACATGAATATTCAGACTCTGACTTCTAGTGTGGATCATCTTACTGCACGGGTGCAAAGTATTCAGGATTTTGTTATTCATAGCCCTATGTCAGAGCCAAAGATACCCATTCCTGAGTTGTTTTCTGGAGATAGATCTAGGTTTCTGAATTTTAAGAATAATTGTAAGTTATTTCTATCTATGAGACCTCGTTCCTCTGGTGATTCCGCTCAGCAAGTTAAAATTGTTATCTCCTTGTTGCGTGGCGACCCTCAGGATTGGGCTTTCTCTCTGGCGCCGGGAGATCCTGCATTGCTTAATGTAGATGCATTTTTTCTGGCTCTTGGACTGCTTTATGAGGAGCCTAATCTTGAGAATCAGGCAGAAAAAGCGTTGCTGGCTATCTCTCAAGGTCAGGATGAAGCAGAGGTGTATTGTCAAAAATTTCGGAAATGGTCGGTGCTTACTCAATGGAATGAGTGTGCCCTGGCTGCAATTTTCAGAGAAGGTCTTTCTGAAGCCATTAAGAATGTTATGGTGGGGTTTCCCACCCCTACAAGTCTGAGTGATTCTATGGCTTTAGCCATTCAGGTTGATCGGCGTTTGCGGGAGCGCAAATCTGCTCATCCTTTGGCGGTATTTTCTGAACAGAGACCTGAGTCTATGCAATGTGACCGAACTCTGACCAGAATTGAGTGACAAAGTCATAGACGTCAAAATGGGTTGTGCTTTTACTGTGGTGATTCTACTCATGTTATCTCAGCATGCTCTAAACGCTTAAAAAAAATCGCTAAACCTGTCACCATTGGTACTATACAGCCTAAATTTATTTTGTCTGTTACTTTGATTTGTTCTTTGTCGTCCTACTCGGTTATGGCTTTTGTGGATTCGGGTGCTGCCCTGAATCTGATGGATTTGTCGTTTGCCAGGCGCTGTGGTTTTGTCCTGGAGCCTTTGGAATTTCCTATTCTTCTGAGGGGAATTGATGCTACGCCATTGGCTGAGAATAAGCCTCAGTATTGGACGCAAATGACCATGTGCATGATTCCCGTACATCAGGAGGTGATTCGCTTTCTTGTTCTGCATAATTTGCATGATGTTGTCGTTTTGGGTCTGCCATGGCTGCAGGCTCATAATCCAGTTTTAGATTGGAAAACTATGTCTGTGTCAAGTTGGGGTTGTCAGGGAATTCATGGCGATACTCCGTTGGAGTCTATTGCTTCTTCCACTCCTTCTGAGGTCCCTGAGTTTTTGTCTGACTACCAGGATGTATTTGATGAGCCCAGGTCCAATGCCCTGCCCCCTCATAGGGATTGTGACTGTGCTATAAATTTAATTCCTGGTAGTAAATTCCCTAAGGGATGACTTTTTAATTTGTCTATACCAGAGCATGCCGCGATGCGGAGTTATATAAAGGAGTCTTTGGAGAAGGGACATATTCGCCCATCCTCTTCCCCTCTTGGTGCAGGTTTTTTTTTTGTGGCCAAGAAGGACGGTTCTTTGAGACCTTGTATAGATTATCGTCTTCTGAATAAAATCACAGTCAAATTTCAGTATCCTTTGCCACTATTGTCTGATTTGTTTGCTCGGATTAAGGGTGCCAGTTGGTTCACCAAGATAGATCTCCGTGGTGCGTATAACCTTGTGCGCATTAAGCAGGGAGATGAATGGAAAACAGCATTTAATACGCCCGAAGGCCATTTTGAGTACTTGGTGATGCCTTTTGGACTCTCTAATGCTCCTTCTGTGTTTCAGTCCTTCATGCATGACATCTTCCGAGAATATCTGGATAAATTTATGATTGTTTATGTGGATGACATTTTGGTCTTTTCTGATGATTGGGAGTCCCATGTGAAGCAGGTCAGGATGGTGTTTCAGGTCCTGCGTGCTAATGCTTTATTTGTGAAGGGCTCAAAATGCCTCTTTGGAGTACAGAAGGTCTCCTTTTTGGGTTTTATTTTTCTCCTTCTACTGTGGAGATGGACCCAGTCAAGGTCCAGGCTATTCATGACTGGACTCAGCCCACGTCTGTTAAGAGTCTTCAGAAGTTCTTGGGTTTTGCTAATTTTTACCGTCGTTTCATCGCTAATTTTTCTAGTGTGGTTAAACCTTTGACGGATTTGACCAAGAAGGGTTCTGATGTGACTAATTGGTCTCCTGCGTCCGTGGAGGCCTTTCGGGAGCTGAAGCACCGGTTTTCTTCAGCTCCAGTCTTATGTCAGCCAGATGTCTCTCTCCCCTTCCAGGTCGAGGTTGATGCTTCTGAGATTGGAGCAGGGGCTGTTTTGTCGCAGAGAAGCTCTGATGGCTCTGTGATGAAGCCATGTGCTTTCTTTTCAAGAAAATTTTCGCCTGCCGAGCGGAATTATGATGTTGGTAATCGGGAGTTGTTGGCTATGAAGTGGGCATTTGAGGAGTGGCGACATTGGCTCGAAGGAGCTAAACATCGTGTGGTGGTCTTGACTGATCACAAAAATCTGATTTACCTCGAATCTGCCAAGCGCCTGAATCCTAGACAGGCTCGTTGGTCGTTGTTTTTCTCCCGTTTCAACTTCGTGGTCTCATACCTGCCTGGTTCGAAGAACGTGAAAGCTGATGCACTTTCTAGGAGTTTTGTGCCTGACTCTCCGGGAGTTTCTGAGCCAGCTGGTATTCTCAGAGAGGGAGTGATTTTGTCTGCCATTTCCCCAGATTTGCGACGAGTGCTGCAGAAATTTCAGGCGGATAGACCTGACCGTTGTCCACCAGAGAGACTGTTTGTCCCGGATAGATGGACCAGCAGAGTTATTTCCGAGGTTCATTCTTCGGTGTTGGCGGGTCATCCTGGGATTTTTGATACCAGAGATTTGGTGGCTAGGTCCTTCTGGTGGCCTTCCTTGTCGCGGGATGTGCGTTCCTTTGTGCAGTCTTGTGGGATTTGTGCTCGGGCTAAGCCTTGCTGTTCTCGTGCCAGCGGTTTGCTTTTGCCTTTGCCTGTCCCGAAAAGGCCTTGGACACACATTTCCATGGATTTCATTTCGGATCTTCCAGTATCTCAGAAAATGTCTGTCATCTGGGTGGTGTGTGATCGTTTTTCCAAGATGGTCCATTTCGTGCCCTTGCCTAAGTTGCCTTCCTCCTCTGATTTGGTTCCTCTATTTTTTCAGAATGTGGTTCGCTTGCACGGCATTCTTGAAAATATTGTGTCTGATAGAGGATCCCAGTTTGTGTCCAGGTTTTGGCGGACTTTTTGTACTAAGATGGGCATTGATTTGTGTTTTTCGTCGGCCTTCCATCCTCAGACTAATGGCCAAACCGAGCGAACTAATCAGACGTTGGAAACTTATTTGAGATGTTTTGTTTCTGCTGATCAGGATGATTGGGTGACTTTTTTGCCATTGGCCGAGTTTGCCCTTAATAATCGGGCTAGTTCTGCTACTTTGGTTTCGCCTTTTTTCTGCAATTCTGGTTTCCATCCTCATTTTTCCTCGGGTCAGGTTGAGCCTTCTGACTGTCCTGGGGTGTATTCTGTGGTGGATAGGTTGCAGCAGATTTGGAACCATGTGGTGGACAATTTGCAGTTGTCACAGGAGAAGGCTCAGGGCTTTGCCAACCGCCGCCGCGGTGTGGGTCCCCGACTTCGTGTTGGGGATTTGGTGTGCCTGTCTTCTCGGTATGTTCCTATGAAGGTCTCCTCTCCTAAATTCAAGCCTCGCTTCATCGGTCCTTGTAAGATCTTGGAAATCCTTAACCCTGTGTCATTTCGTTTGGATCTCCCAGCATCGTTTGCCATTCATAATGTGTTCCATAGGTCTTTGTTGCGGAGGTATGTGGTACCTGTGGTTCCTTCTGTTGAGCCTCCTGCTCCGGTGCTGGTCGAGAGCGAATTGGAGTACGTGGTGGAGAAGATTTTGGATTCTCGTATCTCTAGACGGAGGCTTCAGTATTTGGTTAAGTGGAAGGGCTATGGTCAGGAGGATAATTCCTGGGTTGTCGCCTCTGATGTTCATGCAGCCGATTTGGTTCGTGCCTTCCACGCGGCTCATCCTGATCGCCCTGGGGGTCTTGATGAGGGTTCGGTGACCCCTCCTCAAGGGGGGGGTACTGTTGTGAACTCTATTTTTGGGCTCCCTCTAGTGGTCACAAGCGGTACTGTGTAGTGTTGTCTTTCTGCAGGTTGGCTGTATCAGCTGGTTCGTTATCCTTGGTTGGTTTCCTATTTAGCTCACCTGGATACTCAGTTCCTTGCCTGCTATCAATGTATTCAGTGCTCTTCAGATTCCTTGTGACTAACTTGCTCCCAGTCTCTCCAAGACAAGCTAAGTTTTTGTTTGTTATCAGCATTCATCATGTTTCTTGTCCAGCTTGCTAAAATGTGATTTCCTCGCTTGCTGGTTGCTCTAGGGGACTGAGTTTCTCCCCCCACACCGTTAGTTGGTGCAGGGGTTCTTGAAATCTCAGTGTGGATATTTTGTAAGGGTTTTTTACTGACCGCATAGATCCCTTTTCTATTTTCTGCTATCTAGTATTAGTGGGCCTCATTTGCTGAATCTGCTTTCACACCTGTGTATGTGCCTTCCTCTTACCTCACCATTATTATTTGTTGGGGGCGTCTATATCTTTGGGGATTATTTCTCTGGAGGCAAGTGAGGTCTTTCTTTCTCTCTAGGGGTAGTTAGTTCCTCAGGCTGGCTCGAGACGTCTAGGATTTTAGGCACGTTCACCGGCTACCTCTAGTGTGTTTGGATAGGTTCAGATTTGCGGTCAGTCCAGTTTACCACCTCCCTAGAGCTTGTCCTTTGTTTAGTTACTTAGCTGGAGTAATTTGTGATCCTCAACCACTAAGGATCATAACACGGAGGACAATGTGAATTAGGGACTGCAGACAGACTTAGTAGGCCTAAAATAAAAAAAGGAGGCTTTATGCACTTTAAAATAGGTTCCAGGGGTACACGGGCAGCATTGGTGTGGTCAGTGGAGGACAATTTGAATTAGGGACTGCGGACAGACTTAGTAGGCTGTCCCCTGTGGACCATGCATCCACCACATTAACCCATTGCGCCGTAATGGACACGTAACCTTCCGTGGCCATGCCTACAGGTCCATGCGTCTGTTGTCGGGTGCACCTTTGTACTCACAGATTGCCAGAGTGCATGGACAATGCGGTCTTTTACATGCTGGTGGAGGGCTGGGATGGCTTTTCTCGCAAAAGAAGTGTCGACTGGGTAGCTCGTAGCGTGGTACAGCGTAGTCCATCATGGCTTTATGTATATTAAATAAAATAAATAAATAGGCTCTATGAACTTTTAAAGAGGTTCCAGGGGTACACGGGCAGCATTGGGATGTTCAGTGGAGGACTGTTGGAAGGAGGGACCGCAGACAGACTTAGTACGCCTACAATTAAAAAAAGTGGCTATATGCACTGTAAAATAGGTTCCAAGGGTACACGGGCAGCATTGGTGTGGTCAGCGGAGGAGAATTGCAAGGAGGGACCGCAGACAGGCTTACTAGGCCTAAAATAAATAAAAATAGGCTCAAGGCACTTAGAGTTATCTCGCAGGGGTACACAGGCAGCATTGGTGTGGTCAGCGGAGGACGATTGCAAGGATGGACCGCAGACAGGCTTACTAGGCCTAAAATAAATAAAAATAGGCTCTATGCAGTTTTAAATAGGTTACATGGGTACACAGGCAGCATAGGTGTGGTCAGCGGAGGAAGATTGCAAGGAGGGACCGCAGACAGGCTTACTAGGCCTAAAATAAATAAAAATAGGCTCTATGCAGTTTTAAATAGGTTACATGGGTACACAGGCAGCATTGGTGTGGTCAGCGGAGGAGGATTGCAAGGAGGGACCGCAGACAGGCTTACTAGGCCTAAAATAAATAAAAATAGGCTCAAGGCACTTAGAGTTATCTCGCAGGGGTACACAGGCAGCATTGGTGTGGTCAGTGGAGGACGATTGCAAGGAGGGACCGCAGACAGGCTTACTAGGCCCAAAATAAATAAAAATAGGCTCAAGGCACTTAGAGTTATCTCGCAGGGGTACACAGGCAGCATTGGTGTGGTCAGCGGAGGAGGATTGCAAGGAGGGACCGCAGACAGGCTTACTAGGCCTAAAATAAATAAAAATAGGCTCAAGGCACTTCGAGTTATCTCGCAGGGGTACACAGGCAGCATTGGTGTGGTCAGCGGAGGACGATTGCAAGGATGGACCGCAGACAGGCTTACTAGGCCTAAAATAAATAAAAATAGGCTCAAGGCACTTAGAGTTATCTCGCAGGGGTACACAGGCAGCATTGGTGTGGTCAGCGGAGGAGGATTGCAAGGAGGGACCGCAGACAGGCTTACTAGGCCTAAAATAAATAAAAATAGGCTCTATGCAGTTTTAAATAGGTTACATGGGTACACAGGCAGCATTGGTGTGGTCAGCGGAGGAGGATTGCAAGGAGGGACCGCAGACAGGCTTACTAGGCCTAAAATAAATAAAAATAGGCTCAAGGCACTTCGATTTATCTCGCAGGGGTACACAGGCAGCATTGGTGTGGTCAGCGGAGGACGATTGCAAGGAGGGACCGCAGACAGGCTTACTAGGCCTAAAATAAATAAAAATAGGCTCAAGGCACTTAGAGTTGTCTCGCAAGGGTACACAGGCAGCATTGGTGTGGTCAGAGGAGGAGGATTGCAAGGAGGGACCGCAGACAGGCTTACTAGGCCTAAAATAATTAAAAATAGGCTCTATGCAGTTTTAAATAGGTTACATGGGTACACAGGCAGCATTGGTGTGGTCAGCGGAGGAGGATTGCAAGGAGGGACCGCAGACAGGCTTACTAGGCCTAAAATAAATAAAAATAGGCTCTACGCAGTTTTAAATAGGTTACATGGGTACACAGGCAGCATAGGTGTGTTCAGCGGAGGAGGATTGCAAGGAGGGACCGCAGACAGGCTTACTAGGCCTAAAATAAATAAAAATAGGCTCAAGGCACTTCGAGTTATCTCACAGGGGTACACAGGCAGCATTGGTGTGGTCAGCGGAGGAGGATTGCAAAGAGGGACCGCAGACAGGCTTACTAGGCCTAAAATAAATAAAAATAGGCTCTATGCAGTTTTAAATAGGTTACATAGGGACACAGGCAGCATTGGTGTGGTCAGCGGAGGAGGATTGCAAGGAGGGACCGCAGGCAGGCTTACTAGGCCTAAAATAAACAAAAATAGGCTCTATGCAGTTTTAAATAGGTTACATGGGTACACAGGCAGCATTGGTGTGGTCAGCGGAGGAGGATTGCAAGGAGGGACCGCAGACAGGCTTACTAGGCCTAAAATAAATAAAAATAGGCTCAAGGCACTTAGAGTTATCTCGCAGGGGTACACAGGCAGCATTGGTGTGGTCAGCGGAGGAGGATTGCAAGGAGGGACCGCAGACAGGCTTACTAGGCCTAAAATAAATAAAAATAGGCTCAAGGCCCTTAGAGTTATCTCGCAGGGGTACACAGGCAGCATTGGTGTGGTCAGCGGAGGAGGATTGCAAGGAGGGACCGCAGACAGGCTTACTAGGCCTAAAATAAATAAAAATAGGCTCTACGCAGTTTTAAATAGGTTACATGGGTACACAGGCAGCATAGGTGTGTTCAGCGGAGGAGGATTGCAAGGAGGGACCGCAGACAGGCTTACTAGGCCTAAAATAAATAAAAATAGGCTCAAGGCACTTCGAGTTATCTCACAGGGGTACACAGGCAGCATTGGTGTGGTCAGCGGAGGAGGATTGCAAAGAGGGACCGCAGACAGGCTTACTAGGCCTAAAATAAATAAAAATAGGCTCTATGCAGTTTTAAATAGGTTACATAGGGACACAGGCAGCATTGGTGTGGTCAGCGGAGGAGGATTGCAAGGAGGGACCGCAGGCAGGCTTACTAGGCCTAAAATAAACAAAAATAGGCTCTATGCAGTTTTAAATAGGTTACATGGGTACACAGGCAGCATTGGTGTGGTCAGCGGAGGAGGATTGCAAGGAGGGACCGCAGACAGGCTTACTAGGCCTAAAATAAATAAAAATAGGCTCAAGGCACTTAGAGTTATCTCGCAGGGGTACACAGGCAGCATTGGTGTGGTCAGCGGAGGAGGATTGCAAGGAGGGACCGCAGACAGGCTTACTAGGCCTAAAATAAATAAAAATAGGCTCAAGGCCCTTAGAGTTATCTCGCAGGGGTACACAGGCAGCATTGGTGTGGTCAGCGGAGGAGGATTGCAAGGAGGGACCGCAGACAGGCTTACTAGGCCTAAAATAAATAAAAATAGGCTCTATGCAGTTTTAAATAGGTTACATGGGTACACAGGCAGCATTGGTGTGGTCAGCGGAGGAGGATTGCACGGAGGGACCGCAGGCAGGCTTACTAGGCCTAAAATAAATAAAAATAGGCTCTACGCAGTTTTAAATAGGTTACATGGGTACACAGGCAGCATAGGTGTGGTCAGCAGAGGAGGATTGCAAGGAGGGACCGCAGAAAGGCTTACTAGGCCTAAAATAAATAAAAATAGGCTCAAGGCACTTCGAGTTATCTCGCAGGGGTACACAGGCAGCATTGGTGTGGTCAGCGGAGGAGGATTGCAAGGAGGGACCGCAGACAGGCTTACTAGGCCTAAAATAAATAAAAATAGGCTCTATGCAGTTTTAAATAGGTTACATGGGTACACAGGCAGCATTGGTGTGGTCAGCGGAGGAGGATTGCAAGGAGGGACCGCAGACAGGCTTGCTAGGCCTAAAATAAACAAAAATAGGCTCTATGCAGTTTTAAATAGATTACGTGGGTACACAGGCAGTATAGGTGTGGTCAGCGGAGGAGGATTGCAAGGAGGGACCGCAGACAGGTTTACTAGGCCTAAAATAAATAAAAAATAGGCTCAAGGCACTTAGAGTTATCTCGCAGGGGTACACAGGCAGCATTGGTGTGGTCAGCAGAGGACGATTGCAAGGCAGGACCGCAGACAGGCTTACTAGGCCTAAAATAAATAAAAATAGGCTCTATGCAGTTTTAAATAGGTTACATGGGTACACAGGCAGCATTGGTGTGGTCAGCGGAGGACGATTGCAAGGAGTGTCTGACACAGTTAGTACTCCCAAAAAATAAATAGATGTTAATGTCTCGCAAAACAACAAAACAAAAAAACAAAAGTGTGGCATACTTAGGTACAGGGGTGGGCTCCTCTTCTGAGTTTCAGACATAGTAATTTGGCACTAAGTATTTACCGGTGTCAATATAGGACACTGACCCTGACTATTTCAACTAGCATCAAATTTGTCAACAAATTGGTATTGTCAGTGCCAGGCATTGAAGGATGTCAGCGCATAGACTAAACATTGTTGGAGCTGTGAGAGATAATTTTGCACGTGGTAGAGCACAGTTTGAGCTGGGGGGTGAACTCTCTTGTGGCCGGCGGTACCGTCCCAGGGCCCCTCATGTTACAACGGTGTGTCTGACGTTGGGTGCGTTCCACCACCGCCAGAGACACTATTGTACTATGAGGGACCCAGTGGCAGTGCCGTCGACCAAAAGTGGGCACACCCACCTCTTCAGACAAACGGCACTCTAACGGGTGCTAGCGCCAAGTGGCGAGACCACGGCCCCGTGGGGGGAGTTTTCCCATTTAGGGAGGTGTAAACATGTCGTATGCTCGACAAACAGCTGCTGCAAATTAAGAGATTGGAACACTCAGTAAGACCAGTCCACAAGCAAGACCTTTTTATAGGAAAGCTAGGTGTCAGCCGGGAAAGGTGGGGCAAAATAATTTGAAATCCAGGAGTGGTTCATTTTAATGAAGGTTAGATCATCAACATTTTGGGTAGCCAGACGAGTCCTTTTTTCGGTTAATATTGAACCAGCAGCACTGAATACTCTTTCTGATAGCACACTAGCTGCTGGGCAAGCAAGCTCCTGCAATGCATATTCTGCCAATTCAGGCCAGGTGTCTAATTTGGATGCCCAGTAATCAAATGGGAATGACGGTTGAGGGAGAACATCGATAAGGGATGAAAAATAGTTAGTAACCATACTGGACAAATGTTGTCTCCTGTCACTTTGAATAGATGCTGCAGTACCTGTCCTGTCTGCGTTCATTGCGAAATCACTCCACAACCTGGTCAGAAAACCCCTCTGTCCAACGCCACTTCTGATTTGTGCACCTCTAACACCTCTGCCCTGTAGCCCCCTGCAGCTCGTGTGAGAACCATCACTGGCGCTGTGTGCTGGGAATGCCTGAATCAAACGGTCTACAAGAGTTGCTTGTTTGGTTGCTAATATTTATTCGAGGGAAATGCAAAAAATAGAGCGCACTACCAATACCGAACTATAGTAAAATGTCAAAACGGGGTGCAAACAAGCAGCCAAGCATAAGGAGTGCAGCAAAAGAAAAGAAGCTGCTCCAAAGGATGCACACCACAAAAAATGAAACAAGGATGTATGTATAATAACCGAAGGATTTTATTAACACACAGCAACTTCAAAACACATAAAACATAATTAAAAACAATACAAAATACAAAATACAATTGGCACATGAATAGATAACGTATGCAAAATACAAAGTCCAAGTCTGCAAAACCGGTGTATATATAACAGAAGTAACCCTCTGGCTCATGGAGCTGCTAGCAGATGACCGGGCAACCCTTAAAATAGCCAAAATCTAACCACCAAACTGGGAAAACCACTAGAGTATGAGAGCCCACCTGCAGGGCGAGGCCACCCGAATTCAGTGGCACATATGATAAATCATGAAGTCCCAACCTAACCCCATGTCTTAAATAAGACCGGAAGGCTGAACATACCCAAAGTGGAAAGGGCACGCCGGCTCCAGGCGCAGACATAGTGTGTGCCAAAAGAAAAAACGCCCAACGCGTATCGCCCTTCTCAAGAGGGCTTCGTCAGGGGAAGGTGCCGTGTGTCAAAGAGCCCCCTGTATAAATAGTAAGTATATGGCTTACCTAATGGACCGCAGGTGGATGAAGACGCCGGCGCCACCGGAAGTGTAGTACTGAGGAGGGAAGCGTGCGTCACCCAGCAAGGATGAGGAGTGGACACGCCCCCCCCCCAGGCCAGGCAAAAGGTGCGCGTGCGCAACCGCACCAACAGGAGCTGAGCTTCTCCGGCCGCCGAAGCCACAGCAGCCTGTGTATAGCATGTGCGCAAGCGCAAATAGACAGATGAGAGGAGCGCGACTCCTCTTATTGCCGAAAAAGTGACCGGTCAAAAAAAATAAAGGGCAAAAAGAAGAGGAGAAGAGGGGGGAGGGAAGCGGTTTGGGAGGAAAGAAGGCGCAAACCAAAGCAAAACGCGCAACCAGGGTGAAAAATCAGCCCAAATAGAAATACAGAGATACTGCATCCAGAAACCATATATGGCAAAATATCTATGCAATCCCTAAAATCATGTATAGACACCACAGCCTAATAGCTGCAGATCTAGGCAGAAATATATGCTGCAGAAATAAAATTACCTGAAGCTAGATAAATATAGAGGACCATAAAATAATGGCCAAACTTAGGGCCAACATATATATGGTCCCCAATAAAGACCCATATAGCAACCCCTATAGTCATATATAAACATACATGCAAAGTACAGGCACATCAATTACCACACAACCCCCGGGGGCACACCACCACACATGTCATACAGCATCATGGCCACCTGAAAGGGAAGAGGTATTAATGTAGACAATAATAATGTAACAATATGCAAAGTTTTTATTAGATATTATAATAACATAACAAAACACGACCCATGCGTACTTCCCAAATTACACCGAGCCCCCAGATGTGGCATCTTAGTCAAGCAGTAGTTGGATGACCACACCCCCCAAGACCAAGGTTCCTGTAAGACATGAGCCCAATGGTGATTGAATAGGAAAACCCTCAATGGGATTCTGTAAAGAGAAAATTATTCATGAAAACATGAGTAGAACAGCGGAAGCCTGTATCCCTATGGCGCCCCATGAGCCTTTAAAGGGTAATGAAATGAACTTAATGGAACAAACCCATGCCGAGAATCACTAATGAAACAAGAAAAAGAATGGCGCCAAATATCCAAACTGGAAAAAAACAGCAAATCTACAGTGTTTGAAACCAACAGAGACATCAAAACGAACATATTTGATAAGGAAGACCCAATGGAAGTTTTTAACACAACCAATCATTGTCCATATCGTGATATCGTGATTCCAGGACTTGCAGATAGAAGATGAAATCCTTCAAAGTGATATGTGGACTCAGAAGTTACTCCATCAAGGATCCAGAGCATCTCTTCCATATGTATGTGAACTGCGAGCCAGCAGAAATTCCAAGCCATGATCTAGAGTGCACCCAAAAATAAAACACAAAAAGTAAAAAGGGGGGGAAAAAAGGAGGGAGGATTACTTAGCCCAAAAAACCAGTGAACAATAACTCCTCATTAAGCCCCCCTGGGCTCACTGATCCCAAATGGAAAATCCACCGAGCCTCGGCCCGGAGGAGCTGAGGTACAATGGGGCCGCCCCTGTTCGTCCGATGAACTCTTTCCAACCCTACCACCTGAGTATTGGTAGTACATCCACCATGATGGGACAAAAAGTGGGAAGCCACTGAGGTAAGCATTTTGCCCTTGGCCCGATCACCCGAGGCCATATGGATGGTAGAGAAATGCTTCTGTACTCTGCGACGTAATTCTTGTGTGGTTTGACCTACATATACCAAGCGGCAAGGACAAATTAGGGCATAAATCATGCATGAAGTCCTGCAATTGATGTAAGAGCGTAGTGTATGACGTCCGCCATCAGAGGGATTGATAAAAAAATCCCTGGTTATGGTCATATGCGGACAGACATTGCAGTAGCCGCAGGCGAAAGAGCCAAGGAGTCTAATGCCCTGACCTATACGAGTAGTTTGTCTGGCATAATGACTTCTGGTAAGGATGTCCCTAAAATTCGGGGCCCTTCTGGCAACTATCAGGGGACGATCACCCACAATAGATGAGGTACTGAGATCCGTGGTAAGTATCCCCCAATGTTTACGCAAGATACCACTAAGATCTACCCAATTGTTGTTAAAGGTCGTGATAAACCTAGGTTTATTATCACTTACCTTGGTCCTTGGGGCCAATAGTGAATCCTGTGTATGGGCTCTAGCCCGCTGATAGGCCCTCGAAATGCTCCTGTGTGGGTAGTGCCGGTCCTTAAAATGATGGGTGAGCTCCCTAGCTTCTATCTGAAAATCCGAATCATAAGTGCAGTTCCTTCTGGCCCGAAGGAATTGGCCTGTTGGGACACCCATCCGAGTGTGAAGCGGGTGGAAACTCCTAAAATCCAATAAGCTGTTTGTAGCCGTGGGCTTTCGAAACAATTTGGTCATGACCGATCCATTATCCAGCGAGATCTCCAGGTCCAAGAATGTAACTGTGGATAGTGACATGGTATATGTTAGAAGAATGTGATGAGTATTGTTATTTAAAGACTCAATAAACTGGCAACATTCTTCTTGAGAGCCCGTCCAAACAAAGAATAGGTCATCAATGTACCTAGACCAATGCGAAACTTTCTCCGTAAAGATCATGGATGGAAACACCTTAGTGGCCTCCCACCACCCTAAAAACAGATTTGCTAGGGCGGGCGCACATCTCGCACCCATGGCCACCCCCGAGCCTTGTAAATAATAGGCCCTATCAAACAAAAAATAGTTGTGCCTAAGTATGAAATCTAACAAGTCCACTATCAGGGAGTCGTGCATACGGTCAGAGTGATTAAGTTGGTCCAGAAAAAACAGAACCGCTTGGATGCCGTCCTCGTGACCGATGTTGGAGTACAAGGACTCCACATCACAAGTCACGAGCCAGGCCCCAGGAGGCACCGTCAAACCCCGGCAGATCTGAATGAAGTGGGCTGAGTCTTTAACAAAGGAAGGTAGCGTCTTGACTAAGGGCTGGAGAAAAAAATCAACATAGATGCAGACCTTTTCACATAAACTACCAATGCAGGCCACTATGGGCCTACCTGGAGGTTTAAGTAAGCATTTGTGTACCTTAGGTAGTAAATAAAAGGTCGCTGTAACCGGGCACTCTACCCACAAAAATTTATGCTCATGGTGGTCGATAATGCCCAAATCCTTAGCCCTGTCAAGAAGACGCCTAAGCCTAGAGGCAAAAGTCAAGGTGGGATCAGAGGGCAATTTCCTATAGAACCTACCGTCGCCCAGTTGGCGCTGTGCCTCCTCCAGGTATAGAGCATGTGGCCACAAGACCACGTTGCCCCCTTTATCCGCCTCTTTGATCAAAAACGTGGAATTCTGACGGAGGTTAGTAAGAGCCCTTTGTTCCTCCCTGTTTAGGTTGTTAGGGACCAGTGCCCGAGGGACAAGATTCATAATATCCCTCTTAACCAATTCGAAGAAAACTCGAATGGCGGGCACCAACGAAAGGGGTGGTGAGATCCTGGATGGATTTCTATGTGGAAAGCGATTCCTACCTGGGCCGACCTCGTTTTCGTGAAGTAATTGAATCAGATCCTGTAATATTTGTTGGTCCGTGTGGTCCGGATTATTAGCCAAATGGGGCCGACTGTGCAGCACTTGGAGAACGAGCTTCCTACAGAAGAGATATAAATCTTTTACAAGTGTAAATTTATCAGCACGCTGCACAGGTGAAAAAGTTAACCCCCTCTGTAGGACAGACAATTCAATGGGAGATAAAACATAATCAGAAAGGTTGATAACCTGTAAAACATTACCTGAAACATGGGCCCCCATCGAATCCGCTTCCACCGGGGATGATACTAGTATTTGCGATAGTTCCGATGTTGTTTCTGTGTCAGTTGACGCTGACCCCCGAACCGAGTGGTCCGTGTGGGTACCAAAGCGGCGCCTATGCCCTCTTCAGACCCGGCGTCTAGCTCGCTCTCTGCTGATGATAAAAAATTGCTGCCTGAAGTATAATTGGTAGTCCTTGGACCCTCTTGTACCATATCTCTGGTTTTCTGTGCAGGTGTAGTAGATCTCTGATTACCCCGATGTTTCCATCTGAAGACCCTAGATGACTCAAAGTCCGTGCGATCTCTAAAAAATTTAGATTTCTTCTTATTCATAATGTCTCGATCATACTTGTCGAGATTTTCCTTCAATCGCTGTCTAAAAGGCTGGACCTCTTTGATCTCATCAAATTTAACCAACTTGGAGTCCAGATCCTTGATCTTGGTTTTGGTTGCTAATAACAGTTCTCGGTCATGCTCCAGCAGCATATTAATAATAATACCGGAACATTTAATTAATCCCCGTTCCCAAGTGTTCTTAAATGCAGGGGAAGGCTCCCAGGCTGGATAGATGGATACTCTAAGGCCACGAGGCACAATGTTGGACTTAATATATTCCTCCAGGCTGCGGATATTCCACCATAGCCTTATACCGGTACGATGGGCCGTGGTCAATTCCGTTGTAAGTTTAACAAAATCTGAATCGACAGTGGTGTCCCTTGTAGAGGAGAAAATATCCGCCGACTGAGCCTGCCATGCCGCCTCACGCGCCTCCCAGTCCATTGTGAAAAAGGATCCCTAAGGGAAATACTAGGATACAAAAAAACAACCATAAACCAGGAACTGTAAGAAGTTAGGTGGAGAAATGCCTGGTCACCGAAAAAATACACAAAACCCACCTACGATGGATGCCACCAGGCGGCCATATATTACAAAGAATGATACATGAACCAAAATCTCATAAGAAAACATATATTGATAAACATAATCCGTAATAGGATGTGTGCTGCTCAAGAAAGCCCTATATAGATAGGGAAAAACAAAACTGCGGGAAATGCAAAAAATAGAGCGCACTACCAATACCGAACTATAGTAAAATGTCAAAACGGGGTGCAAACAAGCAGCCAAGCATAAGGAGTGCAGCAAAAGAAAAGAAGCTGCTCCAAAGGATGCACACCACAAAAAATGAAACAAGGATGTATGTATAATAACCGAAGGATTTTATTAACACACAGCAACTTCAAAACACATAAAACATAATTAAAAACAATACAAAATACAAAATACAATTGGCACATGAATAGATAACGTATGCAAAATGCAAAGTCCAAGTCTGCAAAACCGGTGTATATATAACAGAAGTAACCCTCTGGCTCATGGAGCTGCTAGCAGATGACCGGGCAACCCTTAAAATAGCCAAAATCTAACCACCAAACTGGGAAAACCACTAGAGTATGAGAGCCCACCTGCAGGGCGAGGCCACCCGAATTCAGTGGCACATATGATAAATCATGAAGTCCCAACCTAACCCCATGTCTTAAATAAGACCGGAAGGCTGAACATACCCAAAGTGGAAAGGGCACGCCGGCTCCAGGCGCAGACAAAGTGTGTGCCAAAAGAAAAAACGCCCAACGCGTATCGCCCTTCTCAAGAGGGCTTCGTCAGGGGTAGGTGCCGTGTGTCAAAGAGCACCCTGTATAAATAGTAAGTATATGGCTTACCTAATGGACCGCAGTTGGATGAAGACGCCGGTGCCACCGGAAGTGTAGTACTGAGGAGGGAAGCGTGCGTCACCCAGCAAGGATGAGGAGTGGACACGCCCCCCCCAGGCCAGGCAAAAGGTGCGCGTGCGCAACCGCACCAACAGGAGCTGAGCTTCTCCGGCCGCCGAAGCCACAGCAGCCTGTGTATAGCATGTGCGCAAGCGCAAATAGACAGACGAGAGGAGCACGACTCCTCTTATTGCCGAAAAAGTGAGCGGTCAAAAAAAATATATAATGTTTTCATGAATAATTTTCTCTTTACAGAATCCCATTGAGGGTTTTCCTATTCAATCACCATTGGGCTCATGTCTTACAGGAACCTTGGTCTTGGGGGGTGTGGTCATCCAACTACTGCTTGACTAAGATGCCACATCTGGGGGCTCGGTGTAATTTGGGAAGTACGCATGGGTCGTGTTTTGTTATGTTATTATAATATCTAATAAAAACTTTTGCATATTGTTACATTATTATTGTCTACATTAATACCTCTTCCCTTTCAGGTGGCCATGATGCTGTATGACATGTGTGGTGGTGTGCCCCCGGGGGTTGTGTGGTAATTGATGTGCCTGTACTTTGCATGTATGTTTATATATGACTATAGGGGTTGCTATATGGGTCTTTATTGGGGACCATATATATGTTGGCCCTAAGTTTGGCCATTATTTTATGGTCCTCTATATTTATCTATCTTCAGGTAATTTTATTTCTGCAGCATATATTTCTGCCTAGATCTGCAGCTATTAGGCTGTGGTGTCTATACATGATTTTAGGGATTGCATAGATATTTTGCCATATATGGTTTCTGGATGCAGTATCTCTGTATTTCTATTTGGGCTGATTTTTCACCCTGGTTGCGCGTTTTGCTTTGGTTTGCGCCTTCTTTCCTCCCAAACCGCTTCCCTCCCCCCTCCCCTCCTCTTCTTTTTGCCCTTTATTTTTTTTGACCGGTCACTTTTTCGGCAATAAGAGGAGTCGCGCTCCTCTCGTCTGTCTATTTGCGCTTGCGCACATGCTATACACAGGCTGCAGTGGCTTCGGCGGCCGGAGAAGCTCAGCTCCTGTTGGTGCGGTTGCGCACGCGCACCTTTTGCCTGGCCTGGGGGGGGCGTGTCCACTCCTCATCCTTGCTGGGTGACGCACGCTTCCCTCCACAGTACTACACTTCCGGTGGTGCCGGCGTCTTCATCCACCTGCGGTCCATTAGGTAAGCCATATACTTACTATTTATACAGGGGGCTCTTTGACACACGGCACCTTCCCCTGACGAAGCCCTCTTGAGAAGGGCGATACGCGTTGGGCGTTTTTTCTTTTGGCACACACTTTGTCTGCGCCTGGAGCCGGCGTGCCCTTTCCACTTTGGGTATGTTCAGCCTTCCGGTCTTATTTAAGACATGGGGTTAGGTTGGGACTTCATGATTTATCATATGTGCCACTGAATTCGGGTGGCCTCGCCCTGCAGGTGGGCTCTCATACTCTAGTGGTTTTCCCAGTTTGGTGGTTAGATTTTGGCTATTTTAAGGGTTGCCCGGTCATCTGCTAGCAGCTCCATGAGCCAGAGGGTTACTTCTGTTATATATACACCGGTTTTGCAGACTTGGACTTTGCATTTTGCATACGTTATCTATTCATGTGCCAATTGTATTTTGTATTGTTTTTAATTATGTTTTATGTGTTTTGAAGTTGCTGTGTGTTAATAAAATCCTTCAGTTATTATACATACATCCTTGTTTCATTTTTTGTGGTGTGCATCCTTTGGAGCAGCTTCTTTTCTTTTGCTGCACACAATATTTATTCGAGGTTCTCATGTGGCATAATATTTTGCAATTTGCCTTTATAGCGAGGGTCAAGGATGCAGGCCAACCAGTAATCGTCATCGGTCATCATTTTAATAATGCGTGGGTCCCTTTTGAGGATACGTAAGGCATAATCCGCCATGTGGGCCAAAGTTCCAGTTGTCAAATCTGCGGTTGTGCTGGGTTGAGGGGCAGTTACAGGCAAATCTACGTCACTTGTCTCCCTCAAAAAACCAGAACCCGGCCTTGCAACGCCACTAATTTCTGTTGGCCCAGGAGAAGCTTCCTCATTAAAAAAGTACTCATCCCTATCATCCTCCTCGTCCTCCTCCTCCTCTTCGCCCGCTACCGCGTCCTCCACACGGCCCTGACCAGACAATGGCTGACTGTTATCAAGGCTTTCCTCTTCCTCGGCTGCAGACGCCTGCTCCTTTATGTGCGTCAAACTTTGCATCAGCAGACGCATTAGGGGGATGCTCATGCTTATTATAGTGTTGTCTGCACTAACCAGCCGTGTGCATTCCTCAAAACACTGAAGGACTTGACACAGGTCTTGTAGCTTCGATCACTGCACACCTGACAACTCCATGTCTGCCATCCAACTGCCTGCCCGTGTATCCTCCCACAAATACATAACAGCATGCCTCTGTTCGCACAGCATGTGCAGTGTGGAGTTCCACCTTGTTGCAACGTCGATGATTAGGCGATGCTGGGGAAGGTTCAAAGACCGCTGATAGTTCTGCATACGGCTGGAGTGTACGGGCGAACGGCGGATATGCGAGCAAAGTCTGCGCACTTTGAGGAGCAGGTCGGGTAACCCCGGATAACTTTTCAGGAAGCACTGCACCACCAGGTTTAAGGTGTGAGCCAGGCAAGGAATGTGTTTCAGTTGGGAAAGGGCTATGGCAGCCATGAAATTCCTTCCGTTATCACTCACTACCTTGCCTGCCTCAAGATGTACAGTGCCCAGCCATGACTGAGTTTCTTTCTGCAAGAACTCGGACAGAACTTCTGCGGTGTGTCTGTTGTCGCCCATACACTTCATTGCCAATACAGCCTGCTGACGCTTGCCACTAGCTGTCCCATAATGGGACACCTGGTGTGCAACAGGGGCAGCTGCGGATGGACTAATTGTGCGAGTGCGGTCTGTGGATGAGCTATCGCTTCTGCAGGAGGATGAAGAGGAGGATGAGGAGGGGGGCGAACGCCAACAGCCAACTGTTTCCTAGACCGTGGGCTGGGCAGAAGTGTCCCAATATTGCTTAGCCTAGCAATGTGGGCGTTCAAACCCTGTGTACGCGGATGCGAGGATGAGTACTTCCTTTTCCTAACAAGAGTCTCATGTAGGGTGAGCTGAACTGGAGAGCTGGAGATCGTGGAACTAGCGGTGGTGCTGGTGGACATGGCAGACTGAGAGAGGGTTGGAGATGGTATTCTTGCCGGTGCACTACATGCAGTGTTTCCTACTACGAACCTGGTGATTCCCTGACTGCTTTGGCCTGGCGACGAAAGCTGCACAGATACTGCAGGTGGTGCAGGAAATGGTGGGATTACAGTGAGGGAAGGGATGTAGCATTGCTGACTAGCTTCATTGGCCGAGGGTGCTGCAACCTTTAGGGACGTTTGGTAGTTAGTCCAGGCTTGCAAATGCATGGTGGTTAAATGTCTATGCATGCAACTTGTATTTAGATTTTTAAGATTCTGACCTCTGCTTAAGGTAGTTGAACATTTTTGACAGATGATTTTGCGCTGATCATTTGGATGTTGTTTAAAACAATGCCAGACTGCACTCTTTCTACTATCGGATACCTTTTCAGGCATTGCAGACTGAGCTTCTTTAACCAGATGGCCATGCTGTCCTCCAACTGGTTTTGGTTTTGCCACGCGTTTTTGGCCAGATACGGGCCTGGCAGATGGAACCTCTTATGATGTTGATGCCTGCTGCGGCTCCTCCTCCTCTACCTCCACTTCAGAACTACTGCCGCCTGTACCCTGTTCCCCCAATGGTTGCCAATCGGAGTCAACAACTGGGTCATCTATGACCTCCTCTTCTATCTCGTGTGCTACTTCGTCTGTGTCACCGTGTAAGCCGGTGGTATAGTGTTTGTGACGGGGCACCATAGTCTCAGCTGGGTTTGATTCTGGCTCAGTACACTGCAAGGGCAATGTTCTGGTCTGAGTCAAAGGAACAGCTGTCATGATTCCCAATGGCAGGGACATGGGCAAAAATGGACTAGCTCTAGGAAGATGGTATCTCAGGTAACCGCGATGCTGAACCTAACACGCAAATAAAAGTAGTAAGGGGGTGTGCCTACGTTGTATCCCTAGACACCTCGCGCCAGCCGGAGAGCTAACTACCCCTAGAAGAGGAATACACAGACCTGGCTTGCCTCCAGGGAAACCCCAAAAGTTATAGTAGCCCCCCACATGTAATAACGGTTAGGTAAGAGGAAAACACAAACGCAGTATGAATATAGATTCAGCAAAGTGAGGCCCTCTGACTAGATAGATGAAAATACAAAAGAGGACTTCGCGGTTACCTCAAAACCCTAAGCAGCCATCCTGAAACTACCTTAACTCCGTTATCAACTCATGACACCGGAGTAGTAATTTCAGATCACTAGAGCTTCCAGCAGCACGAGAAATAAAAATGCATGCTGGACAAAACAAACACAAAAAAGCCAAAGATTACAACTTAGCTGAATTGCAGACTTGGAGCAGGTAGCAAGCAACAGAGATGCTCTGGTAACATTGATTGCCGGCACTAGAGTGACTGAGAAGCCAGACTAAATAGGAAACTCCCAATTTCCTGATGAAAACAGGTGCACTGGAAACACAAGACCAAAGTCAACCAGTACCACCAGTAGCCACCAGAGGGAGCCAAAAACAGAATTCACAACAGTACCCCCCCCTTAAGGAGGGGGCACCGAACCCTCATGAGAACCACCAGGGCGATCTGGATGCGCCCTATGAAAGGCGTGAACCAAATCAGAGGCATGAACATCAGAGGCAGTCACCCAAGAATTATCCTCCTGACCGTATCCCTTCCATTTAACCAGATATTGAAGTCTCCGTCTGGAAATACGAGAGTCCAAAATCTTCTCCACAACATACTCCAATTCACCCTCCACCAGCACAGGAGCAGAAGGAACAACCGGTACCTTGTACCTCCGCAACAACGACCTATGGAAGACATTATGAATGGTGAAAGATGCTGGAAGGTCCAAACGAAAAGATACAGGATTAAGAATCTCCAAAATCCTATAAGGACCTATGAACCGAGGTTTGAACTTAGGAGAAGAGACCTTCATAGGGACAAAACGAGAAGACAACCACACCAAGTCTCCAACACGGAGATGATGACCCACACGACGATGACGATTAGCAAACTGCTGAGTCTTCTCCTGAGACAACTTCAAATTGACTCCAAATCCGGTGCAGACTATCCACCACAGAATCCACTCCAGGACAATCCGAAGACTCCACCTGACCAGACGAAAAACGAGGGTGAAACCCTGAATTGCAAAAGAAAGGAGAAACCAGAGTAGCAGAACTGGCCCGATTATTGAGGGCAAACTCTGCCAACGGCAAAAAGGCGACCCAATCATCCTGATCAGCAGACACAAAACACCTCAAATACGTCTCCAAGGTCTGATTAGTTCGCTCCGTCTGGCCATTAGTCTGAGGATGGAACGCAGACGAAAAAGACAAATCAATGCCCATCCTGGCACAGAACGCTCGCCAGAACCTAGACACAAATTGAGATCCTCTGTCAGACACGATGTTTTCCGGGATACCATGTAAGCGAACCACATTCTGAAAAAATAAAGGAACCAACTCCGATGAAGAAGGCAATTTGGGCAAGGGTACCAAATGAACCATCTTAGAAAAACGGTCACACACCACCCAAATGACGGACATTTTCTGAGAAACCGGGAGATCCGAGATAAAGTCCATAGAGATGTGCGTCCACGGCCTCTTCGGAATAGGCAAGGACAACAACAATCCACTAGCCCGAGAACAGCAAGGCTTGGCCCGAGCACAAACATCACAAGACTGTACAAAGGTACGCACATCCCGAGACAGGGAAGGCCACCAGAAGGACCTGGCCACCAAATCTCTGGTACCAAAAATTCCAGGGTGGCCCGCCAACACAGAAGAATGAACCTCTGAGATGACTCTACTGGTCCACTCATCAGGAACAAACAATCTCCCAGACGGACAACGATCAGGCCTATCAGTCTGAAACTCCTGCAAAGCACGTTGCAAGTCTGGGGAGACAGCAGACAAAATCACTCCATCCTTAAGGATACCCGTAGGCTCAGAATCACCAGAGGAGTCAGGCTCAAAACTCCTAGAAAGAGCATCTGCCTTCACATTTTTCGAGCCCGGCAAGTATGAAACCACAAAATTAAACCGAGAGAAAAACAATGACCAGCGCGCCTGTCTAGGATTCAGACGCCTGGCGGACTCAAGGTAAATCAGATTCTTGTGATCAGTCAAGACCACCACCTGATGTCTAGCACCCTCAAGCCAATGACGCCACTCCTCAAATGCCCACTTCATAGCCAAGAGCTCCTGATTACCGACATCATAATTTCGCTCGGCGGGCGAAAACTTTCGAGAGAAGAATGCACATGGTCTCATCACTGAGCAATCGGGACTAGGGTTGAGCGAAACGGGTCGTTCATTTTCAAAAGTCGCCGACTTTTGGCTAAGTCGGCGTCCCATGAAACCCGATCCGACCCCTGTGCTTGTCGGCCATGCGGTACGCGACTTTCGCGCCAAAGTCGCGTTTCAATGATGCGAAAAGCGCCATTTCTCAGCCAATGAAGGTGAACGCAGAGTGTGGGCAGCGTGATGACATAGGTCCTGGTCCCCACCATCTTAGAGAAGGGCATTGCAGTGATTGGCTTGCTGTCTGCGGCGTCACAGGGGCTATAAAGGGGCGTTCCCGCCGACCGCCATCTTACTGCTGCTGATCTGAGCTTAGGGAGAGGTTGCTGCCGCTTCGTCAGAAGCAGGGAGAGCGTTAGGCAGGGTCCACTAACCACCAAACCGCTTGTGCTGTAGCGATTTCCACTGTCCAACACCACCTTCGGTGTGCAGGGACACTGGAAGCTACATTTTTTTTTTCTCTCAGCGCTGTAGCTCATTGGGCTGCCCTAGAAGGCTCCGTGATAGCTGTATTGCTGTGTGTACGCCACTGTGCAAACCAACTGCTTTTTTCAAAGCACATATCCTCTTGTTCCTTCCTTTCTGCACAGCTCTCTTTTTTGTTTGTCCACACTTTTTATTTAATTTGTGCATCAGTCCACTCCTATTGCTGCCTGCCATACCTGGCTTACATTACTGCAGGGAGATAGTAATTGTAGGACAGTCCCTGTTTTTTTTTTTTTTGTGGAAGATTAAGATTGGCATTTCTGCTACAGTGCCATCCCTGTGTGTGCCATCTCTCACTGAGTGGGCCATAGAAAGCCTATTTATTTTTTTTCTTGATTTGTGTTCTAAAATCTACCTCAACACAAAAACACTACATCAATCAGTGGGAGAAAAATATTGGCCTCAGTCAGGGCTTGTGTGCCACTCCTGTGTGTGCCATCTCTCATTCAGTGGGCCATACAAAGCCTATTTATTTTTTTGGTTTTTTTAATATTATTGGGTTTCTAAAGTCTCCGTAAAAAAAAAAAATACATAAAAAAACAGTGGGAGAGTAATATTGCCCTTTCAGCTTGTGTGCCAGTCTTGACTCCTGGGTGTGCCACCTCTCTCTCTCTAATTGTGGGCCATAGAAAGCCTATTTATTTTTTTGCTTTTTTTAATATTATTTGGTTTCTAAAGTCTCCCTGAAAAAAAAAAAATACATAAAAAAACAGTGGGAGAGTAATATTGCCCTTTCAGCTTGTGTGCCAGTCTTGACTCCTGGGTGTGCCACCTCTCTCTCTCTAATTGTGGGCCATAGAAAGCCTATTTATTTTTTTGCTTTGTTTAATATTATTTGGTTTCTAAAGTCTCCCTGAAAAAAAAAAAAAACATAAAAAAACAGTGGGAGATTAATATTGCCCTTTCAGCTTGTGTGCCAGTCTTGACTCCTGGGTGTGCCACCTCTCTCTCTCTAATTGTGGGCCATAGAAAGCCTATTTATTTTTTTGCTTTGTTTAATATTATTTGGTTTCTAAAGTCTCCCTGAAAAAAAAAAATACATAAAAAAACAGTGGGAGAGTAATATTGCCCTTTCAGCTTGTGTGCCAGTCTTGACTCCTGGGTGTGCCACCTCTCTCTAATTGTGGGCCATAGAAAGCCTATTTATTTTTTTGCTTTTTTTAATATTATTTGGTTTCTAAAGTCTCCCTGAAAAAAAAAAATACATAAAAAAACAGTGGGAGAGTAATATTGCCCTTTCAGCTTGTGTGCCAGTCTTGACTCCTGGGTGTGCCACCTCTCTCTCTCTAATTGTGGGCCATAGAAAGCCTATTTATTTTTTTGCTTTGTTTAATATTATTTGGTTTCTAAAGTCTCCCTGAAAAAAAAAAAAAACATAAAAAAACAGTGGGAGATTAATATTGCCCTTTCAGCTTGTGTGCCAGTCTTGACTCCTGGGTGTGCCACCTCTCTCTCTCTAATTGTGGGCCATAGAAAGCCTATTTATTTTTTTGCTTTGTTTAATATTATTTGGTTTCTAAAGTCTCCCTGAAAAAAAAAAATACATAAAAAAACAGTGGGAGAGTAATATTGCCCTTTCAGCTTGTGTGCCAGTCTTGACTCCTGGGTGTGCCACCTCTCTCTAATTGTGGGCCATAGAAAGCCTATTTATTTTTTTGCTTTTTTTAATATTATTTGGTTTCTAAAGTCTCCCTGAAAAAAAAAAATACATAAAAAAACAGTGGGAGAGTAATATTGCCCTTTCAGCTTGTGTGCCAGTCTTGACTCCTGGGTGTGCCACCTCTCTCTCTCTAATTGTGGGCCATAGAAAGCCTATTTATTTTTTTGCTTTGTTTAATATTATTTGGTTTCTAAAGTCTCCCTGAAAAAAAAAAATACATAAAAAAAACAGTGGGAGAGTAATATTGCCCTTTCAGCTTGTGTGCCAGTCTTGACTCCTGGGTGTGCCACCTCTCTCTAATTGTGGGCCATAGAAAGCCTATTTATTTTTTTGCTTTTTTTAATATTATTTGGTTTCTAAAGTCTCCCTGAAAAAAAAAATACATAAAAAAACAGTGGGAGAGTAATATTGCCCTTTCAGCTTGTGTGCCAGTCTTGACTCCTGGGTGTGCCACCTCTCTCTCTCTAATTGTGGGCCATAGAAAGCCTATTTATTTTTTTGCTTTGTTTAATATTATTTGGTTTCTAAAGTCTCCCTGAAAAAAAAAATACATAAAAAAACAGTGGGAGAGTAATATTGCCCTTTCAGCTTGTGTGCCAGTCTTGACTCCTGGGTGTGCCACCTCTCTCTCTCTAATTGTGGGCCATAGAAAGCCTATTTATTTTTTTGCTTTGTTTAATATTATTTGGTTTCTAAAGTCTCCCTGAAAAAAAAAAATACATAAAAAAACAGTGGGAGAGTAATATTGCCCTTTCAGCTTGTGTGCCAGTCTTGACTCCTGGGTGTGCCACCTCTCTCTCTCTAATTGTGGGCCATAGAAAGCCTATTTATTTTTTTGCTTTTTTTAATATTATTTGGTTTCTAAAGTCTCCCTGAAAAAAAAAAATACATAAAAAAACAGTGGGAGAGTAATATTGCCCTTTCAGCTTGTGTGCCAGTCTTGACTCCTGGGTGTGCCACCTCTCTCTCTCTAATTGTGGGCCATAGAAAGCCTATTTATTTTTTTGCTTTTTTTAATATTATTTGGTTTCTAAAGTCTCCCTGAAAAAAAAAAATACATAAAAAAACAGTGGGAGAGTAATATTGCCCTTTCAGCTTGTGTGCCAGTCTTGACTCCTGGGTGTGCCACCTCTCTCTCTCTAATTGTGGGCCATAGAAAGGCTATTTTATTTATTTTTTTTTATTATTAGTATTTGGTTTCTAAATTGTCCCTGAAAAAAACATTTTATCTTATTTGGTTTCTAAAGTCTCCCTGAGAAAAAAAAAAAAAAATTAGGTGGGAGAATAATATTGACATTAGTGCTTGAGTGACAGTCCTGCGTGTGTGTCATCTCTGTGATTTTGTGCCACAGAAAACAGAGTGTGTAACATTGTGCCTGATTTTCCTTGTGGTCTCACCAACCTGTTAAGGGATATAGAAATCATACTGAAGTTATAGCTCACCGTGTAAGTTGTTTGACAGCAACAAATAAAGTTACTTTGGTTAATTTTTTAAAACAATGAGGAAGTCTGGTGCAAGAGGTCGTGGCCGTGGGCGTTCATTGTCAGCTGGTAATGGTGGTAGTGGTAGTGGAGCATCAGGTGGTCGTGGGGATAAAAATATTCCACCTAAGTCTGGAGCTGTGGAGCCAGTTTCGTCGTCTGGCTACACAAGGCCTCGAACGCTCTCTTTTCTGGGAGTAAGAAAAACACTATTAAAGCCGGAGCAGCAACAGCAAGTTTTGGCTTACATTGCAGACTCAGCCTCTAGCTCTTTTGCCTCCTCTTCTGAAACTGGTAAATGTAAAAGCAGCGCGTCGCTTGTGGATGTTCACGGTCAGGGACAAGTCGCTTCCTTGTCCTCCTCAGCAAAAACTACAACAAGAGAGAAGGATGCAGCAGGCGACACAACGGGTCACTCCATGGAGCTCTTTACACATACCGTCCCTGGCTTAGAAAGTGAAACACTTAACAGGCCATGCCCATTACAAGTAGATTCTGACATGGAGTGCACTGATGCACAGCCACAGCCAGAGTACTATGCTGCTCCTTTGACTCAGACCACCACATTGCCCTCTCAGGGTACAGATCCACAATCAGACCCTGATGAGACTATGTTGCCCCGCCACGAACGCTATACCACAGACTGACACAGTGACACAGACGAAGTTGCACACGAGCTCGAAGAGGAGGTAATAGATGACCCGGTTGTTGACCCCGATTGGCAGCCATTGAGGGAACAGGGTGCAGGCAGCAGTAGTTCAGAAGCAGAGGTGGAGGAGGGGCCGCAGCAGGCATCAACATCGCAACAGGTTCCATCTGCCGGGCCCCTATCTGGCCCAAAACGCGTGTCAAAGCCAAAACCTGTTGGAGCACAGCGTTGCCATCCGGTTAAAGCTCAGTCTGCAATCCCTGAAAAGGGATCCGATGCTAGGAAGAGTGCAGTCTGGCATTTTTTTAAACAACATCCAATTGATCAGCGCAAAGTCATCTGTCAAAAATGTTCTACTAGCTTAAGCAGAGGTCAGAATCTGAAAAGTCTCAATACTAGTTGCATGCATAGACACTTAACCACCATGCATTTTCAAGCCTGGACTAACTACCAAACGTCCCTTAAGGTTGTAGCACCCTCGGCCAATGAAGCTAGTCATCAACGCAACATCCCTTCCGTCACTGTAAGGCCACCATTTTCCGCACCACCGGCAGTATCTGTGCAGGTTTCTTTGCCAGCCAAAAGCAGTCAGGGTCAGGGAATCACCAGTTTTGTAGGCGGAAATATTGCATCTAGGGTACCGGCGGATACAATACCGTCTCCAACCGTCTCTCAGTCTGCCATGTCCACCGGCACACCCGCAAGTTCCACGATCTCCATCTCTCCAGTTCAGCTCACACTACATGAGACTCTGGTTAGAAAAAGGAAGTACTTATCCTCGCATCCGCGTACACAGGGTTTTAACGCCCACATAGCTAGACTAATCTCGATAGAGATGATGCCCTACCGGTTAGTTGAAAGCGAAGCTTTCAAAGCCCTGATGGAGTACGCTGAACCCCGATACGAGCTACCCAGTCGACACTTTTTTTCCAGAAAAGCCATCCCAGCCCTGCACCAGCATGTTAAACAGCGCATCGTCCATGCACTCAGGCAATCTGTGAGTACAAAGGTGCACCTGACTACAGATGCATGGACCAGTAGGCATGGCCAGGGACGTTATGTTTCCATCACGGCACACTGGGTGAATGTGGTGGATGCAGGGTCCACAGGGGACATCAATTTCGGGACAGTTGTGCCTAGCCCACGGTCTAGGAAACAGTTGGCTGTAGGCGTTCGCACCCCCTCCTCCTCCTCCTCCTCGTCCTCCTGCAGAAGCTACAGCTCTTCAACAGACCGCAGTCGGCCAACCACTCCATCGGCAGATGACACTGTTGCACACCAGTTGTCCCATTATGGGCCAGCTACTGGCAAGCGTCAGCAGGCTGTATTGGCTATGAAGTGTTTGGGCGACAACAGACACACCGCGGAAGTTCTGTCCGAGTTCTTGCAACAAGAAACGCAGTCGTGGCTGGGCACAGTAGATCTTGAGGCAGGCAAGGTAGTTAGTGATAACGGAAGGAATTTCATGGCTGCCATCTCCCTTTCCCAACTGAAACACATTCCTTGCCTGGCTCACACCTTAAACCTGGTGGTGCAGTGCTTATTGAAAACTTATCCTGGGTTCTCCGACCTGCTCCTCAAAGTGCGTGGACTTTGCTCACATATCCGACGTTCGCCTGTACACGCCAGCCGTATGCAGACCTATCAGCGGTCTTTGAACCTTCCCCAGCATCGCCTAATCATAGACGTTGCAACAAGGTGGAACTCAACACTGCACATGCTTCAGAGACTGTGCCAACAGAGGCGGGCTGTTATGTTTTTGTGGGAGGATACACATACACGGGCAGGCAGTAGGATGGCAGACATGGAGTTGTCAGGTGTGCAGTGGTCGAAGATACAAGACATGTGTCAAGTCCTTCAGTGTTTTGAGGAATGCACACGGCTGGTTAGTGCAGACAACGCCATAATAAGCATGAGCATCCCCCTAATGCGTCTGCTGATGCAAAGTTTGACGCACATAAAGGAGCAGGCGTCTGCACCAGAGGAAGAGGAAAGCCTTGATGACAGTCAGCCATTGTCTGGTCAGGGCAGTGTACAGGACGAGGTAGCGGGCGAAGAGGAGGTGGAGGACGAGGAGGATGATGGGGATGAGTATATTTTTAATGCGGAACCTTTCCCGGGGGCACTGGAAATTGGTTGCGTGTCAAGGCCGGGTTCTGGTTTTTTGAGGGACACAAGTGACGTAGATTTGCCTGCAACTGCCCCTCACCCAATCACAACCAGAGATTTGACAACTGGAACTTTGGCCCACATGGCGCATTATGCCCTACGTATCCTAAAAAGGGACACACGCATAACGAAAATGATGAACGATGACGATTACTGGTTTGCCTGCCTCCTTGATCCACGCTATAAAGGCAAATTGCAAAATATTATGCCACATGAGAACTTGGAACTAATATTAGCAACCAAACAATCAACTCTTGTTGACCGTTTGCTTCAGGCATTCCCAGCACACAGCGCACGTGATCGTTCTCACACGAGCTCAAGGGGGCAACAGACTAGGAGTGTTAGGGGTGCACACATCAGAAGTGGCGTTGGACAGAGGGGTTTTCTGACCAGGTTGTGGAGTGATTTTGCTATGACCGCAGACAGGACAGGTACTGCTGCATCAATTGAAAGTGACAGGAGACAACATTTGTCCAGTATGGTTACTAACTATTTTTCATCCCTTATCGATGTTCTCCCTCAACCGTCATTCCCATTTGATTACTGGGCATCAAAATTAGACACCTGGCCAGAATTGGCAGAATATGCATTGCAGGAGCTTGCTTGCCCGGCAGCAAGTGTCCTATCAGAAAGAGTATTCAGTGCTGCAGGTTCAATATTAACCGAAAAAAGGACTCGTCTGGCTACCCAAAATGTTGACGATCTAACATTCATTAAAATGAACCACAACTGGATTTCGAAATCTTTTGCCCCACCTTGCCCAGCCGACACCTAGCTTTCCTATGAAAAGCTCTTGCCTGTGAATTACTTTTCTAATGTCTAATTTGCTGCAGCTGATTGTACAGCATACGACATGTTTACACCTCCCTAAATGGCCAAACTCCCCACACGGGGCCGTGGTATCACGACTTGGCGCAAGCACCCGTGAGACTGCTGTTTGTCTGAAGAGGTGGGTGTGCTCGCTTTTGGTTGACGGCATTGCTACTGGGTCCCTCATAGTACAATGTAGTGTCTCTGGCGGTGGTGGTGCGCACCCAACGTCAGACACACCGTTGTAACATGAGGGGCCCTGGGGCGGTCCCGCCGGCCTCAAGAGAGTTCCCCCCTCCCCCAGCTCAAACTGTTCTCTACCACGTGCAAAATTATGTCGCACAGCTCCACCAATCTTTAGTCTATTCGCTGACATCATTCAATGTCTGGCACTGACAATACAAATTTGTAGACATCTATGATGCAACTTAAAGTAGTCTGTGTCTGTGTCCTATATTGGCACCATTAAATAGTTACTGCCAAATTACTATGTCAGAAACTCAGCAGATGAGCCCACCCCTGTACCTAAGTATGCCACCTTTTTTTTTTTTTGGTTGTTTTGCGAGACATTAACATCTATTTATATTTTGGGAGTACTGGGACAGACACTCCTTGCAATACTCCTCCACTGACCACCAAGCTGCCTGCCCGTGTATCCATGTAACCGATGTAAAACAGCCATGAGCCTATTGTTTGTTATTTTAGGCCCTTGATAGCCTGTCTGCGGTCCCTACTTTAAATACTCTTCCACTGACCACCAAGCTGCCTGCCCGTGTATCCATGTAACCGATGTAAAACAGCCATGAGCCTATTGTTTGTTATTTTAGGCCTTTGATAGCCTGTCTGCGGTCCCTACTTTAAATACTCCTCCACTGACCACCAAGCTGCCTGCCCGTGTATCCATGTAACCGATGTAAAACTGCCATAAGCCTATTGTTTGTTATTTTAGGCCTTTGATAGCCTGTCTGCGGTCCCTACTTTAAATACTCCTCCACTGACCACCAAGCTGCCTGCCCGTGTATCCGTAACCGATGTAAAACTGCCATGAGCCTATTGTTTGTTATTTTAGGCCTTTGATAGCCTGTCTGCGGTCCCTACTTTAAATACTCCTCCACTGACCACCAAGCTGCCTGCCCGTGTATCCATGTAACCGATGTAAAACAGCCATGAGCCTATTGTTTGTTATTTTAGGCCTTTGATAGCCTGTCTGCGGTCCCTACTTTAAATACTCCTCCACTGACCACCAAGCTGCCTGTGTATCCATGTAACCGATGTAAAACTGCCATGAGCCTATTGTTTGCTATTTTAGGCCTTTGATAGCCTGTCTGCGGTCCCTACTTTAAATACTCCTCCACTGACCACCAAGCTGCCTGCCCGTGTATCCATGTAACCGATGTAAAACAGCCATGAGCCTATTGTTTGTTATTTTAGGCCTTTGATAGCCTGTCTGCGGTCCCTACTTTAAATACTCCTCCACTTGCCACCAAGCTGCCTGTGTATCCATGTAACCGATGTAAAACTGCCATGAGCCTATTGTTTGTTATTTTAGGCCTTTGATAGCCTGTCTGCGGTCCCTACTTTAAATACTCCTCCACTGACCACCAAGCTGCCTGCCCGTGTATCCATGTAACCGATGTAAAACTGCCATAAGCCTATTGTTTGTTATTTTAGGCCTTTGATAGCCTGTCTGCGGTCCCTACTTTAAATACTCCTCCACTGACCACCAAGCTGCCTGCCCGTGTATCCATGTAACCGATGTAAAACTGCCATAAGCCTATTGTTTGTTATTTTAGGCCTTTGATAGCCTGTCTGCGGTCCCTACTTTAAATACTCCTCCACTGACCACCAAGCTGCCTGCCCGTGTATCCATGTAACCGATGTAAAACAGCCATGAGCCTATTGTTTGTTATTTTAGGCCTTTGATAGCCTGTCTGCGGTCCCTACTTTAAATACTCCTCCACTGACCACCAAGCTGCCTGCCCGTGTATCCATGTAACCGATGTAAAACTGCCATAAGCCTATTGTTTGTTATTTTAGGCCTTTGATAGCCTGTCTGCGGTCCCTACTTTAAATACTCCTCCACTGACCACCAAGCTGCCTGCCCGTGTATCCATGTAACCGATGTAAAACTGCCATGAGCCTATTGTTTGTTATTTTAGGCCTTTGATAGCCTGTCTGCGGTCCCTACTTTAAATACTCCTCCACTGACCACCAAGCTGCCTGTGTATCCATGTAACCGATGTAAAACTGCCATGAGCCTATTGTTTGTTATTTTAGGCCTTTGATAGCCTGTCTGCGGTCCCTACTTTAAATACTCCTCCACTGACCACCAAGCTGCCTGTGTATCCATGTAACCGATGTAAAACTGCCATGAGCCTATTGTTTGTTATTTTAGGCCTTTGATAGCCTGTCTGCGGTCCCTACTTTAAATACTCCTCCACTGACCACCAAGCTGCCTGTGTATCCATGTAACCGATGTAAAACTGCAGTATTTTGCTTATAAAAAAGAAAATACTGGAGAGATATCAAATGCAGACATTTTAACATTAAAAACAAAAACACATACAACAAAAAACTGGTACAGTACAAAAATTGGCCACCAGCTACAAAAACTTTCTCCTGCAAGTAGTTAACTGAAAGGTTTTTTTCCATTGAAAACACAGATATGGCATCCACCGAGTGTTGTCCTGTTGCGTCTTCTTTATATTATTGCCAAGAAGCTGCAACTGAATAAAGCTGAGCTTCTACCTTCTGCCTCTTATTAACTGCTTTTTTTAAAAAAAATTGTCCACCAGCTACAAAAACTTTCTCCTGCAAGTAGTTAACTGAAAGGTTTTTTTCCATTGAAAACACAGATATGGCATACACCGAGTGTTGTCCTGTCGCGTCTTCTTTATATTATTGCCAAGAAGCTGCAACTGAATAAAGCTGTGCTTCAACCTTCTGTTCCAAATTACCATTTTTAAAAATGCCATTGGCTGTTCCGGCCTACTAAAGGTGTCTGTCTGCCCCTGCCTGGTGTTGTCCTCAACTGAATAAAGCTGAGCTTCTACCTTCTGTTCCAAATTACCATTTTTAAAAATGCCATTGGCTGTTCCGGCCTACTAAAGGTGTCTGTCTGCCCCTGCCTGGTGTTGTCCTCAACTGAATAAAGCTGAGCTTCAACCTTCAGTTCCAAATTACCATTTTTAAAAATGCAATTGGCTGTTCCGGCCTACTAAAGGTGTCTGTCTGCCCCTGCCTGGTGTTGTCCTCAACTGAATAAAGTTGAGCTTCAACCTTCAGTTCCAAATTACCATTTTTAAAAATGCAATTGGCTGTTCCGGCCTACTAAAGGGGTCTGCCCCTGCCTGGTGTTGTCCTCAACTGAATAAAGCTGAGCTTCTACCTTCTGCCTCTTACTAACTGCTGTTTTTTTTAAAAATTGGCTGTTCCGGCCTACTAAAGGTGTCTGTCTGCCCCTGCCTGGTGTTGTCCTCAACTGAACAAAGCTGAGCTTCCACATTCTGGCTTTCGCCCTATACTATCAGATATTAAACTGCATTTGGCCTACTAGTGTGGTTAGGCCCTTGAAACAGTGTCTGCTGCCATTGGGTTTGCTACTCCACTGAACAAAGCAATGCCGCCTGTTTAGTCCTGTTACCAATTTTGAACTGCATTTAGCCTACTTTATTCTTTGGCCCTATATCTGTTTCCTCCTCATCCTGCCCATTGCCCAGCCACTGCTAGATGAGTCTGCTGGTACATTGACCTAGACCACTACATTCCCCTTATACTCTACACAGCCAGAATCTGACCCTGCTGAAAGTAAGGTTCCCCTTCCCGCATGTTATACCACCTTACACAGGGACAGAGAGGAAGGTGCAGATGAAAGTGCAGGTTCCTTCATCAGGTGGGGGGGCATACTCGTTGGCGACGTCACTGGCACAGGGCCCCTCAGAGTACGCAAAAGTGTCGCTGCTGGTGGGAGGCGCCCCCGCCATGCAAACACACCGCTGTACTTTGAGGGGCCCTGTGCCAGTGCCAATGCAAACGAGTGGGCCCCCCCTGCTTGCTCAGGATCACAGCACTTGCAACGTTGAAATACTTACCTTTCCCTGCAACACCGCCGTGACGTAGTCCGCATTTCCTGGGCCCACGAAAAACTTGAGCCGGCCCTACTCCCCCCACAACTTTTGCCAAATGACCCCCAATTCCCTATGCCCAACTATTATTATAAAGTTAATTAAGATTGACATGCTTCAGAAACAAGAATGGATGTTTTTGGCATTAAAATGGGCACTGTAGGTGTTTTCCTGGCCTCCACTCACTGCCGACTATGCTTCCCCATTGACTTGCATTGGGTTTCGTGTTTCGGTCGATCCCCGACTTTTAGCGATAATCGGCCGACTGCACTCGACTCGACTCTGGACAAAATCGGGTTTCACAAAACCCGACTCGATCTTAAAAAAATGAAAGTCGCTCAACTCTAATCGGGACTTTTCTGCGACAAAACCGCCCCCGCTCCAATCTCGGAAGCATCAACCTCAACCTGAAAAGGGAGCGAAACATCAGGCTGGCGCAACACAGGGGCAGAAGAAAAGCGGCGCTTAAGCTCCCGAAAGGCCTCCACAGCCGCAGAGGACCAATTGGCAACATCAGCACCCTTCTTAGTCAAATCAGTCAGAGGTTTAGCAACACTTGAAAACCCAGTTATAAATCAACGATAGAAATTAGCAAAGCCCAAGAACTTCTGAAGACTCTTCAGGGAAGTAGGCTGCGTCCAATCACAAATAACCCGAACCTTGACAGGATCCATCTCAACAGAAGAAGGGGAAAAAATATACCCCAAAAAGGAGATCTTCTGAACCCCAAAGATACACTTTGAACCCTTTACAAACAGAGAATTGGACCGCAAAACCTGAAAAACCTTCCTAACCTGTTGAACATGCGACTCCCAGTCATCCGAAAAAATCAAAATATCATCCAAATACACAATCATAAACTTATCCAGGTATTTACGGAAAATATCGTGCATAAAGGACTGAAAGACTGAAGGAGCATTAGAAAGACCAAAAGGCATTACCAAATACTCAAAATGGCCCTCGGGCGTATTAAATGCAGTTTTCCACTCATCTCCCTGCTTGATCCGCACCAAATTATACGCACCCCGAAGATCAACCTTAGAGAACCACTTTGCCCCTTTAATACGAGCAAATAAATCAGTCAATAGTGGCAAAGGATACTGGTATTTGACTGTAATCTTATTCAACAGGCGATAATCAATACAGGGCCTCAGGGAGCCATCTTTTTTACCCACGAAAAAAAAACCTGCTCCTAAAGGGGATGAGGATGGACGGATATGTCCCTTTTCCAAGGACTCCTTAATATACTCTCGCATAGCAGCATGCTCAGGCACAGATAGATTGAACAAACGACCCTTGGGAAACTTGCTGCCCGGAATCAAGTCTATAGCACAATCGCAATCCCGGTGAGGGGGGAGAGAACTAAGTTTAGGCTCCTCAAAAACATCACCATAATCAGACAAAAATGCCGGAATTTCAGAGGGAGTAGATGAAGCAATGGAAATCAAAGGTACTTCCCCATGAGCCCCCCGACATCCCCAACTTAACACAGACATTGTTTTCCAGTCAAGGACTGGATTATGAGTTTGCAACCATGGCAATCCAAGCACTAAGACATCATGCAAGTTATGCAACACAAGGAAGCGAATCACCTCCCGATGGTCAGGAGTCATACACATAGTCACTTGTGTCCAGAACTGTGGTTTATTCCTAGCCAAAGGTGTGGAGTCGATACCCTTCAGAGGGATAGGAACTTCCAAAGGCTCTAGGCTAAACCCACAACGTCTGGCAAAGGACCAATCCATAAGACTCAAGGAAGCGCCAGAATCCACATAGGCATCCACAGTAATAGTTGATAATGAACAGATCAAAGTTACAGACAAAATAAACTTAGACTGTAAGGTGCCAATTGCAAAAGACTTATCAACCTTTTTTGTGCGTTTAGAGCATGCTGATATAACATGAGCAGAATCACCACAGTAGAAGCACAACCCATTTTTACGCCTATAATTCTGCCGTTCACTTCTGGACAGAATTCTATCACATTGCATAATCTCCGGTGCCTGCTCAGAAGACACCGCCAAATGGTGCACAGGTTTGCGCTCCCGTAAACGCCGATCAATCTGAATAGCCATAGTCATGGATTCATTCAGACCTGTGGGCGTAGGAAACCCCACCATGACATCTTTAACGGCGTCAGAGAGACCTTCTCTGAAATTCGCCGCCAGGGCGCACTCATTCCACTGAGTAAGCACAGACCATTTTCGAAATTTTTGACAATATACTTCAGCTTCATCATGCCCTTGAGAGAGGGCTAGCAAGGCCTTTTCAGCCTGAATCTCCAAATTAGGTTCCTCATAGAGCAACCCCAGTGCCAGAAAAAACGCATCCACATTGAGCAGCGCAGGATCCCCTGGTGCCAATGCAAATGCCCAATTCTGGGGGTCACCCCGCAACAAGGAAATAACAATTTTAACCTGCTGAGCGGGGTCTCCAGCGGAACGAGATCTCAGAGAAAGATACAATTTACAATTGTGCTTAAAATTCAAAAAGCGAGATCTATCTCCAGAAAAGAACTCAGGTATAGGGATCTTGGGTTCAGACATAGGAGCATGTATAACATAGTCTTGGATATTTTGAACCTTAGAGGCAAGAGTATTAAGATTAGAAGCTAAACTCTGGATATCCATTTCTCAACAGCAGAGATCTGAGCCATTCAGGGGTTAAGAGGAGAGAAAAAAAAACAAAAAAACAGCAGATTGCAATTATGGCTAGACAGAACCTCTGAGTAAAAAAAAAAAAAAAAAAAAAAAAAAAAAAAGTGTCAGAAACTTCTTTTTCCTCTCCTTCTTTAGCCAATACCTTTAATACATTCTGGCCGGCAATACTGTCATGATTCCCAATGGCAGGGACATGGGCAAAAATGGACTAGCTCTAGGAAGATGGTATCTCAGGTAACCGCGATGCTGAACCTAACACGCAAATAAAAGTAGCCAGGGGGTGTGCCTACGTTGTATCCCTAGACACCTCGCGCCAGCCGGAGAGCTAACTACCCCTAGAAGAGGAATACACAGACCTGGCTTGACTCCAGGGAAACCCCAAAAGTTATAGTAGCCCCCCACATGTAATAACGGTTAGGTAAGAGGAAAACACAAACGCAGTATGAATATAGATTCAGCAAAGTGAGGCCCTCTGACTAGATAGATGAAAATACAAAAGAGGACTTCGCGGTTACCTCAAAACCCTAAGCAGCCATCCTGAAACTACCTTAACTCCGTTATCAACTCATGACACCGGAGTAGTAATTTCAGATCACTAGAGCTTCCAGCAGCACGAGAAATAAAAATGCATGCTGGACAAAACAAACACAAAAAAGCCAAAGATTACAACTTAGCTGAATTGCAGACTTGGAGCAGGTAGCAAGCAACAGAGATGCTCTGGTAACATTGATTGCCGGCACTAGAGTGACTGAGAAGCCAGACTAAATAGGAAACTCCCAATTTCCTGATGAAAACAGGTGCACTGGAAACACAAGACCAAAGTCAACCAGTACCACCAGTAGCCACCAGAGGGAGCCAAAAACAGAATTCACAACAAACAGCATAGCAATCTGGCTGTGGCTGTGCATCAGTGCACTCCATGTCCGATTCAACTTCTAATGGGCATGGCCTGTTAACTGTTTCACTGTCTAACCCAGGAATGGTACGTGTAAAGATCTCCATGGAGTAACCCGTTGTGTCGCCTGACGCATCCTTCTCTCTTGTTCTGGGTGAAGAAGACAAGGAAGCGACTTGTCCCTGACCGTGAACATCCACTAACGATGCGCTGCTTTTACATTTAGCACTTTCAGAAGAGGAGGCAAAAGAGCTAGAGGCTGAGTCAGCAAGGAAAGCCAAAACTTGTTCTTGCTGCTCCGGCTTTAAAAGCGGTTTTCCTACTCCCAGAAAAGGGAGCATTCGAGGCCTTGTGTAGCCAGACGACGAACCTGGCTCAACAACTCGAGACTTAGGTGCTGTATTGCTTTTACCACGACCACCTGATGCTCCACTGTTGTGAATTCCATTCTTGGGCACCCTCTGGTGGCTTTGAGTGGAACTGCTGATCTTTGAGGTTTTCCTTCTCAGCTGCACTCACTTATTGTTCTGCTGGCTTTCCTATTTAACTTTGCTCATGTCGTTAGTTCATGCCAGCTGTCAATGTCTCAGGACTGGTTCAGATCTCTCTTGGATTTCTCAGATGGCCTGTCCATTGCAGCAGAAGCTAAGTTCTTGCTAAGCTGTTTTTGTGTCCATTTGCGTTGGAGTGTATTTCTCAGTGCTTGTTATTTTTCTTGTCCAGCTTGCTATTATGATATTTCCTTGCTAGCTGGAAGCTCTGGGGGTGCAGACTTGCCCCTCCACACCGTGAGTCGGTGTGGAGGTCTTTTTGTATACTCTGCATGGAATTTTTTAGTATTTTGTACTGACCGCACAGTTCCCTTTCCTATTCTTTCTATCTAGTTTAGATTTGGGCCTCCTTTGCTAAAGTCTGTTTCATTTCTGCGTTTGTCACTTCCCTCTTAACTCACCGTCAATATTTGTGGGGGGCTGCCTTTCCTTTGGGGAATTTCTCTGAGGCAAGGTAGTTTTCTATATCCATCTTCAGGGATAGTTGGCTCTTAGGCCATGACGAGGCATCTAGGGAGAGTTAGGAACGCTCCACGGCTATTTCTAGTGTTGGTGTTAGGATTAGGGATTGCGGTCAGTAGAGTTACCACCTCCCCAGAGCTGGTCTATGATTTTGTTTTAACCACCAGGTCATTTCTGTGTGCACCTAACCATCAGGTCATTTCTGTGTGCACCTAACCTCCAGGTCATTTCAGTGTGCACCTAACCACCAGGTCATAACACTCCACCACCACTACCATCATTACCAGCTGACAATGACCGCCCACGGCCACAACCTCTTCCACCAGACTTCCTCATTGTTTGCAAAACGTAACCAAAGTAACGGTATCTGTTACTGTAAAACAACTTATAAGGTGAACTTAAACTTCTGTAGGATTTATATATACCTTTATAGGTGGCTGATAATGAAGGGAAAATCAGGCCCAATGTTACACACTAGGTGTGCCATATGTGCCCCAATAATTTGAGACAGATAGCACACACAAGACCGGCACTCAAGCACAAATGCCAATCTTAATCTCCCACTATGTTTTTTTTTCAGGGAGAATTAAAAAAAAAAAAAAAAATTCACAGTATGACACACTAGGTTTTATGTGCCCCAATAATTTGAGACAGATGGCACACACAGGACCGGCACTCAAGCACAAATGCCAATCTTAATCTCCCACTATGTTTTTTTTTCAGGGAGAATTAAAAAAATTCCCAGTATGACACACTAGGTTTTATGTGCCCCAATAATTTGAGAGAGATGGCACACACAAGACCGGCATTCAAGCACAAATGCCAATCTTAATCTCCCACTATGTTTTTTTTTTCAGGGAGAATAAAAAAAAAAAAAGGGACTATCCTACAATTACTATCTCCCTGCAGTAATCTCAGCAAGGTATGGCATGCAGCAATAACAAGGAGTGGACAGCTGCACAAAAAAAACAAGTGTGGACAAACAAACAAGATAGCTGTACAGAAAGGAAGGAACAACAGGATTTGTGCTTTGAAAAAAGCAGTTGGTTTGCACAGCGGCGTACACACAGCAACATAGCTATCAGGGAGCCTTCTAGGGCAGCCCAATGAGCTACAGCGCTGAGGAAAAAAAAAAAAGTAGCCTCCACTGTCCCTGCAAACAAAAGGTGGTGTTGGACAGTGGAAATCGCTACAGCACAAGCGGTTTGGGGCTTTATGTACCCTGCCTAACACTATCCCTGCTTCTGAACAAGCGGCAGCAACCTCTCCCTACGCTCAGATCAGCAGCAGTAAGATGGCGGTCGGCGGGAATGCCCCTTTATAGCCCCTGTGACGCCGCAGAAAGCAAGCCAATCACTGCAATGCCCTTCTCTAAGATGGTGGGGACTGAGATCTATGTCATCACGCTGCCCACACTCTGCATCCACCTTCATTGGCTGAGAAATGGCGCTTTTAGCATCATTGAAACGCGACCTTGGCGCGAAAGTCGCGTACCGCGTGGCCGACCCCACACAGGGATCGGTTCGGGTTTCATGAGACGCCGACTTTGCCAAAAGTCGGCGACTTATGAAAATGACCAATCCATTTCGCTCAACCCTAGCGCCTGCACTTCATTGCGGCGGCATCTTAAGAAAGGACACGAAGCGAAGTATATTGTGGAGAAGTGAGAAACTAGATCACAGCACAGAGGCGATAGAACCAGTAGGAGTCGTGCCCTGAGATCGGCAACAACCTACTGAGGCGCGTAGCCGGTGGCCAGAATGCTGAGGAAGTATAGACTCTACGCATTACTTCAAACCAACGGCAGGGCAGTTAATTTTAGGTTGGCTGCCTCACCTTAATCACCTAATGAAGACAACGGAGGCAATTGTGGGAGAGGGACGTCTCTAGGGTCCCTATAAAATAACTCCAGGCCTACCCCATCATACGGGTGCGTCCTATCCATATCATCTGGGGGACGGAGAGAAAGAACAGAAACATACACGACAATTGTGAGGACTATCCCGTGGTGCTCAGCAGGGAAGTACTACAACACCCAGGCGCCAGTAGGTAGGCACTGATTTTCACCTGCAAAGGGAACTCTGGATGTGCCTTCGGAGCGGCCGGTCTCAGCCAGCCCTGTTAACAGTGCTCTTGATTGCGGATGCCGAAGCCTTCAGTAAAGAGGTAAAGAGACAGCAACCCTGTGTCCTCATTATTTACTGCTACCTACACCACCACCTACACCTTTTATTGGGTGCCCCTTAGCAGTACCACGGACCGGGTCTGGCCACCGTGACATCCTCAGAACCGAGAGACCCAGATCCGAGTACCCCGCTGTCCTGCGTCTGGGGGCCGCTCCACATGCGTGGCTGGAACTCCACCCCCTCCTCCCCGCACCTCACAATGGGGCAGCGGATGCGTTGGAAAACAGCATCCGCTGCCCCCGTTGTGCAGCGCTTCCACAGTATATACAACAAAAGAGAAAAGAAACATGCACAAACGCAGGGATTACCAAGACCAAGACAAGGATGAGATCTTGCCAATGGAAGAGGACAATCCCTCACCAAATAACCTCAAAGAATCATATAATGCCCACAAACATATTTTACCTCCAAACAGCCTATTGATTATGGATTGGTACCCAATGTAGATATAAACAATGTAAACATTATAATATAGTATAAAGTGCAGTTATGGTGCTAATATAATGGGCATCAAGAACACATGTAGCTAAATAACCCAAAAGCACAAATAACAGTTTGGCACCAAATCTAGATAGGAATCTCAATAGATACACAGCATGGTTGAGCAAAAAGACCCCAAAGGGTTAATCAGGGGAAAAAAAAAATTACATTTACCCAACAAATAGTTCCTAATAGGCCAGCTCACATACTGCATAGGGCTGAGGGTTTTGAGGCAAAAAGAGGGAAAGTCAACTCCAAAATAGCCCACCCAACACGTATTGTCACCTAAGTGACTTAATCAGGGGTGAGGTTATTTGGTGAGGGATTGTCCTCTTCCATTGGCAAGATCTCATCCTTGTACACTGCCCTTGTTCTTGGGTGTATTTTTCTGTATTCATGTTTTTAGATGTTTTTAAATTCCAGTTGTGTGGTTAAAAGACATTAAATAAAACGTTATATGTTTATATACTATACTGTCTTGGTGATCCCTGCGTTTGTGCATGTTTCTTTTCTCTTTTGTTGTATAGTCTGTGTTTTGACATGCTGCAGGTTGAGCACATTTGACATTATTGTTGATGGTGCCCTCTATATTTAAATGGTCTGATTCCACAGTATGCGTTGGTGCGCCGCAACATCGCATTGCGACGTGCAGTGCACGACGCTAATGTGAAAGTAGCCTTAGTGACAGGAAACATGCAAGCTTGCTTTCTCCATCCCCTCCCACCAACCACAGACAACAGAGGGGATCAATATCCTCTTCATCTCCTGACTCTTGCGCGACCATCACCTCTTCCTCCTCGTCCTCCTCCATTTGTTCCTCAGCTCCTGCACCTTTACTAGCATATTGTCTGGTACCATGAGCACCCCTCGATCACTGTAATCCACCATCACATGGCACCCGCCTGAGCAAGGACAGTACAAAACTTAACGATATTGTTATTATGACCTCTGCATCCTCCTCTGCTTCCTCCTCCTTCTCTGAGACAACCACCCCCTCCTGTAGATTATTCAAAGCATGCTCCAGCATGTAGATGACTGGAGTAGTGATGCTGATGATGGCAACCATTTTAGTAGCCACTTCAAAACTGTGCAGGAGGGTGCAGAGATCCTTCATATGTGCCCACTCCACAAGACTGATTTCCTACACGTTCCTACTATGTTGCGTCACACCATGCAAAATGTCATACTTAACCAATTGCTGCAACATGGGCAGAGTGGAATTTCATTGTGTTGGCACAGCACATATCAACCGGTTAAATGTAGGTCCGAAAGACCTTTGAAGCAATGCCAGTCGATGACATGCCAGTGTGGAAGCCAGAAATGCTTTCTGCAGTGGCATAGAAATTGCTGGACCACCAGGTTGAGGACATGAGCCATGCAAGTCACATGTGTGAGGTTGTCTGGCATAGGTCTGCTACGAGGTTCGCACCGCTATCGCACTCTGCTATTCCCTGACTCCAAGTTCAGTGAAGACAGCCACTGCTCAAACTTGGCCTGGATAGCTGTACACAATGCTTGAGCTGTGTGAGTGCGATCTCCAAGGCATATTCATTTAAACTCTGCCTAATTGGAGTTTTCCCTGGCTGCGCAGTACAGAGGTGGGGATTCTCTCTGTACTGTTGGAAAGCATATTTCATTAAGGTTGAGGATGCAAGTGGAGTCCCTACCGAAGGTGGAAGAGCCAGAAGCAGTGAAAGAAGTGTTAGATACAGAGGTTTGCCCCACAAGCCTTGAGGATTTCAAGATTTGCTGTCTAGTGACACATTGGTGTCTAGTATTTTAGTTCACCATCCCTTGGTGTGTAGTGGTTTAGTTCTCCATTCTCTGGTGTTTAGTGGTTTTGTGCCCCATCCCCTGGTGTATAGTGGTTTTGTTATTCAACACTAGATGCTTAGTAGTTTTGTTCTCCATCCACTGTTGTCTCGTATTTTAGTTCTCCATGTTATGATGTGTATTGGTTTAGTTGTCCAACACTAGGTGTTTAGTAGTTTTGTTCTGCATCCCCTGTTGTCTAGTAGTTTAGTTTTCATCCAGGATATCTCTGTACTTGGCTGCATTCATATTTCCTTCATTGCCAACCAGTCGTCCTGTACCTGCAGCTGAAAAACACCCCCATAGAATGATGCTGCCACCACTATGTTTCACTGTTGGGATTGTATTGGGCAGGTGATGAGCAGTGAGAAAACACAAAAATTGAGCTTGGTTTAAGTTGGTATACAGTACCAGCCACAGTGATCTTGGGGTTCTTCTTTACCTCTCTCATCAAGGTTTTTCTCTTATGATGGATCAGTTCGGCGGGACGGACATTCTAGGAAGACTTTTGGTGGTCCCAAACTTCTTCCATTTAAAGATTATGGAGACCACTGTGCTGTTGCAACCTGGCCAGATCTGTGCCTTGCCACAATTCTGTCTCTGAGCTCCTTGGCCAGTTCCATTGACCTCATGATTCTCATTTGGTCTGACATGCACTGTGAGCTGGGAGATCTTATATAGACAGGTGTGTGCCTTTACAAATCAAGTCCTATAAGTTTATTTAAACACAGCTGGACTCCAAAGAGGGAGTAGAACCATCTCAAGGAGGATCACAAGTAAATGGACAACATGTGACTTAAATATGAGTGTTGAGCAAAGGGTCTGAATACTTATGACCATGTGATATTTCAGTTTTTCTTTTTTATTACATTTGCAAAAATTTCTACATTTCTATTTTTTTCAGTCAAGATGGGGTGCAGAGTGTACATTAATGTGAAAAAAATGAACTTTTTTGAATTTACCAAATGGCTGCATTGAAACAGAGTCAAAAATTTAAAGGGGTCTGAATACTTTCCATACCCACTGTAATTCTCCATCCTCAAGCACCCTGCAATCCATGGGGATGTAAAGACTTGTGGAGCAACCTCCTCCCCACCAGCCCCCACAGGCAGCAGAGTGACCCAGTGCCCAGTCAGAGAGATTTAACGCCCCTAGACATGCTTTCTCACTTTTTCCTTTTTTTCAAGGACTGGGTGATGTTGTGTCTGACGTGCTGGTGTAGCGCAGGCACATCTTTCTTAAACAAGTAATGGCGACTGGGCAACTGGTACTGGGGGACTCCAAGTTGGGTCTCTTTCATGTGTGTTGCCTAAAATTGTCAGACCTCTCAGAGCAGCAGACCTACACTTTTTACTCATCCACCTGTTACTGATCAATGTCTCAGCTAGAAACGCTGGTCCAAGCCCTTTCCCATGCATCCATGCTTCCCAATTATATTTTTTGTACTCTGGGATAATTGATGCTACTTTTCCTGGTGTCTGACCCCAATTTGGGCTGTTTTGGCAGCGTTTTGCCCCCCTGAAGGTGTTGTCTATGTGTTTGATTTTGCCATTGCCATTTGTTGAATTCAATGGGGTTCAGATAAGTTCAACAAACTGTTTGGGAAATTGTTTGGCGAACATTTGCTCGTTCGCCATTTCCGAACGGAACCAAACGAAACCTTGAAACGTTCACTCAACTCTAATGATTACCATATGTGGAGTTGGGAATCAATGTTTCTCCTAATATGTAGCAATTGGTATCTGCCTCAAGGGGTGTTTACCTTCCTCTGTATCAACATTTTTGGTTACAGCTTTATCAATATGGATTTATGTCTACCTTCAACCTTAAAACCTATGAAACTATGGAACAATTTGGAGAGGAAAAACCAGAGCAAAAGAATCAGATAAAAGAGAGAAAAAAGCAGAAGAGAGAGAAAATAGGAAAAAAGAGAGAAGAGCTAATGAGATAAAAATAGAACAACAGAAAGAAAACAAAGAGAGAAATTAAGCAAAGGAAAAAGAAAAGAGCAATATAAATAGAAAATAGTGAAAGAGAGAAAAGATTAAAAGTTCCGTTTTTTCACTGTTTCATGCTTATTTTTCTCTCTTTTTGCTCTCTCGCTCTCTTCCTTGTTTAGTTTTCTTCTCTTTAAAAAAACAGAAAGAAAGAAAAGAGTGAAACAGAGCAGAAACGTGGGATGAAAATAAAGAGCAAAACAGGGAGCTAAAACAAAAGAGATAGAACAATGAACGAGTGAGAGTAGATGGTGGATGATGACACAGAGGAACACACTAAAGGCTTTGTTCACACTTTGCATTTTTATGCATTTTTTCCAAGGGCAAAACCTGCTCTCTTAGCAGTAAGAAATTTGCTTAAAAAAGCAGGTTTTGCTTAGTTTTGTTGCGTTTTTTTGCTGCATGTTTTATGTTTGTTTTCCTGCATTTTTCATGGTACATTTGTCTCTTATGCATGCTGATAAAGTTTAGTGCATAAAATAAAATATAATTCTACTTCTTACATTTTGGCACCAAAAAACGCAGGAAAAACTGAGTCCTGCATTTTTTAGTGTTTTTTTTGCACCACACTTTTCTTTTTAATGGGTGAAAAATGCTGAAAAAATGCTGAAAAAGTGACATGTTGCATTTTGCAAAAACCAAGGTATGGCACAAAATACTGTGAACAAGAAAAAACAAGCTGTATGCATGATATTTCTGACATTTCATAGACTTTGCTGGCACTGTAAAACACAGCTGAAAAGTTGAATAAAAAATGTATTAAAAAACACTGGGAAAATGCAACGTATGAACATAGCCTTAGCATAAATGAAGCAGAAAAATACAGGCAGACAAATACAAAAATACATGTAGATATAATAAATGATACAGCCATGTAGATACTGAGATACATATAGGCAAGCAGACAGATAAATATAGTTAAACTCACTTTGCAGTATTAGTCATGACTCTGAGTGATGATGGTGTTAGGGTAATTGCACACGTTGCAGATTTGCCTGTGGAATTTTCTACGCAGATTCTGCATCTCTTGGCAGAAAACGCAGGTAAAAATCCACGCAGATTTGATGTGGATTTTCATGCGTTTTTTCATGCGGATTTGTATGCATTTTGTAAAGCTAAATAAAGATCTTTTATTTAACAAAAAAGTACTTGTGATGTAATTTCTTGTCCAACCTCTTCATTTACATACTCCATTGAAGAATAATGTTTACACACACAGAAAGATACAGTAAATAGATATATAGATAGATAATAGATAGATCTACAGATAGATAGACATATCTATAGATAGATCTATAGATAGATCTCTAGATCTATCTTTCCATCTACCTATAGATATATCTATCTATAGATACAAAGATATATCTATAGATAGATAGATAGATAATACCAAGCCTGATGTTTAGTAATAAACATAATAAAATGGTACATAAAGAGTTAAATAAAGACACACACACACACACAAAATCTGCTTTAGGTCGGGGTCACACTTGCAAATCGCACGAATCTCACATCTCAGTACCCGGCACTGGCACCGGCACTCGGGACTGGAGCATTCAGCTGCATAGAAATACATGCAGCCGCATGCTCTGGTCCCAAGTGCCAGCGGCAGTGCCGGGTATTGATGCGAGAGACTCGTGCGAGTTTTTCACAAGTGCAGAAGTGTATCTAGCCTTTCATGCACCCGGGGCAAAGGATGAGTTTGGCGTCCCCCCCAAACCTCCCCCATTTGAACCTTAACTCTGTTGAAACTGTATGACCAAGCCAAGGTACATTCGTGAATCCCCATAATGTTAAAATAGATACCAATAAAAGTAAAATTAATTGAGACATCAGTAGGTTAAGTGTTTTTAAATATCCATATTGAATCAGGGGCCCCATATAATCCTGCATAAAGGGTAATAATGGCCCCATAAGATCCTCCATAGACACATTTGTCCCATATAGTGCTGCACAAACCTTGATTATGGCCCCATAAGATGCTCCATACAGACACTTGCCCCATATAATGCTCCACAAAGGTTGATTATGGCCCCATAAGATACTCCATACAGACACTTGCCACATTTACTGTTGCTGGGATAAAAAAAATCACATACTCACCTCTTCGTCGCTCAGGCCCCCGGCACTTTCAATATTCACCTGACTTCGTTCTGGCGCCGCTCCATCTTCAGTGTCTTCTGCGAGAACATTCAGGCAAGGGGCACGCACTAACCACTTCACCGCACCCTCTGACCTGAGCGTCACTGCAGAAGACACTGAAGATGGAGCAGCGCCAGAACAAGGAGCAGGTGAATATCGTGCAGTGCTCCCCTCCCCGTTATATTCACCTGCTCCTGGCGCAGTGCAGTCCCTTCTGTTATGACCCCAATGGCGAGGGTCTCAGAGGTACGTGGAAGTCTGCAGAATACAAAAATCCAGCTCATAGGGCAGTGGTAACTGGGTTGACCATATATCTACTCCTAACGCCAACACTAGAAGTAGCCGGGGATGATTCCTACGTTGATTCTAGATGACACGCTCCAGCCGGAGAATCTAGCTACCCCTAGTAGAGGAAAACAAAAGACCTTTCTTGCCTCCAGAGAAGGGGACCCCAAAGCTGGATAGAAGCCCCCCACAAATAATAACGGTGAGGTAAGAGGAAATGACAAACACAGAAATGAACCAGGTTTAGCACAGAGAGGCCCGCTTACTGATAGCAGAATAAAGAAAGGTAACTTATATGGTCAACAAAAACCCTATCAAAATCCACACTGGAAATTCAAGAACCCCCGAACCGTCTAACGGTCCGGGGGGAGAACACCAGCCCCCTAGAGCTTCCAGCAAAGGTCAGGATATAGATTTGGAACAAGCTGGACAAAACTACAAAACCAAAACATGTGTCGTATGGCCAGTTGACCAATATGAAAGAGAGGCATTTCGTCAGCTCAGGGACAAAAACACGTATCGCCTATTGCCACACAACCCACTAGAAAGCTTCTCTAATCAATTGGAGATCATCATCTCCAATGCCGATGAGATAGGCCTGGCCCCGAAGAAAGTCCTGAATGGGTTATTGCCTAAATACCCCAAGGTACCAACCTTTTATATGTTACCAAAAGTACATAAGGACCTTCGGAATCCCCCGGGTCGACCCATTGTCTCTGGCATAGGAGGACTATGTGACAATGTGTGTAAATATATAGACCACTATTTGAAACCCTTAGTGGAAACACTGCCCTCCTATGTCAGAGACACGACGGATGTTTTGACCCGGGTGAATGGCCTCTCTCTCGAGACTGGGACACTTCTAGTTACGATTGATATCGAGTCACTTTATACGTCCATCAGGCATAGCGATGGTCTCCGGGCGGCCCGCTTCTTCCTCGGGACTACTAACTGGGATGGCCATTTTTCGGAATTTATTTTGGATTTACTTGAGTTTATTTTGACGCACAATTTTTTCGTTTTCAAAGACCGTTTTTATTTACAAATTCAGGGTACGGCCATGGGTGCGGCATGCGCTCCGTCTTATGCTAATTTATTTCTTGGGTATTGGGAGCGCCAGGTATTCCAGGTAGACGGAGCGCATGCCGCGGACCCAGTGGAAGGCTGGTTTCGTTACATAGATGATGTTCTCATGATTTGGAGGGGTGACGAAACCAGCCTTTCTCAATTTATGCGGTTTCTCAACAATAACTCATTTAATTTGAAATTTACGTATAAATTTCATGCACGGCAGATTGATTTTCTTGACATTACTTTGTTTGTGGGGGAGGATGGGAGCATCGAGACGGATTTGTACCGCAAGGACACCGCGGTTAACTCTTTGCTACATGCCTCCTCCGCACACAGTTATTCTACCATTAAGGCCATCCCAGTTGGCCAATTCCTGAGGAACAGGCGGGTGTGCTCTACGGAGACACGCTTCAAACAACAATCAGCCATATTAAGTGATCGATTTAAGGATAGGGGGTATAGTGGTCGCAGTATTAGGAGAGGGTTTAGACGAGCTAAACATACGAATAGAGAGGACCTTTTGATTCCGAGAGTTGTGCCCCGAGAGGATTTAGGCAAGACTAGATTTATTTCCACCTCAAATTGCCGATGGGAGCAGATCCGCGGCATCTTATCCAAACATTGGTCCGTTTTGTGTACCGATAGTGCGCTTGCGGCACACTTAACGTCTGGTCCACAGATGACACAGCGTAGGGGGAAAAATCTGCGTGACTATCTCGTTCACAGTCACTACATTACTAAACAGCCCTCAGTTTGTGGCTCTAGCACTAGGAGAGTCGGCTGTTTCCCATGTGGATCCTGTGTTGCCTGCCCTAATGTCCTGCGCTGTGTCACATTTAAATCATCTGATGGGAGCAGGGAGTACAAAATCCGTGAATACATATCTTGTAGTACAACCCATGTGATTTATTATGCCACCTGCCCCTGCTCCCTTATTTACATCGGTCTGACTTCAAGGGAGTTGAAAGTCAGAACACGTGAACATGTGCGGGACATTAGGGCAGCACGAGATATAGTAGACGCTGAGGCTTTAGCGTCCCTTAAAACACTTCCTAAACACTTCAGATCTTTTCATAGATCTGACCCTAGCGGCCTAAAGGTGCGGGGTATTGACCGGATCCATGGTGGGATTAGAGGTGGTAATCTAAACCAAATCTTAGCACAACATGAGTGTCGGTGGATTGCCACTTTGGACACCATGGCTCCAAAGGGACTCAACGAAACTTTGTCCTTTGCTTCCTTTCTATAATCGCCATACTAATTTTCAGGATGGTTACCCTCTTTTTTCACTGATCTCTATTGATACCTCTATCCACCTCTGTCTTTGTTTACTGTGCAGCAGATACCTTACTGTGCATATATATATATATAGATCTCATAGAGATGTCTTTTCCACCCTGTTTTTAAATTAGCGTTTTATTAATGTTGTGTCTATCTTTATTTTTTCATTTTTAGTTTTCAGTGTTCATCTACCTCTTTGCCTTAGGTGCTATACGTATGTTCCCCGGCGAATTTGCATTGTTCACGATTTCTGGATATGGTGATCTTGGTGGGATTATTCCAGATTACCTGCATATTATGATTCGCATTTTTTGTTGAAAATTTATCTCCAATGGACTATATCAACAAATGAGGTCCTACACGAATCCTATGGGTCTAGTGGAATGAAAAATCTTCAATACCTTGAAGGACTTCTTAGAAGAGCGGGATATTGGAAATGTCTCAATGCTTACTTATCCTTTAAATTCGGGTGCTGGATGTATGTTCCTGGATGAGGATGCGTTGCCTAGGATTTCCTTTATAAACAGAGACTCTGTATTTAATTCTATTAAGAATTGATTGGACGTTCCGGATCATGTCCATCACTATAGGTCACAAGGGGATTGCTTTAGATTACATATATAGTATGATGTATAATTTACTGTAATCTTACTATGCATGGTGTCACTTTATGAGTAAAATGAGTTGTTGGGCGGGCAATATGGAGGATTATGCCCATGATATATATGGATGTGTGTTCACTGACTTTGCACTTTATGCACTTTATGCTATATATGATTATTGATTTTAATCAGTGGTATATTGTCCACGATGAGTGTTTTTACCTTATACCTTTTGTATAAGGTTTTTTGTATTGTGGGATTTAGTTTTTTCACTTGCAATTTTGCACAATTATAGCACTAGTTCCTCCCTTTTTCTCATTATTTAATATTTCTTTTGTTTTCACTCCCCAGTACTCCAGCAACATGATTGTTGCTTAGGGTTTCACCAATATGGGTATGAAGGCACACATGCGCAGTATAATCTGCACATTATTCACTCATCCATAATGGGTGATCCATTTATAATTATGCACTTCCTTTACTACCTCCTTCACTCCTTTTTCTTCTCTTTTTTTCAGTGGACGCACTTATTCGGGCATTAAAAACATTCTTTTTCTATTTTGTCCCTTCATATCCTCTTTTGCTTTAGTGCGCATGCGCTATTCGATCAGCGCATTACCAAACCATTCCTGTGACTATCTCTTGATACGGTGTGCGCCTGCTTCATGACGTCACTCGGCAAGCTTTTTTGCCTGCAGCCGCGCACCGTACTGACGGCCACAGTATGAGATGGACACTTCCGGTTTGCGCTCCTCGGAGTTCATGCGCCGCACCTGTTTGGCATATTGAGGCATTTCTATTTAAACTAAGGGGACACAACACACGCTACTCCCCTTCTTGAAGAAGCACTTACGCGAAACGCGCGTCAAGGGGTCACAGCAGGCGGACCGTTGATACTTCTAATGATGGGTGAGTGTTGGCAACTTATTGTTGTGTGCAGGGGGTGTTGAGGGATCTTATTGGCGGTGATATTCACAGGGCATTATGTATAGAGCCTGGTCCTTGGTTTAATTTGGGACATAATTGGGAATTTATTATTCATCTTTTCCTCTCCCCTTTTGTTGGTTTTGCCAGACGAACCCTTACAATATATACTTCTTTTTGGTCCATTTTTTGCCTGCTGTGCTAGCAGGTTCCCTACTTTTTTCCTCTTATTTGTAGATTGCCCTTTATTGAGGCTGTCTTTGTATTCTGTATATTTTAATATGTATTAATAAAATTTAAACTTTTTTATTCTTGAAATTTGTTAGTGTTTTTATGCTCCATGTTCTTTGATTGATTAAAACCAAAACAAATAGCAAAAAGCAAAAGGCAGACTTAGCTGATATAACTGGAACCAGGATCAGTAGACAAGAGCACAGCAGACTAGCTCTGATAACTACGTTGCCAGGCATTGAACTGAAGGTCTAGGGAGCTTATATAGCAACACCCCTAACTAACGACCCAGGTGCGGATAAAAGGAATGACAGAAAAACCAGAGTCAAAAAACTAGTAACCACTAGAGGGAGCAAAAAGCAAATTCACAACAGTACCCCCCCCTTAGTGAGGGGTCACCGAACCCTCACCACGACCACCAGGGCGATCAGGATGAGCGGCATGAAAGGCACGAACTAAATCGGCCGCATGAACATCAGAGGCGACCACCCAGGAATTATCCTCCTGACCATAGCCCTTCCACTTGACCAGGTACTGAAGCCTCCGCCTGGAGAGGCGAGAATCCAAGATCTTCTCCACCACGTACTCCAACTCGCCCTCAACCAACACCGGAGCAGGAGGCTCAGCAGAAGGAACTACAGGCACAATGTACCGCCGCAACAAGGACCTATGAAATACATTGTGAATAGCAAACGACACAGGAAGATCCAGACGAAAAGATACAGGATTAAGGATTTCCAATATCTTGTAAGGCCCAATAAAACGAGGTTTAAATTTGGGAGAGGAGACCTTCATAGGAACAAAGCGGGAAGAAAGCCATACCAAATCCCCAACGCGTAGTCGGGGACCCACACCGCGGCGGCGGTTGGCAAAGCGCTGAGCCCTCTCCTGTGACAACTTCAAGTTGTCCACCACATGATTCCAGATCCGCTGCAACCTATCTACCACAGAATCCACCCCAGGACAGTCAGAAGGCTCCACATGACCCGAAGAAAAGCGAGGATGGAAACCAGAGTTGCAGAAAAAAGGCGAAACCAAGGTGGCGGAACTAGCCCGATTATTAAGGGCAAACTCAGCCAACGGCAAGAATGTCACCCAATCGTCCTGATCAGCAGAGACAAAACACCTCAAATAAGCCTCCAAAGTCTGATTGGTTCGCTCCGTCTGTCCATTAGTCTGAGGATGGAAAGCAGACGAAAACGACAAATCAATGCCCATCCTACTACAAAAGGATCGCCAGAACCTAGAAACGAACTGGGATCCTCTGTCTGACACAATATTCTCAGGGATGCCGTGCAAACGAACCACGTTCTGGAAAAACACAGGAACCAGATCGGAAGAGGAAGGCAGCTTAGGCAAAGGAACCAAATGGACCATCTTGGAGAAGCGATCACATATCACCCAGATAACGGACATGCCCTGAGATAGCGGAAGATCAGAAATGAAATCCATGGAGATATGTGTCCAAGGTCTCTTCGGGACAGGCAAGGGCAAGAGCAAACCGCTGGCACGAGAACAGCAAGGCTTAGCTCGAGCACAAGTCCCACAGGACTGCACAAATGACCGCACATCCCTTGACAAGGAAGGCCACCAAAAGGACCTGGCCACCAGATCTCTGGTGCCAAAAATTCCCGGGTGACCTGCCAACACCGAGGAATGAACCTCGGAAATGACTCTGCTGGTCCATTTATCCGGGACAAACAGTCTGTCAGGTGGACAAGACTCAGGCCTATCAGCCTGAAATCTCTGCAACACACGTCGCAGATCCGGAGAAATAGCTGACAAGATAACTCCATCTTTAAGAATACCAACAGGATCAGCGACTCCAGGAGCATCAGGCACAAAGCTCCTAGAAAGAGCATCGGCCTTCACATTCTTTGAACCTGGTAAATACGAGACAACAAAATCAAAGCGGGAGAAAAACAATGACCAGCGGGCCTGTCTCGGATTAAGGCGTTTAGCAGACTCGAGATACATCAGATTTTTGTGATCAGTCAAGACCACCACACGATGCTTAGCACCCTCGAGCCAATGACGCCACTCCTCAAATGCCCATTTCATGGCCAACAACTCCCGATTGCCCACATCATAATTTCGCTCGGCAGGCGAAAACTTCCTGGAGAAAAAGGCACAAGGTTTCATAACAGAGCAACCAGGGCCTCTCTGCGACAAAACGGCCCCTGCTCCAATCTCTGAAGCATCCACCTCAACCTGAAAGGGAAGTGAGACATCGGGCTGGCACAAAACAGGCGCCGAAGTAAACCGGCGCTTCAACTCCTGGAAAGCCTCCACGGCAGCAGGAGCCCAGTTAGCTACATCGGAGCCCTTCTTGGTCATATCCGTCAACGGTTTCACAATGCTAGAAAAATTAGCGATAAAACGACGGTAGAAGTTAGCGAAACCCAAGAACTTCTGAAGACTCTTAACCGACGAGGGCTGAGTCCAATCAAGAATAGCTCGGACCTTGACTGGGTCCATCTCCACAGCAGAAGGGGAAAAAATGAACCCCAAAAAGGGAACCTTCTGTACACCAAAGAGACACTTTGAGCCCTTGACAAACAAAGAATTTTCACGCAAAATTTTAAAGACCAACCTGACCTGCTCCACATGCGAATCCCAATCATCAGAAAAAACCAAAATATCATCCAGATAAACAATCAAAAATTTATCCAGATACTTCCGGAAAATGTCATGCATAAAGGACTGAAAAACTGAAGGCGCATTGGAGAGCCCAAAAGGCATCACCAAGTACTCAAAATGACCTTCGGGCGTATTGAATGCGGTTTTCCATTCATCACCTTGCTTAATGCGCACAAGGTTGTACGCACCACGAAGGTCTATCTTGGTGAACCACTTGGCACCTTTAATCCGGGCAAACAAGTCAGACAACAGCGGTAAAGGATACTGAAATTTGACAGTGATCTTATTTAAAAGCCGATAATCAATACAAGGTCTCAAAGATCCGTCCTTTTTTGCCACAAAAAAGAATCCCGCACCAAGGGGGGAAGAAGACGGACGAATATGTCCTTTCTCCAGAGACTCCCTGATATATGAACGCATAGCGGTATGTTCAGGTACCGACAGATTAAACAGTCTTCCCTTAGGAAACTTACTGCCTGGGATCAAATCTATAGCACAGTCACAGTCCCTATGAGGAGGCAGTGCACTGGACTCAGACTCACTGAAGACATCCTGATAATCAGACAAATACTCCGGAACTTCCGAAGGCGTAGAAGAAGCAATAGACACAGGCAGGGAATCCCCATGAATACCACGACAGCCCCAACTTGAGACTGACATAGCCTTCCAGTCCAGGACTGGATTATGGGTCTGTAACCATGGCAGCCCTAAAACAACCAAATCATGCATTTTATGTAAAACCAGGAAACGTATCACCTCGCGGTGTTCAGGAGTCATGCACATGATAACCTGTGTCCAATACTGCGGTTTATTTGCTGCCAATGGCGTAGCATCAATACCCCTAAGAGGAATAGGATTTTCTAATGGTTCAAGAGTAAAACCACAGTGCTTAGCAAATGACAGATCCATAAGACTCAGGGCAGCACCTGAATCTACAAACGCCATGACAGGATAAGACGACAGTGAGCAAATCAAAGTTACAGACAGAATAAATTTAGGTTGCAAATTACCAACGGTGACAGGACTAACAACCTTAGCTATACGTTTAGAGCATGCTGAGATAACATGTGTAGAATCACCACAGTAGTAGCACAAGCCATTCCGGCGTCTATGAATTTTCCGCTCATTTCTAGTCAGGATTCTATCACATTGCATTAAATCAGGTGTCTGTTCAGACAACACCATGAGGGAATTTGCGGTTTTTCTATCACATTGCACCGAATTAGGTGTCTGTTCAGACAACACCATGAGGGAATTTGCGGTTTTGCGCTCCCGCAACCGCCGGTCAATTTGAATAGCCAGTGCCATAGTATCATTCAGACCTGTGGGAATGGGAAAACCCACCATAACATTCTTAATGGCTTCAGATAGGCCATTTCTAAAATTAGCGGCCAGTGCACACTCGTTCCAATGTGTCAGCACGGACCATTTCCGAAATTTTTGGCAATACACTTCAGCCTCGTCCTGCCCCTGAGACATAGCCAGCAAGGCCTTTTCTGCCTGAATCTCAAGATTGGGTTCCTCATAAAGTAAACCGAGCGCCAGAAAAAACGCATCAATATCAGCCAATGCCGGATCTCCTGGCGCCAGCGAAAAAGCCCAATCCTGAGGGTCGCCCCGTAAGAACGAAATAACTATTTTTACTTGCTGAGCAGAGTCTCCAGATGAACAGGGTCTCAGGGACAAAAACAATTTACAATTATTCACAAAATTCCTAAACTTAAACCTGTCTCCGGAAAACAGTTCAGGAATCGGTATTTTAGGTTCTGACCTAGGATTTCTGATAACATAGTCTTGTATGCCCTGCACACGAGTAGCCAGCTGGTCCACACTTGTAATCAAGGTCTGGACATTCATGTCTGCAGCAAGCATAGCCACTCTGAGGTAAAGGGGAAGAAGAAAGAAAAAAAAAAAAAAACTCAGAATCTTCTTTCTTATAATCCCTCTTCTGCAACGCATTAAACATTTAATACTGGCCTGGCAAACTGTTATGACCCCAATGGCGAGGGTCTCAGAGGTACGTGGAAGTCTGCAGAATACAAAAATCCAGCTCATAGGGCAGTGGTAACTGGGTTGACCATATATCTACTCCTAACGCCAACACTAGAAGTAGCCGGGGATGATTCCTACGTTGATTCTAGATGACACGCTCCAGCCGGAGAATCTAGCTACCCCTAGTAGAGGAAAACAAAAGACCTTTCTTGCCTCCAGAGAAGGGGACCCCAAAGCTGGATAGAAGCCCCCCACAAATAATAACGGTGAGGTAAGAGGAAATGACAAACACAGAAATGAACCAGGTTTAGCACAGAGAGGCCCGCTTACTGATAGCAGAATAAAGAAAGGTAACTTATATGGTCAACAAAAACCCTATCAAAATCCACACTGGAAATTCAAGAACCCCCGAACCGTCTAACGGTCCGGGGGGAGAACACCAGCCCCCTAGAGCTTCCAGCAAAGGTCAGGATATAGATTTGGAACAAGCTGGACAAAACTACAAAACCAAAACAAATAGCAAAAAGCAAAAGGCAGACTTAGCTGATATAACTGGAACCAGGATCAGTAGACAAGAGCACAGCAGACTAGCTCTGATAACTACGTTGCCAGGCATTGAACTGAAGGTCTAGGGAGCTTATATAGCAACACCCCTAACTAACGACCCAGGTGCGGATAAAAGGAATGACAGAAAAACCAGAGTCAAAAAACTAGTAACCACTAGAGGGAGCAAAAAGCAAATTCACAACACCCTTCTTCCCCGGTGCCGCAGCTTCTTCCAGTATTGAGCGGTCACCGTTACCGCTCATTACAGTAATGAATATGCGGCTCCACCCCTATGGGAGGTGGAGCCACATATTCATTACTGTAGTGAGCGGTACCATGTGACCGCTCAGTACAGGAAGAAGCTGCCGGCGCTGGGGAACGAGGGACCTGCAGGGACCGTGCCAGGAGTAGGTGAGTATAATTAGACAGCTCCCGCTCCCCCTCCCCTTATACTGAGTATCTCAGTTTGGGGGTGGCAGAATGCTGCCGGTGAGGAGCCTCCTTGGACTGCCGCATCATCAGGTGGCCCGCTGGCGCCCCCTGTTGGCTGCACCCAGGGCACATGCCCCAGCTGCCTCCCTGGATAATCCACTGCACAAGTGTGACCCCGGCTTTAAACGCAATATCTGTTTAATTTAAAAAAATTTGAAAAAAAAATGGCGTGGGCTCCTGCGCAATTTTTTGCACCAGACAGGGAAAGCCAGTAACTAAGGGGTCGATGTTTAAAACCTGGGAAGGAGCTAATACCCCAGGCTATGAATCTCAGCCCACAGCTGTATATTTAGCCTTTACTGGCTATTAAAATAGCGGGACCCCCCCAAAAAAATGACGTGGGTCCCCCTATAATTTATAGCCAGAAAAGGCTATGCAGACAGCTGTGGACTAATATTCATAGCCTAGGAAGGGACCATGGATATTGCTTCCCCCCGGCTACAAACAACAGCACACAGCAACCCTAGAAATGGCACATCTGTAATGGCCTCTCTCTTCCCACTGCCCTGTAGCTGTGGCATATGGGGTAAGATTTGGGGTTGATGCCACATTTGAATTGTAAGGTGACATCATGCCGGCTTAGTAATGGAGAGGCGTCAATAAGATACCTACCATTACTAATCCTATCGTTGTGAAAGGGTTAAATAAAGACACAGCCAGAATAAAGTATTTTAATGAAATAAAACACAATACAATTTTGCCATCTTTATTGTTCTGCCAATCCATGAAACTCCCTCGATCTCCTGCAAAATAGAAAAAATAGTAAACCAACACAAATACTCCCTAGTCCAACACAGTCCATTTAATATCGAGTGTCCCACGACGATCTCCCCTATAGAGCTGTCAGATCAGGAGATGTGACAGCTCTATAGGCCTCCAGTTACACACTGACAGGAGACAATGGCTCCTGCAATGTTATCACTGAGGGTTCAATGGCCTTTCACTTTATGGCATTTCTGTGTGAAAATTGTGACAGTGACAGTATGAACTATGCACTCACAGCGGCAGAAGGATACAGTGCGGAAGGATACCTTACGTCATTGTATCAGCTCTGTAGAGCGGTCACATCTGCCGATGTGACAGCTCTCCACGGAAGATCATCGTGGGACACTCGTTACTGTTCCAGGCATATGTCAGCTCTTCAAAACAGCTGACATGTGCCAGGGAAGATGTGGGCTCACTGCCTGAGCCCACATCAAAGGGAGGGAGTCCAAAATCATCATAATTATACGGCCGATGTCGGAAAGGGATTAATACTGCCATGTTATTGACTCAATTTGCTGCATCATCTTCACCTGTTTGTGCTGCTTATTTTATTTCTATAGCGCCAACATATTCTGCAGCACTTTACATTTTATAATTTACTAACACATAAAGCATATACCAAAAGGAGTGAGGAGAGACACAAAAGGTGAATGGTAAAAAATGCTTTTATTGTATTGACCGGCCATCAATAAAATACATTAGGAGATGCAAATAATGTTGCATTAACTGGTCACCAACCAGTATCAGCACAAGTACAGACTCAGAGGGCTAATAAGTGATGGAGGGTTGGTGAACAGAAGCTACAAGGGTCCTGATTTTGAAGAAAGTTTTGTATGGGCAAAACAGGGATAGATAGATAAGTGTGGTGAGATGATAGGCCATTCTAAAGAAATGCATTTTTAGGGCACACTTAAAACTATGGATATTGGGAATTAATCAAATTGGCGTGGGTAGTCCATTCTAATAAATTGGCACAGCACATGAGAAGTCTTGGAGACGAGAATAGGAGGTCCGGACTATATAGGATGTTAGTCTTACGTCATTAGCAGAATGAAGGGCACAGGTAGGGTGGCAGACATAGACAAGGAAGGAGATATAGGGTGGTGCTGAACCATGGAGAACTTTGTGGGTGAGAGTGATACCGTATATACTCGAGTATAAGCTGAGAATTGCCCCTCTCGGCTTATACTCGAGTCATACCCAGGGGTCGGCAGGGGAAGGGGAGCAGCAGCTGTCTAATCATACTCACCAGCTCCTGGCGCGAACCCTGCAGGTCCCTGGTTCCCCACTCACTACAGAAAGAAGCTGCCGGCGCTGGGGAACAGAAGTGAAGGGACAACACCAGGAGCAGGTGAGTATGACGGGGCAGTGCGCGATATTCAACTGCTCCTCGTTCCACTGTCGGCACCGCTACGTCTTCCCCATCCTCTGCACTGGCGCTCAGGTCAGAGGGCGCGGTGAAGCAATTAGTGCGTGCCGCCCTCTGCCTGAACAGTCAGCGCAGAGGATGGGGAAGACACAGCTGGAACGGGGAGCTGGTGAACATAGCAAGTGGCGGGGGCCTGAGAGGTGAGTATGTGATTTTTTATTTTTTAAACGCAGCAACAGCATATGGGGCAAATATCTGTATGGAGCATCTTATGGGGCCATGTGCAGCATTATATGGGGCAAATATCTGTATTGAGCATCTTATGGGGCCATGTGCAGCATTATATGGGGCAAATATCTGTATGGGGCCATGTGCAGCATTATATGAGGCAAATATCTGTATGGGCATCATATGTGGCCATGTGCAGCATTATATGGGGCAAATATCTGTATGGAGCCATGTGCAGCATTATATGAGGCAAATATCTGTATGGGGCCATGTGCAGCATTATATGGGGCAAATATGTGTAGGGAGCATCTTATGGTGCCATGTGCAGCATTATCTGGGGCAAATATCTGTATGGAGCATCTTATGGGGCCATGTGCAGCATTATATGGGGCAAATATCTGTATGGAACATCTTATGGGGCCATGTGCAGCATTATATGGGGCAAATATCTGTATAGAGCATCTTATGGGGCCATGTGCAGCATTATATGGGGCAAATATCTGTATGGAACATCTTATGGGGCCATGTGCAGCATTATATGAGGCAAATATCTGTATGGGGCCATGTGCAGCATTATATGGGGCAAATATGTGTAGGGAGCATCTTATGGTGCCATGTGCAGCATTATCTGGGGCAAATATCTGTATGGAACATCTTATGGAGCCATGTGCAGCATTATATGGGGCAAATATCTGTATGGAGCATCTTATGGGGCCATGTGCAGCATTATATGAGGCAAATATCTGTATGGGGCCATGTGCAGCATTATATGGGGCAAATATGTGTAGGGAGCATCTTATGGTGCCATGTGCAGCATTATCTGGGGCAAATATCTGTATGGAACATCTTATGGAGCCATGTGCAGCATTATATGGGGCAAATATCTGTATGGAGCATCTTATGGGGCCATGTGCAGCATTATATGGGGCAAATATCTGTATGGAGCATCTTATGGAGCCATGTGCAGCATTATATGGGGCAAATATCTGTATGGAGCATCTTATGGGGCCATGTGCAGCATTATATGGGGCAAATATCTGTATGGACCATCTTATGGGGCCATGTGCAGCATTATATGGGGCAAATATCTGTATGGAGCATCTTATGGTGCCATGTGCAGCATTATATGTGAAAATACTCATATAAAACCCAAAGTAATTTATTATAATTGACTAAAATGCCACCAACCTGTGGCTACACCAAAGAAAAAAACCAAAACACACAGTGAAAAAGCTAGTGTTTGGGGAAAGGAATATCCCTGTATCGATAACTACACTGATGGCTGCCTGACAGTGGGGGTTGGCGCCCTAGGGGGAGCGTTGCGGCGCCCCCACTCCTCGTCGGCTTGCCCTAGGATCCTATTAGACCCTAACGATAACCCTGGGTTCCCCTACCCACACAATATAGGGCTAAAGGTTCCCCTGTTCGACTAGACAAAGATGTACCTACTTATAGGGAATCCTAGATCCCAACACAGTGAAATATAAAAACAATGGAGTACATGTGGTGGACTTATGTAGACTCTATATATATATTTCCCAGAAAGGCTATCTTATGCCTGGGATTATTTAGACAGCACCTATTCAAAAGGTCCCAGCCAGCGAAATGTACTCAGGACTATTAGATGAGTCCTATGTAGGGCCCACTGCCCAAGAAAAATGTACAGTGCCACAATGAGCGCAAATGCTGTAGCAGGAGAACAGTCCGTTAAACAGCACACAATGCCACAATGAGCACCATTGCTATAGCAGGTAGACAGTCAGATAAACAATTTAAAGTGCCACGATAAACATTATTGCTATAGCCGGCAAATATGGAATCTGTTATATGTATGTGTCTGTACGGCTGATACTCATCGTTTCCTAGGTGCCGCGCCGTCTGCCACCTATCATTAATCGCCTCGATGCGTTTTGCCCCTCTGTGTCATCAGGAGGCCTGATCGTGGTGTCATGTATCTCGATGATGAAAGATAAAGGTGAGTTCTGATGTCTGTTACCTCAATTTACCGCCATGTATTATATCGTTTATGTCGGTTATATCGTTTATGTCTATGGACTAATTGTGTATTAGGGATTTAGATTCATTTCGGCTTGTATATAGGGTGGGCGCAAAGAATGCAACAAGTAGCGCCCCCTTTAAGGAATTTCCCCACCCTGCATTTTAATACGCAATAAAAGGCAGGTATCTTATATTAAGCGCCTAACTTTAGGTAACATGATTTTTCACTGTACTGGGATACAGAAGCACCGGCGGCGCATTTAGTGCAAGCGCCGCTTAGTCTTCTGTAAATAGCATCATCTCAGCATGTATTAAGCTTGGATTATGGTGCAAGCAGTGCATCTTGGTGACACTGTGTGCGCAAGCGCAGCGAGCATAGGTGGTACGCAAAATGAAGCATTTCCCTTGCGTTCCACATTGCGCATGCGGAGTATTACACTCCATGTGCCCTTCATCATGTTATAACTTCCGGGTCTCTAACCGGAAGTATCTTCGCGTGTGAGTTTACCGGCGGTTCCATACATAAATTGAGGTAACAGACATCAGAACTCACCTTTATCTTTCATCATCGAGATACATGACACCACGATCAGGCCTCCTGATGAGCCAGAGGGGCTAAACGCGTCGAGGCGAATAATGATAGGTGGCAGACGGCGCGGCACCTAGGAAACGATGAGTATCAGCCGTACAGACACATACATATAACAGATTCCATATTTGCTTGCCGGCTATAGCAATAATGTTTATCGTGGCACTTTAAATTGTTTATCTGACTGTCTACCTGCTATAGCAATGGTGCTCATTGTGGCATTGTGTGCTGTTTAACGGACTGTTCTCCTGCTACAGCATTTGCGCTCATTGTGGCACTGTACATTTTTCTTGGGCAGTGGGCCCTACATAGGACTCATCTAATAGTCCTGAGTACATTTCGCTGGCTGGGACCTTTTGAATAGGTGCTGTCTAAATAATCCCAGGCATAAGATAGCCTTTCTGGGAAATATATATATAGAGTCTACATAAGTCCACCACATGTACTCCATTGTTTTTATATTTCACTGTGTTGGGGTCTAGGATTCCCTATAAGTAGGTACATCTTTGTCTAGTCGAACAGGGGAACCTTTAGCCCTATATTGTGTGGGTAGGGGAACCCAGGGTTATCGTTAGGGTCTAATAGGATCCTAGGGCAAGCCGACGAGGAGTGGGGGCGCCGCAACGCTCCCCCTAGGGCGCCAACCCCCACTGTCAGGCAGCCATCAGTGTAGTTATCGATACAGGGATATTCCTTTCCCCAAACACTAGCTTTTTCACTGTGTGTTTTGGTTTTTTTCTTTAGTGTAGCCACAGGTTGGTGGCATTTTAGTCAATTATAATAAATTACTTTGGGTTTTATATGAGTATTTTATGAATGTACCCCAAATGTTCTATCTATATACGTTCAAATTCAGCATTATATGTGCAAATATCTGTATGGAGCATCTTATGGGGCCATGTGCAGCATTAAATGGGGCAAATATCTGTATGGAGCATCTTATGGGGCCATGTGCAGCATTATATGGGGCAAATATCTGTATGGAGCATTTTATGGTGCCATGTGCAGCATTATATGGGGCAAATATCTGTATGGAGCATCTTATGGGGCCATGTGCAGCATTATATGGGGCAAATATCTGTATGGAGCATCTTATGGGGCCATGTGCAGCATTAAATGGGGCAAATATCTGTATGGGGCCCTGTGCAGCATTATATGGGGCAAATATCTCTATGGAGCATCTTAGGCCGGCGTCACACTCAGCGTAAGATAATACGGTCCGATTTTTGCGGCCGTAATATGGCCGTAATACGGAGAAATGTTCCCAAAATAGTGATCTGTATGTCATCCGTAGGCAGGGTGTGTCAGCGTATTTTGCGCATGGCATCCTCCTTATGTAATCCGTATGGCATCCGTACTGCGATATTTTTTCGCAGGCTTGCAAAACCGACATCTAATGGATTTATGTGCTCAAATGTTCGGTAAAACATATATACAGTATATATATATATATATATATATATATATATATATATATATATATTTATGTCATTGAGACACATATATATATATATTCTGTATTTATATTTAATTCAGCGCGATATCTGTGAAAAGCCGGTAATTCAATTGCCGGCTTTTCATTTCTCCTTCCCAAACTGGACAGGATATGAGACATGGTTTACATACAGTAAACCATCTCATATCCCCTTTTTTTTTGCATATTCCACACTACTAATGTTAGTAGTGTGTATGTGCAAAATTTGGGCGCTGTAGCTGCTAAAATAAAGGGTTAAATCGCGGAAAAAATTGGCGTGGGCTCCCGCGCAATTTTCTCCGCCAGAGTGGTAAAGGCAGTGACTAAGGGCAGATATTAATAGCCTTGAGAGGGACCATGGTTATTGCCCCCCCCCCCGGCTAAAAACATCTGCCCCCGGCCACCCCAGAAAAGGCACATCTGGAAGATGCGCCTATTCTGGCACTTGGCCACTCTCTTCCCACTCCCGTGTAGCGGTGGGATATGGGTGTTATGATCCGGTGACCTGGGAGCTGCATGGAACTTTCTCAGGAGAGGTGGAATCTGTACTGACCGCAAACCCTGAACTTAACACCGCAACTAGAAGTAGCCGTGGGGTGTTCCTAACAAACATAGACACCTCGACACAGTCGGAGAACTACATACCCCTATAGATGGAAATGGGAAAACTAACTTGCCTCAGAGCAGAACCCCAAAGGATAGGCAGCCCCCCACAAATATTGACTGTGAATAGGAGAGGAAAAGGCACACACAGGCAGAAAACAGATTTCAGCAAAAGAGGCCACTCTAATTAAACAGGGAAAGATAGGACAGAATACTAAGCGGTCAGTATTAAAACACTTCAAAAATACCACAGCAGAAAAATACAAAAAGTTCCACAAACTAACTAAAGTCATGGAATGTACATCTGCATTACCTGAGAATCCAACAAGACTGTGAAAACACTGACACAATCAAAGCTGGACAAAAACACAATGAATAGTACTGAATAATCAAGCACACCGCATGTGTGCACAAGGAAACCAGACACTTATCTTGCAGATTTAGCAGCAAGGCAGAAGGAACCAGGAAAGGACTCAACCTCCAAAAACAATGAACAACTGGAAAGGACTAATGAATCCTGCAAGCCTAAATACCCCAGTCAGAACTGCAATCAGTAGAATCACCTGACCATGTCTGCAAACCAGGGACCACTGCATTACCATCTCCAACCACCGGAGGGAGCCAAAAAGCAGAATTCACAACAGTACCCCCCCTTGAGGAGGGGTCACCGAACCCTCACCAGAGCCCCCAGGCCGATCAGGATGAGCCAGATGAAAAGCATGAACCAAATCAGCAGCATGGACATCGGAGGCAAAAACCCAAGAATTATCCTCCTGGCCATAACCCTTCCATTTGACAAGATACTGAAGCCTCCGCCTCGAAAAACGAGAATCCAAAATCTTCTCAACCACATACTCCAACTCCCCATCAACCAACACAGGGGCCAGAGGATCAACAGAGGGAACAACGGGTACCACATATTTCCGCAATAAAGATCTATGGAAGACATTATGGATAGAAAAGGAGGCAGGAAGCGCCAAACGAAAAGACACCGGATTAATAATCTCAGAAATCCTATAAGGACCAATAAACCGAGGCTTAAACTTAGGAGAAGAAACCTTCATAGGAACATGACGGGAAGACAACCAGACCAGATCCCCAACCTGAAGCCGGGAACCAACACCCCGACGACGGTTAGCAAAACGTTGAGCCTTCTCCTGAGACAACACCAAATTGTCTACCACATGAGTCCAAATCTGCTGCAACCTGTCAACCACAGAATCTACACCAGGACAGTCAGAAAGCTCAACCTGCCCAGAAGAAAAATGAGGATGAAAACCAAAATTACAAAAAAAAGGCGAAACCAAAGTAGCCGAACTAGCCCGATTATTAAGGGCAAACTCGGCCAATGGCAAAAAGGTCACCCAATCATCCTGATCAGCAGACACAAAGCATCTCAAATAAGTCTCCAAGGTCTGATTAGTTCGCTCAGTCTGGCCATTTGTCTGAGGATGAAATGCAGAGGAAAAAGATAAATCAATGCCCAGCCTAGCACAAAAGGCCCGCCAAAACCTAGAAACAAACTGGGAACCCCTGTCAGACACAATATTCTCCGGAATACCATGCAAACGAACCACATGCTGAAAAACAACAAAACCAAATCTGAGGAAGAAGGCAATTTAGGCAAATGCACCAAATGAACCATCTTAGAGAACCGGTCACAAACAACCCAGAAAACTGACATCTTCTGGGAAACGGGAAGATCAGAAATAAAATCCATAGAAATATGCGTCCAAGGCCTCTCAGGGACCAGCAAAGGCAAAAGCAACCCACTAACACGGGAACAACAAGGCTTGGCCCGCGCACAAGTCCCACAGGACTGCACAAAAGATCGCACATCCCGTGAGAAAGAAGGCCACCAATAGGACCTACCAACCAAGTCTCTGGTACCAAAAATAACAGGATGACCAGCCAACACAGAACAGTGAACCTCAGAAATCACTCTACTAGTCCATCTGTCAGGAACAAACAATTTCCCCACTGGACAGCGGTCAGGTCTGTCAGCCTGAAATTCCTGAAGTGTCGTAAATCAGGGGAAATGGCAGGAAGAACAACCCCTTCTTTCTGTATGCCGACCACTTCAAGGACCTCAGGAGAATCAGGCAAAAAACTCCTAGAAAGAGCATCAGCCTTAATATTCTTAGAACCCGGAAGATACGAGACCATAAAATCAAAACGGGAAAAAAACAAAGACCACCGAGCCTGTCTAGGATTCAGCCGCTTGGCAGACTCGAGGTAGATCAGATACTTATGATCAGTCAGAACCACAAAACGGTGCTTAGCTCCCTCAAGCCAATGTCGCCACTCCTCAAACGCCCACTTCATAGCCAACAACTCACGATTGCCGACATCATAATTGCGTTCAGCAGGCAAAAATTTACGGGAAAAGAAGGCACATGGTTTCAACAAGGAACCACTAGGATCCCTCTGAGACAAAATGGCCCCTGAGCCAATCTCAGAAGCGTCAACCTCAACCTGAAACGGAAGAGAAACATCTGGTTGACGCAACACAGGAGCAGAAGTAAATCGGCGCTTAAGCTCCTGAAAAGCAGATACCGCCGCAGAGGACCAATTCGCCACATCAGCGCCTTTCTTCGTCAAATCGGTCAAGGGTTTAACCATGCTGGAAAAGTTAGCAATGAAACGGCGATACAAATTTGAAAAACCCAAAAATTTCTGATGGCTCTTTACGGACGTAGGCTGAATCCAATCATGAATGGCTTGAACCTTAACTGGATCCATCTCAACGGATGAAGGAGAAAAAACAAAACCCAAAAAAGAAACCTTCTGCACCCCAAAGAGACACTTAGACCCCTTCACAAACAAAGCATTGTCACGAAGGAACTGAAACACCATCCTGACCTTCTGCACATGAGACTCCCAATCATCAGAAAAAATCAAAATATCGTCCAGATGTACAATCAAGAATTCATCAATATAATTCCGGAAGATATCATGCATGAAAGATTGAAAAACAGATGGAGCATTAGAGAGCCCATACGGCATCACAAGGTATTCAAAATGGCCTTCGGGCGTATTGAACGCAGTTTTCCATTCATCACCCTGCTTAATACGAACAAGATTATACGCCCCCCGAAGGTCAATCTTTGTAAACCAACCAGCCCCCTTAATCCTAGCAAACAAATCGGAAAGCAAAGGTAAAGGGTATTGAAACCTGACCGTGATCTTATTCAAGAGGCGATAATCAATACAGGGTCTCAAGGGGCCATCCTTCTTAGCAACAAAAAAAATCCCGCTCCCATCGGTGAAGAAGATGGCTGAATATGCCCTTTCTCCAAAGACTCCTTAACATAACTCCGCATAGCGGTATGTTCAGGCACAGACAGGTTGAAGAGTCGGCCCTTAGGAAACTTACAGCCTGGAATCAAATCAATAGCACAATCACAGTCCCTGTGCAGTGGAAGAGAACTGGACTTGGGCTCATCGAATACATCCTGAAAATCAGACAAAAACTCTGGAATTTCGGAAGAGGAAGAAGAGGAAATGGACATTAAAGGGACATCATTATGAACCCCCTGACAACCCCAACTAGTCACAGACAGAGACTTCCAATCCAACACAGGATTGTGTACCTGCAACCACGGAAAACCCAGCACGATAGCATCATGTAAATTATGCAACACCAGAAATCGACAATCTTCCTGATGAGCTGGTGCCATATGCATGGTCACCTGTGTCCAAAACTGGGGCTTATTTTTAGCCAAAGGTGTAGCATCAATGCCCCTTAAAGGAATAAGATTCTGCAAAGGCTGCAAGCGACTGGCAAACTCAAAGTCCAATAAATTCAAAGCGGCTCCTGAATCCACAAACGCCATGACAGAAAATGACGACAATGAGCAGATCAAGGACACAGATAACAGAAATTTAGGTTGTACAGTGCTGATGGTAAATGAACTAGCGATCCTCTTTGTCCGCTTAGGGCAGACTGAAATAACATGAGAATCATCGCCACAATAACAACACAACCTATTCTGATGTCTGAAACCCTGTCGTTCTGTTCTAGATAGAATCCTATCACACTGCATTGGCTCAGGACTCTGCTCAGAGGACAACGCCACTGCGCGCACAGTTCTGCGCTCCCGCAAGCGCCGATCAATCTGAATAGCCAGAGACATAGATTCGCTCAGATCGACAGGCTTGGGAAAACCCACCATAACATCTTTAATGGATTCAGAAAGACCCTTTCTGAAAATTCCTGCCAAAGCATCATCATTCCATTTAGTCAACACAGACCATTTTCTAAATTTCTGACAATACAATTCTGCTGCCTCTTGACCCTGAGACAGGCCCAACAAGGTCTTCTCTGCTTGATCCACAGAATTAGGTTCATCATATAATAGTCCTAGAGCCTGAAAAAAGGAATCAATATTAAGCAAAGCAGGACTCCCAGATTCCAGGGAAAATGCCCAATCTTGTGGATCACCACGCAGCAGGGAAACAATGATCTTAACCTGCTGAATTGAATCACCAGAGAATTGAGGTCTCAAAGCAAAAAACAGTTTACAGTTGTTTTTAAAACTCAAAAATTTAGACCTGTCACCAAAAAACAAATCAGGAGTAGGAATCTTCGGCTCTAACACAGGAGTCTGAACAATATAATCAGAAATTCCCTGCACCCTAGCAGCAAGTTGATCCACACAAGAAGCTAATTCCTGAACATCCATGCTAATGCAAAGCTCCTCAGTCACCCAGGGGAAAAGAGGGAGGAACAGGCAAAACAGACTACAGAAAAAAAATGACTCAACACCTTTCTTCCCTTCTTCTGAGATGCATTTAACTCATTATTGGCCAGTTGTACTGTTATGATCCGGTGACCTGGGAGCTGCATGGAACTTTCTCAGGAGAGGTGGAATCTGTACTGACCGCAAACCCTGAACTTAACACCGCAACTAGAAGTAGCCGTGGGGTGTTCCTAACAAACATAGACACCTCGACACAGCCAGAGAACTACATACCCCTATAGATGGAAATGGGAAAACTAACTTGCCTCAGAGCAGAACCCCAAAGGATAGGCAGCCCCCCACAAATATTGACTGTGAATAGGAGAGGAAAAGGCACACACAGGCAGAAAACAGATTTCAGCAAAAGAGGCCACTCTAATTAAACAGGGAAAGATAGGACAGAATACTAAGCGGTCAGTATTAAAACACTTCAAAAATACCACAGCAGAAAAATACAAAAAGTTCCACAAACTAACTAAAGTCATGGAATGTACATCTGCATCTCCTGAGAATCCAACAAGACTGTGAAAACACTGACACAATCAAAGCTGGACAAAAGCACAATGAATAGTACTGAATAATCAAGCACACCGCATGTGTGCACAAGGAAACCAGACACTTATCTTGCAGATTTAGCAGCAAGGCAGAAGGAACCAGGAAAGGACTCAACCTCCAAAAACAATGGACAACTGGCAAGGACTAATGAATCCTGCAAGCCTAAATACCCCAGTCAGAACTGCAATCAGTAGATTCACCTGACCATGTCTGCAAACTAAGGACCACTGCATTACCATCTCCAACCACCGGAGGGAGCCAAAAAGCAGAATTCACAACATATGGGGTAATGAAGGGTTAATGTCACCTTGCTATTGTAAGGTGACATTAAGCCAGATTAATAATGGAGAGGCGTCAATTATGACACCTTTGTTGTGAATAGCACTTTTGTGAGTTCTGCCCTTGAGCTCCCTCTGGTGGTTGCAAGTGGAACTGCTGCTTCTTGGATTTAGCATTAGCAGCTGCTTTCACTGATCGCCTCTCCTGGCTCTGCTATTTAACCTGGCTCTGAACTTCAGTCCATGCCAGCTGTCAATGTTTCTGGGTTGGCTTCAGATCTCTCCTTGGATTTCTCTTATGGCCTGTCCATTTCAGCAAAAGATAAGTTCTTTCTAGTTCTTTTGTTGTCCATTTGCTGTGGACTTAATCGCTCTGCTCATGTTATGTTTTTTCTTGTCCAGCTTGTCAGTATGATATATTCAGTCTAGCTGGAAGCTCTGGGGAAGCAGATTTGCCCTCCACACCGTGAGTAGATGTGGAGATTATTTTTGTAAACTCTGCGTGGACTTTCAGTTTTTAATACTGACTGCACAGTATCCTTTCCTATTCTGTCTATCTAGATTAGTAGTGGCCTCCTTTGCTTAAATCTGTTTTCATTTCTGTGTATGTCATTTCCCTCTCCACTCACAGTCAATATTTGTGGGGGGCTATCTTTCCTTTTGGGGAATCTCTCTGAGGCGAGATAGCTTTCTGTTTCCATCTTTAGGGGTAGTTAGTAGGGTTGAGCGACTTTTATTTTTATAGGATCGGGTCGGGTTTCACGAAACCCGACTTTCTCAAAAGTCGGGTCGAGTGAAATTGGCCGATCCTATAAAAAAGTCGGGGTCGGCCGAAACACGAAACCCAATGCAGTGCAATGGGATACTATGGTTCCCAGGGTCTGAAGGAGAGGAAACTCTCCTTCAGGCCCTGGGATCCATATTTAAGTGTAAAATAAAGAATTAAAATAAAAAATATTGATATACTCACCTCTCCGACGCAGCCTGGACATCGCTGCTGGTAACCGGCATCTTCCGTTCCTAAGAATGGCGCTTGAAAGACCTTTCGATGACGTCACGGCTTGAGATTGGTCGTGGCGGCCCACGTGACCGCTAAGCGACCAATCACAAGCCGTGACGTAATTCTCAGGTCCTTAAATTCCTCATTCTAGGAATTTAGGACATGAGAATTACGTCACGGCTTGTGATTGGTCGCTGAGCGGTCACGTGGGTCGCCGCGACCAATCACAAGCCGTGACGTCATCGAAAGGTCCTTCACGCGCTCATTCTTAAGGAGGAAGGCTGCCGGAAAGAAGCCGAGGGTGAGTATATTCCTATTAGGTATATACTCACCCTCGGACGCGCCCTGTTTCTTTCCGGCAGCCTTCCTTCTTAAGAATGAGCGCGTGAAGGACCTTTCGATGACGTCACGGCTTGTGATTGGTCACGGCGGCCCACGTGACCGCTCAGCGACCAATCACAAGCCGTGATGTAATTCTCATGTCCTAAATTCCTAGAATGAGGACGTCACGGCTTGTGATTGGTCGCTGAGCGGTCACGTGGGCCGCCATGACCAATCACAAGCCGTGACGTCATCGAAAGGTCTTTCAAGCGCCATTCTTAGGAACGGAAGATGCCGGTTACCAGCGGCGATGTCCAGGCTGCGTCGGAGAGGTGAGTATATCAATATTTTTTATTTTAATTCTTTATTTTACACTTAAATGTGGATTCAGATACTGATTTCCGATATCTCAAACATATCGGAACTCGGTATCGGAATTCCGATACCAGATTCAGAAGATCGCCGACCTCATGGCCGACCCCACACAGGGGTCGGGTCGGGTTTCATGAAACCCGACTTTGCCAAAAGTCGGCGACTTCTGAAAATGGCCGACCCGTTTCGCTCAACCCTAGTAGTTAGTTCTCAGGCTGTGACGAGGTGTCTAGGGAGTGACAGGAACATCCCACGGCTACTTCTAGTGTTGGTGTTAGGATTAGGATCTGCGGTCAGTACAGATACCACCTCCTCAGAGCTCGTCCCATGTTGCTCCTTAACCACCAGGTCATAACAGTACAGCTGGCCGGCAATGTGTTGAATGCATCTCAAAAGAGGGAAGAAAAAAAAATTCTGAGCCATTTTTTTCTTTGCAGTCTGTTTTGTCTTTTTTTTTTCCCCTTAATCTCTGGGTGGTTCAGGACTCTGGTGCTGACATGGATGTTCAGGGTTTATTCTCTCGTGTGGATCAACTCGCTGCAAGGGTACAGAGTATCCAAGATTATGTAGCTCAGACTCCGGTTTTAGAGCCTAAAATTCCTATTCTGGATTTGTTTTTTGGAGATAGATCCAAATTTTTGAACTTTAAAAATAACTGCAGATTATTTTTTGCTTTGAGACCCCGTTCCACTGGTGACCCCATTCAGCAGGTGAAGATTGTCATTTCTCTGCTGCGTGGAGACCCGCAGGACTGGGCATTCTCCCTTGAGTCAGGGGATCCTGCATTGCTCAATGTAGACGCATTTTTTCAAGTGCTTGGATTGCTGTATGACGAACCTAATTCTGTGGATCAGGCAGAAAAAACCTTGCTGGCTCTGTGTCAGGGTCAGGAAGCGGCAGAAATATACTATCAGAAATTTAGAAAGTGGTCTGTGCTCACAAAATGGAATGAGTATGCCCTGCCAGCAATTTTCAGAAAGGGTCTTTCTGAAGCCCTAAAAGATGTTATGGTGGGGTTTCCCACGCCTGCTGGTTTGAACGAATCAATGTCTTTGGCCATTCAGATTGATCGGCGGCGCCTGCGCGAGCGCAAGGTTGTGCACCATATGGCAGTGTCCTCTGAGCAGAGCCCTGAGCCTATGCAATGTGATAGGATTTTGACTAGAGCAGAATGGCAGGAATTCAGACGTCAGAATAGGCTGTGTTTTTACTGTGGTGATTCTGCTCATGCTATTTCTGATTGCTCTGAGCGTACTAAGAGGGTCGCTAGGTCTGTTACCATTAGTACTGTACAGCCTAAATTTCTCTTGTCTGTTACCCTGATTTGCTCATTATCGTCCTTTTCGGTTATGGCATTTGTGGATTCAGGCGCTGCCCTGAACTTGATGGATTTAGAGTTCGCCAGACGCTGTGGCTTCCCCTTGCAGCCTTTGCAGAGCTCTATTCCCTTAAGGGGGATTGATGCTACACCATTGGAAAAGAATAAACCTCAGTACTGGACACAGTTGACAATGTGCATGGCTCCAACACATCAGGAAGATTGTCGTTTTTTGGTATTGCATAATTTGCATGAAGTTGTTGTGCTGGGTTTTCCATGGTTACAGGTACATAATCCAGTGTTGGATTGGAAATCTATGTCTGTGACTAGTTGGGGTTGTCAAGGGATACATAGTGATGTTCCTTTGATGTCAATTTCCTCTTCCCCTTCTTCTGAAGTTCCTGAGTTTTTGTCGGATTTCAAGGATGTATTTGATGAGCCCAAGTCCAGTTCCCTTCCTCCTCATAGGGACTGCGATTGTGCTATTAACTTGATTCCTGGCTGTAAGTTCCCTAAGGGCCGACTTTTCAATTTGTCTGTGCCAGAGCACGCCGCCATGCGGAATTATATTAAGGAGTCTTTGGAGAAGGGGCATATTTGCCCGTCTTCATCACCGCTGGGAGCGGGATTCTTTTTTGTTGCAAAGAAGGATGGCTCCTTGAGACCCTGTATAGATTATCGCCTTCTCAATAAGATCATGGTCAAATTCCAATACCCTTTACCTTTGCTTTCTGATTTGTTTGCTCGGATTAAGGGGGCTAGTTGGTTTACTAAGATTGACCTTCGAGGGGCGTATAATCTTGTTCGTATTAAAAAGGGTGACGAATGGAAAACTGCATTTAATACGCCCGAAGGCCATTTTGAATACCTTGTGATGCCATTCGGGCTCTCTAATGCTCCATCTGTGTTTCAGTCCTTTATGCATGATATCTTCCGGAATTATCTTGATAAATTCATGATTGTATATTTGGATGATATTTTGGTTTTTTCCAATGATTGGGAGTCTCATGTGAAACAGGTCAGGATGGTATTTCAGATCCTTCGTGCTAATGCGTTGTTTGTGAAGGGCTCTAAGTGCCTTTTGGAGTTCAGAAGGTTTCTTTTTTGGGTTTCATTTTTTCCCCCTCGGCTATTGAGATGGATCCTGTTAAGGTCCAGGCCATTCATGATTGGATTCAACCCACATCTGTGAAGAGCCTTCAGAAATTTTGGGGCTTTGCTAATTTTTATCGCCGTTTCATTGCTAACTTTTCCAGTGTGGTTAAGCCTCTGACCGATTTGACGAAGAAAGGCGCTGATGTGATGAATTGGTCCTCGGCGGCTGTCGAGGCCTTTCAGGAGCTTAAACGTCGTTTTACTTCTGCCCCTGTGTTGCGTCAGCCAGATGTTTCTCTTCCTTTTCAGGTTGAGGTTGACGCTTCTGAGATGGGGGCAGGGGCCGTTTTGTCTCAGAGAAGTTCTGATGGCGCTTTGATGAAACCGTGTGCCTTCTTCTCCAGAAAGTTTTCGCCTGCTGAGCGTAATTATGATGTCGGAAATCGGGAGTTGTTGGCTATGAAGAGGGCATTCGAGGAGTGGCGACATTGGCTTGAAGGAGCCAAGCATCGCGTTGTGGTCTTGACCGATCATAAGAATCTGATTTACCTTGAGTCTGCCAAGCGGTTGAATCGTAGACAAGCTCGATGGTCCCTGTTTTTCTCCCGTTTTCATTTTGTGGTCTCGTATCTTCCGGGATCTAAGAATGTGAAGGCTGATGCCCTTTCTAGGAGTTTTTTGCCTGATTCTCTGGGAGTCCTTGAGCCGGTTGGTATTCTCAAGGAGGGGGTGATTCTTTCTGCCATCTCCCCTGATTTACGGCGGGTGCTTCGGGAGTTTCAGGCTGATAAACCTGACCGCTGTCCAGTGGGGAAACTGTTTGTTCCTGATAGATGGACTAGTAAGGTAATTTCTGAGGTTCATTGTTCGGTGTTGGCTGGTCATCCTGGGACTTTTGGTACCAGAGATTTGGTTGCTAGGTCCTTTTGGTGGTCTTCCTTGTCGCGGGATGTGCGTTCTTTTGTGCAGTCCTGTGGGACTTGTGCTCAGGCCAAGCCTTGCTGTTCCCGTGCTAGTGGATTGCTTTTGCCTTTGCCAGTCCCTGAGAGGCCTTGGACGCATATGTCCATGGATTTTATTTTGGATCTTCCTGTTTCTCAGAAGATGTCTGTCATCTGGGTGGTTTGTGACCGGTTTTCTAAGATGGTCCATTTGGTACCTTTGCCTAAGTTGCCTTGCCTTTGTTGTTCATTGTTTTTCTTGCTAAGTTCTAGTCCAGCTTGCTATCATGATATTGCCTTGCTAGCTGGAAGCTCTGGGGGTGCAGAGTGGCACCACCGCACCGTGAGTCGGTGCGGGGGTCTTTTTGCACACTCTGCGTGGTATTTTGCAGTTTTTTGTGTTGACCGCAAAGATCCCTTTTCTATCCTCAATCTGTTTAGTTAGACTGGCCTCCTTTGCTAAAACCTATTTCATTCCTGTGTTTGTGATTTCCTCTTAACTCACAGTCAATACTTGTGGGGGGCTGCCTTTTCCTTTGGGGAATTTCTCTGAGGCAAGGTGAGGCTTTATTTCCTATCTTTAGGGGTAGTTAGCTCTTAGGCTGTGAAGAGGCGTCTAGGCAGAGTTAGGCACGCTCCACAGCAAATTCTAGTGTGTGTGATAGGAGTAGGGTTTGCGGTCAGCAGAGTTTCCACTTCCCCAGAGCTTGTCCCGATTTCGAGATTAACTATCAGGTCATTCCGGGTGCACCTAACGACCAGGTCCATAACAGCATGCTCCTGATGAAGCGGCCTATGGTCTCCTGAGAGATGTCCTCCCAGACCTGGACTAAAGCATCTGCCAACTCCTGGACAGTCTGTGGTGCAATGTGACGTTGGTGGATGGTGCAAGACATGATGTCCCAGATGTGTTCAATCAGATTCTGGTCTGGGGAATGGGTGGGCCAGTCCATAGATTCAATGCCTTCATCTTGCAGGAACTGCTGACACACTCCAGCCACATGAGGTCTGGCATTGTCCTGCATTAGGAGGAACCCAGGGCCAACCGCACCAGCATATGGTCTCGCAAGAGGTCTGAGGATCTCATCTCGGTACCTAATGACAGTCAGGCTACCTCTGGCGAGCACATGGAGGGATGTGTGGCCCTCCAAAGAAATGCCACCCCGCACCATTACTGACCCACTGCCAAACCGGTCATGCTGAAGGATGTTGCAAGCAGCAGATCGCTCTCCATGGCTGCAACATGGGCTCAGTGTGAACCTGCTTTCATCTGTGAAGAGCACAGGGTGCCAGTGGCGAATTTGCCAATCCTGGTGTTCTGAGGCAAATGCCAAGCGTCCTGCACGGTGTTGGGCTGTGAGCACAACCCCCATCTGTGGACATCGGGCACTCAAACCATCCTCATGGAGTCAGTTTCTAACCGTTTGTGAAGACACATGCACATTTGTGGCCTGCTGGAGATCATTTTGCAGGGCTCTGGCAGTGCTTCTCCTGTTCCTCCTTGCATAAAGGCTGAGGTAGCGGTCCTGCTGCTGGGTTGTTGACGTCCTACAGCCCCCTCCATGTCTCCTGGTGTACTGGCCTGTCTCCTGGTAGCACCTCCAGCCTCTGGACACTGCGCCGACACACACAGCAAACCTTGCCACAGCTCACATTGATGTGCCATCGTGGATGAGCTGCACTACCTGAGCCACAAACATTGATGATTTACTTGGAGATATATTCTGTTGTTTAAGTGTTCCCTTTATTTTTTTTGAGCAGTGTAGTTTCTTTAACTCGAAGCAACTTTTTAGTGAATATGGATCTGTACAGAGCAAGCTGTTCTGTGCATGCCACCATAACAGGCTGGGGGTCACACGAGCGTATACAAAATCGATCCAAATTTCATGCAGAAAAGTGGGACCTTTTTTCGCAAATATGATCCTTGCGCAATTTGTATACAATCCATTTTTTTTACTCAGGAGCTATTAATCATTTACAGAACCATTTACAATTCCCTATGTTACAGAATCGCAATATATCTGTAAAAATTGGATGCCACTCTGATGATGCACACGGTATCCAATTTTTTTCAGAATTTCTGTTTTCAGAGTTAAATTGCATCAAGCTGCGATTTTTTACTCACGCCAAATACAACTGCAGATCTCCACTGCCTCATAGAATAACATTGGTCCAAGTGCAATCCATTTTTTTTTATTGGATTGCACTGATCTGAGTTAAACATTTGTGCAAAAGAACCCAAGTTTAGATGCTACCGAGGAAAAATAAGTAAATTTTCTCCTGGTAGCCGCACTTTTAGTAAAGTGGCCTGGAAGCATTATAATCATTTACCTGCAGATTAATGCTATATCTGCAAGTAAAAATTGTTTTACAAAGTGACTGGTTCTCGTTAAGGCCGGGGTCACACAGCTGTTGATTCTCTCATGCGAGACAATCTGGCCAATTATGCTAATATCACTCAGTTCAAAATCTGTCAAAGTGCGGTGAACTTAATTTCTCCATCTTCTCCATTCTCTTAGTCCGCTGTTGTTTGACTGTACATGTACTGTAGGTAGCACGTATGTTTTAGCCATGTCATCCATTTGTAATTATTTTCCTTAAGAAAGAAGATTGCGAGCTTGTGAACCTTGTTTAGCACTGATTTTATGATTTTACCCTTTAAGGCTGCCGTCACACTAGTAGTATTTGGTCAGTATTTTACATCAGTATTTGTAAGCAAAACCAGGAGTGGAACAATTAGAGGAAAATTATAATAGAAACATATGCACCACTTCTGCATTTATCACCCACTCCTGGTTTTGGCTTGCAAATACTGATGTAAAATACTGACCAAATACTGCTAGTGTGACAGCAGCCTTAAATTGTAATGCTAAATGGTTTAGTGCCGAAAAAGACAAATGTCTTATTTGAGTATTACCTTTATTAGAAACCCCTCCAAAATGCTTGGAAGTTTTAAGTGCACAAAGCCACTTAGTTATTCTAACTTGCTGTAAACTAATTATCCCCCCCCCCGTAGATTATATTAGTCATAATAGTCATTGTTCATAAAAAAATAAAAAAAAAGCTTCAGTCACACATATCTTTTTGCAATTTGTGACCACTATAATCTGCCGGTTGAAAATTAAGTAGTGTGTAAGTTTATAGCAGGTGCGTAGGAGGCAGTGATACACAAGAGGCAGAACAAGGGTTAACAGGTTCTTTATGTATAGGAACAGTAATGGTACAAGCGGGGGATGTAAAAGATGTGATTGGGGGATAGAGGAAAGTCAAATGCAATAGAATATAACAGGTTAAATTATCAGTCTCTGTGTGCTGGAGGAAGAAGGCTGAAAGATCCCTCAGCGGCTGCGCGGGATGTCTCCGATCCGGTCCCGATGCACTTTCTCCTTGCGGCGATGAATCCTCCGGGGTCTTCGGCATGCGATCTCCTGATCCGTGCACACGGTGAAGTAGAGGTGATGGTTGGCGGCACAAAAGAAGAAACATAGAGTTCAGTAGGCAAGGCCGCAGTAAAAGCACACAGACCAGCAGACACAGCCACCAGCACGAGCCGGTCATTAGCAGGCACCACAAGGATGTGACTAAGCGGTGTCTCCGCGGTGGTGAGCGGAGCCAAGGTACTTACTCTATTCTGGTCACTACCCAGTGCAGAAGTCTCTATGAGCTGAGGGTAGGATGTGTCGGCAATCAGGCTAGCTGGGAGGTATAGGCACAGCTAGCGGGCATGGGTCCGTGAAGAGAGAGTTAACCATCTCACTGCTCACAAGCTTGGTCCCTGCCAAGTGTCCCATCTTCCCGCTCAAACTGCTATTTATGTCAGACCTGCCCCCTTCAGTCAGGTGCCCTGAACTGCTCCGGTCAGCAATCTCTTCCCCCTGCAACACTGGTGACAGCCCCGCCGGTACTGGCCGAGACACGCAGGAGAGACCGTTAGCCTGGCTTTCCTCCCTACACTCCTCTGCTCCTTGTCTCTCTTCGAGAAGTGTATGACCATCTTCTCTTTTTCTGTGCGTATTGTTGCCAGATGAAATTCTCCTGGTCATAGCGAATAGGGGGCTTGCCAGCTGTTGTTCGCTCAGAGCGTCTCAGATCAGAAAAAGTAGTGGAGCTCTCTTGTGGGGCCGAATCCGGCTGTGGGGGAAGAGCTATGGGGGAGCTTGCATGCTCTGGTTCTAACCTCTCTGAGCTTAATCCTTCACCACCTTCTTGGTCCTCTGCTTCTACCGGCGTATGGACTATCTTAGGAGCCTCAGGCTCCTCGTCTACTCGAACAGGGTTCTTGGACAAGCAGGGTCGGAGCATATTCCAATGGAGAATCCGAGTTGGGGCATCTTCTTTTCCTTCAGGTTGGACTTCACAGACAGGTCCCTCTGGACTAACTCTTCTCTTAACCCAATGTGGGTCTTTCTCCCAATGATTTTCCAGCTTTCCTTGAGGGCGTTTCTCCCGCACTAAGACTCGGTCTCCAGCTTGAAACTTTGTTGTTCAAGATGAGGTCCTCTCTGCATGCTTATGTAAGGTCTGCAGGCGATGTTGATGTTCTCGAACCCAGGAGGACACCCCCTACCATGGGTAGTCCTCTTCTGGGTCAAATGCCAACTCGGTGATTCCTTTGCCTTCTCGGTCGAACAGAAGACAGTAAGGTGTGTATCCTGTGGTTTGGTGTATCCGATTATTATATACCCACACCAGTTCAGAAATGTACTATGGCCACCAGGTCTTCTGATCTTCCTCTAGAGTGCTTAACATCTGAATCAGTGAAAGGTTGAATCGCTCACAGGCACCATTACCTTGAGGGAGTATGGTTTGGTGCCGGACTTGTCAATCCGGTACAGACAGTGCAATTCATCCATTACTTTTCCCAAGAAACATGTTCCCTGATCAGAGTGAATTCTCTTCAGACACCCAAAGAACTTCATTCAACCATAGAATGAAGTTCTTACATATTGCATACGAAGCAGACTCTGTAGTCTGATCCCGTGTCAGAGCCACCATGGCAAATTTTGTGAAATGATCCACCATTACCAGGCAACATTCGTAGCCCTGATGGGACTGATCAATGATTAGATAATCTATTGTCACGAGTTCCAGAGGAGCGGAGGTTATAATGGACTGGACGGGAGCCTTCTACTCTGGCGGCTTAGCCAGCTCACATGTCTGGCGCTTCCTACAAGCCTCGTGCACTTTTGCCTTCAACTGGGGATGGAAGATGAACCTTTGTAGCCATTGGAAGGTCTTTTCTGAACCAAAGTGGGCTCCTTGCTCGTGTGCAGCAACAGCAATTTCAGATAATGACTTTGTTGGAACGAGGACATGCCAGGTCACATTCAGCTCAGTCCACAGCTGCGCTTTCCGATATAGCAAGCCGTTCTTCATTCATAGTTGTTCCCACTGTCGTAGAATCCACAACACCTCCGGGGACAAGTTACCTCTTTCTGACGAGCTCGGAAGTCTATGAGAAGCCATACATTGTCTTAACAAAGCCAGTTCGCCATCTTCCTGCAGAAGCTGAACTCAGTCATCTCGATTTCATCCAAGTATGTTGTCTTAGACTGAGGTATGTATCTGTACCTGCATTGCCACCACCATCCTGGTGGACCTCCAGAACCTAGGGATCTCTTCATCCTGTAGCTCTTCATTTCTGTCCCACTCGGGTCTGGTACTCTTCCTCTGGGACAGAACATCGGTGTGGGTATTTTCTTCCTCCCTTCTATAGGCGATTTTATGACGAAATTTTGCCATTCTGGCTACCCATCGCTGTTCTAAGGCCCACAGCCTCGCATTCTCCAGGTGTGCAAGCGTGTTGTTATCAGTACGCACCAATACTTTGGAGCCAGACAGATGTTCGGCGAATCTCTCCATCATAGCCCACACCAACGCTAGCAGCTCCAACTTGAAGGAACTGTAAATGTCTGGATTGCATTCGGAATCGTGAAGGGACCGATTTGCATAAGCGATCACTCTCTCTCTTCCGTCCTGCATCTGCGACAACACAGCCTCACGTCCCAACAGACTCCCGTTGGTGTGGAGAATGAACGTTTGCGAGAAATCCACGTAAGCCAGAATAGGAGCTTCAATGACTGTTTTTTATAGATCTTGAAAGGCCTCTTCTTGGGACTCCTCCCAGCAGATTTTCCAGTTCTTGGCTCCTGAGGGTACCTTTTTCAACAGTTCCTGCAAGGGCTTTGCCCACCAAGTAAAGTTCTTCACAAACCGCCTGTAATAACCGGTTAGTCCCAGGAATGCCCGCACATTCATCACAGTCTCCGGAGTGGGCTAGTATTGAATCACGGCAATCTTCTCACTGGAGGGCTCTACTCCTTTGGCAGAAACGACATGGCCCAAGTATTCAATTTGTGTGTGGAACAGATGGCACTTCTGGGGCTTTACTTAGTCCATGCTTCTGCAGGCAGGCCAACACCTGTTGCAGGCATTGCAGATGTTCCTCGAAGGAAGCCGTAAAGACTATAATGTCGTCCAGTTAGAGAGGTGTCAACTAAAAGTTCAAGTCCCCTAGACAGCTCTCCTTGAGACGTTGAAAAGTTCTGGGACTGTTGGCTAGGCCGAATGGCATGTGGTTGAACTCGTACAATCCCATGGTGAGGATGAAGGCAGTCTTTGCTTGAACCTGTTCATACATGGGGACTTGCCAGTAGTCGCTGGTGAGATCCAGAGTAGAGAAGAACCTGGCTTTCCCCAGAGCAGACAGAGACTGCTTAATCCGGGGCAGTGAGTACAAGTCCCTCACCGTACAGACGTTGAGTTTTCGGTAATCCACACAAAAATGTAAGGTGCCGTCTTTCTTTTGCTCCAACACAATTGGGGCAGCCCACAGACTCTGGCTCACACCGGCCTCCAACATCTGATTCAACATGCTCTTTATTTCCTGGTACAGCTGTGAGGAAATTTGCCGGTAATGCACGGTACTTCCAATTGGTATTTCATGCGCGATGGCCATGGTGCAGCCAAAATCATCTTCGTTGAGGGTAAATCCTTATACTTTCCCAGCAGAGCTTCTACCTGTTCTTCTTCTACCTGTTGCACCAGAGTGGGTTCAAGTTCTGCCAGTTCAGCCTGGATTTGTTCCAATATGAGTCAGCCCTCCTTGATGTAACGTGGTTCTGACACTGAAATGGAGTACACAGACACAGTACAGGGGTCTCTGGGTTGTATCTCCAATTGCTTTTTTTGAAGGGGCATTACTTCTGCTGGTAGGTTCATTATTCGGGCCACCGCACTTCTGGGGATGACAGTAATGTCCTGATCTCCTAAGTTAATGCACCACACCAGAACTGTCCCTTCCCTCACAATGACTAATGTATGTGCCACTAAATTGCCTTTGGGACTTAACAAAAGGAACGAAATTATGTACCATTATTGTTAAAATGTTAATTTTAATTTATTTTTTTCTTTTTATTGCTATTATATGGATTTTGTATGTTTGCAGGACCTTTGACAGGATCATGTGATCTGGGGTTTTCACATTGATTTGCTAAAAGCATTGCATATATACTTTCTCTGCATTTTTGCTTGGATTTGGACCTCTACCCCCTCCAGGGGTACACAAGCATGAACGGGCAGGGACAGCACTGTTTGTCCTGGTGGAAGGATAATTTTGGTGGAGGTCGGGACAATTTCCTAACACTCCTCCCTCACAGTTAGACTCCTGTACTCGTGCCACTTGTGTAAGGTGTTAGAAAAATCTTCTCTGTGGTGTATGTGGGCCCCACTGTTTCAAAGTCTCTTTAGAGGGGTCTCTGAGGAGAAGGCTTCCAAATTCCTTCAGCATATTCATTCCAAAGGTGACAGGGGGTCCATAATTCACCTCTCCCTGTCAGTACCACGCCCTTCCATCCAAGGTCTTTCCCACAGATAGACACTTGCATCCATACCACCCCTGGGATGGGTAGTTCATTAGCTGCCATTATTTTTATCTCAGAGCCCCATTCGGGCCGGTTTGCCCTGGGAAAATGTTGCCGGTTAAGCCTCTGGTATCGTTGTCACTTGGGAGCCCATGTCCACCAGGCATCGAACTGCACCTCCATCCATTTCTGCCCATATAAGGGGGCATGTTGACACTAAATCTGCGGGACTTCCACTACTCTTCCTCACCTGTTCTGGCTCCCTGGCTCAGAGCCCTCTAGTTTAACGGGCAGCGAAATGTCACTCTTCCACAGCAATTGCACTCCCGTGCAATGTGCCCGCTGTCTCCCCAGTTGTAACAAGTGATGAGCCTTGGCTGACAAAATATTCTGGAGTCACGGCGGAGCTCTGGACCTTCCCTGCCCTTTGGAGGTTTATTGGTAGCCTCAGTTTTTCTCTTGATGTCAGCCAGTTCTACTTTCACAGTCAGGAGTTCTCTCCTGAGCTCTTCCACCCATTGGGGTTCTGCAACAGCATTTACAGACACCACCACGCTCTGGACCTTTCCCACCGGGACTGTCACCCCCTGCCCTGTTCACACATGCGTGCCTCACTCCCTACTTCAGGGAAAGTCAATTGGGGGTTCACCCGTACACGTTCTCCCAGAGCATGTTTTGTCAGCACGTCTCGCAAGCCTGTCAATAGGAGGTCTCGTAACATTATGTCTGTGGGTCCTACTCCCCTGCCATCCTTCTTAATAATTGCAGTGTGTAGCTCTTGCAAGGCATTCATATATTGGGTCACGGTCTCCCCTTCCTTCTGCATCCTACTAAAAAGTTGTGTCCTCAGTTCCCCTACGTCTGTGGGGTCCCCATGAGTCTCCTCCAAGATCTGCAGCACCTTATTAAAGGTACCCCAGTCTCGTGAGGTCCGTAACATCACTGAATCCCTGGCTTCTCCGTCCAGGGTCATAATGGCCACCTCAGCCTCCAGTGCAGGGGTAATGGGGTGCATTCTCATCATGCCTCTAAGGCGCTCAGTTCAGCTCCAAAACATAGTGTTGCTCCCCATGAAGTTATGTGAGAAGATAACTGATTTAATTTAAATCTTAAAGTTCTAAGCACAAACTTTTTTTAACTTGAACCAGAAAAACTTCGATACAGTAAAATATTAAACTTTCACAAAGATATAATGAGGTAAAGAATCTACCGCACTTCTCAGTAGTCACACATTACAAGAAGCTATGTGTCTGAGGATGATAGAAAGAGAGCTGCACATTTTTCAACCAATCAAAGACAGGGTGAGAAAACCAGTGAAGTGATAAGATCCAGTTATAATTGCATTCTTAGGTAAAAGCACTTATCTTACTGGACAAGAGTGTAATGTCAGATCGATGTATTGACTGTTGTCCATTACCAGTCACATTCTATTGTAAGATCAATCTTCATCATGTGATTCACAACACAAATACCTTCTCACTACATGTAAGTCAGTTTTAAGTTATTAAAAAATGGCATCGAAAATTTACCTCACTTACAAGGGCTCATAAAATAGAGTGGTACATTGTAGACTGGAGGGGTGTTCTTTGGCCTAGGCTATTCTACACCCCTGGGTATAGTTTGGCCTAGTACAGTTTATCCCACTGGGTATACTCTGGCCTGGGCCAAACTATACCCGGGGTTAATTTGGCATGTTACACCGGTACACTAGTTTAAAAAATATGTAAGCAACGCTAAACAGATGCAAACTCATGGAACACAAAAGAAATTAGTCATGTTTTAATTATTTTAGGTAATTATTCCCATGTGATTTATTATGTTAATTCCTCACAGCTATATTACGTAAACAAATGCTTATAATTATAGGAATGAGGAAGTTACAAAAATCATTATAAGCTTATATACTCCTTATAGGCTACTTCTGGTGTTTGGTGAGGTGTTTAGTGCTCCTTTAATTACAGCCTCTGCTTTATAATCTTATTTCTAATTAAAAAGATAATTCTATCTTTAATTTCCATCACAACAGAGACTAATGCTGTTTGTGAAACTGTGAAAAACCTTGGGGCAAAGTGATAAGCCGAAGTACTGATAATATCAAGATATGCAAGTAGATATATTCTGAATAAAAAAACCCCCACATTTTGTATGCATCTTTAGCATGTTTACTTATTGTATTGTCTTAAGATTTTTTTTACGTCAGAAAATACCTAATATTTTATGCAGTTACAATAAAAATTTTGTAACCTCCCTTGCAAACTAGGTTTATTAGAAAAATGTGAAAATTTTTGGCTGTTTGCAATAAACAAATCAAACAAGAACAAAACAAAGAGCTGAACACAACTATAAGAACAAGTGGTTTCTTCAAATTCAACACAAAATGTCACTTTAAATAACTTCTACAGTCCCATAATTATTTAACATCTTCATGATGTTTGTCTTCAGTAGAGGGGATCAGGCAAAATTCAAATTCACCTGTTTGTGCATTTTTTCCCAGTAAGTTTGATTTGCAGAGAAGTTATTCTCCTCAAATTTAATGTCCCGTATTATGCTCTGGGGTCTTTTTAGACTCCAGAGCATAATAAACATAATATGTAAAAAATAATAACAATTCTTATTCTCATTTCACCGCTCACCGGCTTCTCCGTTCCTCACCACCACCTGTCTGCTCCTTGTTGAACCTTTGGAGCGGTGCTGCTATAGTCGGCTAGACCTGGGAGGTTTATGCACCTGAGCCTACAAAGGCCACAACCATGGCAGTGAGGGGTGAAGGGGCCAGAGAGGTGAGTATAAGGTTTTATTTGTTAACAATTTGATGGCCTTTTATGATTCAAGAAAATGTTGCCAATCAAATACCATTTTGTTGAATCCTCATGGAAGCAAATTGCAAAAAATATGCATTATGGCAAATATGGATTTTTGCAAGATTCAAATTTAATTCAATTTAATTCAGATTTATTTGCTTATTTCTAGTCTTCAGTACTTAGTAGATCACCCTTTGCTGTTATGACTAGTTGCAAAAGTAATGTTTAGCCAGACACCAGCTTCTGGTAGTGCTCTGAGAAATCTTAGTCCATTCTTCATGAGGAGTCACTACATCCCTGACAGTAATTTGATGTAGTGGGATGTGGGGGATATGATGAGCTGCAGGGAAGTATAGAGATCAGTGGAGTTCCGAGAGGCATTAGAAATAAAGCAGAGGGGGATTGGTAAGGTATGACTTTTATTTTATTTTTTATCATTCTGAGTGGTATTCCAAAAGGTTCTCACATGGCATGGCAACCCTTTTAATTTGTTGGGAAAATAAAGTTTTATCGTTAAACTTTGTAAACTTTGATATGGCATTATGAGAAATGTTGCTTTCCAATGTAATAAATGGTAATTACAAAATAAGTGTGTACTCACTGACTTCACTGGGTTTTAGAACAGTAAGAAAAGGAAATGAAAAGTGGGCAATAGAGGAGAAATTTCTGCGCAACCATCCGTGGATAGCACAAAAAAAAGAAAAAAGTAGTACTCTTTATAAAATCAATAGTTTTTAATTTAGAAACATAGAAATTCTGGACACCTTAGATGTAAAGTCAGTGAAGCCAAAACCATGTAATCTTGTACAGTTTGTTCTGATGTCAACATCAAGAAGATGGATTTTCTTTATGTAGAGCCAGAATGAGGATTTATAATCTCACCTATCAATAAAGTTACCCTTCAAAAAGTATTAGGATGATCAGAGGCGTAGCTAGGGTTTCAACTTAGGGGGGGCGAAACATCTGAGTGGGCCCCTAACCAGCTAACCCTGATTACAGCTACGGTTGTGCACTTATTGTGAATATAGGGGAACCTCAGAATGTGACACTACTGTTATTGAATATAAATCTATATACAAAAACGAACATTGACTTTACCGCCATATTGGACCATATGCACAATAGTAATGTCCCCTAAGTTCCCCCATGTACTGCTCCATTATACACAGTATCGTGAACTTAAAGCTTCCCTATACACAGTCTTAGGCTATGTTCACACTTTGCGGTTTTTGCTGCGGATCCGCAGCGGATTTGACGCTGCGGATCCGCAGCAGTTTCCCATGCAGGGTACAGTACAATGTTACCCTATGGAAAACAAAAACCGCTGTGCCCACATTGCGGAAATTCCCTTAAAAAAACGCGCGGAATTGCTGCGGAAAAAAAGAAGGAGCATGTCACTTCTTTCTGCGGATTCCGCAGCGGTTTTCAACATGCACCAATAGGAAAGTGCTGTTGAAAACCCGCAGAGGAATCCGCAGAAGAAACCGCAGGAAAATCCGCAGTGAAAACCGCAGCGGTTTTGCACTGCGGTCTTTCCAAATCCGCAGCAGAAAAATCTGCAGCTAATTCCGCAAAGTGTGAACAAGCCCTAAGGCTCCCACAGCTCCCCTACACACATTATGATGGTTCTATAACTCCCCTGTACACCGTATGATGTTCCCACTGCTCCCCTATAGACAGTATAATGCTGACAGAACTCCACTATAGAAAGTATAATGCCCCCCAGAGCTCCCCTATATACAGTGTAATGGGCCAACAGCTCCCATATGCACAATATGCCTTCACAGTTCCCTATACACAGTATGATGGGTCCACAGCTCCCTTATACACAGTATGATGGGCCCGCAGCTCCCTTATACACAGTATGATGGGCCCGCAGCTCCCTTATACACAGTATGATGGGCCCGCAGCTCCCGTATACGCAGTATGATGGGCTCACAACTTCCTTATACACAGTATGATGGGCCCGCAGCTCCCTTATATGTACACAGTATGATTGGCCCGCAGCTCCCTTATACACAGTATGATGGGTCCACAGCTCCCGTATACACAGTATGATGGGTCCGCAGCTCCCGTATACACAGTATGATGGGCCCGCAGCTCCTTTATACACAGTATGATGGACCTGCAGCTCCCTTATACACAGTATGATGGACCCGCAGCTCCCTTATACACAGTATGATGGGCCAGCAGTTCCCGTATACACAGTATGATGGGCCCGCAGCTCCCTTATACACAGTATGATGGGCCCGCAGCTCCCATATACACAGTATGATGGGCCCGCAGCTCCCTTATATACAGTATGATGGGCTCGCAGCTCCCATATACACAGTATGATGGGCCCGCAGCTCCCTTATACACAGTATGATTGGCCCACAGCTCCCTTATACACAGTATGATGGGCCCGCAGCTCCCTTATACACAGTATGATGGGCCCGCAGCTCCCTTATACACAGTATGATGGGCCCACAGCTCCTTTATACATAGTATGATTGGCCCGCAGCTCCCATATACACAGTATTATGTGTGCACAGCTCCCGTATACACAGTATGATGGGCCCGCAGCTCCCTCATACACAGTATGATGGACTTACAGCTCCCTTATACACAGTATGATGGGCCCGCAGCTCCCTTATACACAGTATGATGGGCCCGCAGCTCCCTTATACACAGTATGATGGGCCCACAGCTCCTTTATACATAGTATGATTGGCCCGCAGCTCCCATATACACAGTATTATGTGTGCACAGCTCCCGTATACACAGTATGATGGGCCCGCAGCTCCCTCATACACAGTATGATGGACTTACAGCTCCCTTATACACAGTATGATGGGCCCGCAGCTCCCTTATACACAGTATGATGGACTCACAGCTCCCTGTCATGATTTGGATGCCCCGGTCATTTACTCATCCTCCGGCGTAATCACTATTTTGTGGCACTGCTGCAGTGCCGCTGCTCAAACTTGTGAGCGCAGCTTCTGACTGGCCAGAAGTTAGTATGTCACAAGCGCTCAATGTAAGACTATGAGGCTATGTGCACTTGTTGCAGATTCGTGTGCGGATTTACCGCTGATTTCCTGTGTTTTTTGTGCAGATTTCACCTGCGTTTTACCACCTGCGGAATCCTATACAGGAGCAGGTGTAACACGCTGCGGAATCCGCACAAAGAATTGACATGCTGTGGAAAATACAATGCAGCGTTTCCATGTGGTATTTTCCGCACCATGGGCACTGCGGATTTGGTTTTCCATAGGATTACATGGCACTGTAAACCAGATGGAAAACTGCTGTGAATCCGCAGCGGCCAATCTGCACCGTGTGCACATAGCCTGAGAGTGAGAAAGAGGCCAGAACGAGGCTCCCATAGACTCACATTGATTAGTGACCTCTGCGCTGCTCCATGAAACACTGGAGCCTCGGACAGGCCACAAACTGCAGGAGACGGAGCCGAGCGGAGACTAAAACAGATGAAGACGCCAGAAGGTGAGTATCAGACAGGGGGCAGGGGACGGGGATTGTCAGCACCGCTCCAGCAATGAAATAAAAAATAATGCTGGAGTGGTGCTGTAAATGTGATGCAGCTCTTGGTTACTGTATGGAGGCTCCTTATACTAATACTCATAAAAGACCCAGGTGGTCCGTATCAAAAGCCTCCTACCCCCCATCTCCAGCCTCCCCAGACAGCAAATATTACATGATGGAGTACATATAATATCATAACAAAACATTATAATATTCAGCCCCCAGTGACCTGTCCCCCTCCCCCACTTCAGCCCCAGTACCCCCATCATCTCACATCCACCCCCCAGTACACTGTCCCACCTCACCCACCTTCTGCCCTCACAACACCCAAATGGTCTCACATTTACCCTCCAGTGCCCTGTCCCCCCTCCCCCACAATACCCCAACGGTCTCACACTGGCATACCTGAATTTCATAAACCTAATAAGTTCCATCCCCAGCAATTACTGATGAAGTTTACACTGCAGGCAGGACCAGGAAGTGTAAGTGAAATGCAAGCTGTGGGCACTAGGACCCAGCGTGCCTGAGCCAATCCCAGCCTGCACAGAGTGAAGAAAACTGCAGCCAGGAAAAGCTTCATGAGCAGGTCAGATGGGCGAAACCATTCACTGCAGGAGGGAGACTGCAGCCGGCCACTGTGCTAATAGCCTGCAGAGTCTCCGTCAGACAGGAGCTGACATACTGCTCTCCTCCTATGTGGTGTTCTGCCTCCTCACAGAAGCCCTGCCCTGGCTCCCAGTGGGCCCCTTCATGTGACTGGGCCCGGGGCGATGGCCCCCTCTGCCCCCCCAGTAGCTACGCTACTGAGGATGATGGTTTGTATCGTGTATCTGTGAGCAAAAATAATAAAATGTTCCTTCATCCTCTATGCTGTATCAAAGATTTCCAGATGCATGGATAGAAAGAAGCATATTAGGCTTAGACGTGTTGAGAAAGGAAACATGAATATGATTGAGTTTCAAGCTTATAAATTTTTTTACAAGCTTACATTTACAAAATTAAAATTAACTCTTGGTAATAAAAAAATTATTCAAGTTTTAAAAAGTAATGTAAAGATGGGGGAGAAATCAAAGAAAAAAAATATTTGTTTGGAAGATGACACAATTATGTCACCTAAATTTGTCATATGGAAAACATAATTGTTCAGTGGCCTATTTCTAAGGTAACAGTGCTTATAAAGTAAGAAATTAAATTAAATTACATTGAAGTAGGACATATAAACAGAATAATTTATATTTTCACAATGTTATTAAGACACTCTAATTTACACCTATATTTAGTGACAAAGGAATGCCTAGTGGCACATCTGCCATGCCCAAGACCAAGCCCTTTAATGTTGCAAAAATATTATCACTTTCCCATGTGACCAAACCCTTATCTCAAAAGATATAAAAGGAAATGTTGGTCCACTTGAGGGGTTATGTCTAGTCTTCTCTTTCATCTGCTTCTGCTTGGTGTGTAGACTTATCTTTACCACTCCACAATGAGTCAAGCGTTGAGCACCAAACTTGGAAAGTGTAGCGCTGGCAGCTCTTGTGGCGCTAAGAACTTTAGCAGCTGCTCAACTGGTGGTGGGTATGGAGGTGGAAGAGCCAGCTTCACTTCTTCTTCTGTGATACGATCTGGAAGTAAGCCTACATACACTGGCAGTGGAACAGGAAGATTCGGCTCCTCTAGCCTCTTTAACTTAGGCAAGAACAAAAGGATTTCCATCAGTTCCGGAAGTAATAGAGGATTAGTCATTGGTGGTGGTAAAACTCTTAGCAGCTTTGGCGAAAACTTCCCTGTTTGCCCACCAGGAGGTATTCAAAATGTTACAGTCAACCAATTACTCCTCCAACCTGTCAAAGTAGATATTGATCCAAATATTCAGAGAGTCAGAACTGAAGAACGAGAGCAGATCAAATGTCTAAACAACAAATTTGCATCCTTCATAGACAAGGTAAGTCATACTTTGAATATCAACTTAGGATAAAATGTATATTTGCTGAGTTTCATACTGCTTAGAGATATAGTGTCTTTATTCTATCTTTTTTATTTTTTATTTAGGTTAGATTCCTTGAGCAACAAAATCAAATTCTAGAAACAAAATGGAGCTTTTTGAAAGAGCAAAGTCAAAAGATGGAAACCAGAAAGGAGATGCATGATAGACAATATCAAGCAATGTTTGATGCGTACATTAACAGTCTTCAAAGACAGCTGGATAGTACCAAAAATGAAAAATGCCGCCTGGATGGTGAAGTGAATAATATGCAAAATGTTGTGGAGGATTTTAGGAGCAAGTAAGTTATATACTAATCATAAATAATTATCGATGCATTACATTGTATTTGAGTATGGAGTAAATATGGAAATTTTGTGACATTTTTTATCAATCTGAAACTCTTTTCCTTTATAGAATCAAAATATAATTGATTTGATTATCTTTCCTAGATATGAAGAGGAAATTAATAAACGCACATGTGCTGAAAATCAATTTGTAACCCTGAAGAAGGTAAGTGTTATCTGATCTGCATTATAATTGTAGCATTGATTGTGTTTTTTCCTTGTATGTCATTCACAATCCCTTTATGACATGTATTTATTTTCTGTTACTGATGGACCTGCATGATGGGGCTTACTATCTTATTTTCCTATCTCAACTCAATTTCATAGGAATTAAAAGGGTTTTTGAATCTTCAATCTTCAGGAGGGCACTGCTCACCTTCCTACCAGCTTCCTGCTTGCAAATAGTGGCAGTGCGCTCCTGATGATTACATGGTTGAGTTATTTGTTTGAACTGTGCCATCTCAATACCGCTGGTAGACACAAACCATTGAAGATGTGCAGTGGAACTGAATCTCAACAGGATCAAAAGCAAACAGCACAGAACTTACAAGTTCCATCGCAAATAATTTGTTACCACTGTGTTCCTTGTCTAGATGACCAGCCACCACTTAATAGACTAGGCAGTAAGCAATATTATTATATACAATATTATTGCTCTATTCTTGAGATTGAAGAGGATTTTCAATAATAGGTAAGGTGCAAAATTGCTTAATTTTTTTAAGCACTTTGCATTTTTACACATTTAAGAGGACGACACAATCTCTTTAACCAGTCTGTATGTTTTTACATTGGGGAAGAAATTAGAGAACCCCAAAAGTCACACAATAATGAAAATAATATGCAAACCTTCTGCAGATGATATCCTTCTTACATGAAATATGAAAACTACAATGAATTATCGTTGCTATGTATTATTTTTTATCTTTTTATTTGCATGCTGATTATTCAACGAGTATTATTGTAGTACATATAAATACAACTACTTATGTGATTTGGAACTTTCATGAAAATGGTTGGATAGAGGTTGGAAACCATGACATTGCTTCTAATCATGGAACCACCTTTAAGTTTTATCTGTTATAACACCAATGCATTCATGCGAATTTGTGTCTTTTTTCCCAAATGGCACAGAAATCTTTTTCTTCCCTAAAGTATAGTAAATTCTTTAATTTTTTTAGGATGTGGATGAGTTCTATCTACAAAAAGGTAATCTGGAGACTAAACAAGATGCCTTGGTGAATGAGATTGACTTCCTGAGGATGCTCTATGACGAGGTATTACAATTATTTTATTTGTTAGTCCTCTTTTACCTTACATTCTCAGAATTCTGTCTGGGCCTACGATAGATGTGGATTAAATCTTTTCACAATAAGACACATCAATTGTGTTGTAGCTGTTTTGTGTCTACCTCATTATATGACGCAGGTTAATTATAGGGTGTAGGAAGGTGTCTTTTTATTTAATCCTGTACTGGTTTAAATCCCATCAAAAAGATATATTTTCATTTATTTTGTTGCATAATGGTATGTTTTATCAGTACAATAATGCCTTTTAGTTAAGCTGCCTTTTTTTTTAATTTATGCAATAAATCATTGTCCCAGTCAGACATATTTTCTTTTTTAAATGTAACTTAATGAAACATTAAGGAGATATTTATATGTATACGGTAAGTAAGACTTTGGTTTCTATATGCTGTGTAGTAGTCACAAAGTACAACAAGGTCAAACTAGGTTAGTCGCTGTTCAAACTACCGATAGGGACCATTTGGTTTCCATTGTTATTTCACAAACATAGGAGTTCTCTTCTAATGGTTTGAATGCTGTTGACTCCCAACAGCAACCAGTGGAATCCATGTGAAGTCAATGGAATCCATAAAGATTGTTTAAAATTTTTTACACAATGGATTTGTCATAAAGGAAAATGCTCTGAAAATTACAAAAGCCATTGCGGTAAAGTGAATAATGCCAGTAGCCGGCTATCGACATTGGGTGCTTGTTTGCCAACTCTCAAATTGTATATGGGAGTCTCCCTCTAATTCTCCTACTCTCCAACAGCAAACAAGATGGAGGCATAGAGATCATGTGTTCGGCCAACAGGTATCTAATGTGTCAGGCTAAGGCTTGCCAGGAGAATTTTCCATTCTTTTTTCTTTTTCATGTATGTTCTTTCTTCACGAGCAAAATAATTGGGGAGTTACTATTAAAAAAGCTTCAATATATTATTTTTGCCGCTTCACTTCCATAAGAATTCATATCAATTCACTTCTACAGAAATATTAGGGGTTTTTTTAAGTGACATGATTCTAATTTTGAAGATTACTAAAGTGATCAGTCTTCGGGAATAATTTTGAGGATTTCATTCTGTTCTAGGAACTGACTGAAATGCAAGAGCAGATTTCTGAAACAAATGTTGTCTTGACCATGGACAATAACCGTGATTTGGACTTAGATGGACTTATTGCTGAAGTAAAGTCTCAATATGAGGACATTGCAGCAAAAAGTAAAGCTGAAGTTGAAGATACCTATGCTAAACAAGTAAGACATGAAACTTCCCTGTGTTAAAATTCTGATAGAATAAATGTATTTCCATGTCAAATAATGGAAATATTTTTTATTTGTTTTAATAGTATCAACAGCTGAAGGATTCAGCTGGACAACACGTGGACAGTCTACGGAACAGCAAGTCTGAGATCCAAGAATTGAATAGCATGGTCAAGAGACTTCATAGTGAAATTGAGTGTGTGAAAAAACAGGTAGGTGTATCAAAAAACAGTTTAGAATTCTAGGATCTTGTATTGTATAGAGTAAAACAAAGTTTGATTATCAGCAAAAGATACCTTCTTTAGGTAGGCAAATATGTCTGTGGAGAACGTAACCTTTTTTAATAAATGAGCTAGAAACTACAACTTACAGGTTGCCATCCCTTATTTTAAGGAAACTTTTTGACCATGAAGCTTACACCGCTTTAGCAACACACATTTCTGGTATCCTATAGCACAAAAATCCATCATTGTTTTACATGTTGACCAGGTTTGTTTTTAAACCTATCTAACCTTACATTATTGTTTGCTTTTCAAAGGTCTCCAACTTAGAGACAGCAATTTGTAAAGCTGAGGACCATGGAGAACTTACTCTGAAAGATGCTAAAGCCAAATTATCTGAATTGGAGGCTGCTCTACAGAAAGCCAAAGAAGATTTAGCTTCTCAGCTTCGTGACTACCAGGCTCTTCTCAATGTCAAATTGGCCCTAGACATTGAGATAGCCACTTATCGGACTCTGTTGGAGGGCGAAGAAAGCAGGTAAGATTTAGACTTTAGTTACAGTAGGTGCTTGAAACCAATGTAAACCCATATCTAAATCTTGCAGTAACAACTCATTTGCTTCAAACCCAGGTTTCCTGGACATAATCTCGTTCTATAATATACTGTACATATCTTTATCGCATCAATAAAATAGACTCTATTATCTCCAATAAAAATGACTTGTGTTTTTCTCTATTTTGGGAAACACATTATTTGTAAGCAGGTTCCCCACAGTATTTTTGATCACAAAGGGTCCTACCCCCTTGACCTCCAGAAATTAGATCTCATCATCACCAGATAAGGAATAAAGGATTGATATAACCTCTGTTGATCCAAAGGATTAAATATGGGCCTAAAATAAGAATATTCTGAGCAAATGAACTGATTTTTAACCAATCTGTTACTATGCTGTTCCATATTAAACTTTACCTATTATCAATACTATTTACAGGATAGACGGTGATGTCGACAACAATGTGAAAATATGTAAGTATAATTCTGAAAATAGTCTCCTTTTAGTTTGTGTGGTCACAGAAGAATCTTTTGCATTGCTAATGAAAGATAAAATGGCAAGAGCCATAGTCTAAAGTGTGCAAATTATTTCAACATGTGTTTTAGTAAAGTTTCCATGGCAGCACTTCTCATTATTTTTGTATCTTTTTTTACCATAGAATTTATCATGACCTGATATAAAAATGCTAATAATGAAAAGACTAATGGTGAAAGATAAATCAGATCATGTATGCCTTTAGGTCATTTTAATTTAGTCCTCTTTGCATAAACCTAATCTGCTAAATGTATGATTATCTCAGGGTATCTCCCTAATGGATGTCCTTATAATCAGCTGTACTTATGACTTTTATTGTTTATATGTGTCTTATAGTGCTGCAATGTAAATGGCAGATCTTCTGATTATATGTTCACATTTGCCCGAGTTACAACATAACACATGGCCCCACACATATTTTAGAATCCAGTAGAGTAACTTGTTAGATCTCACAGAATTTTGCTTTATAACCTGCCTATATACTAGTATGAAAAGGGTATTCCCATCTCCAATATCCTATCCTAATATGTAGTAGGTGTAATAATAATGTTAGTAAATACCTCCAGTTAGAAATGTAGTGTAGTTTTCTTTATTCGCAATTCCTCTTTCCTCATGAGCAGGCATTGCAGGACTGTAGGTGTCCATGTTATTAGGATATGTTTCTTCTTCAGTACAACAGTAAAATGTTTAGATGAAACATAATGTACAGTACAAAAAAAGAAACAAAATATTTTTTTAGTACAAAATGCTTCCATTCAAGAAAGAAAAAATACCCTCAAAGTTGTACATATCATTTATTTTCACTAATCTATAAGATCTACAAGATCTGTGGCCAATAAGGCAGTATGAAGTTTAGTAAAATATTGTCATCTGTGATCCCTATCACACATATACACATTATTATCTATGATTCCTATCACACATATACACATTATTATATATGATCCCTATCACACACATAGACATTATCTGTGATCCCTATCACACACATACACATTATCATCTATGGTTCCTATCACACACATAAACATTATCATATGTGATCCCTATCACACACATACACATTATCTGTGATCCCTATCACACACATACACATTATCATCTATGATCCCTATCACACACATACACATTATCATCTGTGATCCCTATCACACACATACACATTATCATCTATGATCCCTATCACACACATACACATTATCATCTATGGTCTCTATCATACACATACACATTATCATCTATGATCCCTATCACACACATACACATTATCATCTATGGTCTCTATCATACACATACACATTATCATCTATGATCCCTATCACACACATACACATTATCATCTATGATCCCTATCACACACATACACATTATTATCTATGATCCCTATCACACACATACACATTTTCATATGTGATCCCTATCATACACATAGACATTATCATCATGATCCCTATCACACACATACACATTATCATCTATGGTCCCTATCATACACATACACATTATCATCTATGATCCCTATCACACACATACACATTATCATCTATGGTCCCTATCACACACATACACATTATCATCTATGGTCCCTATCATACACATACACATTATCATCTATGATCCCTATCATACACATACACATTATCATCTATGATCCCTATCACACACATACACATTATCATATGTGATCCCTATCACATACATACACATTATCATCTATGGTCCCTATCACATACATACACATTATCATCTATGATCCCTATCACACACATACACATTATCATCTATGATCCCTATCACACACATACACATTATCATCTGCGATCCCTATCACATACATACACATTATCATCTATGATCCCTATCACATACATACACATTATCATCTATGGTCCCTATCACATACATACACATTATCATCTATGGTCCCTATCACATACATACACATTATCATCTATGGTCCCTATCATACACATACACATTATCATCTATGATCCCTATCACACACATACACATTATCATCTATGATCCCTATCACACACATACACATTATCATCTATGATCCCTATCACACACATACACATTATCATCTATGATCCCTATCACACACATACACATTATCATCTGTGATCCCTATCACATACATACACATTATCATCTATGATCCCTATCACACACATACACATTATCATCTGTGATCCCTATCACATACATACACATTATCATCTATGGTCTCTATCATACACATACACATTATCATCTATGATCCCTATCACACACATACACATTATCATCTATGGTCCCTATCATACACATAGACATTATCATCTATGATCCCTATCACACACATACACATTATCATATGTGATCCCTATCACATACATACACATTATCATCTATGGTCCCTATCATACACATAGACATTATCATCATGATCCCTATCACACACATACACATTATCATCTATGGTCCCTATCACACACATAGACATTATCATCTATGATCCCTATCACACACATACACATTATCATCATGATCCCTGTCACTCACATAGACACATTTGTTTCTGAATTCTAATATATATGTAGGTTTTATATTAATCTGCTTTTCCTTCCAGGTGTGTTCAGTACCACTGGGAAGACGTCCAGTTCAGGTGTTTCTGACAGTAAGCCATGCAATGACAAGAGCACTGGGAGCACAGTAACAAGAGGTGTCCAGAGTGGGAAAACAACATACTCCTCTACGTCCTCATCATGTCAAAGTTCTTGCGGCAGGAAGCGCTTCTGATCAAAATTTCAGATTCCAGGGAAGGCATATTAAAAGTCAAGCCAGTCTTTGCTGCTAATCCATTATTGTATAAAGATGGGCATCACGATTTCTTTTTCCTGAAGCAAACTAATTGTATTCATCATTGGAGATTGTCTATATATTGATGTCTAGTATTTTAAATCAGTCTTAACTTAATGAAAGCTTGTTGTCGATCAGAAGATCAGTGACCAGAAAATTAGCATCAATGACCTACTATATTCATTGTATTCATTTCTACTAAAAATACTGCTTTGGCTTTTGTCGCTATCACTGCATTACTGCCATTCTGTATATTATTCTTCAATAAAGAGCATTTTAAACTTATAACATCATTGTTATTTCTTAAGTGTGAGAATTTAGACGCTGACATCATCCTGGGCACAGGAGCAGTAAATCGGACTAATAAGGACTTGTTTAGTAATATTAAAGAAATATCTCCAGACATTCCTCATTTTTAGTGAGTGGAAGTAAGCTAGACAACTAAACCCCATCTCAGTATGTCTATTAGAGCGCTGAGCCGAAGAATTAAGCTGAAATAACATGTCCATCTGTTCCTGTGACTTTGGTTAGTACTTTGTACATTTCACTTAAACATGGTTGGCTATCTGATCATTTATATTTTGGAGGACAAAGAAGGAACCAAGGTAGGAAGAACATAAAGCATACCGCCAAGTTGCTATTAGCAAGGAACTTTATCATAAAAACAAGTAGACAATCAAAATCTAAATTTTAGCTCTAGAGGATATATGTGGCCACAATACAATCCAAAGTCAGAACAAACCTGACAAAGCCCAAAGCCCAAACCTGCCATGGATTTTAACTGATGCTTCAATACAGTCATGGCCAGCAGAAGATCAGACACTTTTTGCGTACTAACTCAAGAAAATCAGATGTTTCAGATCACCAAATACATTTAAATGTTAGACAAAGATAACACAAGTAAGCACAAAATGCAGTTTTTAAATGAAGGTCTTTATTATTAAGGGAAAACAAAATCAAAACCTACAAGACCCTGTGTGAAAAAGTGATTGCCCCTCCTCTTTAAAACATGAATTAATTGTGGTTTAGCACATCTTTGGGAAGCAGAGTTCAAATTCCCCAGCCACACACAGGCCTCATTACTGCCACACCTGTTTTCAATCACTTAAGAAATCACTTAAATAGGAAATGCCTAACAAAGTGAAGTAGACCAAAAGAACCTCAAAAGCTAGACATCATGCCGCTATCCAATGAAATTATGGAACATGTCAGAAACAAAGTAATTGACATCTATCAGTCTGGAAAAGGTTATAAAGCAATTTCTAAAACTATGGAACTCCAGCAAACCACAGTGAGAGCCATTATCCACAAATAGTCAAAACATGGAACTGTGGTGAACTTTCCCAGGAGTGGCTGGCAGACCAAAATTACCTCAAAAGCACAGTGATAACACATCCAAGAGGTCACAAAAGATCCCACAACAACATCCAAGGCCTCAGACCTCACTTGCCTCAGTTAAGGTCAGTGTTCATGACTCCACCATAAGAAAGAGACTGGGTAAAAATGGGCTGCATGGCCGGGTTCCAAGGCGAAAACCACTGCTGTGAAATAAGAACATAAAGGCTCGTCTCAGTTTTTGCCAGAAAACATCTTAATGATCCTTAAGACTTTTAGGAGAATACTCTGTGGACTGACCAGAAAAAAGTTGAACTTTTTGGAAGGTGTATGTCCCATTGCATCTGGTGAAGAAGTAACACAGCATTTCAGAAAAGGAATACAATACCTACAGTAAAATATGGTGGTGGCAGTGTGATGGTCTGGGGCAGTTTAGCTGCTTCAGGACCTGGAACACTTGCTGTTGTTAATGAAACCATGAATTCTGATGTCTACCAAAATATCCTGCATGAGAATGTCCAGCCATCTGTTCTTAACCTCAAGCTGGAGCACACCTGGGTTAGGCAGCTGAACAATGATCCAAAACATATCAGCAAGTACACCTCTGAATTGCTTAAGAAAAATAAAATTAAGATTTTGGAGAGGCGAAGTCATTGTCCTGACCTTAATTCGATTGAGATGCTGTGGCATAACCTTAAAAAGGCTGGTTCATGCTCAGAAAACCTCCAATGTGGCTGAATTACAACAATTCTGCAATGATGAGTGGGATAAAATTCCTCCAGAGCTTTGTAAAAGACTATGTGCCAGGTATCACAAACACTTGATTGCAGTTGTTGCTGCTAAGGGTGTACCAACCAGTTTTAGGTTTAGGGGCTATCACTTTTTTAAATTTTAGGCAGTACCCTGGAGATGTTAAAAAGTAATTGTTAACTTCTTTAACATAGCCACACACATTGAATGTAGGGTTACCATCTGATATTTGCAACATGCACACTGAGCCATTCCAACTGAGCATGTGTACAGTACGGGGGAGAGTTACTTCTTCAATAAGATCTTGGCAGTCTAACACCATAAGTCCTCACAGAATTTTTATGAAATTCAGTCAAACATATCGATTTTGTCAAGACCAGCCACAAATCTGTTGTTTATCGGCCTATTAACCAAGTTATTGCATTTCCGATTCACAAAGCAGCTTTATGCATGGTCATGATCGCTGTACAAAATGTGCAAACACGTCGGTGTGGTTTCTGCACACATCTTTCTGATGGATTTTATGGATATTTAATGGCTGATTGAGGAGGCTTTTAATCTGGAGCACTAAATACTTCTCTGTCACTATTCATTTTTAGATTAGTGGCAGCTCTGGTTCTGCTATAATTTAAATGTTGTTTTTTCCTTTTAGGCCAGCAAGGGTTAATGTCAGTATCCTTGCTGGCAGTTGCTTTTTGACTGGACAGTTGATGTGGGTGATGACCACTCCCACCACTCTTTAAATTGTTAAATGATGCATCAGCAGAAAGTTGGTAATAGAGTACTTCTTTGCAGACCAGACTGGAGTTAGGAACTGTCTGGTGTCAGTGGTGTAGCGGCTGCTGCTGCTGCGGAGTTTTGGATTCTTGGTGCCGTATCCTCTGCTGCCTGGAGTTTTGCAGCAGAGCAACTCACTGAGTATTATGTCCCTTTTCTTTGTCTGTCTCGTGTTTGTCACTTCCCCTGTGTTGTTACCATTTGCAGTGATGAGACTAGAGTCCTTGCCGGTCAGTGCACTAGACAGAGTATATTCAGGTGACAATCAGGGACCAGGCACTTGATGGTGGAGGGGGAAGAACCAGCATAGGGCTTTAGGGGAGACAAGGGACAGGCACAGGTTGGAGTCAGGAGGTGCCCCATCCCTCGTTCCCTACTGTTAGGGCCTTCCTCTCCCTACTCCATCCCATTGTTATGCTGTCTGCCAGACTTACTTGCACCTGAGCAATTCTCCTTTCAGTTGAACAATAGCTTACCCAGTCAGACAACCAAATCAACAGCAGAGAGTCCTTGTGGAAGAATAGTACATGGGCAACTTAAATTATACCTACTAATTTATAGGGGTTGTCCAGCCTTAGAATACAATCTGCAGTCACTCTATGTGACAGCAAACTTGTGAATCTTCACAGGGCCTGCAGTATGCACTGTGAGGATTCACCGGTGTAGGCGGCGTTCATGTGACCAAAAGTATGCAATTTGCATGCATGCAGTCACATGCCAACTAGACGTGCACAGGCTTGCTTAATGCAAGTGAACTGAGTGAGGCCAACATGTTTAGTTGCAATGTGTTGCTGGAATTATACATATCGCATACTTGCGGTTACATGATCGGCCCACTCCCGGCACTGGCACTGGAAAATCCTCACAGCCTCCACACTGCAGGCTGTGGGGATTCACAAGTCTGCAATCGCATAGAGTGAATGCAGAGTTGTACCCCAAGGTCAGATAACCCCTTTAATATCAGTGGGGTGGAAGCCACAGACTACTTAATTTACGGATCTCCAGAAAGTCCCCCATTGCTGTACAGATTAGCTAATATTTGGGGAGATTTGGATCTTCTTATACAGATGCTTTACTTGTCTAATAGACACTAGAAAACACTAATTTTTATGTTTGCAAGGGGCTCTCTAACCTGCCAATTCAATGTACAACTGCGGAGGTTACACAAATGATGTGTCTACCATTGGAGAACCCAGTATAAGATATTGTAAAAGAAGCTATATACCATCACTTTCAGGGTGGCAAAATCCTTTTTACACAAATGTACTTATAATCAATATATGACATTTTTGAAAGTATCATACTGTTATTTTGGTTACTTACAGGTATGAAAGAAATCTAATATTATGTTTCACTGATAATAAGTGACATACATCATTATATATTACCACTAGCGTAGCTAACGAGGGGGCAGAGGGGGCAATCAATCTCCCTGCTCTGCCGCCTGGGCACTATGGGTCCCCTGAGCAGGAGGGGTCCCCGGGGCCTACAGTGGGCCCCCCGCCCATCATCAGAAGGTCAGCTGTACCGGCATTTAGCCGATACAGCTGATCGCATTGATGGGAGCAGCGCTACTCGTCTTCTCCCATCATCCCTCTCTCGGCGTCTGACGTCACCGACGCAGACACTGACAGGGGGTGCGATTATGTCACTAGCCAGCACCCGCTGTCAGTAGACAGTGGGCGCTCAGAGCTGCAGAAGAAGAGAGGTGAGTATTTATTTATTTTTTACGGATGCTAGCTTGTACTACAGGATCTGCCTATGGGGTGCTACCTTATACTACAGGGTCTGCCTATGGGGGTGCTGCCTTATACTACAGGATCTGCCTATGGGGTGCTGCCTTATATTACAGGGTATGCCTATAGGGGTGCTGCTTTATACTGCAGGATCTGCCTATGGGGGTGCTGCCTTATACTACAGGATCTGCCTATGGGGGTGCTGCTTTATACTACAGGGTCTGCCTATGGGGTGCTGCCTTATATTACTGGGTCTGCCTATGGGGGACTGCCTTATACTACAGGATCTGCCTATGGGGGTGCTGCCTTATACTACAGGGTCTGCCTATGGGGGGCTGCCTTATATTACAGGTTCTGCCTATGGGGGGTGCTGCCTGATACTACAGAGTCTGCCTATGGGTGCTGCCTTGTGCTATAGAGTCTGCCTATGGGTGCTGCCTTGTGCAATAGAGTATGCCTATGGGGGATGCATTATACAGTATAGAGTTTGCCTATGGGGCTACTTTGTGCTATAGAGTCTGCCTATGGGAGTGCATTATACAATATATAGTAGGCCTATGGAGAGTGCATTATACTATATGGAGGCTTATGGGGAGTGCATTATACTATATTTAGGACGATCTGATGCATTATACTATATGGAGGCTATCTAGGGGGCTATCATACAGTGTGGGGATTACAGATGAAGAGGCCATCATACAGTGTTGGAGCCATCAAACAGTTTGGAGGCTACTAAGTGGTCAGTATACTATGTGAGTGGTACTATACAGTGAGGGGGCATTGTACTGTGTATAAGAGAGCATCATAATGTGTATAGGAGAGCTGTACAGGGGGGAGACTCCGGGACATTATTAAATGTAAAGTGGGCACTTATTGTTATAGGGGAACTCAGGTTACTGTTACTATCAAAGGGGCACACAGGGCATTATTACTTTCTAGGGGGCAAAATATGGGCACTGTTTTCTAGGGCACTTGCACCCGGCATCATTACTATATTATGGAGGGTTGCTTTAGAATTTAGAAGGCACAGAGAACCACACAGCAGGTGCAGTAATAGGAACACATAAGGCAGCAGCGGCTCAGTATTGGGGTATCAGCAGGGTGAGGAGTTGGTGCAGGTCGGGAATAGATGGTGATGGGGCTGGAATATGAGGCGTGAAATGTGTCTTTGTTGTATTCCGCAGCAGAGTCTTGGGTGGAAGAAGTTGTCATACTGGTCTGGGCCAGATGGAAAAGATGGGAAAAATGAACGATTCCATCAGAAAGGACGTCAGCGGTAAGTCACCATCTGTAACTGTGCTGTGATCTCTTATATGTTCTGTAGGACTGGTATCTACCACTGACCATATGACGGTAATATCAATATTGGTCTTTATATAGAGATTATCTTCAGTAATAGCGCGGTCATCTGCTGAGGTTCTCCTCCAGTATAAGGGCGTGTCACCGAATTGTAATCAAGGATACCTGGTTAGGGGCCCACTCAGAAGCTTCGCCCCCCCCCCGAACCACAACCCTAGTTACGCCTCCGTACTATCGGTTTTTGAACTCAGTCAGTTTTGCAATTTGTTTTTTTCTACAGTGACTGATAATTATTTAATTTTATGCATTCTTCCTATTCTTTGATGTTTGCTTCTCTCAACTTGTCAAGCACTTAACATTTTTTGGTTTTGGAGAAACAGTAAGTTATTTAGGAGGCCATGCTTTCAGGTTTCATCAAGATTGTTAGGCATGTCTAAGCGTATGTAACAATGAGGATAATTTATGAATGAAAAACATATGTGACAACATTTGATTGTCTTCTCACATCTTTCATATGTTTCTGTCATTGGTGTAAAAGATCCATATAGGTGGAAGGCACTAAAACAAGGGCAGAACATTTAGTCCTCCTGCACATATACACAGATATATTCTATGCCAGAGGTGTACAGTCCATAACAACAGACCACACGGTCGCCGAGTGGCACCATTCCCTTCGTCTCTCCCTGTCTATTATCACAATTTCAACAGTATTGACATCCATGGGATGCAGATACCATTGACTAGAATGGTGCAGGAGGGAGCTATCAGCTCTCTGCAGCATCACTTTGGCTCTGTGTCTATGTGACATAGCACAGCACACACGATTACATTACATAGCGCCTTTTGTGAGCATAGGGCCTTAGATGGCACAGTGCACTGAAAGAAGCAAACATCAGAGAAACGGCAGTAGGTAAGCAGTTTTTTTTTATTTTAAGCACTTCTGGGGAACATGATTCCTTGTGGGTGTGTGTGATTGGGCGCAGTGGGATATTAAACAGTTTGTTGGGGTCCCAATATTATGTTAGGTGATGTGGGGGTCCCTATACTGAATGGAGTGCTGCGGGGGCAATCATATCGTATGCTAAAGCCCCCAAACTATAGTGGGGTCCTCAAACTGTATGTTGGCGCTGTAGGGGGCATTATAGCGTGCTTGGGTCTGTGGTATCCATCATACATGGGGTGGCTGTAGATGACATCATAGTGTGTGGGAGCCCAAACACTGCCTGTGGGATCAGTGTGTAGGGACATTTATGCTATAAATAGGGTTGTGGGGACTGTCATTCAGCATTTTGGGGCTGTATGGAGACATATTGTGTGTGTGGACCTTCATATTTTATGGTGAACTGTGGGCTATGGGATCTAGGGACATCGTATTGTGTTTGGGGCCTTCATACTGTGTGTGGGGCTATGGACCCCTGGAACTGTGTATGGGAACAATGACATCTCCTTCAATGATGACACGGTTTGTGACTTCTATGGTAAGCCAAACCACCAGTAATGATCAAGCACTAAAATGGTCAAGTGCTCAGTACTCGAATCGAGCAGGTCGGATGCTCGGACGGGCTCTACTCGAGTACCGAGTATAATGGAAGTCATTGGGAAGCTCAATCTTTTTTCTGGAAGACCTTAATAGGAGGGTTAGGGAGGCAGGAACATCTCTGAAATGGATGGAAACTGCGCTCATATGGAATAGCAGCAGCAAGGAAAAGACACCTGGACGCATCTCTGACTCCCAGATCGTTGCTGGGAACAATGTTGTCAGAGTAGTACACCACTTTTACTGACTGAGAATTAAGTATTTAAAACTGAACATAAAATGGATTTACAGGAAAAAATGTTAGGAATCATTCCTTCTTGAATAATGAATTGCATGTAAGATAAAATTAAACAGAGAAATAAAAAAACACCTCTTCCACCTCTTAATAGCCGGGCCATCTCTCACCATATTTCCCCATCGCCTATGACTACAGTAGATGACATAGTAGAGGGAGAAATAAAACTAAACTCACCGGTAGTCACAGTAAATGTAATTTTAACATTTTACTACTTTATCTGGGCATGTGATGTGTGTGACATGGTTAGCCACATCCTGTTTAATTTATGAAGAAGGGACTCTGAAACTCACAAAACCTATGCAGACAATACAAAAACTACCAAAAGTTAGGAGGAATAGGGACTCTGATATGCCCTGCATTAGATATAAGGGAGGGCCTCATACACATTCTGTTCAGTTTGTTAGGTAGTGGGACTCCTAGACTCATAAAACCTATGCACAAAGTGCAAAAGCTGCTAATATTAGAAGACGGGATGGCAATACACCCTGGAAAACACGTAGAGGAGGGAATCAAAAAACATTTTTTTCCCATTTTTAAGGAGTGGGACTCCTAGACTAGTAAAGCCTATGCACTAAATGCAAAGGCTGAAAAACATTTACCCATGGGAGGGTATATATATATATATGCCCACTCATCGGTTGTTATGTGCGGAATCTGACTGGAACACTGACAGGAATGTTGTAGGTGGTATTCAACTATTGCCCTCTGCTGCTCAAAAAGCCTTGCCAACATGTAATGTATGTAATGTGGAGTTCCAGAGCGTGGTCACATCTCACACTAGTCGGTGAGCTGGCACTTGTAAATGCTGCTGAAGCACTTCCAGACCGGCGGCTTCTGCAGCTGGTTTGCACAGATGGGCACACTAGTGGCATACCTTTACAATTAGCTCAGACAAATCTAGGACACCTGTCCACACACTTAATGAATCACACTCCCACCTTCCCACCATGGCCAAGACCTAAGAGCAGCCTAAGGACACAAGGGACAAAATTGTAGACATTCACAAGTGTCACGACCCACAAGGGTCGGTCCAGAAGATGGCATAACAAACACCAACAACAGGATGGAAAAAGGGAGAGGAAGGCCCTAATAGTAGGGAAAGAGAGATGGGGCACCTCCTAACACAGCCGGTGCCTACCCCCTAAGCTTCCCTAATACCCTATGCGGGGCCTTCCCCTGCCACCATCACGTGCCTAGTCCATAGCTGTCACCTCACTAAACCCTGACTAGTGCACTGGCAGGCAAGGACACTAGCCTCAAAACTGCATATGTGTAAACACAGGGGGTAGTGACAAGCATGAGACAGACAAGGAAAGAGAACAATGAAAACTTAGCTCAAGCCTCTGCTGCAAAGCTCCACAGCAGAGGACACACAACCAGGACCTCCAACTCCACCGAAGCAGCTGATACCCTGCTGGCACCAGAGAGCTCCCAACTCCTAAGCTGGTATTCAGAGACAAACTCTATTACCAACAGTCAGCTGATGCTTCATGTGACCATTTAAAGGATGGTGGGATTGGTCACCATCCACATCAGCTGTCCTAGCAACACAGGAGCTTCTGGCAAGAAAACTGACATTAACCTTTGCTGGCATGAAAGAAAAATTGACATTTAACATTTACGAATCCCAAAATGAATTGTGACAACAAGGGATGGGCTACAGGACAATAGGTAAGCAGCATGATGAGGAGGCAACAAATGTTGGTACAATTATTAGAAAATGGAAGAAACACAAGATGACTGTCAATCTCAGTCTGGTGCTGCATTCACGGTTCAGCATTGTGAGGTAAGGATGATTCTGAGAAAGGTCAGGAATCAGTCCAGAACTAAATGGGAGCCCCTGGTCAGTGACCTGAAGATAGCTGGGACCACAGTCTCAAACATTACCATTAACAACACAGTAAGCCTTCATGGATAAATATCCTGCAGGGCACCCAACATTCCCATGCACATGCGAGCACATGTCAAGGCCCTTTTAAAGTTCACCATTGACCATCTGGATGATCCAGAGGAGACATGGGAGATGGTCCTGTGGTCACAAAAGACTAAAATAGAACTTTTTGGTATCCACTTCACTTACAGTGTTTGGAGGAAGAAGGAGTACAACTGCAAGAACACTGTCCCAATCATGAAGCATGGTGGGAGAAATATCATATTTTAGAGGTGCTTTTCTGTAAAGAGGAAAGGACTGCACTATATTGAATGGAGGATGGATGGGGTCATATAATGAAAGATTTTGTCCAACAACCTCTTTTCCTCAGTATGATCATTAAAGACAGGTCATCATGGATGGGTCTTAAAGCATGACAATGACCCGAAAAACACAGCCAGGGCTACTAAGGAGTGGCTCTGTAAGAAGCATTTCAAGGTCCTGGAGTGGTAGCCAGTCTCTAGACCTAAACCCAATAGAAATCTTTGGAGGGAGTTGAAATTCAATGTTGCCCAGCAACAGCCCCAAAACCTGAGAGATCTGGAGAAGATCTGTATGGAGGAGTGGGCCAAAACCCCTGCTGCAGTGTGGGCAAACTTGGTCAAGAACTAAAAGAAACATCTAACCTCTGTAATTACAAATAAAGGTTCCTGTACCAAATATTTAGTTCTGTTTTTCTATTGTATCATATACTTATTTCATGCAATAAAATGCAAATTAATTATGTAAACATCATACAATGTGATTTTCTGTTTTTTATTTTTAGATTCTATGTCTCACAGTTGAAGTGTGCCTACAATAAAAATTCCAGACCTCTTTGTTCATTGTAAGTGGGAAAACTTGCATAATCGGCAGTGTATCAAATACTTATCTTCCCCACTGTATATATAGCATGCTCCATCATGAATAAATAAGTAACAGTTTGAGAAGTCCAGCTCACATGCTTATATTACTGTGAATATGTTTTAATGCAATAAAGAGGACACTTTGTAATTTTAAAGAAGTGCTGAAGTGCGTCGTGAATCATGTTCTGGAGTATTACTGTACTGTTAGATAGTTTTGATTAATGAGACCAAGTAATTATTATCCTGTACAAATCACACAAGGGAAATGTAGTAATTTTCTGTTTTTTGGCGGACAACCCTGAAAAAGGTAGCTAGAAATTTACAGCAATGACTCATTGCCAAATGTTAGCACTAAAATAATACAAATGAAAATAAAAAATTGCATATTTTTTAAATAATAATTATTATAAATATTAATATTATGTAAAAACATTTTCCAAGAAAACACACTGATCTGTCCAGCCCTTAGGTTGTTATAACATGACTCTGTGAGCAATAGTTTTACCAGGGAATGTTATAACCTGGGGACATATCTGTTCAGACTACAGCTAAGGTTCTGATTAGAGAAAGTTGTAAATATCACTATTTGCACCAAAAATGCATCGCAGAAGAACAGAAAATCCTTGTCAAAAACTATGACACTAAGGCTATAATTGTTAGAAACAAGATAAGTGATGGATTACTGGGAGAATCTGTCAACAGGATGTCATCCCTCCTCCCAAACCATTTACATGGGCATGTAAGTCTATCACAGACAAGTCCAGGAATACCTTTTCTCATACAGTATGTTCCTCCATTAATGAGATCAGCATTTGAAAGAATACACAGATGAGGCTTTTGGTGTGTGGAAGCTTTTTCCAAGCCTCTGTTACTTCAACTCTAGTCTCTGCCCATTTTCAAGCCAATGAGCTTTTAGGTCAAGCAGAAGGAGCTGTCACGCCGCCGCTGCCTCCCGCTGTACCCTGCAATACTTACGTGTCCTTGGCGTCCCAGCGCGGCTCTGCTGCTGCGGCGGTCTCCTCCCAGCGCTCGCTCCTGGTCTCAGCTGATTGTCGGGTGCGCACGCATGCTGGGTTTCGTTCTGCGCATGCGCACCTCTAGGTCCTACAAGCGCTTCCTGCACTGTCCTCTCTATGATCTTGGAGGACTTTCTCCACCCGGAAGTAAGTCGGAGCACTGCTATATCTTCCTGTCTGTTTCCTCTTCCTGTGTCTGATGATCATTTGTATTTCTTCAAGTGCTCTTGGCCGTCCGTGTACCTTGTATATCTTCTTGTTTCCCTGATCTTGTTCTTGTTGTTTCTCTCAGCAGTGCTAGCGCCAGTTCCGTCATCCATCCCTGCCGCTCCTGTTCCACTGCAGTCATTTTGTTCCAAGCTGTCCTTGGGCCTCTGCTGGTTCCATGTCCCTGTCATCCCAGTTCCCCTGCAGTCCTCGTGTTCCAGCTGTCCTTGTGTCTCTACTGGTACCGTGTCCCTGCTAGTCTTAGTCTCCCTGCAGTCCTAGTGTTCCTGTTTTTTTAGTGCTCTTCTGTTCTGGTTCCCTGTGGCATCCCGTCTTCCCTGTGTCCTTGCCTCTTTCACTAGGTTCAGGCTTCCTTCTGTTTCTCCGGTCCCTTGTCCTCCTATCCCTCTGTCTCTTTGGTCCTCCAGCTTCCGTGGCGATAGTCCCTCACGTTCCTGCCCCTTACGCTCCCTGTATAGGGGGTGGTCCACCTGGTCAGCTCGTCCGTGAGGGGATCGTCGTCACGGTCTAGAGGGTCCACCTATTTTATCTGAGATTCCTCACAGGAGCAGCATTAAGATAGGAATAGAGCTGGAGTGACAGAGTCTTGGGAAGAACTTGCACACACCAAAAGCACTTAAGGCCGATTTGTATATTGAAATGCTAATTTCTCAGTAATGGAGAAACAGACTGGCCATATGAAGGTTTTGCTTAATTTGACTTTGTAAGAAGTACGTGCACATAGAAATAGTTTTGGGGCATGAAATCCAGCTAACAGATTCCCTTTAAAGCTCTGTAAGAGAGAAAAAAATAATGTCTCTCAGTTATGTGATTAAGCTTATTGGATTGAAGGGTTGACAATGTGTAAATCCAAAATTATTTCCCACCTCAACCTTATAAATCCTTTTGGGACTGTTGAGGGATATGTTAGATTCTAGTGACCTTGCTGATGCTATGGTTCATTGCGAAAATGCTGTGTCTAGGGTATCCATTAGCTGAATTGGGCTGATGCTCACTTAATTTCCACTTTAGTGCCTGAATCTTGCAGTCTTGTACATGTTGTATGTTACAGGTACGTTGAAGGACGTAGTTAGTATAGCCAGATCCTCAGTTGAGAAAGGTGGTGATTTTAAAACGTTAGTGGTAAGTAGTGATCCTTTGTGTAAAAAATTGTCACAACACAGACAGCATGATTTTCCACTCTTTGAGGTCTCAACCAATGAAGGCCAAACCAATAGATCTGCAGTAACAGTAAGTGACTAAAGATACTTTTTGCGCAAAATTTTTTTACTGCTTTTCAATCAGAATTTTGTCAAGATGCTCAATAACATCTGGATCATGTCTCGTCTCAGAACCACACAAGTATTAATTAGTTTTCTTCCAGCCTGCTTTAATGGATTAAGAAGTATATTTATGAATCAGGGTCAGTGACATTTTAGGGTTATCTAGGACTTTAGGAAAAGGGTTTTTAGATAGGTCATCAGTATTCGACCAGTAAGGGGCCTCATTCTCCGCATGCTCATTGAATTGTTCAGCAGTTTAAAGTTCTTGAGAAGTTCCCACAAATGACCTTAATCATTTACTGGGTACAATGAATTGTAGTACCACACCCAGTTGCTATTGAAAATACTGAGGTTTGCCTGGTAAATAATATTAAGACCCCTCAAACAACTAATCTGTAGTTATGATAAAATTAGACCCCCATCAACTTAACGTTGATAGTGTATCTTATGAATAAGCCATCAATTTTAAATTCCTGGATAACCCATTTGATTATCAACCATATGTTTTCTTTTTGTGTCTCCATTTACCATTATTATTTTAACATTAATAGCGCATTTTTGTTTTTTTATTGTTCCAAAAGGTAAAATTTCTGGCACATTTTCAGGTAGTCTTGTGAACAGGTTATTACTTATAGACTATGATTCATTGATGGGTGATGTTGGGTGAAGTCTCATATTGCTGATCACTGCATTATTCCATGTGAATTTCATGAAAGATCTTTTTGTTCTAGATGCTGATTGGCTAAATCTGTATTTTAAACTGCACCCGTGCAATTTAGGAAACTTTAAAATGCTGGTACAATTAGCACATTTTGTCCTGCACTTTATTAGCAAAATAAAATTTATGTTACATGGAACTTGTTTTTCTTTAAAACTTTAAATCTGCTTAGTAGGTCTAGGGGGACTGATTAGATCCTTTATGACTGGGCTATTTTCCATTTTTTTCAATTTCATTTTTTTCTTCCCTTGATCTAAGAGCCATGACTTTTTTTATTTTTACATCCACACAACTGTGTGAGGGTTTGGTTTTGTGGGACTAGTCGTATTTTTGAATAACACAATTACTTTTATTATGGAAAGCGGGAAAAATATTCCAAGTGTTTTTAAATGGCAAAATAACAATTCTACAATTGTTTTTCAAGTTTACCTTGTTCAATATATGATAAAACTGACCTAGAGCTGTGATTCTCCTGGACAGTACGATTATGCAGATACCACACATGCATAGTCATGACAAACATGAAGGTATTAAGCAGACCCCCGACTGTAATCACAACCCATCGGCACCCCACGATCACTTTACCGGTGCAACAATGGGCACATGGAATAACATGACCTCCTGCCGGCATGCGTTAAATTCTGCTGTCAGAGATAGAGAGCAGAATTTAATAGCAGGCTGTTGAAGGCAGATGATAGCTGAATAATTCAGTCATCATCTGCCGGAAAAATAGAGGGCTCAGCTTGTGAGCCCACATCAATGTCAGGGACCTGACATATGATGCAACCGTAAATGTATGTCGAGAAGGGGTTAAAGGGAATCTCTCATGTATGAATCCGAGCCTGGCTGCACAATTTCAGCCAGGTATATTGCTTACGGAAGTGCTCGAGAGTTTCAGATAAAATATTTGAAGATTTTCCTAGCGCAATGCATTGCCAGGTCTCTCCTTCGAGTGTACATATGAAGAGGGTGGGGGAGATTAATTCTGCACATGGTTTGAGCAGCTTGAATTGCCTGACAGATTGCCTTTACGATCTCTGAATGAAATATATGTCAGACACACATCACACACCTACTAATATCACTTTCCCCAATTTTGAGCTATTTACAGTCACAATACATTTTTAAAGTTTAGAGCAAAAATATTATTTTGGTTTTAGCGATATGATTTAGGCAGCAGGTGAGTTACGTGATACATACTTAGATTGCATTGTATTTCACATTATTTTTATGTATCTTCAATGTAGTTTAGTTTATGCATTAGTTTAGATTATACCTTTCCATAATGACAATTATAGCATATAAAGGAGATCACACAAGGACCTTTTGTTTTTCAGTGTAATTTCCATATTAATGACTTGGCACCAAGTCTAAGATGAGATGAGATGAAGAGGTGGAGCACAGCTTTAAATTTGCTGGTTTTGCACATTGATTACATAAAAAAAGTAGCCTGGAGATCTCTTCTGGGATATGTTTACTAATTTATACATAAAAGGATTTCATAACCCCAAAGCTAAGTGAAGTAATATCTCATCGCATTCTTTTTTTTCCTATTCATGTAAAGGTGTGTCCCAATTTATCAACCCAATATGCAGCTAAACTAAAAGATGAGCTGCCAGGCATGCCAAACCTGCCAAGCCCATGATTAAAGTAAATTGATTTTCTGATTCCCTAGGCAGCCAAACCCACTTATCAGATAGTATAAAAGGTAGCACAACGACCTCTCTGCACAGAGGGGTTCAGACTCCTTCCCTCTGACTTCTGCTTTTGTGGATCAGCTTATTCATTTCTTCCATTTTTCTTTATCGCAAAAATTTACCAAAATGAGTAGGGGCCAGTCATTTGGTAGTATGTCTATGTCAGGTGGCAGGAATTTCACAGCTGCTTCTCTTGGAGGCGGCGGTGGTGGTGGTGGTGGAGGTGGTGGAGTAAGAACTAGCTTTAGCTCAGCTTCTGTGTCAAAAGGAATGGGAGGTGGAGGTGGTGGTGGTGGTGGTGGCCGTTCTGGTGGCTTTGGTTCTAGAAGTTGTTATTCTCTTGGGGGAAACAAGAGAATATCTATTAGTGCTAGTTCTCGTGCTGGTGGTGGTGGTGGTGGCTATGGATCTGGTGGTGGAGCAGGTGGAGGAGCTGGAGGATTTGGTGGTGGAATGGGAGGTGGAGGAGGATTTGGTGGTGGAATGGGAGGTGGAGGAGGTTTTGGTGGTGGAATGGGAGGTGGAGGATTTGGAGGACCTGGCGGAGGCTTCCCAGATGGAGGTTTTGGTGGCCCAAATTTTCCTGTCTGCCCACCTGGTGGAATTCAACAAGTAACCATTAACCAGAGCTTATTAGCTCCTCTGAATTTGGAAATTGACCCTACTATTCAAAAAGTGAGAACAGAAGAAAGGGAACAGATAAAGACCCTCAACAATAAATTTGCCTCCTTTATTGACAAGGTAACGTAATCTAATTTGTTGACTGACTGATTTTGGCTTTGTATTCATACTATATGGAAGTTTTACAGTTACATTACATTTTTGCTATATTGTTGTATATTATAGGTTAGGTTTTTGGAGCAACAAAATCAGGTTCTAAAGACAAAGTGGAGCTTCTTACAGGAACAAGGGCAAAAAGGGGGAACAAAGAGAAACAACATTGACCCTCTTTTTGAGGCTTACATCAGCAACCTGAGGCGTCAACTAGACTCATTACTTAATGATAAAACTCGTCTTGATGGAGAACTGAGGAACATGCAAGACTTAGTAGAAGATTACAAAAACAAGTATGAATCATCTGCTTACATATATAGTCTGTTAATAATGCAAATATATCCTACTCTGCTATATTTGTACTGCAAATATGACTTAATAATGGTTTGGTAATAGAAATGTGACAATAATGTTCTAGGCCTAGTAGGGTAAGTGCTAATATTTGTATCACTGATACTTACTGAACATTCAAAAGGTAATTCCCAATATAGTAAGTTATCCCCTATCTGTCGGATAAGGGCTAACTTACTTATCTCTTAGGGTTTGACCATTGTGCACCCCAAAAATTCAGAGAATAGGGCACTTGAACCCAGGAACTGGTCTGTGCCGAGCCTCATCTTGGATGGAGATGTCCAAGAACATAGCTGTCTAAGTATAAAACAATGTATTTTTCTTTTATAAGGACCAGTTTGTGCTCTGGAAATATGCGATTGTTTATTTAGTGTTAACATATGGAGCTTACATTATTATTATCATTATTCTGTTTTGTAAGATATCGAAGTGAAGGTACTTAGACATGCATTGGTAGTATTGGCAATCTAAGATGTAGACTGGAGGGCGTCATTACCACCTGTCCATTAGAGTGATCACCTCTGTGCTATATAGTGTCTAAATATATTTGATCACATAGATTGCATGCATTATTAAAATAGCCAAAATCTGCAATAGACCCTAAGCATAGTATTGGAACAATATATATATATATATATATATATATATATATATATATATATATATATATATATATATATATATTGCTGTACTTCATGCTTGCAAATGTCAAAGGTGTGTATCACTTTCTGTTCTTAGTATTGAGTGATACATTGGATGGGTTTATATTAGGTTTCTTTAATAAAGTATTGCCTTTTAAGTAAAAAAAAGTCTAGTCCAGTAGTATCTGTAGCTTTCGCCAGCAGTTCAAAGACAATGAATGGAGCACAGGTCAAGCATGCGCACTTCCGCTTGAATCAAACTCTACAGATACCATTTCAGCAACAGGTTGAACTCTATGGACTAATGTCTACTATCAACCTTAAAACTATAAAACTATGAAACTTGGGATCTCTGGGGATCTTAAGAGTGAGACCCCAGCTATCAGTAAGTTAACTCCTATCCATAGGGAATAACTAGAGGCATTGGGAATAATTCTTTAAGCAAAGTTCTCCAAGTAAATAGGATTGTGTAACTAATAACAATGTATGTTTTTCTGTGGTGCCTTTAATTTAATCTGTCTGATGAATGTTATATATCTAGAATGTAGAGCTATTACTTTTTTATTAGTATGTTAAATTATTAGTAAATAATTTTATACTAGTTGATTGTTATCTACTAGTGATGAGCGAGTATGCTTATTACTCGAGTTTTTCGAGCATGCTCAGGTGTTCTCCGAGTATCTTGGGTGTGCTTGTATATTATGTTTGAGTCCCTGCAGCTGCATGATTTGTGGCTGCTAGACAGCCTGAATACATTTGGGGAATCCCTAAAAAACAGGCAATCACTGCATGTGTTCAGGCTGTCCAGCTGCCCCAAACCATGCAGCTGCGGGGACTCAAACATAATCTAAGAGCTCTAAGAGCACGCCCAAGATACTAGGAGAACACCCGAACATGCTCGGGAATCTCGAGTAACGAGTATACTCACTCATCACTATTATCTACTCTGCTACTCATACGTATAGGAAAGCAATGCCATCTAATGATTAACATTGCATTAAAGTCCTGTAGACACAATAGATGCAATACACATTACATTTTTGTTTTGTTTTCTGCTAGATATGAAGATGAGATCAACAAGCGCACAACTGCCGAAAATGAATTTGTGGTCCTCAAGAAGGTAACTATTGACAAAACTGCAATAAATGAAAGGAGTCAAATATGTTTTTTTTATCTATCATCTATCTATCTATCTATCTATCTATCTATCTATCTATCTATCTATCTATCTATTATATCTATCTATCTATCTATCTATCTATTATATCTATCAATCTATCTATCTATCTATCTATCTATCTATCTATCTATCTATCTATCTATTATATCTATCTATCTATCTATCTATCTATCTATCTATCTATCTATCTATCTATGGAAATTAATATCATGTAATTTTGAACCATCATGATTGCATTTCTCCTATTGATGTCTCATTAGGTCTGCTCATTGTGTACTGACTCATTCTGGTAAACTATTTTTTAGGATGTGGATGCTGCATACATGAACAAGGTGGAGATGGAGAGCAAAGTAGATCTTTTGACTGATGAGATCAACTTCCTAAGAACACTCTATGAAACGGTAAAAGTCTCACTTGTAGTTATAACTGAGTCAATGCAAAAAATCAAAAAAAATAAGCTGATCGAAGGGTACCAGACTCCAATGATCATAAATGATTAAAATTAGGAAAAAAGGCACCGTTAAAATAGGATAACTTTCCGGTTACATCCTGTTATTATTAACATCTATTTTACAAAACTATGGTCCTTTGAATGTTCCAATAAATAGGGTAGAAGGAAGGAATCTGCATCATTCTGGGGCCATGTTGTATCCTGTTTTAATAGCAAAGTTTCCCAATGAAAAATAAATACATTTCAACTGGATGCTAAAACATCATGAGAAAATTGAATTATTGCATGGGAGCAAGACTAGAAGCAATCATTTTCTCTGCAGTGCCTCCACAGGTCAAAGGAAACATTGCACCGTTCTTACTTTAATAACGGGGCTGTCTGTAGTGCATGAACATGTTGGGTCCTCCAGAGTTAAAGGCGCTGTTAGTAGCTAGACTTTACCCAAACTAGATGAGGGTCCTGAATATGGAATCGCAATCTATACATTTTGTAATCCTCAATTCAACAATGAATTTTCTAAACTGCACAGCTCCTTAAAGATTATATAAGTTTTGAACACAACACAAAGTAATTTAAACCTGAGCATTTTGTACAAATGTAATTCTGAAGGAATTGACCAAGCTTGTCAACTGCATATTCATTATTTGTTACCTAGCTAGGTTTAATAAAGATATTGAATTTTTTCTTCGATGACGGCTAAGCTGCTGTATTTAAATTGCAGGAAATGAGTGATCTTCAAGGCCAGATTTCAGATACTTCAGTCATTCTTTCCATGGACAACAACAGAGCTCTAGACCTTGATGGCCTCATTGCCGAGGTTAAGGCTCAGTATGAAGATATCGCACAGAAGAGCAGAGCAGAGGCCGAAAATGCATATGCTATGAAGGTAATAACAGTGTCATGTTTGTAATGGAAGATATTTTAACCAGAAATGGAATTTTCTATAGGGCTTCACTATCTAAATGATGAATCCTGCTGTAATTAGGGAGTGGCGAGTGCCAATATTAACAAGGTATTAGATATTGAAGATACTAGTGCAGAATTCAGTCGATCAACCATTGTAACGTGAATTCTTTTTACTGAGTACCACTATGGCTAATTGACCAAATATGATACCTGGTCATAAATGGGCTATTTTATATCAGCAGCCTTTCTATGAGTTATGAATATGGCTTTTAAAAATCCAAGTGATGTTGTAAATGCTTCTAATGATGTTTCCTACTACCTATTGATGCTGTACAACGTGTTGAACACATGGTATGACCACCATTGTAAAGGAATTCATGCAATGTCTCTATGTTCCACTATAGTTCCAACAGCTACAAGAGACAGCAGGTCAACATGGTAACAGTCTGAAATCCAGCAAGAGCGAAATATCTGATCTGAACCGTATGATTCAAAGATTGAAGGCTGAAATCGAAAGCGTGAAGAAACAGGTACACTCATCCAAAACATTCCATTTTGAGCTAGATTTACAGTCCTCAATATGGAATATAGAGGAACTTCATTTTCAATATACTAGGCTAGTACCTTTTTCATGGGCACACTCGCAAATCACATGCTACTAGTTTAATTAATTCTCATCTATTGTTTTTCTACAACCTCACTAGTCTCAAACAAGGGATTAAATTGTCTTTGGTGCTTGCGTAATGGTGCAAACTGTAAGTGATTGATACCTACATCATATTTTCATTTAGTTTTTCACTAAAACAAACAAGATTTTAATTACCTATTTTCAAATACTAATTTTAATTAACTTATATTATAGGTCATTCACCCCCACACAACACAGGTTTCAACTATATAATTAAGAATATATGTTTCCTCATATATTTTTGTATGTATATCCATAAATCCAAGGTCAACGCTTCAAGTTCATACTACAGACACTTCTCTGACACTCGGCCGAGACACAAGTCACATGGCTATTGGCTTTGCAGGCCCAATGGTACTTTGCTTTCTAAACGCTTATATTTTCAGATCTTTTGTGCCACATAATTATTAACAATATCCAAAAGTATTTGAAGAGCATTAGATAAGAAACCATGAGCCTGATATATTGTAATTATGTGATAAGTAGAGATCCTACTGCTAAGACTCCCACTCAGTTTCCGACTGGTTCACCAAGTGAATCCCCTAGTGGGCCTCTATGCAGAAGAAACAGGAAAAGGGTGAAACTTTGTCAAAGGAGCACCGAAAGGAAACTCTGACACGAGAATGGGGTAAAGCCACAACGCGTTTCAACGGAAGTACCGTCTTCATCAGGTGGACATTTCAAAATGTCCACCTGCTGAAGACGGTACTTCTGTTGAAACGCGTCGTGGCTTAACCCCATTTTGGTGTCAGAGTTTCCTTTTGCCGCTCCTTTGACCGAGTTTCACCCTTTTTCTGTTTCTGTCCTACTTCGGAGGTGTTCAGCTGGAGCTGCGGGGGGACTGGGCGCCCTCCCCTCACTAGGGCTACCTATCCAGCGCTCCTAAAGAATCCGCTTTTTACTGACTTTGTCTATGCAGAAGAAAGGCATTTAACGCCAATCACAAATTGCTTTTGGACCAATACATTGATTCACTATGCAGAGACATACGCAGCATTTTTTCATTCATTCAACAAACTACCTAGTTTAATATTGTATAAAAGCAGAGGTAATTTTATGAAAGACGGTAATGTAATATTTTGCATGAAGCTAAACAATGAACCCCAAGAGTCAATATTTCTGGTGGGCCCTTGCCATCTTAATCCAACACTGTTCCCACCTATCAGGAACATTGAGAGTATATGACATAGATGACCATTTTTATCTAACAAGGACGCCAGTGTTTGGCTCCTTTGGAAGTGGTTTAGTGGAGAAATGGCTTTGCATGTGAGCACCACTGAAGAATATAGGACTTGTGGAAATAGCCTGTGGATATGCCACTAATCTTGTAGAACTTTTCTATAAGATGGCTAAATATAATGGAAATCATCAAACCTATATCCCATCTAACTATATACTATGACCATTATCTAGTTAATTACCGTACATAGGCTTCTGTAGAAATATATCGTGATATAACTATTTTTCTTGTTTTCAGTGTGCTAATCTGCAAGCAGCAATCGCAGAAGCTGAAGAACGCGGTGAGCTTGCCATTAAAGATGCCCAGAAAAAGCTTGATGAACTTCAAGCAGCTCTTAAAAAGGCAAAGGAAGATTTAGCTAAGCAGTTGCGTGAGTACCAGGAGCTGATGAATGTGAAGCTGGCCCTGGATATTGAGATTGCTACCTACAGAGCACTACTGGAAGGAGAAGAATGCAGGTATGTCATGGACTTCTATTTTCTTACTCATAGCACAAACTTATCGCAATTCTACAAATATGAAATGTTGGAGTCTTGCTATAGATTATAATAACAGATTACCCAGAGGGTAAATGGACCCAACTTAAGGGATAAAACTTGACTTTTATTGTAATTAATTAATATGGTCTAACAGAGAAAAATTAAAATTAGGTGTTATTGCTGTGTAGCATTTCTTTGGAACTGCTCGACGGGGTATCACTCTTCTAAGGCTAATATATCTCCTACCTAGATAAATGGCTGCAGTCCACTAGCTAGGATAGCTTTTCTCAGAACAATTATAGATGTCAGTTGCAAAACCACTAATAAGACTGATTAAAACTCACTCATAGCCAAATCAAGTTTTAATCACATTATCCCTGTTAGTATGATTTCTCATCCCTAAAGAGTTTGGGTAGACACCTGGTTTTCTACTGCTATATATTATAACACTCTCAAATGCTCTATTTGTCACATTGTGACACTTTGGGTCATTTGATGACTCCACTTAGCTCCAAATACTGATGAATTGCCAAAATACATTAGATTGTCCTAGTCATAAATGAGTGCTTGAGTGATCACCATCTAAATATCTCCTAAACTAGACCCCCTGTAGACTCTGACTGAAATATGTCAGTAAATTGTCTACAGGGAACGAAATGCCAAATTTTGTAAAGTATCTAATTTGTTATTCATTTAATTTAATTACAGGATGTCGGGAGAAATTACTAATCCTGTGAATATATGTAAGTAAACCAGAATCTTTTTCTTCATGCTTTTGGTGCAATTTATAGCCATTCACTTCTAATATGAGCATTTCTTACAGCTGTGGTCAGCGGCTCTACTTCATACAGCATGGGAGGAGGCGGATCAGGAGCAGGAGGTGGATTTGGAGCCGGCGGCGGTGGATTTGGAGCCAGTGGCGGTGGTGGATATGGTGGAGGTGGATTTGGAGCTGGAGGAGGAGGAGGATATGGAGCAGGAGGTGGTGGATTTGGAGGAGGAGCTGGAGGATACGGAGGAGGGGGAATGGATTTTGGAGCTGGGGGAGGTAGGGAATATGGAGGAGGATATTCTATGGGTGGTGGAGGTGGCGGAGGAGATTATGGTTTTGGAGGTGGTGCCTCTAGCTCTTCAAGCAGGCAAGGTATGACAATTGTCTCCAAAACATCCTCTTCCTCATCAACCAGAAAAATAAATTAAGCCTACCATTACCCCATCAAGTTTCTTTTCTATCTGCTAGGGTATGTCCTTCTCTCCTACATGCCTCACCTCATTCAAACAGCAATGTCATGAATTCAATGTAATTGCAAACCAAGTAAATTATGACTATGACAATTCATCGTATTCTATAAGAAGCTGGTGCAGATCTCTCTATGTCCAGCGGTGAATGTCACCTCTCCAGTTCTAGACTAATCAATGATAATTTTTAGAACTCCCCACTTTATTAAGCACAAGCTGATCCACAATTGTAATATTACCATATAACCAGGTGGCATATATATATATATATATATATATATATATATATATATATATATATATATGCAATGGATGTATTAACTGTCAAGAAGTCAAGAAACCAAAAAACCTAAAAATCCTGTTATGAGATTACATAGCATCAGTGAAGTACTTTTCTCTCCCATGTCACAATTTTGAGGTCTAAGAAAGTGTATTTTTCAAAACCACCATTCTGAATATTGATGGCCATAAATCTCCAGTGACCACCGGTTCTCTAGTTTGAGGACATTGCCTAAGATTGGTTTCATATGTCCGACATTTGCAGTCCAAGTACAGACCACAATGTCCGGATCGGCATTGGGTCTCCTGACTTTTACGCAAGAGTCTCATATATGCCTATGAAACTATTGAGATTTCGTCAGGAGACCCCTGAACATCGGATGTGTGAAACTGGCCGCTCTTCATATCTAAACTTCTTAAAGCTCTTTGAAAGTGACATGAGGAAGGAGGAGCGCATTGGAATTAACTGTAGTCACATGTAAATTCTCAGATTTTTAGTGTTGTCGAGCTATACGTCCAGAAAAAAATAGTCAGGCTGAATATTAATTAAAAAAGGTATTGTCTAAAGTCATGTGTGCAAAGTAGGTTTGATAAATACGTATGTTCCGTGAAATTCTCTGCGCATGTTATATTTTGTATATGGCACTTTATGCTTGTATCACTGTACTATTTTTACTTATGATGCCTGCTCCAGATACAACGTCAATTCAATGTAGTTGATTGTTAACCTCCTATCAAGCTATATTGTTTGTCTAATAAATTGCATTCATGATAACACACGATAAGTGTTTGAATTTGAATTTATTTTCCAATTATAAGTAATAACAGAAGATGACAGTAATTATCTAATTGCTGATTACTTAAAGGACTATACCACCCAGAGGTGTAAGTCATACTGCACCGCAGGATAAATCACACAATCATGCCCGAATGTACCCTGTGTTTTCTTTTTCCTTAAGGCAGCCATGCCCTATTTGCAAAGGCATTGGTAGGCTTTTCTAAGGAAAAGATTCAATTCCCTGGCTTACACCTGTCCTAAGTCCTTTGGCTAAGGCAGAACCGCACATACTCCCACAAGTTGAATACCTTTCTGCCACTCCACTCTCCATCTAGATGGTACGATTGAAGGCCAATGGTCTGGTTGTAATCTTGTGACATACAGAGACATATGATGGAAACATTTCCTAAATTCCACTACAAATACAATACTTATACTAAACTGCTGATTGCATCATTGTATGCAATAGTAGAAAGGGATTGCATCAGTGTGTCATTACTTTTCCCTGGAGGCTTTAACTTTTCATTACCAACCTAAGCCTCCCAAATGGTATGCATTACAGATTCTGGTTCATACAGTTAGTGCCAGGGGTGGGTATATCATTGGTACAGCCTGTGCAGCCACACAGTGGCCCAAGAGATAAGGGACCCATATCCTTCTTCAAAACAGGTGAAATTGTGCATTATGATGAACTATTGGACTGCAAAAAGGCCCATATATACGTCTGTTGCCCAGGGATACTCTTTTGGCTGTGTCTGCCAGTGGTTAGCAGAAATCTACTGGACATTAATAAAGTAATTTCCTACTTAGAAAATATATACAACAATAAAAAGAAAGCCTAGCACTTCCGGCACAAATCTTCTTAAATCTGAGAAATCTATGCATCCTAGTGTCCCCTCTACTCTTCTATATCTCGCTATAAGACAAATTACTGCAGCAGGAGCCTCCCCCCCTTTGCCTTGTCTTCCGTGGGATAAACTGATAAAAGGTCCTTTCTCCTTAGCTAAGTCCACGCAATTTTGAAAAGAAGTTTAACCCCTGATCTCTGCAGAATTTCTACAAAACTGTTTAATGAACATATTAAAAAAAATTTGAGTGAGAAATAATGGGAATTGACACAACTAAAATGGGCAACACCTGCCCGGATCACAGAAATAATGCACTTATCAGGATGCAGCAAACCCATGTAATGAAGATGCAAGTATATAGTGCTGGGCAGCCCACCTAGTCTAACAGTATGGACGTCATTAATAGGTCATAAACCAGACATTGTGCACTACCTGTGTAGGACCAGCACCCTATACAAGCCTTTTTTGTGCAATTTCAATATGAAGCAATCACCCTCTCCATGATCTAGTAGATTGTGAGTGGTTGTATCAGCAGTATTCTGCACCTGTGTTGCCGCCATCTTTGTTATATGGGTGTACTGCATCCTGATAGTGTATTAGTTCTGTGACATGAGAAGGTAACTACAGTTGCCCTTCTGCTGTGTAAATTCTTGAATGTTTGTTAATTTTAATTCCTCTTTCTGTGGCCTTGTTTTTAACCCCTTACCGACCTTGGACGGCTGACACTTACCGACCTTAGACATACTGAGTACATCCAGGCTATTTTGCGCACACGGAGACTGTTCGTGTTCAGAGGCTGTTCAGGCTAATTCTGACAGCTGAAACCCGCCCCCACCGCTCCCGGCACTTTAACCCCCTAAATACTGCTTTTTCTTGCGATTGCAGCCTTTAGCAGGCGTGCAGAGGGAGGGAGACACCTCTGCACTCTGATCGACACCCCGGCGACAACATAGCTTGGGCCCAATCCTTGCCATGGGGAACCGATATCATCGATGTGCAACAAACTGGTCACTAAAATGGCAGTTTGCAATTCACTCAGTAACATCCACTACCGCTTGTTTATGGAAAAAACCCATGGAGTCAAAATTGTAACTACACCTCTAGATAAATTCCAAAAAGGGTGTAATTTTCAAAATAAGGTCACTAGAGGGGGGATTCTGCTCTTCTAGCACTTAGGGGCTCTGTATATGGAGTCTGCAAACTATTCTAGGAAAACCTGCGCTCCAGGATGCAAATAGCGCTTTGTCCCACCTGAGTCTCTCCGTATGGTTAAGCAGTACTGTGCTTCCACATATTTGTATATTCAGCAGAAATTGTTGAACAAATTTTGGTGCCACTTCTCTCCTTGTGAAAATGTAAACTCTGGGACTAAAACATTTTTTTTTCTGGCATATACTGTATGTAATTTTTGTTTCTTCTCAGCCCAATGGTATAAAATTCTGTGACTCACCAGTGGTGTTAATATGATCACTGCACCCTTAGATTAATTTACTGAGTAGTTTGTAAAATGGGGTCGCTTATGAGGAGTTCTGCTGTTCTGGCATCTCAGGGGATCTCCCAGTTGTTCGTTGTACCCTCGAACTATAACAGTAAAATCTATAATATGGCGCTCCTTCCATTCTGAGCTTTGCACTGTGCCTGAAAAATATTTCCCTTTTACATATAGGGTATTGACGCACTGAGGAGAAATGTTTACAACAAACTAAGGTTCATTTTTTCCTATTAGCCCTTAGAAAAATTAAAAACTTGAGGCCAAAACATCAGTTTAGCGGAAAAAATGTACCGTATTTTCCGGCGTATAAGACGACTTTTTAACCCCCGAAAATCTTCTTAAAAGTCGGGGGTCGTCTTATACGCCGGGAATCGTCGTGTACGCCGGTGTATATGGTGGGTGGGGAGGGGGAGTGATCCTGATGACGAGGGGGCGTCTCACAGGAAAGTGAGTAATCCCCATTACCTTATCCTAGCGGTGCAGCGTGGGGGTGTCAGTGCTGGGAGCGGCGGCGGCTGCTGTGTTCTGGTGCGGCGGCTCCTCTTCTGTGTGGGGCCTCTGTGCTGTGAGGTGGCGGCGGCAGCGGCGTATCTTTATCCAGTTGGGGCTCCTCCGGCATCTCCTTAGCCCTGGAGGCCCCGCCGCAACTCCATCGGTGCAATGTGGTGGCCTCCGGGAAAATGGCCGCTGCTCAGATTCAGATCTCGTGTCCCGAGATTTCGGGACGAGATCTGAATCTGAGCAGCGGCCATTTTCCCGGAGGCCACCGCATCGCACCTATTGAGCTGCCTCCGGGAAAATGGCCGCTGCATTGCACCGATGGAGTTGCGGCGGGGCCTCCAGGGCTAAGGAGATGCCGGAGGAGCCCCAACTGGATAAAGATATGCCGCCGCCACCGCCACCGCACAGCACAGAGGCCCCACACAGAAGAGGAGCCGCCGCACCAGAGCACAGCAGCCGCCGCACCAGAGCACAGCAGCCGCCACCGCCACTCCCAGCACTGAGACCCCCACGCTGCACCGCTACGATAAGGTAATGGGGGATACTCACTTTCCTGTGAGACGCCCCCTCGTCATCAGGATCACTCCCCCCCCCCCCCAAAAGGCACATATTCACCGGCCCTATAAGACGACATAGGGTGTATAAGAAGACCCCCGACTTTTAAGAAGATTTTATATTTTAACTGGTAAAGTTGGGGGGTCGTCTTATACGCCCAGTCGTCTTATACGCCGGAAAATACGGTAAGTATTCTTTATTCACTGCTCATTAGTATACAAATCTGTGAGGCACATGTGGTGTTAATATGATCACTGCAAGTCTAGATGAATTCATTGAAGTGTGTAGTTTGTAAAATGAGGTCATATATGGGGTGTTTCTTCTGTTCTGGCACCTCAAGGGCTCTGCCAATGTGACATGGCACCTTCAAACCATTTCAGCAAAATCTGAATTCCAATATGGCGCTTCTTCCCTTCTGAGCTTTGCACTGTGTCTCAAAAGTATTTTTTGACCACATATTGGGTATCTGTGTACTCAGGAGTAATTGCTCAAAACATTTTGGGGTCCATTTTCTTCTGCTGACCTTGTGAAAATAAACGATTTGGGGCTAAAACAACAGTTATGTGGGATTTTTTTTCCATTTTTACAGATCAACATTGCAAAATTCTGTGAAGCATGTGGGGGTTCAGGGTGTTCACTACACATATAGATAAACTCCTTGAGGGGTATCGTTTCCAAAATAAGGTCACTTGTGGGGGTTTTACACTGTTTAGGCACACCAGGGTCTCTCCAAACATAACATGACGCCAGCACAATTCCATAAAAGCCTGATGTCTGAAATGTCACTCCTTCCTTTATTTTGAGCCCTGACATGCACTCAAAACTACTGAGAAGAACCTTGGGGTTCAAGGTATTCTCAAGATAAGTTCATTGGGGGTTTAATTTCGAAAATGGTGTCACTTGTGGGGGGTTTCTACTGTTTAGGCACATCAGGGGCTCTCCAAACGGGACATGGTGTCCGCTAATTATTACAGCAAATTTTGCTTTCAAAACTTAAGATGGTGCTCTTTCCCTTCCAAGCCCTGCTATGCACCCAAAAAGTAGTTTTCATCCATATAATGGTTAGCATCGTATTCAAGAGATATTGCACAAGAAATTATATGGTGCCATTTTTCATGTTACTCTTATGAAAATGCAGCATTTGGAGCCAAGGTAACATTTTTGTGAGAAAAATGTGATTTGCTCAATGCTATAAACTTCTGTGAAGCACCTGAGGGTTAAAAGTGCTCACCACACATCTAGATAAGTTCCCTGAGGAATATAGCTTCCAAAATGGTGTCACTTGTGGGGGGGTTTCCACGGTTCAGGCACATCAGGTTCTCTACAAACGTGACATGGCATCCGATAAATATTCCAGCAAATTTTGCATTCAAAAGTCAAATGGTACGCCTTCGCTTCTGAGCCATGCCATGCACCCAAACAGTGACTTTCCCTTACTTATGGGGTATCAGTAGCCTCAGGAGAAATTGCACAAAACCATTTCTGGTCCATTTCTTCCTGTTACAATTGTGAAAAAAAAAACAAATTGGGTGTAAAGATACATTTTTATGAAAAAAATGTAAATGTTTATTTTTTCCTTCCACATTGTAAAAATTCCTGTGAAGGTTTAATAAACTTCTTGAATATGGTTTTGAGCACCTTAATGGGTAGAGTTTTTAGAATGGTGTCACTTTTGGGTATTTTCTGTCATATAGACCCCTCAAAGTCACTTCAAATGTAATGTGGTCCCTAAAAAAATGGTTTTGTAAATTTTGTTGAAAAAAAGAGAAATTGCTGATCACCTTTTAACCCTTATACCTTTCTAACTGCAAAAAATTATGTTTTAAAAAGTATGCTGATGTAGAGTAAACATGTGGGAAATGTTATTTATTTATTAACTATTTTGTGTGACATATCTCTCTGATTTAAGGACATAAAAATTAAAAGTTTGCAAATTTCAACATTTTCAAAATTTTTGCCAAATTTCCATGTTTTTTCCACAAATATATGCAAAGTCATATTAAAATTGTTTTACCACTATCATGATGTACAATATGTCAAGAGAAAGCAGTCTTAGGCTATGTGCACACGTTCAGGATTTTTTGCGGTTTTTTTTGCGTTTTTCGCAATAAAAACGCTTAAAAAACACATACATATGCATCCCATCATTTATAATGCATTCCGCAATTTTTGTCCATATATGTTGCACTTTTTCCGCGAAAAAAATGCATTGCATTGGATGTCACTAATAGGCTGTAAGCCAGGCATTGTGCACTACCTGTGTGTGACTAGTGCCCTATGCAAGCCTTTTTTGTGGAATTTCAATACTAAGCAATCACAAATGTAAATGGCAAAAGACTCAACTAGAAGAGTAACAAGTGCCAAGAGTCATCAAGATGCAATTCACAATGAAATAACATGCTGCAGCACTAGAATTTTTAATGTTAATGTTCATTTTCACTGGACTTTGGCTAGATTGCTGTCTTTAAATCACAGCTTATAGCCTAGACCATGCTGCATGATCTGATTGTATAATGCAAGTTTCTAAAAACATTTATTTTTAGTTTATTATAGTAACATATTAATATATGTAGGTAGATTAGATGGTGGAAAAGTCAGATACTTAATGCTTAAGCTGACCATGCACATTGGATAACGGTTATTTATCTACGAGCTATCTCTCCAAACTACCCATACACAGGAACACTCAGCTCAGTAAATCCTGTGCCATATGGGGAGAGCGGAGTAAACAATTGCCAGAATAATCTGTCAGCATCTTATTGGCCACAAAACAAAAGGATCCGCAATTGATTAATAACTGCCCGATCCATATCCTGAGATAGGATGCTCCCATACACACTGGATGGTCAGTTTATCCCGCTGAGATTGGTAGGTTCTGACAACTTTTCTATAAAATGTATGGGGGTCTTAAGGTTAAAGGGACATTTTACTACTGAGATATTGAAAGCCATTCCTGAGGATTGTTTATCAATACGGAAGTCGTATCAATGGAAGTCTTTAAGCAGAAGCTGGACAGACATCTGTCTGAGATGGTTTAGTGAATCCTGTAGGGCAGAGGTGTCAAACTGCATTCCTCGAGGGCCGCCAACAGGTCATGTTTTCAGGATTTCCTTAGCATTCCACAAGGTGCTGGAATCATTCTGTGCAGGTGATTAAATTATCACCTGTGCAATACAAGGAAATCCTGAAAACATGACCTGTTGGCGGCCCTCGAGGAATGCAGTTTGACACCTCTGCTGTAGGGGATCCAATGGGTCTGTATTTATTTATTTATTTATTTTTAAACAGGATTGGTGGAGGCAGTGAGGAGTGTTGGGTTATCGTGGAGTTAGCAATGATTGTATAAGATAGCAGGAACGCAGGATGCAGTGACGAGCAGGAGGCAGAACAAGAGTTAACGGATTTATTACAAGGATTACTCCACGCAGGGAGAGAAAGGGTTAAGGGGGAAATAAACTTGGGTTTGGTATCATGGTAGGAACAAATGGTTAGGAAACTGGTAAACTTATCAGTCTGATGGTTTCCGGGCTGTGGAAGTTTGAAATCCCACGGTGGCGCCGTAGGTGACTTTTGAAGTCTCTGGCCTGTTCTTGGAGGAAAGGTGAAGCACTGTCTCCTGACGGAAATGGCATATCCTGGCTCACTCAGGTGAGGTAGCGGGTTACCGGGGCGATGTCCATTAAGTGTCGCAGTCTCTGCCTCCACTGGAAGATGTCTCTGAACAACGCTGGTGCTGGGGATGTAGTTACCCGGTTCTCGACAATCTGCCTGGTCAGGTTTAGGCTGCACACTCATAGCTGGTAGTGGAGCGGTGCAGATCAGAGCTCTGGTAGTAAGCCTGGACAGAGCCACCACCTCAAGTCCCTCATGGTCAGTGTGCACAAAGTTTGAGGTACTGCAGCACGGGCCTGTTTTGTTGCATAGACCCACAGAGAGGAAGTCAACCTTCTCCTGCTGTGCGCTCCATCTTCCCGCCAAGTGTCCCGCTTTCCCGCACACCGCCCCTTTTATACCTGACACCCCCCTACAGTTGAGTTCAAAGGTCTGTCCAGGTTGTAAAATTTTCCCTCCAGCAACAATGGTGACAGCCCCGATAGTTCCAGAACTGGCACGAGAGAAGCATCACCGGCTCAGTCCATCTTCCTACAATTGTACGGCGGTATATACAGATATTCCATGCATTGTAATTCGGAGGTGGATATGCCATACTCTCGCTAATAGTTTTCTTAGAACTAATTATTGTGAACAGCCTGTGGCCTCCTTGGTTGATCGTCATTGTCCGGACGATAGGTGCCAGCCGAGAGCTCTTCTACGCAAAGATCACAGCGGGTGATTCTGCGTGACTCACAGCCTGTGACCTCTGTGATTATTGGATGGCCAATAAAATGTTGGCCATAGAAATGCAGCCTTTCCACCTTGCAGATACAGACAGTTTCCAAAAGCTGATGGCCGTGGCAGTACCATTTGTAGTAGTCACCATTACTTCTCTAAGAAAGATGTGCCTGCGGTACACTAGCATGTCGCAGACAACATCACCCATTCCCTGAAAAATTCTATGCCTGCCAGGGTGCATTTCAACACTGACACCTGGACAATCAAGAATGGACAGGGAAAGTACATCTTGCTGACTAGGCACTGGGTGACTCTGGTGGCTGTGGGGGCAGTCAGGGAAGGGGCTGCTCCACAACTCTTGAAATCCCCAAGGCTTGCAGGGCACTCGGGGATGGAGAACTAAACTAACCACTACACACCGTAAGAAGGATAACTAAACTACTAGACAACAGGGTGAAATAAACTAATAAATATCTAAATAAAGTTAGCTAACTAAGGCACTACACACCATAAAATGGAGAAATAAACTACTAGACAAAAGAGGTTAGAGAACTAAACTACTAAACAGCTAGGGTTGGAGAACGAAACAAATACACACCAGAACATGGAGAATTAAAATAATAAACAAGATTTGTTGGAGAACTAAACTTCTAAACAGCTTGGGTTGGAGAACCAAACTACTACACACCAGGGGATGGAGAACTAAAGCACTAGACAGTGGTGTCACTAGACACTCCATTCGTGGAATCCCCAAGGCTTGCGGGACAAACCTCTGTATCTAATAAAAATAATAACAATCATAATCTTTATTTATATAGTGCCAACATATTCCACAGTGCTTTACTATTCAACAGTGCATGTGCAACAGTCATAGCAACCTTAACGATAATACAATAATTGATGCAAAGATAATGATAACCCTGCCCATAAGAGCTTACAATTTGCAGTGAGTTGATGAGGACAAAGTACAGGTGCTTATTTACAATGATGGTCCAGCGATCTTGAGGAAATGGGGGATAGATTAAGGTTGCATGAGCTGGTCACCAGACAATATTTGTGGTGATTTTGGGAGCCAGGGAGTTTGATAGAGGATTATGATTAGAGAATGGACTATATATAAAAGGACTTTGATTAGGGAACGAGATAGGCCACCCTAAAGAGATGTGTGTAAGTTGTGGTTTGTCCTAGTTTCTTGGGGTACAATAGTCAAGAGGATTAGTGCAACTCGTGAGAAGTCTTGGAGCTGGGAGTGGGAGGTACAAATTAGTGTGGATGCTAGTCGAAAGTTGCTTGCTGAGCGTAATTAGTGGGTATGCTGATAAACAAAAATGAGGGAGGAGATGTAGGGGGGTGCCACACTGTGGAGAGCTTTATGGGTGAGAACAAGCAGTTTAAATTGAATCCTATAATGTATGGGCAGCCAGTGCAATGACCGGCATAGAGCGGAGGCATCCAAGTACTGATTAGCCAGATAAATGACCCTGGCTGCTGCATTAAGGATGGACTGGAGAGGGGAAAGTTAGGTGAGGGGGAAGCCCTCTAATACTTCCTCCAGTGCTTCTGCCTCCTCCACCTCCTCTAGAGCTTCCACCTGCACCCTCAACCCCTGCCTTAATGAGACACATTTGCCAACACTGCAGATAGAATACCCATCTGGTGGCTGCAGGGGCAGGGAAGGTGCCGCTACCCAAGTCTTTTTTTTTACTGTGGACGAGCCTTGGATACAGCATAATCTGAGCACAAAAGAATTACAACCTCAGATGTGGCCAAATTTTTGGAGCACGGTAGTAACAGAACAAATTCATATTTTATCATGTGTACCCCTGTATGGATAACAATATCTGCACCAAAGAATAAAAAGATGAAATGTAGCCTGCTTTGGGTAGCACAATAGTAAGAAAACCAATGTTGATTTTATCATGTGTAGGAGAACAATATCAGCACCCAAAAATTTCAAACTGACATCTAATGTTAAAAACAGAAGAAAGTATTGTTTACTGTGGATGAGGCCTGGATACAATAGAGTATATGCTCAAAATAATTTCAATTTCATATCTAGCTTGCTGTATCACGTTTGTCACAGAAAAAAAAAAAATTTTGTTCACTCTGCATGAGCTCTGCGCACAACTGAATTTCATGACTGCAAAATGAGAAGGTGGGATATAGCATGCTGTATCACTTTTGTAACAGAATTTTTTTTTTTTTACTCTGCACACAGTTGAATTTTACCACCACTAAATGACATGTTTAGCAAGAGAAAAAAATTGCTTTGTTTTTATACTGTGCAATAGCTGTGCAAAAAGATTAATGTCACTGCCAATAAATGATAAGGTGAGATATGGCGTGCTGAATCACGTTAGCAACTGCAAAAGATATTTTTTTTACTGTGCAACACCTCTGCACACAGAACAATTTCACCGCAACTAAATGACAAGGTGGGATATGGCATGCTGTATCACGTTTAGCAAACAAAAAAAAGGCTGTTTAACTTTGCAACAGCTGTGCAGAAAGATGAATTTCACCGCCACTAAATGACAAGGTGAGATATGGTGTGCTGAATCACGTTTGCAACTGCAATTTTTTTTTGTGCAACAGCTTTGCACACAAAACAATTTCACTGCCACTAAACGTCAAGGTGGGATATGGCGTGATGTGTCATGTTTAGCAACTAAGAAAATTAGATTTTGAAAGGTCTACTCATGAATGGAGCAGAAAAGAAGCAGTTCTTAGCGCCGGCGGTAGCCAGATATACTGTATAGAGTTGAGCAGCGTAACAGTACAGCTCCATCAACTGTGTAGTGTCTGCTCCTGGGTACTGCAGATCAGCTCCTAATTCATTTAATCTTCAATGCATCGGTCGGAACATCTAATCTGTATGAGAAGTTTAAGTAGTAGCTGAACTGTCAACCTCAAGAGGGTACGGATGGCATTTCATGGTTTACTATCACACCATATCATTTAGAGTTACACCTCTGCTGCTGGCAATCCAAAAAAAGTTAATTACTCTGAAAGAAGTGCGTGCACATTCCACACAGTGTGTAAATACTTCTACTATCTTGAATATCTGCTTTATAAAAGAATGACAAATGCATTCAGTTTTTTGCATCTTCGAATTGTTGTAATAGTTGGGAGGGTTGAACCTTCAGATAGAAATAGTTTTCCAATCAACTTGATATAATGTTGATATTAATTGACACTTTATCGCTGCTCCCAACAGTACATATAGCACACCTCTAAATATAATACTGCAAAAACATGATTCTTTATTACAATCTTCTATCAGACCGACAGGTACAACACTGATTAGCTGCATTCAAAGAATAAACAACAATTAAATTCAGTGACTCACAGTATTCTTTCCTTAGGCCGGGGTCACACTTGCATATGGCATCTGATGAGAGAGCATCAGATGGATATGCTAATGACTCTTGGCTCTGCTACAAGCGGGAGCCGAGTGTCATGCGTCTGTGCTCCGAGCCTCTCACACAGATAGAATTGGAGCACATCTGCGGAGGAGGCGGAGAAACTAATTTCTCCATCTTCTCCATTGCCGGCGTCGGCGTATATCGCACCGCACTCGGATGATGTCCGCGGGATGTCCGATGTGTCACTAGCACTCTTAGACTTATATGGCTGCGAGTGAGTCAGGACTCGGCCAAGTGTCGGTCACAATCTCAGCATGCTGCAATTTTACTCGCATGTACAATACGGCAGAGGAAAAAAAAATGATGGGAGCTGCCCCATAGATGAATACTGGTCTGAGTGCTATGCGATGTTTTATCGCATAGCACTCGTCCGTATTCCTCTCACGTGTGACCCCGGCCTTAGTCTTTCACTTTCCCTGTACTGCCTAACTGGCTCAGACCAGCAGCAAGGTTTCTGCTGGCTAAAGGTACCGTCACATTAAGTGACGCTGCAGCGATATCGACAACGATGCCGATCGCTGCAGCGTCGCTGTGTGGTCGCTGGAGAGCTGTCACACAGACCGCTCTCTAGCGACCAACGATGCCGAAGTCCCCTGGTAACCAGGGTAAACATCGGGTTACTAAGCGCAGGGCCGCGCTTAGTAACCCGATGTTTACCATGGTTACCAGTGTAAATGTAAAAAAACCCAAACACTGCATACTTCCATTCTGGTGCCTGTCGCGTCCGCTTCCCTGCACTGTGTAAGCGCCGGCCCTAAAGCACAGCGGTGACGTCACCGCTGTGCTTTGCCTTACAGCCGGCACTGACACATTCAGTGCAGGAAGCTCTGAGCAGCAGAGCGGACTTCGGGGGACGTGACAGACATCAGAAGGTGAGTATGTACTGTTTTTTTTTTTACTTTTACAATGGTAACCAGGGTAAATATCGGGTTACTAAGCGCGGCCCTGCGCTTAGTAACCCGATATTTACCCTGGTTACCATTGTAAAACATTGCTGGCATCGTTGCTTTTGGTGTCAAACACGACGATACACGCCGATCTGACGACCAAATAAAGTTCTGGACTTTCAGCAACGACCAGCGATATCACAGCAGGTTCCAGATCGCTGCTGCGTGTGAAACACAACGATATCGCTATCCAGGACGCTGCAACGTCACGGATCGCTATCGTTATCATTGCAAACTCGCTTAGTGTGAAGGTACCTTAAGACATTACCCTCAGATTTATCTAAACCACCATTTAAAGGTAATCTGTCAGCAGCTTTTTGCCATCTAATCTGAAATCAGCATAATGTAGAGACAGAGTCAGTGATTCCGGCCTCCCTTCTTATGTTCTCGCACCTTTCCAATCTATTCTAAGCTCTGCTGCCCAACTAATGCACTTATCCCCCCACTATTCCCTGGCCTCTCCCCTCTGCCAATCTCTTCTGCAGAAATAACACCAATCCACCAAACCGCTGCACGACCAGCTCTCCCCTCACATTCTCTGTCCTCACCTATCCCTTGTAGATTGTGGGCAGGGTCCTCTCTCCTCCTGTACCAGTCAGTGACATATTAAGATTACTGTACTCATTTTTATTATGTATACCCCTCCTCACATGTATAGCGCCATGGAATAAATGTCGCTATAACAATAAATAATAATAATATCAGCACGTGAAATACTATTGTGAAACTGCTTCTACCAGAGCTATTGCACATTCACACATGAGGAACATACCGCTGTCATCTACTCTCGTCCTCCTCTCATCTATTGCTTGGAGATATCTACATTTCTCCAATCCCTTTCTTTTTTTTATCTCATTGCAGAAAAACATGGCAGCTGTCCTCCAAAAACAGCCATACATCTATTGTCCCAAAGAACAAATGGTCTGAATTGAGAGTGGAGTAAGTTGTATCTCATGCGAGCTCATGTCCACCCAACATCACAGTATCTATGGACATGCCACCAATACCTGTGCACAGCACTGTCCTTCTGCAATCTTTTAGAGTGCCCTTGGGCTTCCAGAGGTGTGACTGCAACCTTTCCTGTAGCTATGTCACCATGGAAGCTCATAGTTATACTACCAGTTCAACCACTTTAGTAACGATTTTATGCATAGAAAACCTATTACCTTTATTTGCAAACATTTTCTTTTTGCTTTTCAACATAAGTATAGTTATTATGCCATATACCGGTAATCACTTAGAATTACAGAAAAAATCCGACATCTGTAGGGTAAATTTCCATTCCATGGCCTTGAATCTCATATTTATAATCGTCTTTTCCACTTTATAAGTTCCTTTCAATGAGAATTTCACATAGACTGCATAATTATGTAGCAAAACCACAGATCATTCGGCCTCATTGTTCTGTATGAATGCAGTGTAGACTGTTAAATGATGTTGGATTGGTGAGAATGAATATTAGGGCTCTCTCACACCACCGTATTATTGGTCTGAGTACAATCCGACAAAACACTTCGACCAATTTTATTCTGTGGGGCCGCAAAACCGAACCAGTCCAAGGAAAAAATCTCAGCATGTGTGACTTTGAGCGGATATTTGTACTCGGCCATGCAAGTCTGTGGCAGTGTGGGAATCATTGGACTGCACTTGGATGACATCTGATGAGTTTGATCAGATAATCGTCCCGATTCTCTCGCATGTCATGTGACTCTAGCCTTGAGACTTATATTGTGGTTAGTGTGTCATAATTCATTATTCAGACTCTTTATTTGCATTTTTATCTGAAATCTCTAAGACTGGACCTTGATATCGTATTTGCTGGTGGGCTATATTCTCTGCTACTTTAGTAGGACCTTGGTATTTCTATAACTGGCCTAGGGAGCAAATTAAATGTTTGCTGCAGGCAAAGAAATGCCTCACCGTGACTATACTGTATGTTCGCACATTTCTGACAAATTTTCCATAGGCAACAATGCTCTTAAAACATGTCTGGTATGAAGCCTGCAATTGGTCCATCTAATAGTCCATTGTCTTCTGCACAACCTTGAAACAGGTAGAGCTACAATGAATGTCACTTGTCACAATTAGCAATTATTTTTATGCTTTTTCAGGAACTCTAAATTATGTAAGTTTGCAGCAGCAATTTTTCAGAAGCCTTCAAGCTAAACAACATACTTGCTTTCAAGTAAGTTTAACAGGTCGAGAACAACATATTTCTCCAAGGCCGAAATGTAAATTGATCTGTCTCAAAAAAGTGACCAAGCCCAGATTTTGGCAAATATAAGCAAAAGAGAAGCCAAGTCAGTGCCCTTGTTCATTCGCAGAACTTGTCACCAACCTCTCTTCTCCTTCGTCCTCAAGTGCCATCTTCTACAATGAGTCGGAGTCAACGCGTTTCAAGCTCATTTGGAGCATCTTCGAAAGGCTTTAGCTCAGCCTCTGTAGGGGGTGGTGGCAACAGGATCGGCTTCAACTCTTCTGCTCCACGTGTTGGATCAAGTTTTCGTGCTGCATCTAGCGGAGGGTTTGGTGGTGCATCTAGCGGAGGGTTTGGTGCTGCATCTAGTGGAGGGTTTGGTGGTGCTTCATCAGGTGGAGGGTTTGGTAGCCGAAGTCTTCTTAACTTTGGTGCTGGCAACAGTAAGATATCCGGTGCTGGTGCTGGTTTTGGATTTGGCAGCTCAGGAGCAGGCGGAGGAGGCAGAGGATATGGTGGTTCTGGAGGTGCCTTACCATCTCCAGGCATTGTAAATGTGACCGTCAACCAAAGTCTCTTAGCTCCACTCTCTTTAGAAATTGATCCAAACATTTCAGTAGTCAAACAAGAAGAAAGAGAACAGATTAAGACCCTGAATAACAAGTTTGCATCTTTTATTGACAAGGTATAATATTTATCACATTTCTATTCTATATGAATAATGTCGTAGATAATATTTTAGCAACTTCCAGAGATAGTAGATTACAGAGTATAATAATGCTATTGATTTCTTATATGTGCTAAACATAACATGAATATCACTGTGGGCATGCTTTGATGTTGATGTTGTTATGGTGGTGATCTACTGGTACAGTGTAATACAATCCATTTGACTTACTGTATTAGTGTAGACAAGCCATATGCACTATGTTATGTGTCTTGTTATCTTTTCATAGGTTCGATTCCTTGAGCAGCAGAACAAAGTTCTTGAGACCAAATGGAACCTGCTGCAACAACAAGGTGGCCAAAGCGGTTTGAGTGGTCAAAAAAGTAACCTTGATGCTCTCTTTAATGCTTACATTAATTCATTGAAGAGTCAATTGGATGGCTTACAGAGTAACAAAGGTCGTCTTGAGTCAGAGCTGCACAATGAACAAGATCGGGTTGAGGAGTTTAAACGCAGGTATGTTAATAAGACTCCTACAAGGAGCTTTTCAGCTGATAAAGATTTATCTAGGAGGTGTGGGCCCATCTTCAGGCTTTGTATATCATATCTGTTAAATACATTGCACGGATAGATTAAAGAAACCTGACGTTCGTATCTCTCATGTCTCACTCAAAGGTCTAAGTAATGACAGTCCTCACGCTAAGAACCTGTGGTCATTGGGCTTGCAGATTTAAACGGGTTTACTTCAAAAGTTATTTTCATGGCATGCCAAAGCAGTTTGATGGTTTTGAGGTCTGACCTCCGGAAATACTACTAATTCCTGACAAGTCCTTAATGTAACTCTCATTCATTTCAATGGAAAGCTCAACCCTTTTTGAGATTGGACTCCTGCCAATCAAATGTTTCTGATCTGTCTGATCTTGTTCCTCATGACTGTAAAACAAAGGGAAAGGAAAAATTGAGGGTCATCACATTCTCTCCTCCTGTTTTAGGTTATTTCTCAACATAACGTCTGCAATTTAGTCTGTTATTGACCTAATTAGTAATAACTTTGAGAAAAAATGTATTGCTATCATTTTATTTAATTAATTAATTAATTTATTTATTTCAGTAGTAAATGGTTTTAGCAATTTGGAGTTTCTTTGCATATTAAAACTATTTTAGGATTCCCCATGTGGGTGTGGTCAATACCTTAAGATTATAATAATTGATGGAATTATAATTTGTTGTATGTCGCTAGGATAAATGTATATATGTATATATTTCTTTATACCAAAAACTTGGAATTATTTTTTTCATTAGGTACGAGGATGAAATTAACCTCAGAGCTGCAGCAGAGAATGAATTTGTGGTACTCAAAAAGGTAAGGACGTCATGTCAAGTCACCCAAGAAATGCTAATGTGCATTACAAACACATGCCCTAATATATAAAAGTAATCTTTACGCAGACAATGTCTTTTTTTGTGGGGTGTTAGCATGAAACAATATATAATGAATTTGTCCAAAGGACTACTAGATTCTTTTTCACAGGAATGCATTGATGCTTGGGCTGGGTATCTTCACCCCCAATATTACTGGGGCCTTATTTATCAAGAGTTAATCTGATCTATTGGTTCTCCATCTCTAGTGGTCTCGCTGCCATCCCAGAGAGCACCAAGTCCTATTACCCATATATTTCAGTTATATATTAGAAAATGAATGTAAATTTAATTTAATGAAGGTTACATATTAATTACTTGCCATTTTGTCTACTGACTTACCGTAATTAAATTTTTAATACAGAGTCATTATAATTTCTCTGTCTTCTTAATTTGTAGGATGTTGATGCAGCCTATCTAGGCAAGGTAGAGCTGGAAGCTAGAGTCAATGCACTGAATGATGAGATCGCCTTCCTGAGAGCGCTGTATGAACAGGTATCTAAGAGCCTGAGTGGTAAAGCTGTAACTCAAACGCTAAATTATATAGAAAACAATTCATGTACAACAATAGGCAGCAAGACTATGACAATGAAATTGTTTTACTATTGTTCTCATCATTTTCAACTTTTACTTTTAATTTGCAGGAACTTGGTGACATTAAGCAGGCAGTGTCCGACACCTCTGTCATTCTATCAATGGACAACAATAGGTCCCTGAACCTTGATGACATCATCGCTGAAGTGAAGGGTCAGTATGATGACCTGGCAAACAAGAGCAAAGCTGAAGCAGAAGATGCCTACAAGAACAAGGTTAGAACTGTGCATTACAGAAAAAAAGAGAGAAACGAAAAATGCTTGTGTCATTTGTTTCACATTTCCTGTATATTTGATATTATGTTCAGCTCTGGTTACTTGATTGTAATCAGTGGTGTGACTTCAATCTCATGGACCCTAATGCAAAATCTCTAAAGAGGCCCCTAACTATCATGGGACTTTAATTGTATTGGTCGTCTGCTTTAGACCGAAGGGAGTTTTTGGGCCCACCTAGTCTCCAGGTTGCGATTGTATCCCCTGTACCTATTATAATTATACTTCTGATTGTAATACAGTGAATGTCAATGGCCTCCAGCTATCATTCAGCCAACAGCTATCTTCCATGACTTCCCCATAACATGATCACTTGGTGCAGCTGAGCTCTCCAGAATTTTTTATGAGACATCTGCTGCCGTAGTGCTGGGCAGCGGTGATCTGGTTTGTTAGGGTCCGCTCACTAAAAAGAGCCGGCTTTGGACCTCAAATATATACCTATTAAATGGTAGATAAATACATAATTCAGTTAAAAGCATTGCAGTCTTATACAATGGAAACCCCCGCTATCTACAACCTACAGATGACTAGTCAGTTTTCAGGCATTGTGAGAGGGATTTTTTGGCCACATCGGTGGCCAAATCCCACAATTTATCCTGAACGAAAATGCAGGTGGCTCACAATGGTGACTCCGATTGTTCACAGAAGGGAGCCAACTCTTTCATACCAGACTACTTTTCCAGTGGCTCATCTCCTGGACAACAAAAGGATGGGTTAATTATATTCAACAGGGTGAATTCTTCTTTCCTCCAAAACCATCTGTTGGGAAACAGTCAGAAGGCCCTCATACATGTTAGACTGTCACGGATCCCACCTACATGGAGGGTTTGGAAAATTTTAATTTAATGTCTATGGGAATCTTTAGACATTACTGTTCATCAACTCTCATTTGGCTTCCCTATAGTTATGTAGTTAATAGGGGGCTATCCTTGACTTTATTAGGGGGCCCTTTAAATTCTTAAATTTTTCTTTTGGGAACTGCAAAAATCAGGAATTGCAGTCATTTCTCTTTTTCTAATTTTTATCGCTTTACTGCTTTTTCAACAGTTCCAACAATTGCAAAATGTAGCCGGTCAGCAGGGTGATGAAGTAAAGAACACCAAGAATGAAATTTCACAACTTAACAGACAAATCCAGAGACTTAAAGCAGAAATTGAAAATGTGAAGAAACAGGTAATTTTCTCTTTTTAGTTAGCAAGAGCGCAATAAATGCTTACTTTCCTTGCCAGTTTTCTTACCTTGACCATAGTGCAAAACTGGCTCCATCTAACTATCTGTCAATCTATTGTACTTTTCTAGATTGCCAGCCTTGAATTAGCCGTTGCCGAGGCAGAGGAAAGAGGAGAGAGGGCTCTCAGTGATGCCAGGGGTAAGCTGGCAGAACTGGAGGCAGCATTGCAAAGACTGAAACAAGAGATGGCCCTTCAACTGCGTCAATACCAGGAGCTGATGAATGTCAAGCTGTCTTTGGATGTTGAAATTGCCACCTACAGGGCCCTGCTGGAGGGAGAGGAGAGCAGGCAAGTTATATTCCAACAATTAAATCCTTATTTATATGGCATTGCTCAATCCAAAATTAGGAAGGGCAACCCTACATGTAATCCTAACAGGATGATAATCATAATTTTCACATATAGAAAATAAATGTTTTCTTTTTTTTCTACAGGATCTCCGGAGAAATTGTTAATCCAGTCAGTGTCTGTAAGTATCTTGGTACCAAACTAAATATTGATAGACTAAAAGTATGCTTTGCACATAATTCAAGAGCTATTCCCAAGATAGTAAGTTATGCCAGAGGACAACTATGTTATTATTCCACCTTAAACAAGGAGGTCAATCAGTTAGTTGTAGCCATCTACTAGTTTCATGGATTCACTTTTCAGTGGAACCTGCAGGATATCAAAGCAAAATGTTCCGGTACTTTCTTTTGTAGTAAACTGATGTATATTGGTCAGATAGAAGCCAAAAAGAAATTATTGACTTATTTTTGCCTCCATTTGGCCCTATAGAGATGGATGATCTGGTATATGTTGGCAACTTTCCTGGCGTATACACTATGCATAGGAAAAAAATGCAGTATGACCCTATCAAAGACAACTTTAAGGGTTGACATTTTAGATACCGTAAATGTTGCCCAATTTTATGTTGATACTGCACTGGACAGTAGAATTAAATCTATAAACAAGACATATAACCTTTATTATCCAAAGTTAAAATAGAAAAATCCAACAATATCTTCTAATTCTTTCTGCAGCGGTTGTGAACTCCGCATCTGGTGGTGGTGGTGGTGGAAGTGGCTTCTCCTCTGGATATGGAGGAGGTGTTTCAATTTCTGGAGGTGGAAGTGGCTTCTCCTCTGGATATGGAGGAAGTATTTCAGGTTCCGGTGGTGGAAGTGGCTTCTCCTCTGGATATGGAGGAAGTGTTTCAAGTTCCGGTGCTGGAAGACAAGATTCCAAGCGTGCAGCAGTGAAGATCGTCTCCACAACCGAAAGCCTGAGAGCTTACCACGGATCTGATTACTGAATATGCAGTATTGGCCACATGAATGAGTGATTAATGTGCAGCATTCGCTCTGAAATCAGTATAATCCTATTTCCTGAGAATGTGTGCTGACATGTATTCTATGAATGAGGAGTAGGTACAAAACAGTTGCAACTGTCCTTACAAATTATGTAAAATACAAATCATATTAAAGGGATTGTTCACAATCAGAAAATCATGGCATCAGTTTTTTTTTTAAATAGGACCACACCTGTCTAGAAGTTGCATGCAGTATGCATTGTAGCTCAGCCCTATTCATTGGAGCTGAGCTACAATACAAGTCACAATCTGTGCTTTGTGATTAATCCTGGACCTAGGTTACATTACAATGATATGCAGTGGTTGCCATGGTTCCTAAGGAATAGCAACATTTGCTTTATAGAATTGTCTCAAAATATATATGTATTAAAAAACAACAACAAATATACTGCCATCACAAACCACTGAAAACATTTCAAGTATTTTTCAGCCTACTTCTCTTTTATAGAATAAGTACCTACAAGTTGGTTTTTGTGTGGTTGTGGGTTTTTACTGTATTTTGCAGTTTAAAGTACTCTCAAAAAAAATTCAGATCAGATGTCAAATGTCATCAAATGCTTATTTTTTATGTAAGAATGGAAATAAAGCACTTCCCTTAAATAATTGCCTTGTCTGTAAGTATTTTAATAAATAAAAAATCTAGAAGTAAATGATAAAAGTGGTGGTATTAAGGCTGGTATCATACTATATCTCTGTTCCTGACGTCAGGGGCTCCTGTTTGCATCCCAAAAGTGGGATTCAAATTTTATGTAAAAGAACCACTGACTTCAATTAGGCAAACAAAGTGCAAAAAAAAATAACTTTAGAATTCGTTTAACCTCCTTGATGTCTTTTTAGCCATCTTTGGTTATTTTGGTAAGTTTTCTAGAAAAAAATCAATGTAGTGCAAATATTACAGGGAGGACTATTGATCACTGCCTTCTAATCATATCCATTATTAGATGGCAGGCACTTGAGAGGTGGCTTTTAGCCAAGGATGGGATTTAACGTTTATTGTCTCCTATGAGGAGCTGATCAGTGAGGGAAGCCAGTAGCAACTAATTGTTAAGCCAAAAGTCATGCAGAGATTTGTAAGATGGTGGAGCTGAGCTGTAGCTAGACATTCTGTTACTTATCTGTCCTGGCTCCGATGCCAGGCTCGGTATCTTCCTTTCCTTGTGGCTGGATGTCTCTGTGCTTGTCCACACTGCTTTACTGTGATAACGTAGCATCCTTCTATGATGTTATCATCCATGGCCTTTTAATGCCCGCTCAGGTACCTGCTCATTGTCTGAGTTTTGAAGTTGTATCGTTCTCTGCTACCACATGTTTGTCAGGAGCTCAGCTTCATCTTTCACTTGGCTTAGGTATCTAATTGTATCCTTATCTACTCCTGACATCTATACAGGTTCCATCATTTGCTACTAAGCTCAGTCCAGCTTTTATAGGCATTGACCAATCCTATAGCTCTGCTGAATCAAGGTTCAAGATAATCAACTTATCTCAACTATTCTAGATGTTTTTCAAACCTTCATCTCTAGTATCAAGGTACTTGTTATTTATTTCACCTCTGCTAGCCACATATCAGTTTGCCTATAAGCCTCTGCTATTCCGGTGTGAACTGCACTTCGATTAGCAAGATGCTAGTTTATCTAAACATCTCTGCTATACCCCTGAGAACCATACACCTGCTGCAAGATGCTAGCTGGCCTACACATCTCTAATGTTCAGATACAATCTGCATATCTATCTCTGCTGCATCTAGTGCCTCCAGCTGCATTTGCCCATCTGCGGTTCTGCATGTCCTGCTGTACTGGTCTACACTGATCCATGTGGCACCTGGAAAGTCAAACTCTGCTGCATCATCATCTTTGGTCCTTGCTGCTCACCCTGACCTACTGTTTCGAGCATCCACCTCATCCAGTAAGTGCTTGACACTTCCCTCTTCTGAACCTAAGTTCACACAAACCTCCACCGACCTAACTCATCCTTGGTGAATTTGTATACATTTTTGTGCAGTTAGTTTTGATTCACATTGATACAAATAGTGTAGGTGTATCACACAGACAAATACTGCATTCTAATACATAAATAGTGCTGATATATAATGTACATAAATAGTGCAGCTATATAATACAGCTTTGGACAAAACCTTTGATTGACATAGATTTTGTTTTTCCACAAAGTTTGCTGCTTTAATGTTTTTACATCTTTTAGTCTGATGTTTCTATGGTTACTGGGGTACAATTATAAGAATTTCATATGTTTTTGAACTTTTGCTAATACATCAAGTTCTCAGTTCTCAAAGACTCAATATTTACAGTGTTGACCTTTATTTTTAAAGACTTCAGCACTTCGCCCTGGCATGTGGGATATCAGCTTCTGGCCAAGTCCTGACTTTTGACATCTCATTCTTTCCTAATCAGTTCTTGGAGTTTATCAAAATCTCTATGTTTTGTTTGGCCATCCACTTTTTAAGTATTGGCCATAAGTTTTCAATGAGATTGAAATCTGGGGAGTTTCCTGACAAGGTAGCCAAAATTCCAAGGTTTTGTTTACCGAGCCACTTAGTTATCACTTTTGCCTTGAGACTTGGTGATTCAGGATGGTGGAAAAAGCATTTTTCATCACCATATTTCTCCTGGGTTATAGGGAGACATTTCTCTTGGAGGATGGTTAACCAATTTTTTTTTTAAATGGCAGTGTGCTTAGCCAAAATTGTGAGGGACACCGTCAAAACATTCATATAGCACATACTATGTATCCAGGTTGGGAACATAACCAATTTAAAGGAGGTATCTGGGTCTTTTCAGAAAGCAAAAAATGTGTCTAATCACTAACAGGCAGGTAGTTGCAACTTGGCTGCCTGTTGTGAAAGGGGTTGTTCGATAGAGAGCAGTCATAGATCGCTTCTAACAGAGATTCAGTTCCCTTTGCTGACGAGATGGGCTGGAACTTCCAAACTCAGTCTGATTGACAGCCGGATCCCCCAGTTAGGCAGCAGGGATTTGGCTGTCAATCAGAATGACCTCGGAAGTCCTGACATGTCTGCAGAGCGGACCAGAAATGAAGTCTCTGCTCTGTAGACGTGATGTCAGCTGAGGCATCTCAATCCCCGGCATGAGCATCTTTGACCGCTCTGTACCAGGGAAGAACGGCACCAGACCAACAGGCAGGTAACCTGCAATTACCTGCCTGTGATTGTTTAGGTACATTTTTTGTTTTTTTGAAAAGTCCCAGATACCCACTTTAAGTGTTCACCCCTAACAATTTAAAAGAGTAAAGAGGTGAAGTACTCAAAAGTGTCAAAACGTATAAACCCACCACTGTTGGAGTAGACACAAACCACCGAACAGAATGCAAGAGTTTTTACTGAAATAGGATTAAAATAACCTTACATGCAAAATATCGTGGTCCAATAACGAGGAAGAAAAAAATGGAACGTTAATATTCAATCCCAAACACAGGAAAAGCAGGATTGCATCAATCTCATGTTACAAAAGTGCAAAGAGCAAGGGCCACAAGTCTATTGAAATCATATGATGCATATAATTTTTATTTCTGAAGACCCATGTGCATGCCTGTTCCAAAGAGATATATATAAGTTAATGCCAGTTGCTCAGCTTACTCATGATGTAAAAGGATAGATGTGCTCTCCAGGTTGCCCTGACTTGTGTTTCGCATACGTGCTTTCTCATGGGGATGTGCCTGCATGAGAATAGCCTGGATCCACATGGGTAACAGTGGATGAATATGACTTAGTTTATTATTTTAAAACTATCTGAGTTGAAATGTCCTTTACATTCACAATAGAATATTTGGCTGCACAGTGTCATGGCAGTGAAAGATTTGCAGAATATTTTACCTGTAACAGAATTACTCTGATAAAAAAGGTCAGATGAGGGACAAATAGGATTTTTGCCTCTAGCTTGATGAAGATAGCAGCTTGCAGGACAATAGCTGTAGGCCTCTCTTTCTCTGAAAAGCTCATCTGATTCTTTCAATATAGTCAATTTCTAATATGCTCATTTAGCAAAAAATATTAAAAATGTTTTAAAGTTATCATAAATATGGTAACTGATTGAATTAAAGCTTGCACAGTTGGTCAGGGCTGATGCCATAGGGAGGGCAGCAGTAGCAGTAGGCCCGGCCTCTGGTGGTCCACTATCCCTTTCTCACATAGGAAGACATCAGAATTTTTAATGACACATTACAGATGGTGGCTCAGTTACAGATTTGCATTGGGGTCCAAGAGCTTTAAGTTAAGCCTCTGCACTTTTTTATGCTTATTGCTGTGTGACTGCCCTAATAAATTTGTACAAGAAAATTTTATTGGAAGCCAACGAGCCAATCTGAGTAGTTTACAAAGACTGGTATATATATATATACGTAGGCCACTCATAGGGTTCATTCAGACATCAGGGATTTTCTCAGTCCGAATTTCCGCAGTGATTTGTATCAGAGTTTAATCAGATCTTCATCAGAGTTTGGTCATAGTTTCACCATTTTTTTACCGATTTGAAAAAAAAAAGTGTATCCATTTTCTCCTATCTATCAGTCCACGAAAAATGGAGAGCACACGGATGGCATCAGAATGCTGTCTGATTTTTTTTCACAGACTCATAAACTTTCATTGCCAAATTTGATCCAACACTTGGGTCAATATTAAACATATTTCCGTGATTTGTCACAGACTACTTGGTCCACAAAAAAATTCTGACATGTGATCAGCCGCGCAGACTATCACAGGTACGAATGCTATTTATGAAAAACACAGATAGCACTCGTACGTGAAAAACTAATGTGTGAATGAACCCTTGTTCCACTGGAGAATATTGCACCAAATTTACGAAGAAGCATTGGCAGATCTTAGACTGTCTGTATGCCAGAAATAGAAACTATTGTAGATTACACTGTGATTTTTGCCAATTTCTTGCCCAAGTAAGATCTTATTCACAAGTCAAATGTTTTCAGAGTTTCATCAGAGTTTGGCTTGTGTTTCGAGTGTGATCAGTTTTTCTTGTATGTAAAAAAAAATGTTTCCCCACCTACTTCTATCTATCTATATGAGTGCTGTCCGATTTTTTCACGGACCCATAGACTTGCACTGTCGATTTTGATCCAACATGCTGATCAATATTGGACATGTCTCTGCGATTTTGCACGGACCGGACATATGAACAGCCCCACAGACTATAAAAAGTGGAAACCACTTTTCCATGAAAACCACAGATAACACTCATACAAGAAAAACCAAAGTCTGAATGAACCTTTATACTAAATCTATAAGGTAGTCGGAAGCGGTGATCCTTCCCGCCATGCCCTTGCACAAAAAATGCAAAAAGTTTCAATATTTTTCTGTAAATATGAGAACATTTACAAAAAAATATCTCTTTGTGGGGAGTTTACTAAGACAAGAATTCATTACCGACTTCTAAACAGAAGCCCATTGGAGTAAAACAAGCCACATTTATGCCTCACAATATATTTTGTGCTATGTATTTGCAATAAACTGAAAATTGGTATCAATTGCCGCTATAAATTTACAGTAATTACTTATGTAAATGAAATGGACTCAGCCAGTCAAAACTGAATGAAAAAAATTGCAAATCTTTTTGTGCCCAAAAACTGGTGTTTAAGTCTAAGTAAATTCCCCACTGTCTGTTTAATTCTCTTTAAGAGTAACCCACACGGCTTCTTGGAAAGCAAATAAACTGTATTCAGGCTTGAGCATGTCTGTGCTGTAGCTATAGGTGGTGAAGTTGCACCTGGACCCTCTGTCAGATAAGACATCATAAGTGCTGTCAATGCAGATGGCTGTTGAGGGGTAGAATCTTTTTTTTCTTGCCCAGGAGCTTCAAGGTGTACTTCCGAGCCCAGGACCCCCAGTGCTGCAAGGCCGCAGTTCTATCCACTCAGTGACTGATGTCTTCGAGATATCAAATGGGATGATAGGCTGTAATGTCTCTACCTTCAGGTCAGATGGTGTCTTGTTCTTTTTTGAACATGGTGATGATACAATCTTTTATTACTGTGTCTATGTGGGAAATATTGGTTTGAAAGCGGCCGCTCGCATTCACAAGCCTTTTTAGTCCATAAGTAGATAACATTTCACTACACGCAGCAGATTCAGGCTCACACTCCCACCTGTGACATTCTTCATATGCTCATGTCATTATAAGATTGCTCAAAATCTGCTGCAGGGGGATTCTGCCTTTACAGAGTAAAAGTCACCAACTTCTCAATTCATGCCTAACGGCAAAACAAAAAACAGACAATCTAGCTTATAAATTCAAAATTTCAATTAGGCTTCTTTCACAAGTCATTTTTTGCAGCGTTTTGTTGCTTTTACTTTTTTGTTAAATGTCTTTTATACAAGTATTTTCTTGAGTTTTTAATTTAAACTTTTTTGGCATATTTTAAATCTTATAGAGGAGCCTTCAGGAAAAGTTCTGAAAAATGTTATACTTAAAGTACAAAGCTTCAAGAAAAAAAAATTCACCAAATGTTTACAGCAATACATTACTGTAATTATTTCACAAATGGCATAAAAAAATGTTGGAAAAATTCTGGCAAAAACCAAAGTGCTTTTCCTAAAAATGTTATGTGAGAAACGATTCTTAATATTCTACAATTTGTTTGTGCAGTTTCATAGCATTGTCATGCAATGACTTAAACCTTTGTCACCAATTTATTAAGCCTGGCATTTTGCTTGCCAATCTTGATGAAGAGTGTGCTGGACTAAGATGCAAGTGACTTTGCGCATCTTTCAATGCTGCAAGAATTGTACTCAGATAGAAGACAGGGGGGCAATATTCCATTCACCCCTTTTAGCATGTTAGACTGGCCGGATCAAGGAAATGTGGCTTCAGAGCTAACGAAAACTTTACTTTTTAATTTCTCATCTCCGTTGTGGAAACATTTGGTTGAAAAGGGGGCATCAGCAGAAGTGTGAGTCTGGGGGGCATTGAATTTTACCCCATCATGCAAGGGAAATGACAGAACATGGTCCCAGAAAACTTTAGAAGTGGCTTTTGTTTTGTGAGACGTGTACACACAGCTCTTCTCTTCTCACTGATCTTACTGATGGCATCTACTGAGACTACAAGCAGGGAGAGGGGGTAAAACAGAGCTGTGTGTCATTACATACACCTCTGTATTTGCAGCTCTCATTACACGGCACTGTCCCATGGGATTAGAGCTGCAGATGCAGAATGATACACTGACACACAGTTCTGCTACAGTCCCCTCAGCAGATTGTAATTACATTAGATGCTAGAAGTGAGGTCAATAAGGAGAGCAGGGCTGTGTGTCTTTACATGTGTCATACAGAGATATGCCATTCTCTGGGGGCATGTTCTTTATTCCCCACCTATATGTCATCTCCTACTTCTGATTGGGAAATGACATGCAGTGGAAAAAGTCAATGCCCCCAGAAACAAATCTCTGCTAAAGCCCTCTTCATCAAGGGGAAAATTAGAACCTAAACTTGACAAGCTAATATCTCTGCAGTGGAAATGTGAAGTTAAAAATTAATAGTTACATTTTATTCAACTCATCCATGATGTGGCTAGTTTAGCATGTTACAACTGTTGAAAGGTTCTGTTAAATCTACTGTTCACCAACCTCTCCATTGTAATAAATGTAATTTATGAAAACATTTTGTAATTTCATTAATTTCAATATAGAAGTGCTCTGCATGGAAAAAGATGTAAAATTGGACAATAAAATTAATTATATTCATTATGGCTAAACCCTATATTTTTTATCTATTCTGATGCCTATTATTAAATATTTGCTCTCATAAATGATTTATGATGTGAAACAAAATGTAATATTAGAGATGATGCTAACTGTTAACATTAGATTAAAGGGATCGTCAACGTTGGACAACTAATTTCTATAAGCATAGTAAGGTGCAGTAGGAATCCTCAAAAGTGACGTATTTAAATAGCCCAAGTGGAACTCATTGGACATTTATATATTGTTACTTTGTTGAAACAAAAATTGCAAATTCTGGAAATTATTAATTGCATTTTATTTCTATTATTTAGTTGCTAATTGTATTGTATCCAGAGTGATAAAGAACTACAGTTTATTGAGCGGAAATCCTCAATTTATTCCTTAAAATATTGCCTTTTTTCAGTAGATTTGAGCAGACGTTTGTCCACGTGCTGCACATGGTAACACAAAATATAGAAATACACCCGGGGGGCACAAAGTGTAATTTAAAATAATAATAACTGTAGGTTTTAAAAGCAAAGTGGTATCTGCCTCAAGCTTATTAACTTCGGCTCCTTGCCATAATTTTAGACGATACTATGATTTGCTATATTATTACTTTCAATAACTCACATTGCTCTCCACAGTGGTGTATCTGCCTTTCATTCAGTGATCCTCTCTGTCTACCGCTCAGTGTTCTGCCCATGATGTAAGACTAACTTCCTCCATAATGAAAATGTTTAACATCTTAAAACTTTTCTCATGCTGCACCAGTTCTCTGGAATACTTTACCACGATTAGAGTAATTTCTAAAAATAAAAGTTTTAGGTCTACCCTTTAAATAAGTCTATGCAGGTGTATCGCATTTCATAAATTGGCTCTGGTCCTTATGTCACTACCTTACTTAGATCCTCATCATTTAACAATATTACTTACACTCTTTGCACCTTTATATACTTTATACCTGGGCATACACCAATACTGGCTAGAAACTGGCTTATGTATCTCTATGTGTGCTAATCTATCAAGTATAGGATCATTGCAAAAAAAACAAGAACTTTTTACCTCCTGTTCCACCTTAATTCTTCATAGATTGTGGGCTATAAGGGTACTGTCACACAGTGCAATTACGATCGCTACGACGGTACGATTCGTGACGTTCTAGCGATATCGTTACGATATCGCAGTGTCTGACACGCAGCAGCGATCAGGGACCCTGCTGAGAATCGTACGTCGTAGCAGATCGTTTGAAACTTTCTTTCGTCGCTGGATCTCCCGCTGTCATCGCTGGATCGTTGTGTGTGACAGCGATCCAGCGATGCGTTCGCTGGTAACCAGGGTAAACATCGGGTTACTAAGCGCAGGGCCGAGCTTAGTAACCCGATGTTTACCGTGGTTACCAGCGTAAAAGTAAAAAAAAACAAACCGTACATACTCACCATCTGATGTCCGTCAGGTCCCTTGCAGTCTGCTTCCCGCTCTGACTGTGAGCGCTGGCCGGAAAGTGAGAGCAGATCACAGCGGTGACGTCACTGCTGCGCTCTGCTCTCACTGTACGGCTGCACTCAGTCAGAGCGGGAAGCAGACTGCAAGGGACCTGACGGACATCAGATGGTGAGTATGTACGTTTTTTTTTTTTTTTACTTTTACGCTGGTAACCACGGTAAACATCGGGTTACTAAGCGCGGCCCTGCGCTTAGTAACCCGATGTTTACCCTGGTTACCCGGGGACTTCGGCATCGCTCCAGCGCCGTGATTGCAAAGTGTGACCGCAGTCTACGGTCTCATACGACGCTGCGACGTCACGGATCGTGCCGTCGTAGCGACGAAAATTGCACGGTGTGACGGTACCCTAACTCCTTTTGTTTGAGTTGCTGATCAGTTTGATACTTGATGTTTGATTTTGCACATGTGCCCTCTGAACTGTAAAGTGTTGCGGAATATGTTGGCAGTGTTTCTGGCAATCAGAAAACTTTCCTGGAAGCTCCAGTTTTTCTGCTGTTTGATATAATCATAATCATTTTATGAAGCTTTACAAACAAATCAAGCAGCGCTGAAGCATTGCTTTTTTCTATAATCACAGGTCATGCTTTGCCAAATTAAAATGATTGAATTTCCCAGACACTCTTCTTACCATGGCCACCATCTTCTTCAAGCAGGAATATTTCTTTTAGAAATTTACTCTTCAAGTTAGTACGACTAAGATACCAGAATGATTTTTTTAATGTTTTGCTTCTTTTTCACATTTAAACGATATTTAGAAAATAAATATTTGTTTATGCATCACAGTATATTGAAAGCTATTACTTTTAATTTTTTTTAAATTTACATATGTTTTTTTATTGCATTTTTTTACTTTCTTTGTGGGAGTATAATGAAAAAACAGAGTTTTTGCTGTGCATGTTATTAACTTTTTTATGATGTTCAATGTAAGGGTTAAATAATGGAACAGTTTTATAAATGAGGCTATACAAATGATGTGTACTTTTTTTTGTTTCTGCTTGTTTTTACATAAAAAATACCTTTTAATTAGCAAAACGCTTTTTATCTTTTGTTCATATTGTGCACTTTTTTTAAAAATTTCTTAATTTTTTTTTTTTAAACTGTTTTTTACCTTTTTACCTAGTCCCACTATGGGACATTTTATATCGCTTGACTAGTGCATTGCAATACAAATTTATTGCAATGCATTAGAACTGTCAGTGTTAGGGCTTGCCCCTACTTGCGATTAAATCGGATGAATGCAATCGGATTAAAAATTGGATTGCATTTGTACCAATTTAATCCTATGGTTCTTTTGTCAATGGCATTTTTTCCCTGCTCTGATCAGATGGAAGAAAAAAAGAAGCAGGCTGTAATTGCATGCGAAATTCGGATTGCAAGCACCCATATTATAATTATTATTTATTATTATAGCGTCATTTATTCCATGGCGCTTTACACGTGAGGAGGGGTATACATAATAAAAACAAGTACAATAATCTTAAACAATACAGGTCACAACTGGTACAGGAGGAGAGAGGACCCTGCCCGCGAGGGCTCACAAACCAGTCTATTGGTGCATGTGAAACATTGCACTGAACTCGGATATCACCCAAGTGCAGTGCAATTCCCGCAGACACTGGCAAAGGAAGAGATGGAGAAATTAATTTCTCCTTCTCCTCCTGTCTTGATGGTATTCAATAAGGAAGGGAGGCCTCAACCTTTCCCTGGAACTGGGACCCCAACTATCCCTGTCCCGGGGGGTACTCTTGAAGGTAGAGAGGCCCAAGTCTTTGACTTTACTATGCTCCTGTTAAACCCTGATTTGTCTGCTCCCCATCCTACGAGGCATGGGACAGAAATGTAAGATAGACAAGACACAAAGACAAAACAGTGATAACAGAAAGGGAGGTATATAGGTAAGGATAGGAATGTACCAACCAAATGGGAATAGGACAATGAGGAAAGCACACACTCATAAACAGCATGCAACAATCTCCAGTAGCAACAATGATCTTTAATTCAGTACAGTGTCTCCAAGGAGTTAGGAAGCAAAGCTTTCAATGGAAAAACAAAGAAGGTCTGGCCAGGTTTTATAGGGAGAGGTAATGACCAGATCAGAAGCAACTGAAAATGGAGCTGCAAGTTTCTGGCCAGCATAGAAAGGGTCATTAACCTCTTCAGCACCTAAGGAAACCAAATCCATTTACTATGGGATACAAACACACAGGTTATATGCAGGTTCTGCGATTCACAATACGTAGTGATATTCTAACCTCAGATCTCCCAGGAGGACATGACACACTTGTGGCAGCTCCACATCTGTGCTCTGATTCTCTGATGCGAGAGAATCGGAGCACAGAGCACTGACACTCGGCTCATGATTGTAGCAGAGCCGGAGCAGAGTGTCAGTAGCATATCGCATTCTACGGATGCCATATGCTAGTGTGACTCTGGCCTTACAATGACAGGAGACCTATTGAACTCTGCAAATGGCAGGGCCTAACAGGGCCTAACATCATACCTGTCAGCCCTGAAAGTCATTCTTTGTCAATCGGAGTGCCATGATAACCATCAGTTATGTGGGAAGGCTGATGGTATGTTAGGGATTGAGGTGATTGTGTGGGCACAGCTCCTGTAACATCAACTGTATGTATGTCATGATACGGGAACACGTTTACCGATCATGCTGTGCCAGTACGTCAAATCTCTGGAAAATGTTAACCACTTCAAGTTTTAAAAAACAACAAGTAGTTAAAAGAAGTGACTTGATCATTCTTTAGCTGTTTCCTGTTTCAAAGATGCTCTGTACTTATGAAACAAGTCAATGAGATGTCTCAAAAGGCATGCAGAAGATACTAGGGTATATTCTTTAGTGTTTTGAAAAGGAATGGAGTTAATAAAACTCCCATAAAACACCAGTAAAATAGATGTTCGAAAAATACTGGAAAAACACTAAGGGCTCCTTTTCACTTGTGTGAAATACAGCCGAGTCTCGCAGGTTAAAACCTGACTCTGTCGCCGGCACTCCAGAGCGGAGCGTGCGGTCGCACAGCAATACATGGAGCCGCATGCTCTGCTCTGGAGTGCTGGTGGCAGAGCTGGGTTTTAACCTGCGAGACTCAGCCATATTTTACGCAAGTGAGAAGGAGCCCTAAGAATAAAATGCAGTCTATCAAAAATGTTCTATAAACAATGAAGAAACAACCAGAAAAAAAGCTAAAAAAAGGATGCTTCCAGAAAAAAAATGCAGGTATTTCCTGAAGTGTAAAACTGCAAAATTATTGTCGACATCAGATGATTATATCTTAAAACAGATCTGAAAAAACAGACATATGCTAATTTTGATAATATTTTAAAACAATTCTTTTGCTATTTCCCCAAAAAGAACATAAACAAGAAATGCAAGTTAGGTGGATACAAGTCCAAAAAGTCAATTACTGCTGTAGGCCATTATATTGATATGCATATGTGAAATAAGACTAGTAAAACAGATGTTCAAAAAAAAGAATTGTTTGTGACACACTCCACTTTGTGAAATAGGTAATTCCAATTAAATGTCTTGCTTATTTAATTTTTAATTAAAAGGATTACACAAAAAATGCAAAAACAATGCAGTATAGTATCAGTACAGTTGCTTATGACAAGCACACTTTCTATGACTGACACTAAGTTAAAGGGAACCTGTCACCCCAAAAATTGTATCTGAGCTAAGCCCACCGGCATCAGGGCTTATCTACAGCATCCGGTTCGATGGGCGTCGCGATCCGGGTCCAGCGCCTCCTATCTTCATCAGATGACGTCCTCTGTTGTGAATTAGACTTTTTTGGCTCCCTCTAGTGGTTACTAGTGATATGACTCTGGGATTTCCTTCCCTCTGTCTGCACCCAGCTGGGTTGTTACTTCAGGGGTGTTGCTATATAAACCTCCTGGAACCTTAGTCCAGTGCCTGGCATCGGTGTTATCAGACACATTCTGTTTGCTCCTGTTTGCTGGTCCTGGTTCGTGTTAAATTAAGCTAAGTCTTGCTTCTTTGTTTTTTGGGTTATTTGTTTGCTATCATTTTTGTCCAGCTTGTACTTAATGTGATTCCTGACCTTGCTGGAAGCTCTAGGGGGCTGGTGTTCTCCCCCCGGGCCGTTAGACGGTTCGGGGGTTCTTGAATTTCCAGTGTGGATATTTTTGATAGGATTTTTTGCTGACCATATAAGTTATCTTTCTATATTCTGCTATTAGCTAGTGGGCCTCTCTTTGCTAAATTCCTAGCTCATTCTTATGTTTGTCTTTTCCTCTTACCTCACCGTTATTATTTGTGGGGGGCTTCTATCCAACTTTTTGGGGTATTTCCTCTGGAGGCAAGAAAGGTCTTTCTTTTCCCTTCTAGGGGTAGTTAGCTCTCCGGCTGGCGCGAGACGTCTAGGATCAACGTAGGAACGTTCCCCGGCTGCTGGTATTTGTGGTGCTAGGATTAGTTATATGGTCAGCCCAGTTACCACTGCCCTATGAGCTGGTTTTCTGTATTTACTGACTTAGCATTATTCCTGAGACCCTCTGCCATTGGGGTCATAACAGTATGCCAGGCCCATATTGAATGTTTAAAGCATTGCAGAAGTGGGATAATAAGAAAGGAAATTCTGAGTTTTTTTTTTCCTTCCTTCTCTTCCTCCCCTTTACCTTTGAGTGGCGTGTGCTTGCTGCAGACATGAATGTGCAGACCTTGATTACAAGTGTTGACCAGCTGGCAGCTCGTGTGCAGGGTATACAAGATTTTGTTACCAGTAGTCCTATGTCTGAACCTAAAATACCTATTCCGGAATTGTTTTCTGGAGATCGATTTAGGTTTAGGAATTTCAAGAATAATTGTAAATTGTTTCTTTCTCTGAGACCCCGTTCATCTGGAGATTCTGCTCAGCAAGTTAAAATTGTTATTTCTTTTTTACGGGGCGACCCTCAGGATTGGGCTTTCTCGCTAGCGCCAGGAGATCCGGCATTGGCGAATATTGATGCGTTTTTTCTGGCGCTTGGATTGCTTTACGAGGAACCCAATCTTGAAATTCAGGCAGAAAAAGCCTTGCTGGCTATTTCTCAGGGTCAGGATGAAGCTGAAGTGTATTGCCAAAAATTTCGGAAATGGTCCGTGCTTACTCAGTGGAATGAGTGTGCTCTGGCCGCAAATTTCAGAAATGGCCTTTCTGAAGCCATTAAGAATGTGATGGTGGGTTTCCCCATTCCTACAAGTCTGAATGATTCTATGGCGCTTGCTATTCAAATTGACCGGCGTTTGCGGGAGCGCAAAACCGCTAATCCTCTGGTGGTGTTGTCTGAACAAACACCTGATTTAATGCAATGTGATAGAATTCAGACTAGAAATGAACGGAAAAATCATAGACGTCAGAATGGGTTGTGTTTTTACTGTGGTGATTCTACACATGTTATATCAGCATGCTCTAAACGCCTAACAAGGGTTGTTAGTCCTGTCGCCATTGGTAATTTGCAACCTAAATTTATTTTGTCTGTGACTTTAATTTGCTCTTTGTCTTCTTACCCTGTTATGGCGTTTGTGGATTCAGGTGCCGCCCTGAGTCTTATGGATCTGTCATTTGCCAAGCGCTGTGGTTTTGTTCTTGAACCGTTAGTAAATCCTATTCCTCTTAGAGGTATTGATGCTACGCCATTGGCGGAAAATAAACCGCAGTTTTGGACGCAGGTGACCATGTGCATGACTCCTGAACATCGGGAGGTGATTCGTTTTCTTGTTCTGCATAAAATGCATGATTTGGTCGTTTTGGGTCTGCCATGGTTACAGACCCACAATCCAGTCCTGGATTGGAAGGCAATGTCTGTGTCAAGTTGGGGCTGTCAGGGAATTCATGCTGATTCCCCGCCGGTGTCTATTGCTTCCTCTACTCCTTCGGAAGTTCCTGAGTATTTGTCTGATTATCAGGATGTATTCAGTGAGTCCAGATCCAGTGCTCTGCCTCCTCATAGGGACTGTGACTGCGCCATAGATTTGATTCCAGGTATTAAATTTCCTAAGGGAAGATTATTTAATCTGTCAGTACCTGAGCATGCCGCAATGCGTTCATATATCAAGGAGTCTCTGGAGAAGGGGCATATCCGTCCATCCTCTTCCCCTCTTGGTGCGGGATTCTTTTTTGTGGCTAAGAAGGACGGATCTTTGAGACCTTGTATTGACTATCGGCTACTGAATAAAATCACTGTAAAATTTCAGTATCCTTTCCCTCTCTTGTCGGACTTGTTTGCCCGGATTAAGGGTGCCAAGTGGTTCACCAAGATAGATCTTCGTGGTGCATACAACCTTGTGCGCATTAAGCAAGGTGATGAATGGAAGACTGCATTTAATACGCCCGAAGGTCATTTTGAGTACTTGGTGATGCCTTTTGGGCTTTCTAATGCTCCCTCAGTATTTCAGTCCTTTATGCATGATATTTTCCGGAAGTATCTGGGTAAATTTATGATTGTTTATCTGGACGATATTCTGGTTTTCTCTGAAGATTGGGACTCACATGTGGAGCAAGTCAGGATGGTGTTTCAGGTTTTGCGTGAGAATGCCTTGTTTGTTAAAGGCTCAAAGTGTCTCTTTGGAGTACAGAAAGTTCCCTTTTTGGGGTTTATTTTTTCCCCTTCTGCTGTGGAGATGGACCCAGTCAAGGTCCGAGCTATTCATGAGTGGACTCAACCCACATCAGTTAAGAGTCTTCAGAAGTTCTTGGGTTTTGCTAACTTCTACCGTCGTTTTATCGCTAATTTTTCTAGCGTTGTTAAATCTTTGACGGATATGACCAAGAAAGGTTCTGATGTTGCTAACTGGGCTCCTGCAGCCGTGGAGGCGTTCCAGGAGTTGAAGCGCCGGTTTACTTCGGCGCCTGTTTTGTGCCAGCCTGATGTCTCACTTCCCTTTCAGGTCGAGGTGGATGCTTCTGAGATTGGGGCAGGGGCCGTTTTGTCACAGAGAGGCCCTGGTTGCTCGGTAATGAGACCATGTGCTTTCTTCTCTAGGAAGTTTTCGCCTGCTGAGCGGAATTATGATGTGGGCAATCGGGAATTACTGGCCATGAAGTGGGCATTTGAGGAGTGGCGTCATTGGCTCGAGGGTGCTAAGCATCGTGTGGTGGTCTTGACTGATCACAAAAATTTGATGTATCTCGAGTCTGCTAAACGCTTGAATCCTAGACAGGCCCGCTGGTCATTGTTTTTCTCCCGTTTTGACTTTGTGGTCTCGTATTTACCAGGTTCAAAGAATGTGAAAGCTGATGCTCTTTCAAGGAGCTTTGTGCCTGACTCTCCTGGAGTCACAGAAACTGTTGGTATTCTTAAAGAAGGAGTTATTTTGTCAGCCATTTCTCCTGATTTGCGACGTGTGTTGCAGAGATTTCAAGCTGGTAGACCTGACTCTTGTCCACCTGACAGACTGTTTGTTCCTGATAAGTGGACCAGCAGAGTCATTTCCGAGGTTCATTCCTCGGTGTTGGCAGGTCATCCGGGAATTTTTGGCACCAGAGATCTGGTGGCTAGGTCATTTTGGTGGCCTTCCTTGTCACGGGATGTACGGTCATTTGTGCAGTCCTGTGGGACTTGTGCTCGAGCTAAGCCTTGCTGTTCCCGTGCCAGCGGGTTGCTCTTGCCCTTGCCTGTCCCGATGAGGCCTTGGACACATATTTCCATGGATTTCATTTCTGATCTCCCGGTGTCTCGGGGTATGTCTGTCATCTGGGTGGTATGTGATCGCTTTTCAAAAATGGTCCATTTGGTGCCTTTGCCTAAGCTGCCTTCCTCTTCCGATCTGGTTCCTGTGTTCCTTCAGAATGTGGTTCGTTTACACGGCATTCCTGAGAATATTGTGTCTGACAGAGGATCCCAGTTTGTTTCCAGGTTCTGGCGATCCTTTTGTGCTAGGATGGGCATTGATTTATCGTTCTCGTCTGCCTTTCATCCTCAGACTAATGGACAAACTGAGCGAACTAATCAGACTCTGGAAGCTTACTTGAGGTGTTTTGTTTCGGCAGATCAGGATGATTGGGTGACCTTCTTGCCGTTGGCTGAGTTTGCCCTAAATAATCGGGCTAGTTCCGCTACTTTGGTTTTGCCATTTTTCTGCAACTCTGGTTTCCATCCTCGTTTTTCCTCGGGACATGTGGAGCCTTCTGACTGTCCTGGAGTAGATTCTGTGGTGGATAGGTTGCAGCAGATCTGGAATCATGTGGTGGACAACTTGAAGTTGTCACAGGAGAAGGCTCAGCGTTTTGCCAACCGCCACCGCGGTGTGGGTCCCCGACTTCGTGTTGGGGATTTGGTGTGGCTGTCTTCTCGATTTGTTCCTATGAAGGTCTCCTCTCCTAAATTTAAGCCTCGCTTCATCGGTCCTTACAAGATATTGGAAATCCTTAATCCTGTGTCCTTTCGCTTGGATCTTCCGGTTTCGTTTGCCATTCACAATGTGTTCCATAGGTCTTTGTTACGACGCTACGTTGTGCCTGTGGTTCCTTCTGCTGAGCCTCCTGCTCCGGTGTTGGTTGAGGGCGAGTTGGAGTACGTGGTGGAGAAGATCTTGGATTCTCATCTCTCCAGGCGGAGGCTTCAGTATTTGGTCAAGTGGAAGGGTTATGGTCAGGAGGATAATTCCTGGGTGGTTGCCTCTGATGTGCATGCGGCCGATTTGGTTCGTGCCTTTCACGCTGCTCATCCTGATCGCCCTGGTGGTCTTGGTGAGGGTTCGGTGACCCCTCCTTAAGGGGGGTACTGTTGTGAATTAGACTTTTTTGGCTCCCTCTAGTGGTTACTAGTGATATGACTCTGGGATTTCCTTCCCTCTGTCTGCACCCAGCTGGGTCGTTACTTCAGGGGTGTTGCTATATAAACCTCCTGGAACCTTAGTCCAGTGCCTGGCATCGGTGTTATCAGACACATTCTGTTTGCTCCTGTTTGCTGGTCCTGGTTCGTGTTAAATTAAGCTAAGTCTTGCTTCTTTGTTTTTTGGGTTATTTGTTTGCTATCATTTTTGTCCAGCTTGTACTTAATGTGATTCCTGACCTTGCTGGAAGCTCTAGGGGGCTGGTGTTCTCCCCCCGGGTCGTTAGACGGTTCGGGGGTTCTTGAATTTCCAGTGTGGATATTTTTGATAGGATTTTTTTCTGACCATATAAGTCATCTTTCTATATTCTGCTATTAGCTAGTGGGCCTCTCTTTGCTAAATTCCTAGCTCATTCTTATGTTTGTCTTTTCCTCTTACCTCACCGTTATTATTTGTGGGGGGCTTCTATCCAACTTTTTGGGGTATTTCCTCTGGAGGCAAGAAAGGTCTTTCTTTTCCCTTCTAGGGGTAGTTAGCTCTCCGGATGGCGCGAGACGTCTAGGATCAACGTAGGAACGTTCCCCGGCTGCTGGTATTTGTGGTGCTAGGATTAGTTATATGGTCAGCCCAGTTACCACTGCCCTATGAGCTGGTTTTCTGTATTTACTGACTTAGCATTATTCCTGAGACCCTCTGCCATTGGGGTCATAACAGTCCTCTTCTTGTCTTCTTGCAGCTGGTCCGGCGTAGGCGTACTATGTCTGCTGTGTTGAGGGCAGAGCAAAGTACTGCAGTGCGCAGGCGTCGAGAAAGGTCAGGGAGCCCCAGCACCTGCGCACTGCAGTACTTTGCTCTGCCCTCAACAGGACAGACAAAGTACGCCTGCGCCGGAGTCGCTGCAAGAAGACAAGAAGAGGACATCATCGAAACCAGATGGGAGGCGCCAGACCCGGACCACTTCACCCATCGGACCGGACAGCAGTGGGACCGCCCCTGGGGGAGTATAATATAACCTTTATTTCTCATCTTTCAGGTTACATCGGGGGCTTATCTACAGCATTACAGAATGCTGTAGATAAGCCCCTGATGCAGGTGGGCTTAGCTCAGATACGATTTTTGGGGTGACAGAGTCCCTTTAACATTTTCTTTCTTTGCTTTACTCACCGTTCTCGAATCCAGAGATGTATCTTTGCCACTGTCTGTAGCTGCACTGCAGCCAATCAGTAAGATCAGTCACTCTGCCTGTGTAGACTGCATGAGCCTTTGAGCTCACTGATTGTCTGCAGTGCTACTGCCATGAAATCAGCACTTTAGTTGATAACAGACACTGTGAGTAGAGGTGGAGACTCAGCACTTTCCTGAAAACGGAAAACCACTTGAAGCAAAAAAAATGTTTTCAAATGTAGTAGTACAAGCTGCCAGTCCATACACACTATACGCATTGCTGCTGTTACCACTCACACCCCTCTCCCCTATCAACTCAATCTCTGTTTTGTTGGCAAACTACTACACTTATCTTCTTCATTGCTGCTGTTGTATAACACAACACTTATAGTTACATAGTTACATAGTTATTAAGGTTGAAGGAAGACTGTAAGTCCATCTACTTCAACCCATAGCCTAACCTAACATGCCCTAACATGTTGATCCAGGGGAAGGCAAAAAAACCCCATGTGGCAAAGAGTAACTCCACCATGGGGAAAAAAATTCCTTCCCGACTCCACATACGGCAATCAGACAAGTTCCCTGGATCAACGCCTTATCAAGGAATCTAATATATATACCCTGTAATATTATACTTTTCCAGAAAGGTATCCAGTCCCCTCTTAAATTGAAGCAATGAGTCACTCATTACAACATCATACGGCAGAGAGTTCCATAGTCTCACTGCTCTTACAGGAGTATAAGTACTCTTATGGAGTATTTGTCTAATGTTTTAAGGCTTTCTTTTCCTATATGTATTGCAGAGCTGTGATCTGTGATGTCCTAAATCACCATTAATTGGCTGCTGCATTCTCTGCCTTAGCTTTATTGCAGGCTCACTCCTAATTGACTGCGCTGGACATGTTCATTGAATTATCTATCATAACATAGTGAACAGAGAGTTCCATGGTCTCACTGCTCTCATAGTAAAGAACCCACCTTTTTTCTAATTCTGTGCAATCCTTTTAATATACTAAATATTCTGTAGCATTAACTATAGGCGCCAATACATATTTGGACTAAAAACTAACAAACTATTGATTGATTTTGGCAGATTTGGCCACTCTTTCATGAAATGAGGGATCTAGCTGTTTGAATATGTAAATTTAGATTCTTTTATTCTTTGGGACATAAGCCACTGACAGAGAAGTCAGTGTATGGCAGTACACCAACCCAACAGACAGGGGAACAAAGACAAGGGTAAAAGAAAATTCCACTCACAGAAACAATACTCTCACAAATAACAGAATTATTCACCAGGGTGTGAAGGACGGGGCAAGAAAATAAGGCAGGTAAAGATGAGGAATTTCCAAGCGTACAAACCAAGCAATAGTCGCACAATAAACTCCTGCACTCCAAACACCAGCTTCTCTCTCTCCAGATCTATGTAGCAAGTACTAACTCAGACAAGGACCTGGCCAGAAGGCCTAGCTTTTATAGAAGAGAGGAGTGGCTAACCGAGCACAGCTGAATGCAGGGATTTCCACATGGCTGATTAACCCCTGTCCTGCTGAAAGAAAACAAATATTTAATGCACTGGAGAAGTGCTTCTTCTCAGCAGCAAAGCAGGAGCCATCAGAAGCTGCAGTCTTCTGGCACTGTTCTGTTGCGGTAACTTGGTGACACAAGTGGCCACAGGCTAAAGCCTGGGATCATAGCATGTACACATCCATACTTTGTGTGAGCCCACACTGGACTCTTTTCCTGTGCAGCAAAAAAATGACTTAAAAATCCTAAAAAAACATTGAGAAAAGTATAAGCAGAGCAGAGATGTTTACCTGCCCACTGCACAGGCCTCCAGACAAATGCACTAACAGGATGCAGTGGACCCACCTAGCATAGGTGCAAAAAAATCCAATGAGACAACCACTCATGACCTGCCAATCCATGGAGGGGGTGGTTGCTTGGCATATTAATTTGGGGAATTTGGGAACAATCTTTTTTTTACCCTTGAACTTTTCCGCAATCCAGCGTTCCTTGGTAGTAAGGAGTGCATGTTCTGGGTGAGGACTAGTTTAGGGGTCAGTGGTGAACCCACTGGCATCTGGGCCCATAAGACCTCCAGGCACTTAGTCCATCCTCAGTCCATGAGCCCGGACATTGAAAGGGGTTCAATCTCCAGCTCATGCCCAGCCTCTAACTCTTCTTCAGAAAACCCAATCACCTCTTCCATTAGGCCACCCGGCCTCACCTCTTTCTCCATTAGCATCATCAACTTCCGCAACTGTTCTGTCCCGATCCTCTCCTCCGACTGCTCAATAAGCACCAGGCCTTTTCTTGCTAACAGTTGCTTCCACTCCTCCATTATTACTTGCCACTCAATCACCGTATTGCACTGCTCTCTCATTGACTTCCAACCAACAAATGGTACAGCTTCTTCTGCTGCTTGGCATTCATTAAGGCTCTGCTTTTTTGCTGGGTCAGATTTTCTTCAGCTCACTATTCCATTACTTGATCTCTTCCGACTGTTCTCTTGAGTCACACTCTACTAGGCAGGCCTTTTCCTTCCACTTCATTCTCCTACAACGGCCACTCCTTGCTGTAAGCTGGCATTTTCAGTTACAATACTATCTTCTGTAAGTGTAGCCCGTGAAGGACTGGATACTGCTTCGTGTCCCTTTTGTATTTTCTATGCCAAAGATGGGGAGGACCTTCTTGTTGTTCTGCACCACTAACCATCATTACAAAATCCGTGTTTGGCACCATCTTAGATCATGTAATGGTCGCCATCCTCCACATGACTCGAATCTTCCCCGCATCACTCTGCTCTTCCGGCTGCAAGACTCGATCATGTTGACTACACGAAAGTGTAACATGCGCTGCACCGTAGCCATGGGCAAGGCACTCATCCCTTGCACCCTGGCACCTTACATGAAGGTGGGGGTTCTAGTTGGGTGTGTGGACTTGTGCTATGAGGGCACATACAATCGGTGACACTCTTTTGCCAGGTCCAGATGTTTTACAGCATCGCAGTTATAGACTTCCAACCCTGGGAACTTCGAGTCTACAGATGAGCGAACTTGTTCGGAAAACATTTGCCAATCTCAAATTCTGCACGAACATTACACAATCGGATTTGTGTTTGATTTCATCATGAGCATTTTTGCTCAAAGTAGGCAAAATGTGGTCACATTTCGGTAATCATTGTGCTTCTACTAATGCTTTTGTTATAAATTTGGCTAGGATGGTGGTGTTGTATGATGAGCGGGAGTCCTGGGGTGAAGTGTTTTATGAGACGAGTGGGTGTGGAGAGGTTAAAGGAGCGACACACTTTTTTTTGCCTTTAACTTTATGTGTGTTGATTCCGGCAGCCATCAGGGTGCAAAAACTGCTAGGCGTACTCTCCCAGGACATGTCTCTGGAGGTTTCCTCTATTGCTACTACTGCTGTTTGTTTGCATGTTCCACTTCTCAGTACTTTAACCATTCAGCGTCTGGGGGTTGTCACATATACCGAAGGTGTTTTTGGTTCCTTTCTTTTTCTTTCATCTTTCATGTATCATTGTGTCAACACGTCTTTAGCCCTGTGTCTCATCCTCAGTCTGTGTGAAGTCCATTCTGTTATTGTAGTTTTGGGTTACACTCTGTGAGGGTGCAGGTAAGGACACTAAGGCCATGTGCACACGTTAAGTATTTTTCGCGTTTTATTCGCGTTTTTTCGCTATAAAAACGTGATAAAAACGCGAAAAAAACGCTTACATATGCCTCCTATTATTTTAAGTGTATTCCGCATTTTTTGTGCAAATGTAGCCTTTTTTTCCGCGAAAAAATCGCATCGTGGAAAAAAAAGCAACATGTTCATTAAAATGCGGAATTGCAGGGGATTCCGCACACCTAGGGGTCCATTGATCTGCTTACTTCCCGCACGGGGCTGTGCCCACGATGCGGGAAGTAAGCAGATTATGTGCGGTTGGTACCCAGGGTGGAGGAGAGGAGACTCTCCTCCACGCACTGGGCACCATATAATTGGTCAAAAAATAAGAATTAAAATAAAAAATAGTCCTATACTCACCCTCGATGTCTTCCCGCCTCCACTGCATGCTGTCGCTTCGGTTCCTGTAGCTGGTGTGCGGTGAAAGACCTGCCGATGACGTCACTGTCCTGTGATTGGTCGTGAGCGGTCATGTGACCGCTCACGTGACCGTGACGTCACGGAAGGTCCTGTGCGCACACACCAGCTATAGGAAGAGGAACGGACGCCGCTGAGGAGATGTCTGGGTGAGTATAAGCATTTTTTTTATTTTTTTTATTATTTTTAAACATTCTATCTTTTACTATAGATGCTGCAAAAGCAGCATCTATAGTAAAAAGTTGGTCACACTTGTCAAACGCTATGTTTGACAAGTGTGACCAACCTGTCAGTCAGTTTTCCAAGCGATGCTACAGATCGCTTGGAAAACTTTAGCATTCTGCAAGCTAATTACGCTTGCAGAATGCTAAAAAAACGCGAAAAAAACGGAAAAAAAACGCAAAAAAAACAATGCGGATTTCTTGCAGAAAAATTCCGGTTTTCTTCAGGAAATTTCTGCAAGAAATCCGCAACGTGTGCACATACCCTAAGGGTCAGCTAACGTTGAGTAGGGGCGCCATTGTGTAATTTTAGAGTGCCAACCTCTGTGGTCAGGCAGGGACCAATCAAGTCAGATTAGGGATTTTCCTAATCTGTATATTAAACTGTGATGTACAGATTTAAAATCTCCCCTGGTTTGTTCATCCCCATGTGAGTGTTCGGGTTTGGTCATAACCCAATCATCATCAGCGCATATCACTATTCACATTACCCAATATAACATTACACATGTTCTGCAAGGGGGAAAATAGGCAAAATGTCCATCTTTTTACACTTGCATACTGCATGTTGTCAGCATTTAGTAGTATGCAGTAACATAGAATGATTGCAGACTTTTATCAGTATAGTGTTCAACCTGAGTAAGAATTACTTGTCAGTTGTAATCCACCTGATAAATTGGTGATTGTCAAGATTACCGGAGGGAGGTCCCCTATGATAAATGACTGTTGGGGTCTTTTGGTTATACTTGCACACTACAATCCCTACATACAGTACATCCTACAATAATAAACTTAATAATTACTGAGTCTTGGATAGTCAATCATCGTTTTTAAACATTTTTTCTAGAAAATAAGAAAGATGAAAAGATTTACGGCATATTATTTTCTGGTAATAAATAATATTTTGATCACAGCAAGGAGGAACATGTTATGAAAACTATGCTAGCAATCAGGGCCGGACTGGGACTAAAATTCAGCCCTGGCATTTGAAGTCACACAGGCCCACTTGTCGCCTGGTGACTGTATAATATCTTTGTACAATTGTAGGTTACAAGAAGCGAGGGGAGTGTAACACAACTATATAACATATAATTACAGCTGTATCCAGCATTACAGCTCAGTCCCATAGAATGTAATACAGCACAGCCCCCATAGAATGTAATAGAGCACAGCCCCCATAAAATGTAATACAGCACAGCCCCCATAGAATGTAATACAGCACAGCCCCATAGAATGTAATACAGCACAGCCCCCATAGAATGTAACACAGCACAGCCCCATAGAATGTAATACAGCACAGCCCCCATAGAATGTAATACAGCACAGCCCCCATAGAATGTAATACAGCACAGTCCCCATAGAATGTAATACAGCACAGTCCCCATAGAATGTAATACAGCACAGCCCCCATAGAATGTAATACAGCACAGCCCCATAGAATGTAATGTAGCACAGTCCCCATAGAATGTAATACAGCACAGCCCCCATAGAATGTAATACAGCACAGCCCCCATAGAATGTAATACAGCACAGTTCCCATAGAATGTAATGCAGCCAGCCCCCATAGAATGTAATACAGCACAGTCCCCATGTAATGTAACACAGCATAGTCCCCATAGAATGTAATACAGCACAACCCCCATAGAATGTAATGCAGCCAGCCCCCATAGAATGTAATGCAGCACAGCCCCATAGAATGTAATACAGCATAGATCCCATAGAATGTAATGCAGCCAGCCCCCATAGAATGTAATACAGCACAGTCCCCATGTAATGTAACACAGCATAGTCCCCAGAGAATGTAATACAGCACAACCCCCATAGAATGTAATGCAGCCAGCCCCCATAGAATGTAATACAGCACAGCCCCATAGAATGTAATACAGGACAGCCCCCATAGAATGTAATGCAGCACAGTCCCCATAGAATGTAATGTAGCACAGCCCCCATAGAATGTAATACAGCACAGCCCCCATAGAATGTAATGTAGCACAGCCCCATAGAATGTAATGCAGCACAGCCCCCATAGAATGTAATGCAGCACAGCCCCCATAGAATGTAATACAGCACAGCCCCCATAGAATATAATGCAGCACAGCCCCCATAGAATGTAATGCAGCACAGCCCCCATAGAATGTAATGCAGCCAGTCCCCATAGAATGTAATGCAGCCAGCCCCCATAGAATGTAATACAGCACAGCCCCATAGAATGTAATACAGGACAGCCCCCATAGAATGTAATGTAGCACAGCCCCCATAGAATGTAATGCAGCACAGCCCCCATAGAATGTAATACAGCACAGCCCCCATAGAATATAATGCAGCACAGCCCCCATAGAATGTAATGGAGCACAGCCCCATAGAATGTTATACAGCCAGCCCCCATAGAATGTAATACAGCACAGCCCCCATAGAATGTAATGCAGCACAGCCCCCATAGAATATAACACAGCACAGCCCCCATAGAATGTAATGCAGCACAGCCCCCATAGAATGTAATGCAGCACAGCCCTCATAGAATGTAATGTAGCACAGCCCCCATAGAATGTAATGCAGCACAGCCCCCATAGAATGTAATGCAGCACAGCCCCCATAGAATGTAATACAGCACAGCCCCCATAGAATGTAATGCAGCCAGCCCCCATAGAATGTAATGCAGCACAGTCCCCATAGAATGTAATGCAGCACAGTCCCCATAGAATGTAATGCAGCACAGCCCCCATAGAATGTAATGCAGCACAGCCCCCATAGAATGTAATGTAGCACAGCCCCCATGAAATGTAATGCAGCACAGCCCCATAGAATGTAATGCAGCACAGTCCCCATAGAATGTAATACAGCACAGCCCCCATAGAATATAATGCAGCACAGCCCCCATAGAATGTAATGCAGCACAGCCCCATAGAATGTAATACAGCCAGCCCCCATAGAATGTAATACAGCACAGCCCCATAGAATGTAATGCAGCACAGCCCCCATAGAATGTAATACAGCACAGCCCCCATAGAATGTAATACAGCACAGCCCCATAGAATGTAATACAGCACAGTCCCCATAGAATGTAATACAGCACAGCCCCATAGAATATAATGCAGCCAGCCCCCATAGAATGTAATACAGCACAGTCCCCATATAATGAAATACAGCACAGTCCCCATAGAATGCAATACAGCACAGCCCCATAGAATGTAATACAGCACAGCCCCATAAAATGTAATACAGCACAGCCCCATAGAATGTAATACAGCACAGCCCCATAGAATGTAATACAGCACAGCCCCATAGAATGTAATACAGCACAGCCCCCATAGAATGTAATGCAGCACAGTCCCCATAGAATGTAATGTAGCACAGCCCCCATAGAATGTAATACAGCACAGCCCCCATAGAATGTAATGCAGCACAGCCCGATAGAATGTAATGCAGCACAGCCCCCATAGAATGTAATGCAGCACAGCCCCATAGAATGTAATATGGCACAGCTCCCATAGAATGTAATGCAGCACAGCCCCCATAGAATGTAATGCAGCACAGCCCCATAGAATGTAATACAGCACAGCTCCCATAGAATGTAATGCAGCACAGCCCCCATAGAATGTAATGCAGCACAGCCCCCATAGAATGTAATGCAGCACAGCCCCATAGAATGTAATGTAGCACAGCCCCATAGAATGTAATACAGCACAGCCCCATAGAATGTAATGCAGCCATCCCCCCCAAAAGCCCCACAATCCAGTTATCACTCATTGATATATATATATATATATATATATATATATATATATATATATATATATTTATTTACAAAAAAACACTCTACTCACCTCTCCTCGTGTCCCGCGCTGCTCCTGGCTCTGGTCTCAGCAGCTGCAGTCTGCCCGCCCGACACACAGCAGGTGCGCCATGATATGACGTCATCGCGCACACGCAGTGTCAGCGCCAGGCAGAGCGGGGAATGATGGGAGAGGGAGCGACAGCGGACGCTCTCTCCTCCATCATTGCATTGAACTGTACCGGCGTCTATGACGCCGGTATAGTTGAATGCAGGGCGGGGACTGTGCCGACAGCGGGGGGGAGTGCGCCAAAAGCAGGGGGAGTGCGCCAACAGTGGGGGGAGTGCGCCGACAGCCGAAGGAGTGCACCGACAGTGGGGGGAGTGCGCCGACAGCAGGGGGAGTGCACTGACAGCGGGGGGAGTGCACCGACAGCGGGGGGAGTGCGCTGACAGCAGGGGGAGTGTGCCGACAGCGGGGGGAAAGTGCTGACAGCGGCACACTCGAGCGGCCCACTACTGCCACCGGCCCTTCTGGCATTTGCCAGAACTGCCCGCTGGCCAGTCCGGCCCTGCTAGCAGTGCAGTCATAGTCTGTGATCACCTTGTGCTTGAGCAGACTTAGACCCATTTCTGTTGGGTAGACCTTGGTCATGTGTCTTACATTATAGATTCCACTCCTAGTATAGGAACCAGAAGCGCTGACTAACTCTTAGGTCAGCTTTGTTAGGGGGAAAGAGAGACCTTTTATGCTTTTTTTTGTTTTCAGTCATTTGGGTGTATGTGATGTGTTTCTGAGATAAGGAATTGCTCCATTACACTATCTTAGAACATCCAGTAGGTCTTCAAAGTTTAAATAATATTGAATCACTGACATGTGGATTGAACTAAATTTTAAAAACCCTCATGTCATGGATGTTAAAATCCGGCACCATTATGTGCTGCCCATTTTGATATTTGCTGTGGAATTCACCCTTTTCTATATATACCACTAATGCAAAAAATATACATATGACAAGCTGCCACATGATTCCTGTAATAAAATCACAATTGCAATATTTAATCCTCTCACTGATATAATCCTACCCACACAAAATCAATGTGTTATCATATAATTCACTATCATGAAGTGCCATTAGATTAGTTCAGTGTCTTAGCATATTGAGCACACATCAATTTTCATCAGTTCTGTGATGACCACTTTCTATACAGGATCTGACATGATTTGCTTTTTTTTTTTACTATTTAAGTCACATTATAATTAGTTTTTAATCAGTTTAGACCAATTGCTAAGCAATTAATGCAATTAATTTAGCTAATATAACACAGGTTGGTCCAGGTGGGACCAGTCACATCCCTTTATGAATGTCTAGTATTTTCTTTTCATTGCTGCCACCAAAGAATGATAAAGTCTGGTGACAATTGTTAGTCACTGCAGTCTTTGTTCTGTTACTGCACCCCTGCTCATTGAGTCTACTCTACAGTCATAGAATCATAGAATGTTAGAGCTGGAAGAGACCTCAAGGATCATCGGGTCCAACCCCCTGATCAATGCATTACTGGATTCACTAAACACCTCCCATTCAGCCAAACCAGATCTCCACTTTGTACTGACGAGGGGCAGTACCCCGAAGCACAGTGTCTGCAAATTGAGATCTGGTTTGGCTCTTATCCTAAGTCATGTGACAAGGCTCATTAAAGGGTTGACATTGACTGTTAGGATTGCTACTTCCAGTAGGTGGCACTAGAGTTCTAGTCCTCTTCCTCTCTGAAGAGACAATTTGCTAAACCATCTCAGACAGATGTCTGTCCAGCCTCTGTTTGAAGATTTCCATTGAAGGAGAACTCACCACCTCTCGTGGCAGCCTGTTCCACTCATTGATCATCCTCTCTGTCAAAAAGTTTTTTCTAATATCTAATCTGTATTTTCTTCCTTTCAGTTTCATTCCATTGCTTCTCATGTTTCCATGTGCAAATTAGAATAATGATGATCTCTCTATACTGTGACAGCCCTTCAGATATTTATGGACAGTTATTAAGTCTCCTCTTAGCCTTCTTTTTTGCAAGCTAAACATCTAAACATTTTGAGATGGACCCAAATTTGGGTTAACACAAAGTTTGCTGCTTGAATTGTTGCAGTGGCAATTTGCTTTCACTATAGTTATGAAGAGTAATAACGTATTGCAAAAATATGCGAAGTCAACGCTTGTCATGAAAATGAACTTAACCACATAAAACCTCACTTCAACTGCAATTAGCCTTGGTGTGAATAAGGTTTTAGGGTACCCAAGAAAAAGCAGCAAGTGCCCGAACCATCCCCTAAAGAAGATACACATACAGTGTTGGTTCAACCACAGTGCAGAGCTTGCTCAGGAATGGCATCAAACAGATGTTCATACATCTGCATACACAGTGAGGCAAATGGGCTGATGTCAAGGGCAGCAGAGAAGCCACTTCTCTTCCAGAAAAATATCAAGGATAGACTGACACTGCAGGAAGTACAGAGATAGGACTGAAGTAAATTTATTTTCTCTGATAAAGCCCCTTTCAGACTTTTTGGGACATCTGATATAATAATTGTCTGCAGAAGATAAGGAGAGTGCTACCATGAGTCATACCAACAGTAAAGGCTGAGTCACACATAACGATATCGTTAACGATATCGTTGCAACGTCACGCTTTTGGTGACGTAAGCAACGATCCCGCTAACGATCTCGTTATGTGTGACAGCGACCAATGATCAGGCCCCTGCTGGGAGATCGTTGGTCGATGGGAATGATCAGGACCTTTTTTTGGTCGCTGATCACCCGCTGTCATCGCTGGATCGGCGAGTGTGATGCCGATCCAGCGATGTCTTCACTTGTAACCAGGGTAAATATCGGGTCACTAAGTGCAGGGCCGTGCTTAGTAACCCGATATTTACCCTGGTTATCATTGTAAAAGTTAAAAAAAAACAGTACATACTCGCATTCTGATGTCTGTCACATCCCCCGGCATCCACAGGGTTGACTGTGTCAGCGCCGGCCGTAAAGCAGAGCACAGCAGTGACGTCACCGCTGTGCTCTGCTTTACGGCCGGTGCTGACACATTCAGTGCAGGGAAGCTCTCGGCAGCAGTGCGTGCATATTGTGCTTTGAAAAAGAACTCATTGTTCGAAACGCGTAGCCTGCTGCTACTCATTCTCCTGTGAACCATGTCATTGAACTTTGGATTTTATCCTCAATAAATTTTGATATTTTTGGAAGCTCGATTAGTTTTTCCTATTTGCCTTATCGTGCATATTAGCAGCGCTCCTGCCGAAAGCAGTTTTAACCCTGTGGACGCCGGGGGACGTGACAGACATCAGAATGTGAGTATGTACTGTTTTTTTTTTTAACTTTTACAATGGTAACCAGGGTAAATATTGGGTTACTAAGCGCGGTCCTGCACTTAGTAACCCGATGTTTACCCTGGTTACCCGGGTGCTGCAGGGGGACTTCGTCATCGTTGAAGACAGTTTCAACGATGCCGAAGTCGTTCCCCTGATTGTTGGTCGCTGGAGAGAGCCGTCTGTGTGACAGCTCCCCAGCGACCACACAATGACTTACCAACGATCACGGCCAGGTCGTATCGCTGGTCGTGATCGTTGGTAAGTCGTTTAGTGTAAAGGTACCTTAAAACATCCTGAAGAAGCTTTTTATCTAAAGAAGTAGGCTCACTCAGAAGTTTGCCTTAGAACAGTGCCATGAATAAAGAATATTATCTAAACATCTTTACAGAGCAACTACTCCCAACAATCTAGGAGTAATTTGGTGATTTACAATGCTTTTTCCACCATGATAGACTGCATGTCACAATGCAAAATTGCTAAGTGGCTCAGAGAACAAAACATTGAAACTTTGGGTCTATTCTCAGGAAATTCTCCAGATCCTTAAAAAAACAGGCGGACAAATAATCCACACAGAAATTATGGTTAATTCCAAGCACTGATTAGGCAGTTATTTTACAGTATCTCTACTCTAGGCATAGATTTATATATATTATGTAAGCCTGGTTCTTTTACCATGTCGGATCTAAACTAGGATTTTGTATCTATGCAGTAACTTTACAGTTGAAGCAGCACCTATGTCAATGAAACAACTAGGACATGCTAGAGTGATAAAACATTGCACCATTCATTTAAAGTTAATAAGAATGGTTACAATATGGAAATAGTGTAATACACCAATCTCTGTATATCTGTATATACAAACTAAGCAAATCCACATTTTTCACGTAATGTCCTAAAAATGAACATGCTGTACTATTTCTCCCAATCCATAAATGGCTGCTTAGCCACATGACATGTACACTTCTATGGCTAAACCTATGAACAGTTTATTGAGACTGAAGAGAATATATAAAATAACTAGCTGTACTATCTGGCTTCGCCCGGGTTAATAACTGCTGTTAGCAAAATAGAATGTGTTAACAAAAATATATTCTGCACACAAAAAACACAAAACAAATAGATAGAAATGTAATTATTAAAAGGCAAAAACTAAGCTAATAGAAGCATTTCACAACATATATTTCAACACCAGAGATATTCCACACAGATTTAACTAAATTGGCCAAGTAATGTGAAGTAATCTTCTACTACTTATTCGAGAGCCTTTTGATAAACGACATTCTTAGTTTTTCCTTCGGGTGCAAAGACGAACAGATTTTTGGCTGTTCCAACTCTTGAACAGGCCACATAAAGTTGACCGTGAAAAAAGCATGGAGATTGTAAATTGATTCCAACTACTTTCAAGGACTGTCCCTGAGCCTTGTTGATGGACATAACAAATGCCAGTTGAACAGGAAACTGGAGGCATTTAAAATCAAAAGGCAAATCAGATGGAATGAGAGGAATTGTTGGAATGAAAACATCTTCTCCTGTGGCACATCCTGTCAAAATGGTTGTCTCAATTACATGTGGAAACAGGTTCTTAATCAAGAGTCTTTTTCCATTACACAGCTTTGGTGGATCCAAATTTCTCAATAGCAGAATAGGTGCTCTAGGTTTTAGAAAGAGGCTGTGAGGAGGAAGTCTTTGTGGCTCCAAGGAATTGAGGAACTCAGTTGGATAAAATAATGCTTGAGCAGGGTCTATTACTGTATCCACTGACTTGTAGGTTGTGCACACACCTGGAAGGAGATTTAGAATTTGAAGATTGATCTTGTTGACGCTGTCATTTTTGGGAACTAGAATAGCCTTTTCACACAGCCAGCCAAAATTTCTGAAGTGTAATTGAATGTTTGGAAAAACCTTTGCTTTCAACTCCTCAATGGAAGTCACAAGGCAACAAAAGTTGCTTGGGAAGGTGATCTGTCCAGTGGTTGAGTTTACTGGTGCCTTGCCATCTCCAATAGTCAACAGCTGTCTCGAAAACAGTCCAGCAGAAACGTCGCCTGTCATGTAGACCCTCATGTTTGTGTTCAGTGACATCTCCAAAGGTACGATGCTTTGTGATGGTGTCAAACAGCAATGGGTCAATCTGAAGGTCTGGCAATTTGGCACTGATGATATTGTTAATTTCAGTAGGCTGTATTTTTTGCTTCAGCCAGACCAAGATGTTGGCGTGAGGAAGGCCTCTTTTTTGCCATTCAACTGAATACATCCAGCACTGGGTCTCACCATAAATATGTGATTTTGTGAGGAGATTAGTCATATTTGAAAGTTTCTGTTTGAAAATCAGCAATAAGGTCATGGTAATTCACTGTTTTTTGGCCCGGTAACAGGGCCTCCCAGGCAGGATTGCAAGTAAAGGTGATGAAAAGATCTGGACAGCCATACTTTCTCACATAAGTCATTGCATCCTGTGTGTATTCATGCATGTGTCGTGGGCTTCCCGTGACAGTTGATGGAAGAATAACCATTTCCCCAACTCTTTTGGATCATTTGCAACAGCATCTCTAAGGTGAATATATTCCTCTGCCCTGAGCTTCTTTTGATTTAGTCAGATATATAAAAGATGTTCACTCTCAATCTTTGCATACATGTCAACAATAAATTGGTGGAAGAGGTGTTTGCATTTCAAGATGTGATTTTCCTCTGCAAATCTTGTCATGATCCTATATGCATAGAAGTAGATGGCAGACACTTTTTTTCCTGAAGGGTTGCCTGTTGTAGGATCTATCTGAGGTATTCCAAAGTGATAGCCATCCTGTTCCTGCCAAAAGATGAATGGATATTGCAGACCATCATAGGACCTGTGAGTTTCTGCTACTCATTGCAAACTATTGCTCCTTTTCTGAAGCACAATATCACGGCTTTGAAAATCATTACCTACAATCAAGATGGCTACCTCATCAAATGTGGGAGCATTGAAACGTCGCTGATGTTCACCTTGTGGTGTTTTGTCAGCTCGAATGACAACCTTGTAATCGTCATTTGGCATGCAATCAAGTGCAGTCTTGAAAAGTTGAACATATGGATTGTTGGAATGAAGGTACTGCTGCAAAATAGTGACAATATCAAGGTGAGTGTTAGGAATTAAAGAGCATCTCCGCTGAGCCTCTGCTTCTGCATTTCCCATGAAGAAGAGTTGAAGAAATTGAGGTTCTTCTCCTTGTAATGGAAGCAGTGAGCCAATTGAGTGGTAAACCTGTCCTTGAACTTTAAATGTTGGCGTAAATCCTGTTGTAAACATTTCTTTTGTTGCACCAAATGATGTCATTTGGAAGCAGGAGTTGTACTTCCTGATATTGTCCAAGAAATGCTTTGATATTGTACTGGCACCTGTCATCAGAGACTTTAGGGGGTCTGATGGTGACAGGAGAGGTGGAAGTTTTATCTTGCCATTTGCACAGCATAAACCTGGTGGTTCATCTTTCCATTTCAGGGCACCGCAGTACATACAAACCACATCCATTTTTCCTATCTGAACTTTAGGATTATCCTGATAGCTTATGTCTGACTGGCATCAAAAGGCAGCATGTTTCAAATCTCCAACCATTTCCTGTGACCTGGTGGAAGAAATAGCAATTCTCTTGGTGGCAAGTCGGCCTTCTCTCTGCTGAGATGACTCATTGACCCTTGAGGAAGCAGCTCTTCTTCTCTTATCTGCAAGCGTTGCTTCCCTCTCCTCTGAAAGTTATTTGGCCCTTGAGGAAGCAGCGCTTGTTTTCATGTCTGGAAGCCTCACTTCCCTCTCCTCAGAAAGTTCATTGGCTCTTGAGGAAGCAGCTCTTGTTTTCATGTCTGCAAGCCTCGCTTCCCTCTCCTCAGAAAGTTCATTGGCCCTTGAGGAAGCAACTCTTGTTCTCTTGTCTACAAGCCTCGCATCCCTTTGCTCTGAATGTTCATTGGCTCTTGAGGAAGCAGCTGTTGTTCTCATGTGTGTCAGTCTTGTTTCTCAGTCTTCACATTTTTCATTGGCCCGTAATGCAGCTTTTCTTTTCGCATCAGCTGACATTCGTGCCATGGAATTCCTTTTCTTATGAGGCATTATTGTGGTAAAAATAGTCTGTAACTGGCAGTTTCTATATCCTCTCACATAGAGGTAATGTGACTGACATCAGCCTTTCCACCAACACACTGACATGCTATTACCTCACACAAGCTTTGTTATACTGAGAATGTCCTTTGTTGCATATATTAACCAATCAGAGCTCAGATTAATTAACTGTAGCAAAATAGAAGCTGAGCTGTGATTGGTTGCTTTTGGCAGCCTGATAAATCCCCAGCCAACAGGAAGCCCTGCCCCCTGGCAGTATATATTAGCTCACACATACACATAAAAGACAGGTCATGTGACTGACAGCTGCTGTATTTCCTATATGGTACATTTGTTGCTCTTGTAGTTTGTCTGCTTATTAATCAGATTTTTATTTTTGAAGGATAATACCAGACTTGTGTGTGTTTTAGGGCAAGTTTCATGTGTCAAGTTGTGTGTGTTGTGGCGACATGCATGTAGCAACTTTTGTGAGATGAGTTTTGTGTGGCGACATGCGTGGAGCAACTTTTTGTGTGTCAATTTGCATGTGACAGGTTAGTGTAGAAAGTTGGGTGCAGGAAGTTTTGCGCATAGCGAGTTTTGCGTGTGGCGACTTTTATGTGTGGTGCGTTTTGAGTATGTGCAAGTCTTGTGTGAGGCAACTTTTGCATGTGTTGTGCTTTTGTGCATGTGGCAATTTTTCTACGTGCGCAAGTTTTGCATGTGGTAAGTTTTCCATGAGGTGAGTTTTGCACGTGTGGCGAGTTTTGCGTGAGCCTAGTTTTGCATGTGGCGAGTTTTGCATGTGGCGAATTTTGCGTGTGGCGAGTTTTGAGTGGCAACTTTTGTGTTTCGACTTTGGTGTATGTGTGGTGAAATGTGTGCTGAGGGTGGTATATGTGTTCAAGCACGTGGTAGTGTGTGGCGCATTTTGTGTGTGTGTTCATATCCCCGTGTGTGGTGAGTATCCCTTGTCGGGGCCCCACCTTAGCAACTGTATGGTACAGTGGGGCAAAAAAGTATTTAGTCAGTCAGCATAAAAATGATAAAAAAACAGACAATGTGATTTTCTGGATTTTTTTTCTCAGTTTGTCTCCCATAGTTGAGGACTACCTATGATGTAAATTACAGACGCCTCTCATCTTTTGAAGTGGTGGAACTTGCACTATTGCTGACTGACTAAATACTTTTTTGCCCCACTGTATATACTCTTTGGCGCCATCGCTCTCATTCTTTAAGTCCCCCTTGTTCACATCTGGCAGCTGTCAATTTGCCTCCAACACTTTTCCTTTCACTTTTTCCCCATTATGTAGATAGGGGCGAAATTGTTTGGTGAATTGGAAAGCGCGGGGTTAAAATTTCACTCACAACATAGCCTATGACGCTCTCGAGGTCCAGACGTGTGACTGCAAAATTTTGTGGCTGTAGCTGCGACGGTGCAGATGCCAGTCCCGGACAAACACATACATACATACTGTACATACATACACACACATACATTCAGCTTTATATATTAGATTAAAATAATATTCTCTCTTACAGCTTGTCACTTTTACAATGTCAAATCATCCAACTTGTCAAGACCGGATATTAAACACTTCAAGTGAGTTGCACTTTTTTGCACATCATAAAAAATGAATATATGTTTAAAAAAAAAAAAATCCATTGGTTTTCCACAATTGAAATAATTCAGATTTGCTACAGATTTCAAACCTGGTCAACTATTCTACCATCCCTACACATAATTATTAAGTAGAAGAACATCCATCATTTCATGTTACAATTGATCAAAAAAAGCTGTAGTCAGGCTACTCTGTAAGTTTTCACCTGCTACTTCTGTAGAATTAGAGCCTGGGAGCAATGTCATTCCTGAAATAGTATTTTCATGAAAAGGCATGTCAGGCAAATGTAACTTGTAAATTGATCTCCTTGCAGTGATGTACACTGGACACAGGGTATATATATGACGAATTTCCAAATCTTGAACACAGTGGTGTCCAGTCTCATCCACTCTCCTCACTTCTTCACATTGGTCTTTTCACCTCCTTACAGGCCACCATGAGTCAATTCAAGCAATTTGGTGGTGGAGTCCAAAAGAAGGGCTTTAGCTCATTTTCTGTGTCGAGAGGCAGTGGAGGTTTTGGAGCTGCTGGCGGAGCCGGTGGTGCTGGTGGAGCTGGCGGTGCAGGAGGCTTTGGTAGCAGAAGCCTATACAACATAGGTGGAAGAAAGACCATTTCTATAAGCACTGCCGGTGGCCAAGCATTTGGAGCTGGAGCTGGAGCTGGAGGTTTTGGTGGTGGATATGGAGCTGGTGGTGGCTTTGGAGCTGGTGGTGGCTTTGGAGGTGGTGCTGGAGGATTTGGTTCCTTTGGAGGCCCTGGGTTTCCAGGAGGAGCCCAAGCTGGTATTCAAGAAGTTACAATCAACCAAAGTCTTCTTGCCCCACTGAATTTGGAGATTGACCCAAACATACAACAAGTCAGAGTTCAAGAAAGGGAACAAATCAAAACACTGAACAACAAATTTGCTTCTTTCATTGACAAGGTAATGTTCTGATATGAACTCATGCTTGTGTGCTAGATTGGAAATTTGCAACCAGACTGTTTGATATTCAGGCTTCTGGCCTTTAGATGTGAATACTAATCTGCTGAATATCATGTTTGTTTCACCTCTTTCATTGCTCATATTACTGCCATTCTTGAAATTTTGAAACCTCAAAAGTAATGATTAAATTTGCAAATTTTCTATAGCTCTTTCTTTTATTGATCATTGTGCAACCATGTTGTTGTAAACAGCACAGGTCATATACTTGTATATAGATAAAATATAATGACGTTGCCTATATTTTGACATTAGGTACGCTTCCTTGAGCAACAAAACAAGGTACTTGAAACAAAATGGACCCTTCTGCAAGAGCAAGGTGGTCAAATCAAGGGCGTAGGACCCCGAAAGGGAAACGCTGAACTTATTTTTGAGGCATACATTAACAGCTTAAAAAGACAACTGGATGCACTCCAAAATGATAAATTTAGGCTGGATGGAGAACTTAGAAATATGCAAGATTTAGTGGATGATTTCAAAAATAAGTAAGTATACCAAATAAAAAAATTGACAGATTTCCATTATATGCATTATTTTCTCTGTATGAGACCAAATAAATTGTTTAAGTGAAAGTAAAAAAATTATAGTGCTGTCTATGCTTTGGTTTTGAAACATGTTGAGGTGTGAATAGGGCGTGGCACTGCTGTTGCAGCCCATCAATTTCTATTGTACTAAGCAGGAAAAAGGATAGGGTGTAGCACTAAAATCTGTGACCACTTATTAATTTCTGCTGTACTATGTTCGAAAGAAAACAGGGTGTGGCACCGATATGTGGCAAACTTCAGCACAGTGTTGTCTTTTGTTAATAAAGAAAAATGAATACAAAATATTGGATGGCTTGTCCACTTAATCTTCTATCACCAAATTATTTCATTTTTTTTATTTGCAGATATGAAGATGAAATTAACAAGAGAACTTCTGCAGAAAATGAGTTTGTTGTGATCAAAAAAGTGAGTTGAGCTTAAAAAGAATGGCAAAACTTATCCACTATTTTAATATGCCATACTAGATATTTAAAATTTTAGATATCAATAGAAAATCTAACAAGGAGTGAAAATGCAAGATGAGTGCAATTGACATTGAGATTTGTAGTGTTTTCTAGGCAGTTCTTGGACTGAATGAGTTTTACTCTTAGTTACTAATCATCTCTTTTGGTTGCCTATGGTTTTAAATGCAATCTTAAAAGTCCAAAATTAGAAAAGACATTTGCATTTTATTCCACAAAGAGCGCCACTATTGGGCCAATAATTGTGCTCAGTGAGCAGTGCCTGAAGGAGACTACATCGTGACATTGCACACAGCTCATATACACTAATGGACCTTTTTTTTGTTTGTTTTTTAAGAACAATGTTTTTTCCATGCTATCCCATTTTAAAGTAAACTTGTACTTTAATGGAAACTATATGAAAGTTATATGTAAAATGTCCATTTTCAAAAACAAACCTAAATACCGTACTTTACGCAGAAAATTTTCAGAATGATACAGTTCAATGTCATATTTAAAAAAAATAAATATAAATTTTAATTTAACTTAACTTTTAATGGGATTTTCGATTGCCCAAACTGTTTTGACCTGACCAAAACAAACTTATTATCTCATCCACTTGAAATTATAAGGTTCAAGACTGGATGTATAGTTTAAACCTTCTTACCTTTAGATTCTCATGTTTGCTTGTGGTGGCTTTCAACCAGTCTTTTTTTTTGGCATTTGTAGGGTGGATGTTTTTTGTGCAAGGTCCTTCATTTTAACTTCAAGATTTGAATAGTATATTTTCGGAATGAGGCAACTAATTTTAAATCAGTCCACACCATTCCTAGTTAACCAAGTAATGTTTTTTGGTTATGTTTTGTAGGATGTGGATGCTGCCTACATGAACAAGGTTGAATTAGAAGCCAAGGTTGATGCCCTGACTGACGAAATCAACTTCCTTAGGTCCCTATATGAACAAGTAAGTTGTACTTTATTATCTGTTTGCTTGCTTTTAACTTTTAGGATTGATGAGATTTTGATATTCTTGAGTATATCCCTAATGGTTCACTAACATTTTCATTGAAACCTTCAGGAAATGGCTCAACTGCAAGCTCAAATTTCAGACACCTCAGTCGTCCTTTCTATGGACAATAACAGAGCATTGGATTTGGACAGCATCATTGCTGAGGTGAAGGCTCAGTATGAAGATATCGCCAAAAAGAGTAGAGCAGAAGCTGAGTCTGTGTACCAAGGCAAGGTAAGGGCATATCTTTGGAATACAATAAGGTCAATGAAAGAAGTTGATTGTATTCAATGTTCATCTGATTATGTCTTCAGTCTTTGTCTTTGGAAAATAACATGTAATGCTCTATTTTTTTACAATAGGTTAAAGAATTGCAAGCCTCTGCTGGACAACAAGGTGATGCTTTGAAAACCAGCAAGAATGAGATTTCTGAACTAAACCGCAAACTTCAGAGGCTTCGAGCTGAAATTGAAAATGTGAAGAAACAGGTAAAGTTGAACATATGATGGATTGAATGGATTTATCCATTTATAGGTTTGTTTTTTTTGTGGGTACATATTATGCTCAGCATATACCAGCACTAAATAATGAGGACATATAGAAAATAATACATTCATTTGCAATGGATACAATTTCATAAAAGATAATAAAGATAATAAAAATATCTGCACCAAACACATTTTTTTCTTATTTTTCTTTTTTAAAGAATGCTAAACTTCAGACATCTATTGCGGAAGCAGAAGACCGTGGTGAGGTTGTTCTGAAAGATGCCCATGCAAAACTGGCAGAATTGGAGGCTGCTCTACAAAATGCTAAACAAGAGATGGCCCGTCAGCTCCGTGAATACCAAGAACTGATGAATGTCAAACTGGCCTTGGATGTTGAAATTGCCACCTATAGGAAACTTCTGGAAGGAGAGGAGACAAGGTACAACTTATAGTAATGGTATTATATTGTACATAAAAAGTTAAGCGTCCTACTTATTATTCTTAGCCCCTGAATGGCAGATATCCATGGCATAGTTCAGGAAATATTGTTTACTAAGAAAGTTTTCATCCTACATTTTTTAGAGAACATACATATAAATATTAGCGAATGTGCTCAGATAATGTCTTACCCGAACATGCTCGGGTGTTATCCGAGCATTTGGGAGTGCGTGAATATTATAGTCAAGTCACCGCGGTTGCATGATTTGTGGATATTAGACAGCCTCAACACATGTGGGGATTGCCTGTTTGATAGGGGATCCCCACATTTGTTGAGGTTGTCTAGCAGCCGCAAATCATGCAGCAGCGGGAACTTGAACATGATATTTGAGAACTCCCAGATGCTCGGATAACACCTGAGCATGCTCAGATAAGACATTATCTAGTCTAAATATAAGACTTAAGACTAAAATAACATAATATAATGTATTATGTACTAAAATGTGGTTTGGGTGATTTTGACATTTAGCTTTAATTTTCTGCTTTTTTGCTACACCTCATTTGGACAAAGCTATTACTATTGCCTATTGCTTAACTCCAATTTTTTAATAGAAGTCTGAACTTTTCTAAAATCCCCATTCTGTGTTTTAAATGGCAGCTTTTCTTATACAGAGTGGTTGTGCTGTACAAACCTGAATTAAAAAAGAAGTGATTTTTATTTTTTGCAGTGATTATAGAAAGATATGTAACATACATTTATGGAAATTGAGGAAATTGTACTGGAAATCTACTTTAAGAGGAATGTATAAAAATTAATTTGTTCTGATTAGCATCTTTAAATATTTTTTTTTATGCTTTTAGGTTGTCCACAGACAGCAATGTCAGCATCTGTAAGTATAGCTTATTATATTACAATGGTTTTAGATGCCTTTAGCTTTTTTCATGCATTTAAATGCAGCACAAAATATAATAAATCTACAATATTGTAGGGAATATTGAAAAATGCTAAGTAATCAGTCCTTACTGACACCAATTTATTTTCATGGTTCAAAGAAAGTAACATAAGTGAACATTTGGAACATCAGCCCAAATAGGTTCTGGTGAAAGATGGTGGCTTGAAGAAACATGTCTTACTTAAAAAAATGACTTTCAGGTCACATATCAATGTGTCAAGGCTTAAAAGAAAATTTGTGTCATCCATTTCAGCTTTGCTGAATGTCTTTGAGAACCCATACAGAAGAGCACATAACATGTGTATATTCGGATGTATGGTGTGATATTACCTTTCCAGTCTGTCACTTTATTATTATGAACAATTGTGCCCTTCGTATTACCATCACTATGAGATTTATCTCATGGATAATCAAATGATCTTACCTCTTAGAGATTGCATCATGTAGTAGAACTAAATGTTTTCCATTTTAAGATATACCATTCTTCTTTTTTACAGCTGTCGTCAGTGGAAAGACAAGTCTGGCTGCTGGTGGTGGTGGTGGAGGAGCTGGAGCTGGTGGAAGCTTTGGCTTTGGCGGTGGAGCAGGAGGTGCTGGCGGAGGCTTTTATGGAGGAAGTGGATTCAGTGCTAGCAGCAGCTCAGGCTTTGGCATTTCTGGTGGTGGTGGTGGTGGTGGCAGCAGCAGCATGAGATTTGTATCCAGCCAGTCAAGCTATAGAAGCTAAATCTATGAGGCTGCTCCAATGTAAAACCACTGAATGTACCGTCTGCGTGAAAAAAAAAAAAAAAAACTGAAACGATTCTCCTTTATCAGTCCTGATTTTGTGTTCAGATAAAAGTTATCCTTAAATCTAAAGTAGCTGTGAAGGTAGGCTTTTCTTCACCCATTTAGCTGCCCTTGACTTGTGTCTATCATGGGCAAGGCCAAAAACCTTGCTGGCACCTACTCTTTTGCACCTAGTATCCAAGGTCCAGGCACTACCAGCCTCCCTAGCTACACCTTTTATATAAGTCCTGACAACACATCTAAAGATTAGACCCCAGTCTGTATTATAGGGTTAGCTTATCCTGCGTACTCATAACATCGTGGTAACACAAGCTATAACTTTGACATTGCAGAAGTTAAATGGAAGACACAGAGCATTACAAACTAAAGATACAAGTGAAAAACTGGTGGAAACTTTTCTAGACATGAAAGCCTAAACGTCTAATAAGAAATAAACTGTACACTGGATAGTCATTGTAATGTTTACAGCTAATGTGTACTGGCCCACAAATAAAGTCAATTCTTCCATGTGTAAACCTTTATTAATGGCTCCATTGTCGAATTGGTATAATCATGGTATTATTTACAAAGATTTAAATGTTAAAAATCCGAATTATCAGCATCCAAGAGATGTAGAGCCAAATGAGACATAGACATTGGTCTAGTAGCATACATTGACAATATTGGGAATATTTCATTATGTAGGTTGTCTCAGCACGATAGCCCATTTTGAAAATTGAGAATGCTCAGTGATGAGCTGATCGGTGTGGTTCTGGCTTCTAAAGCCCCTGGTATTTACAGATTTTTATCAAAGGTGAAAGTTGAGGAAAGCCATGCATTTCCTGCGAAGTATAAAATTAATGCTATGTAATATAAGGACAGCAAGCTTTGAATTTTTGCAAGCTTGGAAGCTGGATCATCTCCTTTCTTCATACTATGTACCTAGAGAGCCTGATGTGGGCAGCGGCAGCTTTCTCAGCTCTGCTGCATTGCTAAATCTAAAAACTGATTGTGTCAGAACTTTTGGGATCTCTTTACATCATGCTGCTCTCAGATGAGTTAGCAAAAATCAGTTTCCCTTTAACAATGAAATTGCAACACAGATGTCACTAAAGTGTCACTAAGGTCTTCAAATGATAACATTTTCAAGTGCATAGTTCTGGTCTCTCACATGCTGGAGGAGTATAAAATCTAGATTCATGATGGGAGGAGTGCTTGGTTAGAGGGAGTGTACTACAAATATCAAAAAGACTGACCAGCATTGACTTGCACCTGTTCACATGTGTCTTTTTCTGTTTGGAGGTGCTGATCAGTCTTTTTGACATTTGTAGTACACCTCCAGTGACTGAGCACTCTTCTCATGAGTCTAAAGCATTTCATTTTTACTCAGAGCTGGATCCCACCTGCCCTTAAAATTGTAAGCTTTTAGCCCAGGAGATGCATGTTAGGTTAGGGTCACAACAAAGGGTTACGCCTTGTTGCTGGCTGTTGTGCTATCACAAATTGGCCAATTTGCATGCTAAGTACCTTGATTTTTTACGCATTTTGTATAGCAGTAATGCAGTTCCAATTCCATATAGTCAATGTTTGCATATTATAGCATTTCAGAGTGCAGTTGTTTTTTCTTGGAAAAATGTAAAACATTGTCCAACTGTTTTACCATGTAAAACTGGTCACATCATGGAATAGTGAATAAAACATAGATTTTCTTAACAGCTCATCTCTGTTATGGAGATATTGGCTAGTAAAATTTAGAATCTAATTTTCACTAAGACTAAGGAAGCGTTAGTGTTATAACTAACAAAGCACATTCACACAGGTAACGTACAAACCAGGGAGACAAATACCTGAACTTGAAAGGTGTTATGATCTGGTGGCCTAGGAGCAGCATGGACGAGCTCTGGAGTAGGTGGCCTCTATACTGACCGCAGACCCTGAACTTAACACCGCAACTATAAGTAGCCGTGGGATGTTCCTGTCACTCCCTCGACACCTCGTCACAGCCGGAGGACTAATTACCCCTAAAGAAAGAAACAGGAAAACTATCTTGCCTCAGAGAAAATCCCCAAAGGAAAGACAGCCCCCCACAAATATTGACTGTGAGAGGAGAGGGAAATTACAAACGCAGACTGAAAACAGAATTTAGCAAAGGAGGCCACGCTACCTAGAAAGAAAAGACAGGACAGAGTACTGTGCGGTCAGTATTAAAATACTACAACAATCCACCACAGAGAATACAAAAATCTCCACACCTAACTAAAGGCATGGAGGGTAACTCCAGAGCTTCCAGCTTGGCTGAATAAATCCTTACACAGACAAAGCTGGACAAGAAAAAACATAGCAATTCACTGAACTATAAAGTCCACCGCATGTGGACTGCAAAAACAAAGCCAGGACTTATCTTTGATGATTTGGACAATCCAGCAGGAGAAACCAAGCAGAGATGTGAATCCTCCAGAAAAACAATGGACAACTGGCACTCACTAAAGGGTGAAGCCAGACTAAATAGCCCCGTCCAAAGTGGAAGAACCTGATGACTGCTGTGAAGGACAAACAGCAGCACTACCACTTATAACCACCGGAGGGAGCCCAAGAGCAGAACCCACAACAGAATTCACAACAGAAAGGTCCCTGTACAGACTAGGTAAAGCCCTTCTCTGACCCTGGTGTGTCCCTGCCTGACTGCGGAAATTGGCACCCTAAGATAACCCAATGGCGCTCCCCACTCAATGGCGGCTTATCCTGAATGTTTTTAGGAGCTCCTAGGATAACCAGAGTAGCAGTTCCCTAAGGAATAAAGGAATCAAGCATAAAACAACTGCAACCAACGAAAACTGTAGCCAAGTGAATGAATCCAACAAAGTCTATCACTAGCAGGAAACACCAGCAGGGGAAGGTGTTTAAAGCTGCACCCGAAAAGTGATAGGACAGACAAACAGAGTAAATGAACTGTGTTAAGCTAGACAAATGCTGCCAGAATAGCAGAACCAATGCACCCAGAGAAAAAGCGTGTCTCCTGTGGGTCAGCAGAAAGAGAAGCTGACCACAGAACACAAACTCCAGGGATTGAATTCAGGTGCATGACAGTACCCTGCCTTCTACTAGGGGCTACTGGACCAGAAGAGATCCCCAACCACTGTCGCCGCTGACTCAACTCTCTCACTAGGCAACCCACATGCAATTCTTTTGCATGAGCCCCTGCAACATCCTCCATACTGAACCCTTTCCATTTAACATGATGTTGCAGTCAACATCTGACACGCCTGGAATCCAACCCCCTCATACTCTCTGTTCTTAGCATCAGGGACATATGTCACAGAGAAATCAATATTGGGTTGATTGAGGACAGAAGCTTTAGAGAAAGCTGTCTTCAGAGCAGCAAAATCATCAACATCCACAGTAGACCAAGAGGAACCATCAGTTCAATACCCTTCTTAATCATATCAGTAAGAGGTTTGACTATAATTGAAAAGTTCTTAATGAACCTACAATAAAGATTAGCAACCCCTAAGAATTACTGTAAAACGTTACAATTACTTGGTTGTACCTAATCAAGGATGGCCTGTACTTTATCAACAATTAGAAAAATAGATATTTCCCCAAGACTTAACCTTGCAAGTCTCCCAATTGATGGTAGGATTGTGTTTCAGCAACCAGGGTATACCCAACACAATTTTAGCTGGCAAAGAAGGAAAAACAATGAATGAAATAGATTCTATGTGTAACACACTCACTTTCATGCACACATTCCCAACCTTAGAAGTAACATAAGTGTGGCTAAGGTGAGAACTATTAATTCTGGCGACTTGAACAGGATAACTGTATACCCACACTTGACAGCAAAATCACTTTCAATCAAATCTACGGTGAACCTGAGTCAACAAATGCAGAGGTAACTATAACTTCAGATTTCTTAGCCAAAGACACTTGTAAAAAGCAACCAGTATGTGCATGTGAGATAACCTAAAACCTTTAGAATCAGTGTCCTTACATATTAGTGACACTTTTCTTTCCTTCTCTTTTGCTTTATGAAATTCATTATTGAATCTGAAACACTGAACCATTACATGACCCATATGACCGCAGTATCAACAGAAACAAGCCGGTGTTTCAAGTTTTAATCCCTCCTTGGAAGCGCTGCTGGTCCCAATTTGCATTGGTTCTTCTGCCTCAGTTGGATGAGAGGGAGAAATCCTCCAAACACCCTTGAATGTTTTCTTATCCCTAAGATTTCTGTCAAAACACACTGCCAGTTACACGATCTCATGCAGGGACAATGGGGAGGGACTATAAGTTTTCATCTCATATCTGACTAGTAGGAAGCAGTGAGTGCTCTTGTGTGCACAGGTCCTGGGAAAAAGCAGATGCAGGGGGGGACAGAAGCAGAGTGGGTGAGCGCATCAATGTCCCTTCTGAGAGGTTCAAAAGGGTTCGCACAGAGATGCCGGCATCGACATTACAGCACACACCCCTTTACTACTCCTCTTCTTCAAGGAATATCTGTAGAAGTTGGGCATTAAAATTATTCTTAGGTTCCCACAATCGACCAAATCTTTTCTAATCCACTAGAAAAAAGGTTTTTCCTCTCACTTTCTTCAAGGTAAAGATAATTTTCATCTCAAAGACATGTTCGAAGCTGATGGCAGCAAGCGTGGCACCAGGATTCTTGAAGAAGGAACTCAAGATGACTGGTTTCAGGAAAGATATGTGGAAGGAATTGGGAATGCATAATGAGACTGACAGCTTCAATTTATAGAACATGTCATTAATTTGATTGATGATTTCCAAGGGACCGGTAAAGCGTGGACCCAATTTGTAGGAAGGGATCTTGAGATGAAAGTTTTTTGAGGATAGCCACACTTTGTCTCCAGGACGGTAACAAGGTCGATACATCTTTTGTGAGCATGCCTCTTCATATCCTCAGATGATTTCTCTAGAGTGGCTTTGGAGTCCTCCCAGTTCATGGAAAATGAAGGCCAGAAGCGGCTGGCACTAGAAGAGGGTTTCCTGGCTGTTGACCAAAGACAATAAAGAATGGTAACCTTGCAAAAGACTCACTTACATGATTCTTATAGTAGAACTCCACCCAGTGCAAGAGCTTAACCCAGTCATCATGGTGTGCATTGGGTTGAGGGTGGTATGTAGAGAAGTTCTGAAGCTTGGACATAGCTCTTCAAAATTTGGGTGTGATTTGGATACCTATGTCAGATATGATGTGAAGTGGAAATACGTGAAGATGGAAGATCTGCTGAATAAAGTTCTCTGTGAGCTCAGGAGCAGCCGAAAGGCCCGGCAATGGAGTAAAGTGAGACATATTTGAGAAGCAATCCACCACTACCCAGTTGCCCTAATACTCCACAGAAAAGCCACAGTCAATAAGTCCCATAAAATATATACTTTATTAGATATGTTAAAATACCATAGAATAAAGGAAAAGGTACATAAAGAAAAAATGGGGCTGGTGAAACAACTGAATAGCAGTACCAATGATGCACATAGGGCTACAAGGTACCCCCCACTGCATCAACACATCATGAATTGTTAGTATAAATCACACATAGTGGATGGGAGTGTATAGACATTGCATATATACTGGCAACTCCAGGAGGCTGGAAAAACCATATAGGGGATCTAATGCAAATGCACACATAAAGCTAATTACCCAATACCGGCCATATATCACAAAACAGCAATACTCCCAATATATTTACCTGATGTGTGCCAACAGTGGGGGACACCGAGCCCACCCCGACACGCGTTTCGGAGCACAACACGGCTCCTTCCTCAGGGGGTGTTTTTGGTCCTAACATACGCACATGGTACACTAGTGCCATTATTAGCATCGATTTATTATAATCTTTTTCTCAGTGTGTGTATTATGTATGCCGCAATTCTATTATTCACTACCCAGTTGACAGAGCATTAAGGGGACACAAGGAGGTCCGTAATAAAGTCCATGGTGATGTTCTGCCAAGGCACTGAAGGCACAGGAAGTGGTAGAAGTCACCCAGACGGAATTGCCTGGTAGTCTTGTTGCATGCACACAAAGGCAGAAATGTATTCCATGATATCTTTTCGAATGGTAGCCCACCAGTAACAACGTGAGATGAGCTGTATAGAATTTCTCTGCCCAGCATGGCCAGCTACCTTTGAACAGTGCCCCCACAGTAGAACATGCCTCTTATCAGATTCCAACAGTAATGTCTTTCCTGGAGGAATCAGGGACAAATTTACCAGATCCATGGTAACCATCCTGGAGGGCTCAATGATAGGTTGGGGTTCCTCTTCTTGGTTGGTGGATGGAAAAGACCTATAAAGTGCATTAGTTGTGTTCAAGAGCAGAGAAGGCTTTGGAGAAAAAATGCAGATGGATATTGGGCCAGAGGGAGACTTTTGCATGAGAACTGCCCCTGCCCCAGAAGATGAAGCATCTACTTCCAGAAATAATTGTTTGCTAACTTCTGCTTTATGAAGTACTGGAGCAGAGGAGGAGGCCTGTTTCAGGGAAAGAAATGTGTTCTCAGCTTCTGGAGTCTTTTACCTTTAGATCATTGCAGAAATGAAGGCGGTTCAAGACCAGAAATGAGGTATAAATTGTTGGCAATAGTTAGCGAATCCTAGGATCCTAGGAATCGCTGGATTGCCTTAATGCCAGAAAGGCAAACCAGTGTCTGAGAGAATAGGAAGAGAAGATTGTCCAAAGATGCATTTTTTAACTTGGCTTAGAGGCGATTATCCCAAAGTTTCTGCAAGAGAGAGAGCAGATCTAGAGAGAAAACCAGGATATCATCCAGATAAATCGCTATGTAGGAATAGAGGAGGTCTCAGAAGATGTCATTCATGAATTCTTGAAAGACAGAATGGGCATTGCTGAGCCCAAATGGCATAACTCAGTTCTCATATTGGCCATCCCAGGTGTTGAAAGCAGTCTTCCATTCAACTCCTCATCATGCGCGGATCAGTTTGTGTGCTTCTCTCGGATCCAGCATTGTAGAGATCCTAAGGTGGTCAAACAGTTGCGGGATTAAAGACAACATATATTCACTGTTTATTGTGCTTTAATCTATGCATGGCTGGAGAGTCCCATCCTTTGTCATTGGTTGATAAACCCTCGTCACTGTTTCGGATCTCTGTCAACACGTGGTGGTGAAGAAACACGAGGTCCGGGTCAAGATACATGACTTGCTGGCTGAACAGTCACTGCCGAGGTTGCCGCAGCTTGAACTGGAGCGGATGCAGCAGCTGATGTCAGAGCGTCCAAGCGGGTGTTTACTGTCTGCAGATAAATCAGGATTTTATTCTTCTGATCTCTCTGGTGGATCATCTTCAGAAATAACTCCAAGAAAGAAGGAGTATTGAAGTCATTGGCATCCGTGGACTGAGCAAACTGTCATGCTGGTGGTTGTGGAACCACTGTTCCATTGACAGGGGAGAGCAGCAGCTGACCCCAAAGGGGCAGTGAAGCAGGGATGACCTCAGAGAGTCAGGCCATCCAGGAACTGGTAAACAGGAGGAATGTACAGAGCAGGTTCAGGAACACAGGACGGATTCAAGTACAGAGTCACGGATGCAGGTTCAGACTGGACAGAACAGGGTAGAGGTACTGATGCCCAGAAGGTGCATCAGGATCAGAACTAGGAGTTGGCAGGATGGGTTCAGGATCAGATTCAAACAGGATGGTCAGGATCAGATTCAGGTAACACAGATACAGGGACCTTACAGCGACAATAGTGTTCACACTAATCATTAAAGTTGCTCAGGTAACTATATGGGAGGGTGCCTTAAATATCTGATGGCTTCCAGCTATTGGCTCAGGATATTTCAGAAGTGTGCACTCTCATGCTCCCTTCTTCTTCTTAAAGCTTAGCTTTGCAAAAATTAGAATCTAAACTTTACAAACCAAACTCTCAGCAACAGAAAGGAGAAATTACAAGTATAAAATCTATGTTTCACTCAGCTTTTTAGACAATATTCCATTTTGTGGCCAGTTTAATACAATCATGGCTGAAAGTGTTGGCACCCTTGAAATTGTTCCATAAAATGAAGTAGTTCTCCCAGAAAATTATTGCAATGTTTTGTTGTACGCATGCTTATTTCCATTGTGTATATTTAAACAACAACAACAAAAAATGAGAAAAAAGACAAAATGGACATAATTTCACTCAAAACCCTCAAAATGAGCCACAGAAAATTGTTGCCACCTTTCCAAAATTGTGGATAAACAACTTTGTTTCAAGCATGTAATGCTTGTTCAAACTCACCTGTGGCAAGTAACAGAAGTGTGTCTGTGTGTGCCACACTTAGCAAGGAGGACATTAAAGAGGAGAAGAGAACTGTTTGAGGACTAAATAGCTAAAATTGTTGAAATATATCAACAATCTCAAGGTTAAGTCCATCTCCAGATATCTTGATGCGCCTTTCTCCACAGTGCGCAACATAATCAAGAAGTTAACATCCCATGGCACTGTAGCTAATCTCCCTGGACGTGGACGGCAGAGAAAAATGGGTGAAAAGTTGCAATGCATGATAGTCTGGATGATAGATAAACAGCTCCAATCAAGAGCCAAATAATTTCAAGCTGCCCTACAGGCTCACGGTGAATCAGTGCCAGCGCAAATGATCCGTGTACATTTAAATTAAATGAAATGCTATGGCAGGAGACCCAGAAGGACCCCACTGCTGACAGAGAGTCATACAAAAGCTAGTCTGCAGATTGCCATAATGTATGTGAATAAGCCAAAATTCTTCTCAGAAAGATTCTTCAAAGCACATCATTGTACTATATACTGAAAGCGGAATGAGGCTACGTAGAAAAGTACACAATACCTACAATCAAATAGTGTGGAGGTTCAAAGATGCTTTGGGTTTGTTTTGCTGCCTCTGGCACTGAGTGCCCTGACTGTGTGCAAATCATCATTAAATCTGAAGATTCCAAAAGAATATTTGGTCACAATGTAGTGCCCAGTGTCAGAAACTGGGTGTTAGGCATCTCCTGCTGCATGGGATAGATCCCAAGCATTGTCTGGTACTGCTGTCTCCCATTCTGAACAGGCTGCTGCGGTTGCTGCTCAGTAGGGTTGAGCGAAACGGGTCGGCCATTTTCAGAAGTTGCCGACTTTTGGCAAAGTCGGGTTTCATGAAACCCGACCCGACCCCTGTGTGGGGTCGGCCATGAGGTCGGCGATCTTCTGAATCTGGTATCGGAATTCCGATACCGAGTTCCGATATGTTTGCGATATCGGGAATCGGTATCGGAATCCATATTTAAGTGTTAAATAAAGAATCAAAATAAAAAATATTGATATACTCACCCTCGGACGCGCCCTGGTACTAACCGGCAGCCTTCCTTCCTAAGAATGAGCGCGTGAATGACCTGCGGTGACGTCGCGGCTTGTGATTGGTCGCGAGCGGTCACATGGGCGGTCACGCGACCAATCACAAGCCGCGACGTCATCTAAGTTCCTTCATGCGCTCATTCTTAAGAAGGAAGGCTGCCGGAAAGAAGCAGGGCGCGTCCGAGGGTGAGTATATACCTAATAGGAATATACTCACCCTCGGACGCGCCCTGCTTCTTTCCGTCAGCCTTCCTTCCTAAGAATGAGCGCGTGAAGGACCTTAGATGACGTCGCGGCTTGTCCATGTGACCGCTCGCGACCAATCACAAGCTGCGACGTCACCGCAGGTCATTCATGCGCTCATTCTTAGGAAGGAAGGCTGCCGGTTAGTACCAGGGCGCGTCCGAGGGTGAGTATATCAATATTTTTTATTTTGATTCTTTATTTTACACATTAATATGGATCCCAGGGCCTGAAGGAGAGTTTCCTCTCCTTCAGACCCTGGGAACCATAGTATCCCATTGCACTGCATTGGGTTTCGTGTTTCGGCCGACCCCGACTTTTTTATAGGATCGGCCGATTTCACTCGACCCGACTTTTGAGAAAGTCGGGTTTCGTGAAACCGGACCCGATCCTATAAAAATAAAAGTCGCTCAACCCTACTGCTCAGCATAGATGTTAGTCCCAGCATCTTGCTCAGGCTCATGCTACATGTTTGGTTACTGCTGGCTCTTCAGCAATCTATGGTAACCAGTGATATGCAGGTGCAGTCTTGTGCTCTGGAGTCTAAGTCCAGAGATCACCTTACTGAGCATGTCCGTGATGTGGCGGCTTCTCATTGGTGGTCGGACGTTAGCTGCTCTGATGATGTGGCAGTCCAGGATTGGCCCATGGGCGATGTTTCGGCCGACTGGGCATGAGTGTTTGGGGTGGAGCCTAGCATATAAAAGGCTCTCAGCGGTGCACGCAGGCGCGCTAGTGTCATTCATGCTTGGTGTGTGTGGGAGGCTACTTTACCACTCTGTCTGCACTTTTGTGTGTGTGTCTTTGCTCATAGACTGTACAAGTGTTAGGGATGGTGGAATGCACCAAATAATATTAAGGAGAATATAAGGTGCTTTCGCAGCCCAGGGTCCACCGTGCACCTGCTGCTTAGTAATGACAGACAGTATATGGTGGTATTATGTGAACACACAGGGGATAACTTCACCCGGTATGTAAGGAGGCAGACCCTGTTGCATCACAGTGCCGCAATACCGCAGAGTGAACACTAGTATTAGGTCACAGGACTCTGTCACAAGGACAAGGGGTTAGAGTCCCTCTAGACCCACTAGTGCTCGGGGCTGCAATTGTGGTGCCAGGGAGAAACTAAATGCTAAAGATTTAGTGCACGCAATGCCGCTCTGGCGGATGCCACAAACCGCCCAGCGCCGCAACCGGGAATGCTGCTGTATTGACACTGTAGTATCGTGCCTCATGCTGGATGGCACTAACTGTCGCTAGTCAGCTCAAACACTCAAGCCACATACAACAACTAGGGAAGGGGTTGATTGAGAGCTTTCACCAGATAAGATACACACATCCACACACACATGATTTTAGTTTATACTAGCGCATGGCCGAGTGACCATGCAAACCTTTTATAGTGGCATCCTTCCGGGACCTTCCTAGTGGTCCAATCAGGGCCACTTCAGGACCTGAGCATGTGACCCCCGACCTCCAATGGGAGTTCATCCCACGGGCATGCTCAGTTAAGAAAAAGCAGGACTTAGTCCCAGGAATGTCTGCTTGACGCTGACCACTGTTGGTTATAATAGCGGAACCAGGAATGACAGTGGTAACCAGATGCACAGCATCGAGTTGAGCAAGACGCTGGGACCGGCGTCTCTGCTGAGCAGGCTCCTTTGTGGCTGGGGAAAAATGGAAGACTGCAGAGGACTTGGTTTGAGATTCTCCCTGTGCAACGGTGGGAACTTGACACCTAACACACGTTGGCAGGCAGGTTGCACACGTATGCGATTTCGTACCCTTTGCACAATGCCTGAGTCTCTAGTCTGCTACATGTTTAGGATGCCGATCAGGTACAGGTTCAGTAGTGTCAGGACTGGGGTAACTAGCCGCTTGGTTTAACATCTGTTTCGTTCTTGTGTGCGGTTAGCACAGTTCAGTTATGGAGCAAGCTCAACCATTATGCTATACTTCTCGGTGAAAGCGACAGGGTATTGTACCTAGCGTCAGAGAGCTCTCTATCTTGGCTCAGCATCTGCTTCACTCGTGTGTGTGGTTAGCACCCTTTAGCTGCAGAGCTAGCCCAATTCACGTGCTATTATCCCTGTGATGCTAAGAGGGTACAGCACTTCGCATACTCGTGCTGTACCTCTTGGTGAAGTAACTGAGCTTGGTACTCTGTGTTCCGTTCACACTGAGTGGCATTAACTCAGTGTGCTCAAGGTAATGCTTGCTGTTGTGTTCCATCATTGTTCACTAGCAGCAGGATTCATCTCTGCATGGTGGACCCGGGTTGCGATTGCACTTTTTATATTTTATTTAGTGCAATCCGCCAACCCTAACACTGAGTTTACATCCTAGGTCATGGGTCTTCAATGACGGTCAATGACCCCAAACATACTTCAAGAAGCACCCAGAAATGGATGGAAACAAAGCTCAGGAAAGTTCTGAAGTGGCAGCAATGATTTTATTGAGCACCTATGGAGAGATCTTAAAATTGCTGTGTGGAGAAGGTACCTTCAACTATGAGAGACTTGGAGCAGTTTGCAAAAGAAGAATGGTCAACAATTCCATGAGAGGTTTAAGAAGCTTGTTGATGGTTATAATAAGCGATTGATTGCAGTTATTTATTCCAAAGGGTGTGCAACCAAATATTAAATTGAGGGTGCCAACAATTTTGTTCATCCCATTTTTTGGGTTTTGTGTGAATTTATGTCCAATTTGCCTTTTTCTCTCTGTTTTTATGTGTTGTCCAATACACACGAAGGAAATAATTGCGTATATCAAAACATGTGAAACTACAATCATTTTCTGGGAGAAATAATTTATTTTCTGGAACAATTTCAAAGGTGCCAATACTTTTAGCAGTGACTGTATGTCCAAACTTGTGAAAAGTATTCTTTACAGAGCACAGGCCCTTGATTAATCCATAATTTTCACCAATTTTCTGGCATAAGACTGCTTGAAATAACACATTTTTGTGTAACTCATAATGGCGCAAATATTTATTGATTTTCAACGTTTTTTTGCTAGTCTAGACAACTCCCCCACATTTATGAAAAGTGGGAAAAGCTTAGTTTAAAGGGTGTAGGGCTGAGCATAGCCGACAAATTCATTTTAATTTACGCCAAATCTAGTCCAGTGTCAGATTTAATTACATTTGTTGTAATGGCGCACGGCAGCTGAAAGATGTCTTTGCTATTGCATCTTAGTGGATTTGGTACATATTATTCCAGCACACTCTTCATCATTACTGGACAATAAAATTGTCTTGATGAATCAGAGCCAAAGTCTTTGCTTGTAGCAGGGTTTCTTTCACTCTAAAAGTATAATCAATTCTTCCTCACTTGTCAAGATTACATTATTGCTGCGTTGTTTTGTCTTTGTCTGGATGAGGAAGCATTGGATGTTGTTGCCTTTGGCAAATATGACTAGGGCAAGCCCATCATTTGCTAATTGACGTATTACCTAATTATTTGAACCTATGTACTGTACTTAGTAATAGACTAATAATCTTAGACATGACTAATAGTGATACAATCATTGCTTAGCCTGAGAATCGACTGTTGAAGATGTGTTAAAAATTTTCAGTGCTGAATTAATATTATCTTTTCAGTGAAAGTGTAAGATACAGTTGACCCTTTCAAACACTATGCAATCAATGAGTTAGGACAAATCTTATACTTCATGATTCTCATTTGGTCTGACATGCACTGTGAGCTGTGAGGTCTTATATAGACAGGTGTGTGCCTTTCCAATTCAAGTCCTATCAGTTTAATTAAACACAGCTGGACTCCAATGAAGGAGTGGAACCATCTCAAAGAGAATCACAAGGAAATAGACAGCATGTAACTTAAATATGAGTGTCTGAGCAAAGGGTCTGAATACTTATGACCATGTGATATTTCAGGTTTTTTTTTAAATAAATTAGCAAAAATTTCTACATTTCTGTTTTCTTTCAGTCAAGATGGGGTGCAGAGTGTACATTAATGAGAAAAAAACTTTTTTGAATTTACCAAATTGCTGCAATGAAACAAAGAGTGAAAAATTTAAAGGGGTCAGAATACTTTTCCTGCCACTGCACACTGTGAGCTTGGCTATCGGCAAGCAATGAATACTTGAACAATCTTAATTGTCTATGCTATTGCACTGATCTTGGTGGCTACAATTTAATTGTACATTGTACTTTGTACTTAACAGAATTCTTCAACCCCCAATTTATGCACAAAAATACCACAGCTTGCTGAAAACTATATAAATTATCATGCTTAATTTACCGATTCTCTCCTCTGTGGGCGGTTTCTGTTTCTTTGTCTCCGCCCGTTATTGAGGATCAGGAGGCGGATCTCGGCTGCTGACGGACACGTCCTCAAGGTGCAGAGAAATTTGGACTGGGCGGCCATTATTTTTCGCACTCTCCGTTCGTTCACGCCCACGAAGAGACACCCTTCTTGTTCTCCTGCGCTCCTCATGGCGCTGTAATGGCGGCGATTTTGGTGGGAATTTTGGCGGTCTTTTGTAACACACAGTCCTTTAGCACAAACAGTTTAAGCACAATCCTAGCACAGTTCTTAGGTGCACATGACCCGATTTTCAGGCTTAAGTAGATCCTGTTCGTGATTCCAAAAGATTGGAGTGCCCCCAAGGGCTAGGGGTACTCGGTACCGGGTCCTTTGGTTCTCAAGGGGGATGACACGGTGGCTGACCCGATCCATGGCCCTAGGGATGTCCGTGTAAATGGGTGAAAGGTCTTTAAATGGAAAGTGCTCATGATGCCACCTGTGGTATTCGGTCAGGGTGACCGACGCTGCTGTAAGGGGTCCGCTGGGGTGATGTTATTGCAGCTAGATGGTATACCTTCCCACAGGTGAAGTGTATCCCCAGGGCTTCCCAGTGTGTAGATGGTGGATGGTGAAAGGTGCAGTGAAGAACGAGGATGCAAGGTTGCCGTCTCTTTACCTTTTTACTGAAGGCTTCAGCATCCACAGTCCAGAGTACCAGATCACAGGGCAGGCAGAGTCCAGCCGGTTTGGAGACAAATCCAGAGTCCCCTTATCCAGGTGGAAATCAGTAGCCTTCCTCTAGCGCCTGGGTGTTGTAGTACCTTACTACTAAGCGTCTCATAAGGTCCTCACAACTGTGGTGGATGTTCTAGATGTTGTGTCTCTCTCTGTCCCCCGGATGGATAGGAAAAACCTGTATGACCGGTGGCTTGAGGCTTTTTACAGGGACTCTAGCACGCCCCAGCCTCTCGTGGGTGCCACTTTGCCTCCTGGGTATGGGGCGGGCAGGTAACGTAGAATTAGCTGTCCTGCCGGTCTCTGGAGCAAGGCATAAAGGACTGTTGCTCCCTTGGTGTTCTGGCTACCAGAATTCTGTGCCTCAGAAGGAGACAGCCTGTGCAGGGCAGAACTCCTTCTGGTTTCCTCTCCTTTTTGCTATGACTTCTCCTCACTAGTGTTGAGCGATACCTTCCGATACTTGAAAGTATCGGTATCGGATAGTATCGGCCGATACCCGAAAAATATCGGATATCGCCGATACCGATACCCGATACCAATACAAGTCAATGGGACACAAGTATCGGAAGCTATCCTGGATGGTTTCCAGGGTCTGAAGGAGAGGAAACTCTCCTTCAGGCCCTGGGATCCATATTCATGTAAAAAATAAAGAATTAAAATAAAAAATATGGATATACTCACCCATCCGGCGGCCCCTGGACCTTACCGATTGTAACCGGCAGCCTCCGTTCCTAAGAATGAGGCGTTTAGGACCTGCGATGACGTCGCGGCTTGTGATTGGTCGCGTGAGCGGTCACATGAGCGGCACGCGACCAATCACAAGCCGCGACGTCATCGAGGGTCCTAAACTCCTCATTCTTAGGAACGGAGGCTGCCGGTTACAATCGGTAAGGTCCAGGGGCCGCCGGACGGGTGAGTATATCCATATTTTTTATTTTAATTCTTTATTTTTTACATGAATATGGATCCCAGGGCCTGAAGGAGAGTCTCCTCTCCTCCAGACCCTGGGAACCATACACTGGGAACTTCCGATTCCGATTTCCGATACCACAAAAATATCGGAACTCGGTATCGGAATTCCGATACCGCAAGTATCGGCCGATACCCGATACTTGCAGTATTGGAATGCTCAACACTACTCCTCACGCTTTAGAACACAGTTCTCTGTTCGTGTCTCTTTCTAGAAGCTGCCGCATGTCAGGCATGCACAGCTCCGTCACCTTCTGTCTAGGCCTCTGACAGGATTCCACCCCTGTCAGGGACCAACTACCTGAGCTGAAGCTCAGCCAGCAACTAACTGAGCCAAGCTCAGCTAGCATCCGCCTAACTTTCTATCCAGACCACCAGTTTTACCTAATTGTGAAGAGTGCCCTAATAAATAGGAGCATAGCTCCCCCTGGTGGACTGGAGTATGAAGTGTGTTGTGTGTTGGTGTTACCTGGTAGTGAGATCTCCTTTATTGTCTCCAAACGTAACATCACTCCCCCCTAGAGTAGAATGACATTACTGCAACAACCAGGACCCTGGGGCGCTGCACTTACTTTATATTAACATGTATTTATTGCCATTTGAATAGCACATATTTACCTTCTGCCTTCACATACCACTATTGCTAAAACCCCTGGGTTTTGCATTTATGGGATAGGATTGGGGCTTGGTGTCAGCTGCTGTCATTGACACTAAGCCCTAGGTTTAGTAATGAAAAGATGTCATCCAGACACCTTCATTACTAAACCAGTAAGGAAACACGCACACACATGTACACATGTCCACGCACACACTGTAACCAGCCTATGAGGGGGTGTTATCAGAATGAACCTACATAGGCTGTAACCAAAGAGCAACTGTTAAATAAAAAAAATGATTGGGCTCCCACGTAATTTTCATAACCATCAGAGGGAAAGCCAACAGCTGAGGGCTGAAGTTAAAATTCTGGGAAGGATCTAATAGACATAAAGGTTCCCAGGCTAATAATATGTGCTCACAGCTGTTTTCTTAGCATTTTCTGGCTAGTTTACAGAGGGACCTCAGAAAAAATTTGACATAGGGTCCCCCTATAAAATCTAACTAGCAAAGACTAGGCAGACAGCTGCGGGCTCATATTAATATATAAGACTAAAAACATCAGCTCTCAGCCACCCAGAAAAGGCAGATGTAAGATGTGCCAAATCTGGCACTTAGCCTCGCTCTTTCCACTTGCCCTGTAGCGGTGGCAAGTGGGGTAATGGCTGCAGAGGTTGATGTCACTTTTATATTGTCAGGTGACATCAAGCCCACAGGTTAGTAATGAAGAGGAGTCAATAAGACGCCCCAATTGTTAACCCCGTAGTGATATTAAAAAAAACACAGATACCCAGAATAAAGTTCTCTATTTGAAATAATGACACAGACTCCTTTATTGAATCTAAATTACTCCATACTTACTGAACACCTAATCCACCGACTCCAATGTTTCCTGCAACAAAAATAAAATAATAAACCACAATATTCCTCACTTGTCCGCAGAGAAGATAATCCATAATGTCACACAACGATCCTGATGACTTTGAGAGAAGTCACTAATATAACTGCTCTCAAAGACCGCCGGCTATACACTGACACAGGAGGTAGTTGCTTCAGTATAGCACTGAGCTGCCGTGAGAGAGGTCACACGAGCCATCAGCTGATCAGATCCGGTGATCTCACTTACGGCACCACTGCTGCATGAGAAAGTTCACCGGAGTTCATCATGAACTCGTGTGACCTCTCTCACAGCAGCTCAGTGATACACTGTGAGGGAGATTACCTCCTGTCAGTGTATCGCTGGCGGCTGGGTAGATAAGTCACATCTCCCGATGTGACTGTTCTACATGTGAGATCGCTGTGGGACACTCTGAATTACGTGGACTACAGCAGACAGGTGAATATATGGTGGTTTATTATTTTTAATTTTTTCAAGGAGACGAGGGCATCCGGGATTAGGCATTAAGGTGAGTATACTGTATGTTCTTTTTTTATTTTACATTTCTTATAGGAGACAAGCGCATCAGGGATTTGGTGTTAGGTGAGTATAATGTCTTTTTATTTTTATTTAAATATGTATTGTAAGATAGCGCTTACTGAATGTATTGGGGGATACTCGCTTGGCATCGGGATAAACACAGACAGGCATGGTTTTTCACATCAAAAGAGTCCATGTGGTTTATTTAGGCATTTTAAACCGCACCGTAGGCCAAGTTGCACATCACATACCTAACACATAGTTCATTATATACATTTTAACTCTGATACTTCATAGCACGATATTAGGTTGCAGGCACTACACATGCTGGGCCTTACCCATCCAGTTACCATTGGTGACTGCACAGTTCATTAACTGACCCCCTATCATTACAAACAGTTCCCCATACTCTGGGTTACCTTCCAGGAGATCCTGCTCTACATGCTGACTCCTGTCAGTACTTTCTCTCCCAGGGAAGCTGCCGAACAGGGATCACCGTCCCGGACAATGCCTTGCTCACTAGGCCACCTGACAGTCCAGATCCTCAGATGAGCTGTAGCTCCCCAATGCAGGGCCATCACAGACTTTGCATACATGCCTTTCTCTGTGCTCTTCAGGAAGTCCTACCCCCAGGATCTTCCAACACAGGTGCTATTCAGGGATCCAATCCTACTCCCAGGATCTCCCAACACACAAGTCTCTCAGTGCGCTATTCAGGGATCTGATCCTACTCCCGGGATCTCCCAACACACATGTCTTCAGGTCCACAGCCTCTCAGTACGCTATTCAGGGATCTGGTCCACACAGAGGACCTCCCAACACACAAGCCTTCCAGGACCTACACACTCTCTATCACAGAGACCCATGTGACCACACCATGGTCACATTATGTACCTGGGACTACAGGTCTCAGAACAACATTACTTCAGGCTTACAGTGCAGACTCCTTCTGCGACACATACCAGCTATTTACAATCCTGCCGGTCACTGTTTCACCATCATAATCACAGATACGCCTCCATGCACATCCCGAGGAGCACCTACAGTGCCCCCTAGCTGTAACGGGACAGTGCCCCCTAGCTGTAACGGGGTCACTGCATCAAATACCACCCTCTGTTCAAACTTGTGGGGTTGGACACTCGTCATACACCCGGGGTCTCGAGACAGGTCACGCACGTTATCTTGCCCTACGAGTTGAGAGAACCATCTCAGTCAGTTTTGCACATCCTACATTATCATACACTTGTTAGATTTTCCCTGCCCCCAGTGGTCAACATGTAGGCCTTGAGCTTTGGCCCTTAAGTCACAGTCTGTCTGTGTCACCAGACCTTTAGTCACTACACTTTCCAAGTGTACCCCTTCACGTGACCTTTCTTTCCATGGACGTCACCCACGGTTGTTGCGGTCATGAGTCCACCATCCAGTCGAGCCTAACGACTAGTGTTGAGCATTCCAATACCGCAAGTATCGGGTATCGGCCGATACTTGCGGTATCGGAATTCCGATACCGGGATTCCGATACTTGCCGCGTATCGGATACCGGAATCGGAAGTTCCCAGATTCAAAATTCCGAAATTCAGCCAATGAGAATGATTCCAAGTGTGGGCACATCCTGTTTAGCATGGAGGGCATGAAACTACTGGCAAGGCTGTGATTGGCTGCTGAAATGATGTCATGCTGCAGTTTAAAATTCGCTGGCGCCATTTTGCGATCACTCTGCTGTGAATTCAGTTAGTGACAGGACGCTGTTTGCTGACTGAGGGACAGTTTAGAGATAGCGATTTGCTTCTTTGTGCTTTCCAAAGGCTAATTTAGCAACCGCTGTGTTCACCTACTATTCACCTTGCTTTTGCCTTGTAGCGCTGTTTTCACAGCGATCTGCAAGGTCTGTGTGTGTGTGTGTGTGTGTGAGTGCAGCCCACTCTCTAGTCTGAGTGCAGCCACATAGGCCATCCATAGCTGGATGTATTCAGTTCAGGGAGGGTGGTTCATTGCCTCATACTGTTCTTTTTTTTTTTTTTTTTTTTCAAGTAGTGTAGTCTGCTGCTAATTTATTCAAAAAAATCCTATTAGTGTCTTTCCACCCGTCTCCAGCTAATTTGTGGAAAAACACTACATAGGATAAAGTAGAGGATGGTTTTTGGGCCTTGCAGCGCCGTTTACGGCTGTCTGCACGGTCTCCGTGTGACTGCAGCTCGCCCTGTAGTCTGTGAGCAGCCGTAGCCTGGTTGTCTCCAGCTCAGGGTTGTTCACTGCGTCATACCGCCAAATCAATTTTAATTTTTTTTCAAGTAGTGTAGTCTGCTGCTAATTAATTTAAAAAAATCCTATTAGTGTCTTTCCACCCGTCTCCAGCTAATTTGTGGAAAAACACTACATAGGATAAAGTAGAGGAGGGTTTTTGGGCCTTGCAGCGCCGTTTACGGCTGTCTGCACGGTCTCCGTGTGACTGCAGCTCGCCCTGTAGTCTGTGAGCAGCCATAGTCTGGTTGTCTCCAGCTCAGGGTTGTTCACTGCGTCATACCGCCAAATCAATTTTCATTTTTTTTCAAGTAGTGTAGTCTGCTGCTAATTAATTTAAAAAAATCCTATTAGTGTCTTTCCACCCGTCTCCAGCTAATTTGTGGAAAAACACTACATAGGATAAAGTAGAGGAGGGTTTTTGGGCCTTGCAGCGCCGTTTACGGCTGTCTGCACGGTCTCCGTGTGACTGCAGCTCGCCCTGTAGTCTGTGAGCAGCCATAGCCTGGTTGTCTCCAGCTCAGGGTTGTTCACTGCGTCATACCGCCAAATCAATTTTAATTTTATTTCAAGTAGTGTAGTCTGCTGCTAATTAATTTTAAAAAATCCTATTAGTGTCTTTCCACCCGTCTCCAGCTAATTTGTGGAAAAACACTACATAGGATAAAGTAGAGGAGGGTTTTTGGGCCTTGCAGCGCCGTTTACGGCTGTCTGCACGGTCTCCGTGTGACTGCAGCTCGCCCTGTAGTCTGTGAGCAGCCATAGCCTGGTTGTCTCCAGCTCAGGGTTGTTCACTGCGTCATACCGCCAAATCAATTTTCATTTTTTTTCAAGTAGTGTAGTCTGCTGCTAATTAATTTAAAAAAATCCTATTAGTGTCTTTCCACCCGTCTCCAGCTAATTTGTGGAAAAACACTACATAGGATAAAGTAGAGGAGGGTTTTTGGGCCTTGCAGCGCCGTTTACGGCTGTCTGCACGGTCTCCGTGTGACTGCAGCTCGCCCTGCAGTCTGTGAGCAGCCGTAGCCTGGTTGTCTCCAGCTCAGGGTTGTTCACTGCGTCATACCGCCAAATCAATTTTAATTTTATTTCAAGTAGTGTAGTCTGCTGCTAATTAATTTTAAAAAATCCTATTAGTGTCTTTCCACCCGTCTCCAGCTAATTTGTGGAAAAACACTACATAGGATAAAGTAGAGGAGGGTTTTTGGGCCTTGCAGCGCCGTTTACGGCTGTCTGCACGGTCTCCGTGTGACTGCAGCTCGCCCTGTAGTCTGTGAGCAGCCATAGCCTGGTTGTCTCCAGCTCAGGGTTGTTCACTGCGTCATACCGCCAAATCAATTTTCATTTTTTTTCAAGTAGTGTAGTCTGCTGCTAATTAATTTTAAAAAATCCTATTAGTGTCTTTCCACCCGTCTCCAGCTAATTTGTGGAAAAACACTACATAGGATAAAGTAGAGGAGGGTTTTTGGGCCTTGCAGCGCCGTTTACGGCTGTCTGCACGGTCTCCGTGTGACTGCAGCTCGCCCTGTAGTCTGTGAGCAGCCATAGCCTGGTTGTCTCCAGCTCAGGGTTGTTCACTGCGTCATACCGCCAAATCAATTTTCATTTTTTTTCAAGTAGTGTAGTCTGCTGCTAATTAATTTAAAAAAATCCTATTAGTGTCTTTCCACCCGTCTCCAGCTAATTTGTGGAAAAACACTACATAGGATAAAGTAGAGGAGGGTTTTTGGGCCTTGCAGCGCCGTTTACGGCTGTCTGCACGGTCTCCGTGTGACTGCAGCTCGCCCTGTAGTCTGTGAGCAGCCATAGCCTGGTTGTCTCCAGCTCAGGGTTGTTCACTGCGTCATACCGCCAAATCAATTTTAATTTTTTTTCAAGTAGTGTAGTCTGCTGCTAATTAATTTAAAAAAATCCTATTAGTGTCTTTCCACCCGTCTCCAGCTAATTTGTGGAAAAACACTACATAGGATAAAGTAGAGGAGGGTTTTTGGGCCTTGCAGCGCCGTTTACGGCTGTCTGCACGGTCTCCGTGTGACTGCAGCTCGCCCTGTAGTCTGTGAGCAGCTGTAGCCTGGTTGTCTCCAGCTCAGGGTTGTTCACTGCGTCATACCGCCAAATCAATTTTAATTTTTTTTCAAGTAGTGTAGTCTGCTGCTAATTAATTTAAAAAAATCCTATTAGTGTCTTTCCACCCGTCTCCAGCTAATTTGTGGAAAAACACTACATAGGATAAAGTAGAGGAGGGTTTTTGGGCCTTGCAGCGCCGTTTACGGCTGTCTGCACGGTCTCCGTGTGACTGCAGCTCGCCCTGTAGTCTGTGAGCAGCCATAGCCTGGTTGTCTCCAGCTCAGGGTTGTTCACTGCGTCATACCGCCAAATCAATTTTCATTTTTTTTCAAGTAGTGTAGTCTGCTGCTAATTAATTTTAAAAAATCCTATTAGTGTCTTTCCACCCGTCTCCAGCTAATTTGTGGAAAAACACTACATAGGATAAAGTAGAGGAGGGTTTTTGGGCCTTGCAGCGCCGTTTACGGCTGTCTGCACGGTCTCCGTGTGACTGCAGCTCGCCCTGTAGTCTGTGAGCAGCCATAGCCTGGTTGTCTCCAGCTCAGGGTTGTTCACTGCGTCATACCGCCAAATCAATTTTCATTTTTTTTCAAGTAGTGTAGTCTGCTGCTAATTAATTTAAAAAAATCCTATTAGTGTCTTTCCACCCGTCTCCAGCTAATTTGTGGAAAAACACTACATAGGATAAAGTAGAGGAGGGTTTTTGGGCCTTGCAGCGCTGTTTACGGCTGTCTGCACGGTCTCCGTGTGACTGCAGCTCGCCCTGTAGTCTGTGAGCAGCCATAGCCTGGTTGTCTCCAGCTCAGGGTTGTTCACTGCGTCATACCGCCAAATCAATTTTCATTTTTTTTCAAGTAGTGTAGTCTGCTGCTAATTTATTCAAAAAAAAATCCTATTAGTGTCTTTCCACCCGTCTCCAGCTAATTTGTGGAAAAACACTACATAGGATAAAGTAGAGGAGGGTTTTTGGGCCTTGCAGCGCCGTTTACGGCTGTCTGCACGGTCTCCGTGTGACTGCAGCTCGCCCTGTAGTCTGTGAGCAGCCGTAGCCTGGTTGTCTCCAGCTCAGGGTTGTTCACTGCGTCATACCGCCAAATCAATTTTAATTTTTTTTCAAGTAGTGTAGTCTGCTGGTAATTAATTTAAAAAAATCCTATTAGTGTCTTTCCACCCGTCTCAAGCTAATTTGTGGAAAAACACTACATAGGATAAAGTAGAGGAGGGTTTTTGGGCCTTGCAGCGCCGTTTACGTCTGTCTGCACGGTCTCTGTGTGACTGCAGCTCTATCTGTTGTCAGTTCAGCCCCCAAAAAAGAAATAAATAATAAAGTTCACCAAACACACCAGTTACACCACTTTACATTTGTGTAGGCCACATTAGCTCATATTAAAGTCTAGTCCACACTTTAGAAAATTAGTGTTTCTTATACCTGTTAGGAGGAGTTGTTCAGGAATAAGCACACAAAGCCGTTAGTACTTTTCTGCTTATCTTTATCAGTCAACCAAGATGAAGAAGGCAGTGAGTAAGGCACGTGGGCGTGGGCGTGGGCGCGGAGCAGGGAGGGGACGTGGGGATTCTGTGCCTGCTGCGGGCACCGGTGACTCATCAGCACCCACTTTCACCAGGCAACAGTCGTTCATGCGCAGCTTTGTGTCAGAGCGCCGTACACCGCTGCTGCGTCAAGAACAAATTGAAGCTGTTGTCGGATGGATGGCAGCTAATGCATCAACTTCCATTAGTGCCACATCCTCTCAGACACAGAGCACTGGAGAGCAGCCATCTGTCTCTTCACCACCTGCCAAATTGCCCAGGCAGACAGAGAGCCCAGGACAGGAGCCGTCTCTACTTCTGTTCTCTGAATCTCTTGGCTTGGAAACAGGGGGCCAGCCAAGCAGCATTGGAGAAATGGAAGAAGAGGCAGGGTGCAGTGATGCCCAACAGCTTTTTCTGTCTTCCTCTGAAGAGGCGGGTGGGCCAGTGGCTCCGGTCACCACATCGCAGGCCGCATCAGCTGATGATGACACTCAGGTGCCACTTACTGGTGCGTGCTCTGCTGCTGAGACTACCCAGGAGGAGCAGTTGGGGGCAGAGGGTAGTGTAGATGATGAGGTCCTCGACCCATCTTGGCGTGAGGGACAGGAAGGTGGTGGGAGCAGCTCTGAGGAAGAGATTCCCCGTACGGCCCAAAGAGGGAGAGGGAGGGGGAAGACTGCGGATCCTGCAGCCTCCGCTTTGGCACCCGTTAGGAGCATGTCTCTTCCAAAAGCCAAAAAGGGCGCTCCCAAGACTTGCAGTGCCTGGTCCTTTTTTGACACAGTTGCAGATGACATTTGCTATGTCAGATGCAACGTGTGTCATCAAAAAGTCAAAAGAGGGAAAAATGTCAGCAACCTCAATACCTCCAACATGTGGAAACATGTGCGCAACAGGCACCCGGCGGAGTTAGAAAAACACACTGAAGAGGTAGGCCAACCAACAGCGGCAGCTACCACCTCTTCAGCTCGTGTTGCCTCTTCCTCTAGCTCACACGCAGCTGGTTCGGCTTCCTCCCAGGATCGCCGTGGACGAACCTCTGGCCCTGTTGTCCAGAGACCCGCTGTAATTCCACCCGCAGCACCACTTTCCCAGTCATCCACACACTCCCAGCCCAGTCTACAGCCATCGGTAGTACAGGCATGGGAGAAAAGGCGGCCTTTCTCGTCAAACCACCCACGAGCACAGGCTCTGACTGCAGGCATTGCCAAACTGCTGTCACTGGAAATGCTGTCATTCAGGCTGGTGGAGACTGACAGCTTCCGTGACTTGATGTCATTGGCAGTCCCACAGTACAATGTGCCCAGCCGCTTTTACTTCAGCAGGCAAGCCGTCCCTGCCCTGCACAAGCATGTGGAGGGACACATAAAACACGCGCTACTGAACGCCGTCAGTAGCAAGGTCCACCTCACCACCGATGCGTGGACCAGTCAACATGGACAGGGGCGATACCTTTCCCTCACTGCCCATTGGGTTAATGTCGTTGAGCCGGGTACAGACCGTGCGAGTGGCGCAGGACGTGTCCTGCCCACTCCAAGGATTGCAGGAATCCATTCTGTACGCATTGACTCCTCCTCTTACACCAGTTCCTCAGAATCATCGCTGCAGGAGCCGTCACAGTCCACCTCCACATGGACCCGTGATGAACGTGTACCTGTTACGACCGACATGAGCACAGCCGTGGCCAAACGTCAACAGGCCGTCTTGAAATTAATTTTTTTGGGGAATCGTAGCCACACAGCGCAGGAGCTCTGGAATGCCATCAAGCAGGAGAGCGATGTGTGGTTTGTGCCAGCGAATCTCCAGCCAGGCATGGTAGTGTGTGATAATGGCCGAAATCTGGTGGCAGCTCTGGGCCTCGGCAACCTCACTCACATCCCATGTCTGGCACATGTGCTCAATTTGGTCGTGCAGAGCTTTTTGAGGGACTATCCGGATCTTGATGCACTGCTGCACAAGGTCCGCCTAGAGTGTGCTCACTTGCGGCGTTCCAGCACGGCAAAAGCGCGCATTGCGGCTCTGCAGCGCCGACACCGCCTGCCGGAACATCGCATCATATGTGACCTACCTACCAGGTGGAATTCCACGTTACATATGTTGGAGCGGTTGTGTGAGCAGCAGCAAGCTGTAATGGAGTACCAGCTGCTTCAGGCGCAAAAAAGTCGCAGTCAGCGCCGTACAGACTTCACAACCACAGAGTGGGCCACTATGAATGACGTCTGCCAGGTTTTGCGTCCCTTTGATTATTCCACGCGGATGGCGAGTGCAGATGATGCACTAGTCAGCATGACTGTCCCCCTTATCTGCCTGCTTGAAAAATCACTGCAAGCGCTAAGGGATGATGTTGTGGAAGAGGTGGAGGATGAGGATTCACCATTTCCATCATCTTCTGGACAGTCAGCGCCACGTAATTCCTCACAAACGCGTAGGCAGGGGACAGTTTGTGAGGAGGATGAGGAGGAGTCAATGGAGGAGGAAGACATCCGTCCAGAGGAGGGAGTTACCGAATTGTCCAGTACTCAGTGTGTACAGCGAGGGTGGGGTGATGACGAGCAGGCAGAGATCACGCCTCCAGCAGGGGACAGCGTTTCTTGGGCAGTTGGCAGTCTGCAGCACATGGTGGATTACATGCTGCAGTGCCTGAGAAACGACCGCCGCATCGCCCACATTCTCAACATGTCTGATTATTGGGTGTTCACCCTCCTCGATCCTCGCTACCGGGACAACGTAGAAAGCCTCATCACACCGTTGAACCGGCAGCGAAAAATGCGGGAGTACCAAGACACACTGGTCAATTCCATCATCTTCTCCATTCCAACTGAGAGAAGTGCTGCTAGTGCATTCCAAAGCAGCTCAGTGCGTCCAGGCAGTGGTGGAGGCTCTGCACAAAGAGGGAGCAGAAGCAGTGCCTCTGCCCAAGGCAAGACCAGTATGGCCCAACTGTGGCACAGTTTTCTGTGCCCCCCACAAAAGTCTACACCATCACAGACGGCTCCAGTCAGCAGGAGGCAACGGTTCCGTCAGATGGTGACAGACTACATGTCTTGCCCTCTTGCTGTACTCCCAGACGGCTCTTCCCCTTTCAAGTTTTGGGTCTCAAAGCTGGATACATGGCCAGAGCTAAGCCAGTATGCATTGGAGGTGCTGTCTTGCCCTGCGGCCAGTGTATTATCGGAACGTGTCTTTAGTGCTGCAGGTGGTGTACTAACTGACCGTCGCATGCGACTATCCTCCGATAACGTTGACCGGCTTACTTTCCTGAAAATGAACAAGGCCTGGATCTCGCAGGAATTTGCCACTCCTCCTCCTGATTAAATAATTAGGTCAATGTATACGTTATCCAGGTCTCCTGTTGTGTTCATCTTTCTACCACCTGAACTTAAATTCCTGGGCTCCAACACCGCCAGTTGAGGCTCAGAAGTGCCGTCTGCACAGTCAAAACATACGACCCAGTGTTATTGGGTTTCAGTAACGTCAGCTGATCCCCAGCTGTGTAGCCGGCAATGTGTCATGCGACCGCCACGCTGACACAACAACTGAAATGTAAGGGAATCTGTCCCCCCCCCCCAAGGCGTTTGTTACTGAAAGAGCCACCTTGTGCAGCAGTAATGCTGCACAAGGAAAAGGTAGCTATTTTTGTTTAGCTCCTTGCACACGCAGAACTTAACACTTATAAAATGTGTCCACTGATACCGTAAAACCGTCCCGGAGGAAGGACTTTCCTTCGTAATGTGACGCAGCACAGCCGTCATTCCTACCCCCCCGGCGCCGCGCACCGGCTCCTCAGCGTTGTTTTATTCCGTCCCGGAGCCTGCGCTGTTATGTTATCCCGTGGCCAGGCACACTTAGCGCTGCCCGTCTTCTGGCATCATTTGGTGTCAGGATAGCTGCGCCTGTGCGGCCGCGCTGGCCGAGAGCCCGCCTCGCAGTGTCTTCTGATTTAATCCCACTGGGGGCCTGGGATCCATGGACATGCGCAGTGCATATCTGAACCTCCACCTCTCACTCATCTCCCTATGGCTTCTTCAGACTGTTCGGTGTCAGCTGGTCCCTAATAGCATGCCACGGCCGTGACACCGCACAGTCTTAAGAAGCCGTAGGGAGGGGAGTGAGAGGCGAGGATATGCACTGCGCAAGTCCATGGATCCCAGGCCCCCAGTGGGATTAAATCAGAAGACACTGCGAGGCGGGCTCTCGGCCAGCGCGGCCGCACAGGCGCAGCCATCCTGACACCAAATGATGCCAGAAGACGGGCAGCGCTAAGTGTGCCTGGCCACGGGATAACATAACAGCGCAGGCTCCGGGACGGAATAAAACAACGCTGAGGAGCCGGTGCGCGGCGCCGGGGGGGTAGGAATGACGGCTGTGCTGCGTCACATTACGAAGGAAAGTCCCACCTCCGGGACGGTTTTACGGTTGCAGGGGACACATTTTATAAGTGTTTAGTTCTGTGTTTGCAAGGAGCATGATGAAAAGAGCCACCTTTTCCTTTTGCATCTTTTGTGCTGCACAAGCTGGCTCTTTCAGCTACAAACGCCTTGGGGGGGGGTTAAAGGTTCCCTTTCGACTTTCTCAGGCTTCGGCCTACATTGTGTTCCTCTGCTTTTCCACCTGTCCCTGGGCTCCAACACCGCCAGTTGCCGTCCAGAAGTGCTGTACGCACAGTCAACAGTCGCTCCTCTGTTATTGGGGTTCAGTAACGTCAGCTGTTCCCCTGCTGTGTGTGTGGCAATCCCTCCTACCTCCTCCTCCTCCACCTGTCCCTGGGCTCCAACACCGCCAGTTGCCATCCAGAAGTGCTGTACGCACAGTCAACAGTCCCTCCTCTGTTATTGGGGTTCAGTAACGTCAGCTGTTCCCCTGCTGTGTGTGTGGCAATCCCTCCTACCTCCTCCAACCTCCTCCTCCTCCACCTGTCCCTGGGCTCCAACACCGCCAGTTGCCGTCCAGAAGTGCTGTACGCACAGTCAACAGTCCCTCCTCTGTTATTGGGGTTCAGTAATGCCAGCTGTTCCCCTGCTGTGTGTGTGGCAATCCCTCCTACCTCCTCCAACCTCCTCCTCCTCCACCTGTCCCTGGGCTCCAACACCGCCAGTTGCCGTCCAGAAGTGCTGTACGCACAGTCAACAGTCGCTCCTCTGTTATTGGGGTTCAGTAACGTCAGCTGTTCCCCTGCTGTGTGTGTGGCAATCCCTCCTACCTCCTCCAACCTCCTCCTCCTCCACCTGTCCCTGGGCTCCAACACCGCCAGTTGCCGTCCAGAAGTGCTGTACGCACAGTCAACAGTCGCTCCTCTGTTATTGGGGTTCAGTAACGTCAGCTGTTCCCCTGCTGTGTGTGTGGCAATCCCTCCTACCTCCTCCAACCTCCTCCTCCTCCACCTGTCCCTGGGCTCCAACACCGCCAGTTGCCGTCCAGAAGTGCTGTACGCACAGTCAACAGTCCCTCCTCTGTTATTGGGGTTCAGTAACGTCAGCTGTTCCCCTGCTGTGTGTGTGGCGATCCCTCCTACCTCCTCCAACCTCCTCCTCCTCCACATGTCCCTGGGCTCCAACACCGCCAGTTGCCGTCCAGAAGTGCTGTACGCACAGTCAACAGTCGCTCCTCTGTTATTGGGGTTCAGTAACGTCAGCTGTTCCCCTGCTGTGTGTGTGGCAATCCCTCCTACCTCCTCCAACTTCCTCCTCCTCCACCTGTCCCTGGGCTCCAACACCGCCAGTTGCCGTCCAGAAGTGCTGTACGCACAGTCAACAGTCGCTCCTCTGTTATTGGGGTTCAGTAACGTCAGCTGTTCCCCTGCTGTGTGTGTGGCAATCCCTCCTACCTCCTCCAACCTCCTCCTCCTCCACCTGTCCCTGGGCTCCAACACCGCCAGTTGCCGTCCAGAAGTGCTGTACGCACAGTCAACAGTCCCTCCTCTGTTATTGGGGTTCAGTAACGTCAGCTGTTCCCCTGCTGTGTGTGTGGCAATCCCTCCTACCTCCTCCAACCTCCTCCTCCTCCACCTGTCCCTGGGCTCCAACACCGCCAGTTGCCGTCCAGAAGTGCTGTACGCACAGTCAACAGTCCCTCCTCTGTTATTGGGGTTCAGTAACGTCAGCTGTTCCCCTGCTGTGTGTGTGGCAATCCCTCCTACCTCCTCCAACCTCCTCCTCCTCCACCTGTCCCTGGGCTCCAACACTGCCAGTTGCCGTCCAGAAGTGCTGTACGCACAGTCAACAGTCCCTCCTCTGTTATTGGGGTTCAGTAACGTCAGCTGTTCCCCTGCTGTGTGTGTGGCAATCCCTCCTACCTCCTCCAACCTCCTCCTCCTCCACCTGTCCCTGGGCTCCAACACCGCCAGTTGCCGTCCAGAAGTGCTGTACGCACAGTCAACAGTCCCTCCTCTGTTATTGGGGTTCAGTAACGTCAGCTGTTCCCCTGCTGTGTGTGTGGCAATCCCTCCTACCTCCTCCAACCTCCTCCTCCTCCACCTGTCCCTGGGCTCCAACACCGCCAGTTGCCGTCCAGAAGTGCTGTACGCACAGTCAACAGTCGCTCCTCTGTTATTGGGGTTCAGTAACGTCAGCTGTTCCCCTGCTGTGTGTGTGGCAATCCCTCCTACCTCCTCCTCCTCCACCTGTCCCTGGGCTCCAACACCGCCAGTTGCCATCCAGAAGTGCTGTACGCACAGTCAACAGTCGCTCCTCTGTTATTGGGGTTCAGTAACGTCAGCTGTTCCCCTGCTGTGTGTGTGGCAATCCCTCCTACCTCCTCCAACCTCCTCCTCCTCCACCTGTCCCTGGGCTCCAACAACGCCAGTTGCCGTCCAGAAGTGCTGTACGCACAGAGCCAAACACCTCGCCAATGTGTTAGTGGGGTTCAGCACCGCCAGCTGTTCCCCTGCTGTGTATACGGCAACGTGTACTGCGACCGCCACGCAGGCACAACAAGTTAAATTTAAGGGAACCTGTCCCCCCCCCCAGGCGTTTGTTACTGAAGGAGCCACCTTGTGCAGCAGTAATGATGCAATGGGAAAAAGTGCCTCTTTTCGTGGTGCTCCTTGCAGATGCTGAACCTAACACTTATGAAATGTGTCCCCTCACAGCGTTCAACCGTCCGGTAGGTGGAACTTTCCTTTGTGATGTGACGCAGCACAGCCGTCATTTTTACCCCCTTGGCGCCGTACGCGGCCTCCTCAGCGTTGTTTGAATCTGTCCCGGAGCCTGCGCTGTTAGGTTACCCCTTGGCCATGCACACATTTTGCGCTGCCCGTCTTCTGACATCATTTGCTGTCAGGCTGGCTGCGCCTGTGTAGGTGCGCTGTCCGAGATTCAGCCTCGCGGTGTCGTGTAATGTAATCCCACCGCGGGCCTGTGATCCGTGGACATGCGCAGTGCATATCCTCGCCTCTCACTCCCCTCCCTACGGCTTCTTCAGACTGTTCGTTGTCAGCTGGTCCCTAATAGCATGCCACGGCCGTGACACCGCACAGTCTTAAGAAGCCGTAGGGAGGGGAGTGAGAGGCGAGGATATGCACTGCGCATGTCCACGGATCACAGGCCCGCGGTGGGATTACATTACACGACACCGCGAGGCTGAATCTCGGACAGCGCACCCACACAGGCGCAGCCAGCCTGACAGCAAATGATGTCAGAAGACGGGCAGCGCAAAATGTGTGCATGGCCAAGGGGTAACCTAACAGCGCAGGCTCCGGGACAGATTCAAACAACGCTGAGGAGGCCGCGTACGGCGCCAAGGGGGTAAAAATGACGGCTGTGCTGCGTCACATGACAAAGGAAAGTTCCACCTACCGGACGGTTGAACGCTGTGAGGGGACACATTTCATAAGTGTTAGGTTCAGCATCTGCAAGGACCATAATTAAAAGAGCTAAGTTTACCTTTTCCAGCATTAGTGCTGTACACGATGGCTCTTCCAGCTACAAACGCCTGCGGGGGGGGGGTTAAAGGTTTCCTTTTAACTTGCTCCAGTGCAGGCTTCGGCCTACACTCCGCTCCCCCTGCTCCTCCTGCTGACCCTGGGCTCTAACACCGTCAGTTGGGGCCCAGATGTGCTAGCTGCACAGAGAAAAACACCAGCCAATGTGTCAGTGGGGTTCAGCACCGCCAGCTGTTCCCCTGCTGTGCAGCCGGCATCGTGTCCTGCAACTGCCACGCAGGCACAACAGACCCAAAAGCTGCCGCCAGTGCAGGCTTCGGCCTACACTCTGCTCCATCTCCTCCTCCTGCTGACCCCGGGCTCCAACACCGCCAGTTGGGGCCCGGTACTGCTAGCTGCACAGAGAAAAACACCAGCCAATGTGTCAGTGGGGTTCAGCACCGCCAGCTGTTCCCCTGCTGTGCAGCCGGCAACGTGTCCTGCAACTGCCACGCAGGCACAACAGACCCAAAAGCTGCCGCCAGTGCAGGCTTCGGCCTACACTCTGCTCCATCTCCTCCTCCTGCTGACCCCGGGCTCCAACACCGCCAGTTGGGGCCCGGTACTGCTAGCTGCACAGAGAAAAACACCAGCCAATGTGTCAGTGGGGTTCAGCACCGCCAGCTGTTCCCCTGCTGTGCAGCCGGCATCGTGTCCTGCAAAAGCCACGCAGACACAAGAACTGAAATTGAAGGGAACCTGTCCCCCCTCCCCCAGGCGTTTGTACGTTTTAAAGGCCACCTTGTACAGCGGTAATGCTGCATGTGTGCAAGGTGGCTCATAAACGTATTCTCCTCGCACATGTGGAACTGAAAACACGTCTAAAATGTGTCCTCTGTGTGACCATTTAACCGTCCCGGTGGTGTGACTTTCCTTTGTAATGACACGCTGCAACCCCCTTGGTAGCGCTGCCCGTCTTCTGGCATCATGGTTTGGCTGCCTGCGCCTCTGCGGCCGCCCTGACCCACACAACGCCCCTCGTTGTCTTAGTTATTGGGACTGCGAGGGTGTGATTGATGGGCATGATCAGTGCATCAGTTCGCCTGTCCCTCATCTCCTTCCGCCTTCTGCGGACTGTGCGGCTTCATGGCCGTGGCATGCGATAAGGGATCAGATGACGCTGCACAGTCTGAAGCGGGTGTAAGGACCCGAGTGTGAGAGGCGAACATATGTGCTGCGCCAGGCCCTGAATCCCAGCCCCGCAGTGTTTTAACAATGTTAAGACACTGCGGGGCTGGGATTCATGGTCATCGCGAAACGCACCGGCCGACATTAAATGATGCCAGAACATGGGCAGCGCTAACAGCGCTAGGCCAGGGGATAACACGACAGCGCAGACTCCTGTACAGCAAATAACAACGCTCAGGAGGCTGCACCCAGCACCAAGGTGGGATTCTTGACATCTGTGCTGCGTCTCATTACAAAGGGAACTCGCGCCTCCAACACAGTTTGACTGTATAAAGGGCTAAATGTTATACGTGTTTCACTCAGCATGTGCAAGGAGCGAAATTAAAAGAGCAACCTTTGACTTGTGCAGCACTACTGCTGCATAAGCTGTGGCTCTTCTTCTTTGTAACCCCTGAGGGGGGGTTAAAGGTTACCTTTGAAATTGGTTCAATTAGGCTTCGGCCTACACTCTGCTCCCCCTGCAGAGCCCTGGGCTCCAACACCGCCAGTTGGGGCCCGGTACTGCTAGCTGCACAGAGAAAAACACCAGCCAATGTGTCAGTGGGGTTCAGCACCGCCAGCTGTTCCCCTGCTGTGCAGCCGGCAACATGTCCTGCAACTGCCACGCAGGCACAACAGACCCAAAAGCTGCCGCCAGTGCAGGCTTCGGCCTACACTCTGCTCCATCTCCTCCTCCTGCTGACCCCGGGCTCCAACACCGCCAGTTGGGGCCCGGTACTGCTAGCTGCACAGAGAAAAACACCAGCCAATGTGTCAGTGGGGTTCAGCACCGCCAGCTGTTCCCCTGCTGTGCAGCCGGCATCGTGTCCTGCAAAAGCCACGCAGACACAAGAACTGAAATTGAAGGGAACCTGTCCCCCCTCCCCCAGGCGTTTGTACGTTTTAAAGGCCACCTTGTACAGCGGTAATGCTGCATGTGTGCAAGGTGGCTCATAAACGTATTCTCCTCGCACATGTGGAACTGAAAACACGTCTAAAATGTGTCCTCTGTGTGACCATTTAACCGTCCCGGTGGTGTGACTTTCCTTTGTAATGACACGCTGCAACCCCCTTGGTAGCGCTGCCCGTCTTCTGGCATCATGGTTTGGCTGCCTGCGCCTCTGCGGCCGCCCTGACCCACACAACGCCCCTCGTTGTCTTAGTTATTGGGACTGCGAGGGTGTGATTGATGGGCATGATCAGTGCATCAGTTCGCCTGTCCCTCATCTCCTTCCGCCTTCTGCGGACTGTGCGGCTTCATGGCCGTGGCATGCGATAAGGGATCAGATGACGCCGCACAGTCTGAAGCGGGTGTAAGGACCCGAGTGTGAGAGGCGAACATATGTGCTGCGCCAGGCCCTGAATCCCAGCCCCGCAGTGTTTTAACAATGTTAAGACACTGCGGGGCTGGGATTCATGGTCATCGCGAAACGCACCGGCCGACATTAAATGATGCCAGAACATGGGCAGCGCTAACAGCGCTAGGCCAGGGGATAACACGACAGCGCAGACTCCTGTACAGCAAATAACAACGCTCAGGAGGCTGCACCCAGCACCAAGGTGGGATTCTTGACATCTGTGCTGCGTCTCATTACAAAGGGAACTCGCGCCTCCAACACAGTTTGACTGTATAAAGGGCTAAATGTTATACGTGTTTCACTCAGCGTGTGCAAGGAGCGAAATTAAAAGAGCAACCTTTGACTTGTGCAGCACTACTGCTGCATAAGCTGTGGCTCTTCTACTTTGTAACCCCTGAGGGGGGGTTAAAGGTTACCTTTGAAATTGGTTCAATTAGGCTTCGGCCTACACTCTGCTCCCCCTGCAGAGCCCTGGGCTCCAACACCGCCAGTTGGGGCCCGGTACTGCTAGCTGCACAGAGAAAAACACCAGCCAATGTGTCAGTGGGGTTCAGCACCGCCAGCTGTTCCCCTGCTGTGCAGCCGGCAACGTGTCCTGCAACTGCCACGCAGGCACAACAGACCCAAAAGCTGCCGCCAGTGCAGGCTTCGGCCTACACTCTGCTCCATCTCCTCCTCCTGCTGACCCCGGGCTCCAACACCGCCAGTTGGGGCCCGGTACTGCTAGCTGCACAGAGAAAAACACCAGCCAATGTGTCAGTGGGGTTCAGCACCGCCAGCTGTTCCCCTGCTGTGCAGCCGGCATCGTGTCCTGCAAAAGCCACGCAGACACAAGAACTGAAATTGAAGGGAACCTGTCCCCCCTCCCCCAGGCGTTTGTACGTTTTAAAGGCCACCTTGTACAGCGGTAATGCTGCATGTGTGCAAGGTGGCTCATAAACGTATTCTCCTCGCACATGTGGAACTGAAAACACGTCTAAAATGTGTCCTCTGTGTGACCATTTAACCGTCCCGGTGGTGTGACTTTCCTTTGTAATGACACGCTGCAACCCCCTTGGTAGCGCTGCCCGTCTTCTGGCATCATGGTTTGGCTGCCTGCGCCTCTGCGGCCGCCCTGACCCACACAACGCCCCTCGTTGTCTTAGTTATTGGGACTGCGAGGGTGTGATTGATGGGCATGATCAGTGCATCAGTTCGCCTGTCCCTCATCTCCTTCCGCCTTCTGCGGACTGTGCGGCTTCATGGCCGTGGCATGCGATAAGGGATCAGATGACGCCGCACAGTCTGAAGCGGGTGTAAGGACCCGAGTGTGAGAGGCGAACATATGTGCTGCGCCAGGCCCTGAATCCCAGCCCCGCAGTGTTTTAACAATGTTAAGACACTGCGGGGCTGGGATTCATGGTCATCGCGAAACGCACCGGCCGACATTAAATGATGCCAGAACATGGGCAGCGCTAACAGCGCTAGGCCAGGGGATAACACGACAGCGCAGACTCCTGTACAGCAAATAACAACGCTCAGGAGGCTGCACCCAGCACCAAGGTGGGATTCTTGACATCTGTGCTGCGTCTCATTACAAAGGGAACTCGCGCCTCCAACACAGTTTGACTGTATAAAGGGCTAAATGTTATACGTGTTTCACTCAGCGTGTGCAAGGAGCGAAATTAAAAGAGCAACCTTTGACTTGTGCAGCACTACTGCTGCATAAGCTGTGGCTCTTCTACTTTGTAACCCCTGAGGGGGGGTTAAAGGTTACCTTTGAAATTGGTTCAATTAGGCTTCGGCCTACACTCTGCTCCCCCTGCAGAGCCCTGGGCTCCAACACCGCCAGTTGGGGCCCGGTACTGCTAGCTGCACAGAGAAAAACACCAGCCAATGTGTCAGTGGGGTTCAGCACCGCCAGCTGTTCCCCTGCTGTGCAGCCGGCAACGTGTCCTGCAACTGCCACGCAGGCACAACAGACCCAAAAGCTGCCGCCAGTGCAGGCTTCGGCCTACACTCTGCTCCATCTCCTCCTCCTGCTGACCCCGGGTTCCAACACCGCCAGTTGGGGCCCGGTACTGCTAGCTGCACAGAGAAAAACACCAGCCAATGTGTCAGTGGGGTTCAGCACCGCCAGCTGTTCCCCTGCTGTGCAGCCGGCATCGTGTCCTGCAAAAGCCACGCAGACACTTGCTCTTGTACCTTCTGCTCCCCATCCTGGTTCCAGTACCGTCAGCTGGTTCCGGGCAGAGCCTTTGGCTTAGGTGCCTCCCTCTGGGTATCCGAGTTCCACCAACGTCAGGTGGTCCTTGGTAGTGCTTTCAGGCACGGGTACCTCCTGCTTAGTAACCGGGTTCCAGTAACGTCAGCTGGTCCTCGGTAGTTCCATTGGCTCTTGGACCTTCGGCTACCCATCCGGGTTCCAGCACCGTCAGCTGGTTCTCGGCAGTGTCTTTTGCTCTTGTACCTTCTGCTCCCCATCCTGGTTCCAGTACCATCAGCTGGTTCCGGGCAGAGGCTTTGGCTTAGGTGCCTCCCTCTGGGTATCCGAGTTCCACCAACGTCAGGTGGTCCTTGGTAGTGCTTTCAGGCACGGGTACCTCCTGCTTAGTAACCGGGTTCCAGTAACGTCAGCTGGTCCTCGGTAGTTCCATTGGCTCTTGGACCTTCGGGTAGCCATCCGAGTTCCAGTTCCATCAGCTGGTTCTCGGCATTTTCTCAGCCTTCTTGTACCTTCTGCTACATTTCCAAGTTCAAGAGACTAAACACGATGACCCGGAAGAACACCCCTAAGATGACGACGACACCAGAGACGACAACCACCGTGATGACGACGACCCTGGAGACGATGACCCTGAAGACCACCGTGATGATGACGACCCCGGAGACGACGATCCTGAAGACCACCCCGATGACGACGACCCCGGAGACGACAACCCTGGAGACGACGACGACCTGGAAGACCGAGAAGCAGAAGAACAAGAGGCTGCAGAACAAAGAGCAGAAGAACATTAAGCATAACACTAAATATCAGAGCAAAAAATATTATCTAAATTATAAGCAGAAGAAGACTAAGCAGTGTATGGGGGTGAGTCCGTTCCTCCTCGTGGTGCCCCTGGATAAAGCCTGATGCTGCAGGCCAAACTGAACGCGGACAAATGTAACTCTTTTGTGACAGGCAGAACGGAAGGTGTAATCTTCAAACTTTTATAGATAACAACTACGGGAATGCCTGTCACAAATAAGAATATGATGAAGAAGTAGAATATGATGAAGATAATAGTAAAATAAAAAGAATATGAACAATGTAACCCAAAAAATAATAGGTAGAAGATGAAGAAGAAGATGAATAAGGTGAAGAAGTTGATGTCAAAGAAGCTGATGATGAGGATAATGAAGAAGAAAGCGTGGGAGAAGTAAAAAAGAAGGTGAAGGGCGTTGAAGTAGTGATAGTGAAACATCAATATGTGACATAAAAAAAAAAAAATAACATAGTCAAATTCTTTCTAACGCCGAACGTCATAAAAAAAAAAAAATCCTGCTATTCTATTACATTGGGCTAAACCTCTGTGCCTTTAATGTCTCCGCCACGTCCCCCAATACATCCTACATTATTCTTAGTTGTTTTCCTTCATGTAGAATGAACCTACAAGTGTATAAAGGGTTTATTTTAATTCCGATATTTTCGTCCCATTGACTTGCATTGGGATCGGGTATCGGTATCGGATTGGATCCGATATTTTGACGGTATCGGCCGATACTTTCCGATACCGATACTTTCCGATATCGGAAAGTATCGCTCAACACTACTAACGACTGATCTAAATCTGACCCTTCTTTACTATGTCCGCTACTGTCCATGTCCCTTAGTTTTGTACTGGGAGTAGAACTGCCACTTTCAGATATTCGACCTCCTTGTCTCTTTGAACGTCTTTGGCGTTCCCTTTTCCTTGGGTTGAAAGCGGCCACCACCTTATGTTCTGCAGCTGATTATTACCCTGCAATCAGTACAGTCTTAGCTGCTCTATTTCTTTCAGGTATGTCACCCGATATTTGAGGAGCATTCGCATATACATAAGGCTTTATATGGAGCCAACAATGATAAATGGTACCATCCCATCTTCACCAGCTACCTGGGCTTCGTCTTCAGCTGGAATCCGCACTCTTGCCACACCAGATCTATTAACGAGATCTTGCATCACCTTTCCAAGACTTCCAATTTCTTTCCCCACCAGATTTCTGGGTACTTGAAGTATGTCTTCCACAAAGCCCAGCCGACTTTGAGCTTTCCTGGCCTGCTCCAAACATCGAGTGGCTTCCTTATTTCTCAACAGGATCATCTGTTTCTTGCTTAGGCACTGTAGGTGCATATCCTTCAGGATAGCCACCCGCTTCATGGTGAATTCCATAGTTGACAGTATCACCAACTGTTTTGTCTCTGGTGCCCAGTCCACACTATATGCCTCTACTGCCTTTTTAAAAGCCTCATGCACACCCTCACTGGTACATGCATCCTGCATGTCCTCGGGTATATCTATCACGCACTTGAAGAGAAAAGTCTCATTCTCTTCATGGACAGATTGCTCCCGTTTTGCCTCGGACATTTCCATCAAGACATCTGCCACGACCGGGTGACTGCCTTGTTCTGCTTTTAGCGCCAACTCTTTCTCTGCTTTACACTCTGCACGAGCCTTCACCAAGATGGGCATTTGGCAGCTCCGCCTCATTACCACTCTGGCACTGCCACGGTAAGTCTGCGATCACCACCTCTTCCTCTTGTAGAGGACCTCTTAATGCTTCTCTGAGCACTTCCACATCTTCCCTTAGGGCCTTGGTCATGGTTTGCCACATTGACAGGTGACCTTTGAGCTTAGACATCTCTCTCACCAAGGCACCCACTCGGCACACAGCAGCCCATCTTCTAGGCTCCTCTTGCTTCATACGGGCTTCCACTGTCTCCTGGATCCTTCTTAACTCGCTTCTTCCAACCTCTGGATTGGTTGAGCTTCTATCACTCGAGGAGGTATCTGCTTCAGGCCCCACTCCTTTGGTGGCCTCCTCCACTTCTGCACCCTCGGACTCAGCACTGTCATCATCTTCAACCCTCGATTGGGTCTCAACAGTGTCAGATGAAGTCCTCTCTTGGGTTTCAGTAGTGACAACCTTAGCCACGTCCTGATTCTCGGGGACTTCAGAGTGCTTCACACACTCCATCTCCTCAGCATCAGGTTTTCTGGAGCCTACAGCGCCATCAACTGGCCGGACATCTGACTCCACCCTAGAGGACGTAGGGGCAATGACATGTCACCATCATTCCTGATCTGTTTAGCATCTGAAAGAGAACTCATATAGGAGGTAGAAGTACACGACCTTCTATTATCAGCAAGAGTCACTTGAACAACTTCTTTGTGGCCCTTGTTCCTCCGGTGGCGGGAGGTCGTGCCCTTCTTGTGGGGCTCTTCTTTACTATACTCCCTTACTTTCTCAGAGTCACAGTCACCCCCGGAGTCTGTTTCACACCCCACAGTATGGTGAACCCTCAAGTTACCCTTTACCTGGGTGTCAGCTCCACTCTTATTAACTACCACATCATTATCTGAATGGGAGTCACCACCACCCAATCGGTCATAGTGGTACAAGCAGTCCCCATTTCTAACGGTGTTGGACCCCATTCCTGGTCACCTCTGCCAAGTCCCAGAATTGGTCAGACCCACACTTCCATCTAGTCATATATTCTGGTATGGCTACCACCGTCATCTTGTGGTACACATCAGGTGACATCATGTCCACAAGTTAGGCAGACGTAACCTCTCCTCTGGTCACCCTTACATCTGACCTGTCAATTTTGGGAGGTATTACCACCTTAAGGTATGCAACCCCATCAGCTGAGAGCCCTCCATCCTCCTGCTGTAGAGGAGCTCCCCTTTCCCACAAGTCTGAGAACAGCCCAGAGTCCCGGCCTATTATCACTGGACAGGTTAAGTTTGAGACTACAGCGACATCATGGATTGCACTGACCCTGGCTGTCTCAAGGACCACCCTGGCCACTGGATAGTCCTTAATGCGCCCATGGATGCAGGTGACCCTGACCCTCCTATTGGGTACTTCAAATCCCTCGGATGCAACTCTCACTAGAGTCACTGGGCTTCCAGAATCGACCAGTCCACACATTTCCTTCTTGTGCATCCGCAGGGCACCCCCCCGTAAACTCTTGCCGGGTGGATAGTTCACATAGCAGATTGGACACACATAGTGCACTTGCCCCAGGCAATAGTTTATCTGCGGCACCCCTTTGGGATCCTCTGCCCCTTTTGGGAAGCTACCATTCCCCGGGGCTCGACCCCTTTTTGGCAACTATCCCTGTTCAGGTTACCGCCCCTTTTGGGACTCCACTCCTTTCTGGGCAACCATCCCTGTTTGGATTACTACCCACTTTTAGGGACACCACCCCTTTTAGGAACACTACCCCTTTCATGGGGTACACCCTGTGGACTCCCCATGGTACTCTCAGGCCCCAGTTCGCACAGTACAAAAAAACCCGTCTCTTTGGGTCGGCACTGGCCCTTTAAGAGTCTGCATGATCTGGACCACCAATGTTTTTTTGACAGCTCATCAGCTCCTGCTGGTACTGCCACAGCTCCTGCTGCAGTTACAAACTGCCAACACTTCCAGCAGCCGATCACAAGCCACTGCAGCTGTCACTGCAGCTCCGGCTGCTGCAGATCCTCTTGCTGCAACTGCAGCTCCTCCCCAAGGCTCTGCACGGCTCCACCGCAGACTTTGTGGACCCGCCAATCCACAGCAATTCTTTGTAACCCCGCCGAGTTACAGCCAGTCGTTTGAAGCTTCGTGGACCTGCCGATCCACAGCAAACTTCACAACCCCGCCGAGTTACAGCAATCACCTCCACACATGCTTTCTGGACCGTTGCCCACAGTCTAGCACCATATGTGAGATAGCGTTTACTGAATGTATTGGGGAACATTCGCATGGCAACGGGATAAACGCAGACAGGCACGGTTTTTCACATCAAAACAGTCCATGCGGTTTATTTAGGCATCATAAACGGCACTATAGGCCATGTTGCACATCACAGACCTAACACATACTGTAGTTCATTATATACATTTTAACTCTGATACTTCATAGCATGACATTAGGTTGCAGGCACTACACATGCTGGACCTTACTCTGTCCAGTTACCATGGGTGACCTCACAGTTCGTTAACTGACCCCCTGTCAGTACAAACAGTTCCCCATACTCTGGGTTACCTTCCAGGAGCTCCTGCTCCACACACTGACTCCTGTCAGTACTTTCTCTCCCAGGGAAGCTGCCAAACTGGGATCACCAACCCGGACATTGCCTTGCTCACTAGGCCACCTGACAGTCCAGATCCTCAGACGGGCTGTAGCTTCCCCAATGTAGTGCCATCACAGACTCTGCATACATGCCTTTCCCTGTGCTTTTCGGGAAGTCCTACTCCCAGTATCTTCCAACACAGTCCTCTCAGTGCGCTATTCAGGGATCCGATCCTACTCCCGGGATCTCCCAACACACAAGTCTTCAGGTCCACAGCCTCTCAGTGCGCTATTCAGGGATCCTGTCCACACACAGGACCTCCCAACACACAAGCCTTCCAGGACCTACACACTCTGTATCACAGAGAACCATGTGACCACACCATGGTGACATTATGTATCTTTAACTACTCCCATAGGTGGGATGTGTGTGTGGTTAGCCAGACCCGCCCAGCTCTCCGACTAACCCTGCAAGCCTTTCCTTATGTAAACAAATACAAATACTTGTGGGACTACAGGTCTCAGAACAACATTACTTCAGGCTTACAGTGCAGACTCCTTCTGCGACACATACCAGCTATTTACAATCCTGCCGGTCACTGTTTCACCAGCATAATCACAGATACGCCTCCATGCGCATCCCGAGAAGCACCTACAGCGCCCCCTAGCTGCAACAGGGGTCAGTGCATTACATTATTTAATTCATTAACTTTTTTTTTCTTTACTTTCAGTACAGGCGTCGGCAGATGAGAGACTATTTTTCCCATCAGCGGCTCCTGCTATCAATGTTATCACTGACAGCAGATATAGCCTCATGACTCATGAGAGGAATAGTAGCCTCTCATCAGCTGGTGCCTGCTGACCTGCGGTAAGCTTTTTACTGTGAAACACTGCATCTCTGTGTGGTGACGCTGACATCTGACAGTGTGACCCCATAAGGCTCTGACGGCAGTAATGATCTACTGGCAGTAACATTACCACCGATCATAAGCACTACGCCGGTGTTTCCCATGCTGTCATACAGCGTGGGAAACACAGTTATTTGTCCTGTGTATGTTCATCTATATTTGGCGAATAAGTTGACGATTAAATCGGCGAATATTGCAAATTCGGCGATCGTGAACCGAACCGAACATTGAAATATTCGCTCATCTCTAATCATAACATGCTTTGTTACCTTCTGTGCCCATGTGCAGATATCTGGCACATTTCAAGAGGCCTAAAGATTCCATCGTGAGTGACGGGTGATCACATGTGACTAGTACCAGACAAATGGCGGTGAGTAGCAAAGGAACCAGAGGGTTTAGTGGTGAGGTGACTATAATTTTTTTTTTAACCTTTGGATGGCCTGTTATGGTTTAAAAAAAATTGGGGCCAGTGAGCGGACATGAATTACAATTAATTCAATTCCACTCGAATTTATTCAATCAACTATATTAAAAAATCCTTAATTTCAGCCTACCATTCAATGAGAGATTACTGTGATAGTTTAAAATGCTGTACTTTTTATAACTTATTGTTGCAAGACACATTTCTTACTACTATTCTTTTTATATGTCCATAAAATATAAGCAGAGATGCATTAGCATTCACTAGTAATACAATGAAGACAGCCATAAAAGACATCTCACAGCGCCTGCAGGGAAATCACTGTAAATTTTATTTGCTCGCTGCTGCCCTGTGCTTTTCATAGACTTCAATAAACTCAGATGAAATTAGGGTCAGAAATTCCAGCTCACATGATAGTTGGAGGTCTTAAAGATTGGACCATCTAGACATGTTATCATTGCACATGACAAACATACAGGTGCTTCTCACAAAATTAGAATATCATCAAAAAGTTAATTTATTTCAGTTATTCAATACAAAAAGTGAAACTCATATGCTATATAGAGTCATTACAAACAGAGTGATCTATTTCAAGTGTTTATTTCTGTTATTGTTGATGATTATGGTTTACAGCCAATGAAAACCTAAAAGTCATTATCTCAGTAAATTGGAATGCAAAAAAAATATGCAAAGGCTTCCTAAGCATTCCCTTAGTCTGTTTCAGTAGGCTCCACAATCATGGAGAATACTGCCGACTTGACAAATGTCCAGAAGGCAGTTATTGTCACACTCCACAAGGAGGTTAAGCCACAAAAAGTAATTGCTAAAGAAGATAGAGGTTCACAGAGTGCTGTATCCAAGTATATTAATGGAAAGTTGAGTGGAAGGAAAAAGTGTGGTAGAAAAAGGTGCACAAGCAACCAGGATAACTACCGCCTTGAAAGGATTGTAAAGAAAAGGCCATTCAAAAATTTGGGGGAGATTCACAAGGAGTGGACTGCTGCTGGAGTCTGTGCTTCAATAGATACCACACACAGACATATACAGGACATGGGCTACAAGTGTCACATTTTTTATTGGCTGTAAGCCTTAATCATCAACATTAACAGAAGTAAATACTTGAAATAGATCTCTCTGTTTGTAATGACTCCATATAATATACAGTATGAGTTTCACTTTTTGCATTGAAGAACTGAAATAAATTAACTTTTTGATGATATTCTAATTTTGTGAGAAGCACCTGTATGTGTAACAAGGGCTAGAAGATTATTTGTGATTCCACGAACAGCGTAATACACAAATTCTAGAGAGTGACTCTTCCAACTTCTTTCGACACATTTTTAGTAAACTATCTGGCAAGGTGACCAATAAATAACATTAACAATATAACCTTCTTATGTTGAAACTAGATGGAGGCCCGATGCTATCACATTGAGGGTGGTAATGTCACGATGGGGGCAGGCATTGTTGTGAACTGTGTTTCTGGGCTCCCTCTGGTGGTCACTAATGGTATTGTATGAGTCATGTCTTTCTGCATGCCTGGGCTTCAGCTGTTTCATTAAGCTGTGGGTTTTCCCTATTTAGTCCTCCTTAGGACTCAGTCTCTTGCCTGGTATCGATGTATTCAGTCCTATTTGGTCTCCTCCTGATTCCTTGCCATCTGCCTCATGCAAGAAAAGCTAAGTCCAGTTTGCATACTTTGGATCATTTGCATTATCAGTGTTTTTTGTTCAGCTTGCTCAAAATGTGATTTTCTAGCTCGCTGGAAGCTCTAGGGTGCTGATATTCTCCCCCCACACCGTCAGTCGGTGCGGGGGTTCTTGAATACTCAGCGTGGATGTTTTTGCAGGGTTTTCTGCTGACCGCATAGTTCACTTTCTATTTTCTGCCTATCTAGTTTAGTGGGCCTCACTTTGCTAAATCTAGTTCATCTCTACGTTTGTGTTTTCCTCTTGCCTTACCATTATTATTTGTTGGGGGCTTTCTATATCTTTGGGGTTAATTTCTCTGGAGGCAAGTGAGGTCTTATTTTCCCTCTAGGGGTAGTCAGTTCTCCGGCTGGCTCGAGACGTCTAGAATCAACGTAGGCACGTTCACCGGCTACTTCTAGTTGTGTGTTAGGATCAGTTATGCAGTTAGCCTAGTTTCCACCTCCCTAGAGGAGTTCTATGTTATTGCGGACTTAGTCTGAATACCAGAGATTCTCTACCACTAGAATCATAACAAGGCATGCAGCGCTGTTGTTGCCTAATGGCATCCTGTGATAATCTAATGACTTTAGCATCAGGGCACTCATGTCATGTGCTTATATGCATTGTTTTTGTCCCAGCAATGCTGTTGCTCTTCAAGTGTCTCATTTGCCCATTGTTGTCTTCAACGTTGTGCCTTTGCTGCTTTCCTTTCATTGCCATTGGCATACTTTTTATGAGGAGCCATGTTGGCGTTGATATTTGCTTTTTAAAGGGGTTTTTCCTCGAACAAAAGTTCATTTTAAAAATTGTCTGTGTCTGACCATGTCCCGAACATACCACAGCTTTTTAAAAACAGTCAGTGAAATATTTTACCTCACAAAATGAATCCACTGTGATCCCCTGCTGTAATGTCAGTATTGTCTTTTGCTTCCTCCCCTGCCCAGGAGATGTGATATGCTCCATACATGATCAGACACAGTCAATTTTTAAAATGAACTTTCGTTCATGGGAAAACTGCTTTAATGTGACCGGCTTCCTCTGCCTGTAGACATGTCACGCATCATGTGCGGCCATTATACAGTATGGAGCACTGTGTGGCCATTATACAGTATTGAGCAACATGTGGGGCCATTGTACAGTATGGATAACTGTGTGGCTATTATACAGTATTGAGCATCATGTGCGGCCATTATACAGTACAGAGCACTGTGTGGCCATTATACAGCATTGATCATCATGTGGAGCCATTGTACAATATGGAGAACTGTGTGGCCATTATACAGTTTTGAGCATCATGTGTGGCCATTATACAGTATGCAGAACTGTGTGGCCATTATACAGTATGGAGCATCATGTGTGGCCATTATACAGTATGGAGCAGTGTGTGGCCATTATACAGTATTGAGCATCATGTGTGGCCATTATACAGTTTGGAGCACTGTGTAGCCATTATACAGTATGGAGCATCATATGTGGTCATTATACTGTATGCAGCATCATGTGGGGCCATTATACAGGATGGAGCATCATGTGTGGCCATTATACTGTACATAGCATCATGTTGGGCCATTATACAGTATTGAGCATCATGTGTGGCCATTATACAGCATGGAGCACTGTGTGGCCATATTTTTTTCTGTTTATAATTATTGTTTATGAAACAGTGTGATCAGGAGTGCTAAATGGGTGTGGTTGGGGCGTGGATATGGGTGTGACTAGTTGTGAAATGGGTGTGGTCAGGGCCGTGGCCTAAAATTTGCTGCTTGGTACTCTCACACTGTGAGTGTGAGAGTGTGTGTGTGTGAGTGTGTGTGTGTGGTGCATACGGCATATAGTGTGTGTGTGTTGTGCGACTGTGTTCCGCTGGTGGTACTACGCAATAGATTGGCACCAGCAGCAGTTTCCATATTGAGACACCCATCACTTGGGTGTCCCAATATGGCGGTCGGTCAACTTCTTCCGCTTGGAATTCTGGGATACGGTGACATCTGGACTGAACAGGAAATGAAAACATTACAAGGCAATTATATAAATAGACAATAATTTACATCACAGCAAGTTTTAATATTTCTACTATTGCTCTAGTATCACACTACATCTAAACCAGGTTCACTTCTTCAATTAATGGGAACCTGTCAACACTTTTTTGCTATCAGCTAAAAGCATAATTTAATTGATTGTCAGGTATGCATTCCACATCTACATTTGAAACCCCCTGACACCCCATGCATCACCCATAAAAACCTTTTTTATTTGTCCCACGCTGTATGTTAATCTGTTCAGTCCGGTTCCCTCACTCCACCCCTCCTCGGTTTGCTGTACGCATTCTTTGCCGTGAATCTCACAGAGCACGTACAGATTTTGCGTGTACGCATTGCAATGTGACCTCGTGCGTGCTCAAATGTGGGCAAAGCCAAAAAGCAGTATGGCGCATGCACCAGTACTGTAAGATGCGTCTATCCTTGCACTTAGCCACTCTCTTCCTACTCCTGAGTGGCGGTGGGATATGGGGTAATAAAGGGTTAATGTTACCTTGCTAATGTAAGGTGACATTAAGCAGGGTTAATAATGGAGAGATGTCAATAAGACACCTATCCATCATTAATCCAATAATAATAAAGGGTTAAAAAAAGCACACACATTATGAATAAAGTATTTTATTGAAATAAATACACATGGGGTTTTAACATCTTTATTGTACTCTCAATCCAACTGACGACCCTTGTCATCTGAAAAAAGGGGAAAATAAAAAAGCAACAATATCCCATACCTGTCCGCCATACAGTCATGTCCCTCTATGTAAATCCATCTGAAGGGGTTAAATAATTTTACAACCAGGAGCTTGCTAATGCAGCTGGCCCTGGCTGTAAAAACTGGGGAATGAATGGAATATAGGGGAACGTAGCTTCGTAGACTTGCGGTGATGTGCCCCATGGTGGTAACACAATGGCGGCTGACAGCACTGCTGCAGAAAGTGGTTGCTCATCCTAACTCCACAGGATCCAAATGGAGGAGTACATAAAAAAAGTTCAAAGTGAAGGACAGCATCCAATCCAGGTGAAGACCATAAACACTTTATTGTGCCATAAGTGCAACGTTTCAACCTCAGAGGCTTGACAAAGGCCCTCTGAGGTTGAAACGTTGCACTTATGGCACAATAAAGTGTTTATGGTCTTCACCTGGATTGGATGCTGTCCTTCACTTTGAACTTTTAATAATGGATAATTAACATCATAATTAACATCTCTCCATTATTAACCTGGCTTAATGTCACCCTACATTAGCAAGGTGACAATAACTCCTTATTACTCCATATCCCACCGCTACTCGGGAGTGGGAGGAGAGAGGCTAAGTGCCGGAATAGGTGCATCTTACAGATGTGCGTTTTCTGGGGTGACTATGGGCAGATATTTTTAGCCAGGGGGGCCAATAACCATGGTCCCTCTCTAGGCTATTAATATCTGCCCTCAGTCACTGGCATTCCCCTCTGGCGAATAAATTGCGCGGGAGCCCATGCCAGTTTTTACTGTGATTTAACCCTTTATTTTAACACCTAGAGCTCCCAAATTTAGCACACAGACACTTCTTACATTATTGGTGACGAATATGTATATATATATATACACTGCATGCAGAATTATTAGGCAAGTTGTTTTTTTGATCACATGATACTTTTTATACATGTTGTCCTACTCCAAGCTGATCACGCTTGAGAGCCAACCACTACTTAAGTAAATCAGGTGATGTGCATCTCTGTAATGAGGAGGGGTGTTGTCTAATGACATCAAAACCCTTTATAAGGTGTGCTTAATTATTAGGCAACTTTCTTTCCTTTGGCAAAATGGGTCAGAATACAGATTTGACGGGCTCTGAAAAGTCCAAAATTGTGAGATGTCTTGCAGAGGGATGCAGCAGTGTTGAAATTGCCAAACTTTTGGAGCGAGATCACCGAACAATCAAGCGATTCATGGCAAATAGCCAATAAAGTCACAAGAAGGGTGTTGGGCAAAAAAGGTGCAAAATAACTACCCATGAATTGAGGAAAATCAAGTGTGAAGCTGCCAAGTTGCCATTTGCCACCAGTTTTGCCATATTTCAGAGCTGCAATGTTACTGGAGTATCAAAAAGCACAAGGTGTGTGATACTCAGGGACATGGCCAAAGTAAGGAAGGCTGAAAAACGACCACCTTTGAACAAGAAACATAAGCTAAAATGTCAAGACTGGGCCAAGAAATATCTTAAGACTGACTTTTTAAAGGTTTTATGGACTGATGAAATGAGAGTGACTCTTGATGGGCCAGATGGATGGGCCAGAGGCTGGATCAGTAAAGGGCAGAGAGCTCCACTCTGACTCAGATGCCAGCAAGGTGGAGGTGGGGTACTGGTATGGGCTGGTATCATCAAAGATGATCTTGTGGGACCTTTTCGGGTTGAGGATGGAATGAAGCTCAATTCCCAGACCTACTGCCAGTTTCTGGAAGACAATATGAATCCATAATTACTGCGCGTCTGGACAGTGGGCGCACTGGGACAGTGGACGCACTGGGACAGTGGTGTGGATTGTGCTCCTGATTGTCCTTGTCCACAGGTAATTATGGATTCATATTGATTACAAGGCGGTCACTTTGAGCTTAACATGTCGCTCCATATACTTACTATGGCACTCATATAGGGCACAATAGGGGTATGATAACAAGCAATCCCTACTGTTAGTAGATATATGATTGGTCAAACATTGTCTGTCTATAAGTGAGGTAAAAATTCTTTCCTCATTTCCATACCAATTTCCTGTGCGCGCCCATACTTTTGCAATGTTTTATTTTGTATGTTAAATCTATTACACATCTCTCTCTTACACTTAAACTATTGGCTTAATTATTGGCTATTTTAAAGGAATAAAGCTTTGCAATGTTCTACATACTATGGACCCTGGGTTCATTTTGTTGTGTAGATTTTCGTATGTTAGTACAATGATAGGGTGTGATTAGTCCTTTCTTGCATACACATGGGCCTTGTAATCAGGACCTATTGCAATAATATGTGGTTTTGTTCTATAAGAGTTTTGTACCTTGGTCTACCTATGGGATGCTGTCTTGTGCTATAGAGTCTGTCTATGGGTGCTGCCTTGTGCTATAGAGTAGGCATATGATGAGTGCATTATACTATATGGAGTCCTATGAGGAGTGCATTATACTATATGGAGTCCTATGGAGAGTGCATTATACTATATGGAGGCTTATGGGGAGTGCATTATACTATATGGAGGCCTTTGGGGAGTGCATTATACTATATTTAGGATATAAATGGAGGCCACCTAGTGGGCCATCATACAGTGTGGAGATTACAGAGAAGGGGCCATCATATGGTGTTGGAGCCATCAAACAGTTTGGGGGCTACTAAGGGGTCAGTATACTGTGTGGATTGTACTATACAGTGATGGGGCAGTATAATGTATAGGGGAGCTGTACAGGGGGGCAGACTCGGGACATTATTAAATGTAAAGTGGGCACTTCATGTCATAGGAGATCCCAGGTTACTGTGACTATCAAAGGGGCACACATGGCAATATTACTTTCTAGGGAGCAAAATGTGGGCACTGTTTTCTAGGACACTTGCACCCGGCATTACTATATTATAGAGGGGTGCTTTAGAATTTAGAAGGCACAGAGAACCGCACAACAGGTTCAGTAACAGGGACACATATGGCAGCGTCGGCTCAGTACTGGGGCATCTGGTGCAGTAATAGGGACACATACGGCAGCAGCGGCTCAGTATTGGGGTATCAGCAGGATGAGGAGTTTGTGCAGGTTGGGAATAGATGGTGATGGGGCTGGAATATGAGAAGTGAAATGTGTCTTTGTTGTATTCTCTGCAGCCGAGTCCTGGCTGGAAGAAGATGTCATGTCGGTCTGGGCCAGATGGAAAAGACGGGAAAAATGAACGATTCCATCAGAAAGAACGTCAGCGGTAAGTCATTATCTGTAACTGTGCTGTGATCTCTTATATGTTCTGTAGGACTGGTATCTACCATGGACCATATCAGGTAATATACATGTTGGTCGTTATATAGAGATTATCTTCAGTAACAGCACGGTCATCTGCTGAGGTTCTCCTCCACTATTAGGGTGCTTCACCGAATTGTAATGAATGTTACCAGGTTAGGGGCCCACTCAGAAGCTTCGCCCCCCCTGAACCAAAACCCTAGCTACGCCTCTGAGTCTGTGGCATAGAACACTGAAAATGGTCCTGTAAACGATTGTAGAAAAATAGTTGCAGAGAAAAAGAACGCATTGCATACGCATGTCATACGGATGTCATACGGATGCTATGTGAGAAAAATCGCATTGTACTCTCATGACACTCACATGACACTCGTCCGTTTTTTTCGGTCCAGATTATGCACCGTCTTTTTTCTTGCAAATGAGTATGAGCCCATACGCTGACAAATGCAGCATAAAACATGGCTGAGAAATATACGGCAGATAGGAGCTGCCCCATAGAGAAACATTGGTCCTTGTGCAATGCGTTGTTTTTGCGCCTCTCATACGTCCGTATTCCTCTCTAGTGTGACCCCAGTCTTAGAAGTGTATCTGTGAAGATCTGAGGTTGTGGGTTGTAATAACCACCTAGGCAGGTTAAGGGTAAGTTCACACAGGGCGTTTTTGCTGTGTTTTTTTCTGCAACAAAACCTGATCATCCTGGCAGTAAAGAAGCCACACTAAAAACGCAGGTTTAGGTGCATTTTTGGTGCGTTTTTTGCCGCGTTTTTGGTGTATTTTTTTCATGCATTCTTTTTTCTCTTTGTGCATGCCAATAAAGTTGAGTGCACACAGAGAAAAAAAAAACAACTTCCTGTAGATAGATAAAATAAATAGATAGATAGCATGAATAGATAGAATGAATAGATAGATTGATAGAATAGATAGAATGAATAGATAGATTGATACAATAGATAGATTGACAGAATAGATAGAATGGAATAGATACATTACCTGCGGCATTTTCTCACGGTGCAGAGGTTACCTCCGGTCAGGCTGTGAGGGAGCGCAGGCTCGGTGACGTCATCGCTAGTTACTGGGCCTGCGCCCGCTGAGTCTCATTCATTCCTCAGTAGCTTACAGCCGGGAGCGGTCGCATTAGCTGCACTCATGGTTGTGTAAGCTTTATCTCCCCCAGATACTGCATGGGACACTCGGTATATTGGACTACAATGGATCAGGGAGTATAATTTTGCTTTTCTATTTTATTTTTATTACAGAAGATCACTTGGAATGGCAGAATAAAAGATTTCAAAACAGTGTGGTGTTTTATTTCATTAAAAGACTTTTTTCTGCATGTGTGTGTTTATTTAACCCTTTAATTACTATAGGATTAGTAATGGATAGGTGTCTTATTGAAGTCTCTCCATTACTAAGGCGGCTTAGGGTACTGTCACACTATACGATTTACCAACGATCACGACCAGCGATACGACCTGGCCGTGATCGTTGGTAAGTGGTTGTGTGGTCGCTGGGGAGCTGTCACACAGACAGCTCTCCAGCGACCAACGATGCCGAAGTCCCCGGGTAACCAGGGTAAACATCGGGTTACTAAGCGCAGGGCCGCGCTTAGTAACCCGATGTTTACCGTGGTTACCAGCGTAAAAGTAAAAAAAACCAAACAGTACATACTTACATTCCGGTGTCTGTCCCCCGGCGTTCTGCTTCTCTCCACTGTGTCTGCCCCAGCCGGAAAGTGTGCTCGCTTTCCGGCCGGCCGGCGCTCACAGTGCAGAGAAGCAGAACGCCGGGGGACAGACACCGGAATGTAAGTATGTACTGTTTGTTTTTTACTTTTACGCTGGTAACCATGGTAAACATTGGGTTACTAAGCGCGGCCCTGCGCTTAGTAACCCGATGTTTACCCTGGTTACAAGTGAACGCATCGCTGGATCGCTGTCACACACAACGATCCAGCGATGACAGCGGGAGATCCAGCGACGAAAGAAAGTTCCAAACGATCTGCTACGACGTACGTTCTCAGCAGGGTCCCTGATCGCTGCTGCGTGTCAGACACAGCGATATCGTATGGATATCGCTGGAACGTCACAGATCGTACCGTCGTAGCGACAAAAGTGCCACTGTGTGACAGTACCCTTAATGTCACCTTACAATAGTAAGGTGACATTAATCCCTCATTACCCCACTTGCCACCACTACAGGGCAAGTGGGAAGAGCAAAGCGCCAGAATTGGCCCATTTAATAGATGCGCCTTTCCTGGGCATCTGCGGGCTCCTATTTTTAGGCTGGGGGAGCCTATATCAATGGCCCCTTACCAGCCTGAGAATACCAGCCCCCAGCTGTGAGCTTTAGCAAGACTGGTTGTCAAAAATGGGGGGGACCCCACGCTGTTTTTTAAAAATTATTTAAATATTTTTTTTAAAAAAAGCGTGAGGACCCCTCTATTCTTGACAACTAGCCTTGCTGAAGCTGACAACTGAGAGTTGCAGCCCCCAGCTGTGAGTTTTGTCTGGCTGGTTATCAAAAATAGGGGGGGAACCTACGCTGTTTTTTTATAATTTATTTATACCGCAGGAGCGGCAGATGAAAACTCCCATCCGCCGCTCCTGCTCTCACTGTAATTAGTGGCTGTAGGTGTCAGATGATGGGAGCAGTAGTCCTATCAGCTGACACCAGTGATAGGAGGTGAAGTTTACACCTCCGATCAAAGCTGAGCGCTCCCCGCTGTCTTCTGACCGGCTCTCTGAAGATTTCCCCGCCGATCAGAAGCAGTGTTTGCCGTGATGTCATGCATATGACAGCGTGTCAAACACTGTGATGTCGGACCCCCCATTAAAGTGAATAGGGATCGGGTCCGCTCTGCTGGATGACAGGCTGTGTGGACACATCATGCAGCCTGCCATCTAGATGTAACAGAGCTGAGTGTGACATCACATCCGGCTCTCCTTGACTTTTCTGCAGCAAATACGCTACAAGAAAAGTCAACCTTGCGTATTTGCAGCATTTTTTCACCATTCATTCAAGTCAATGGGTGGAAAACGCTGAAAAAACGCTGGAAAAACGCTGAAAAGATTGACATGCTCTATGTCCAAAAAACGCAGCAAAGCATAAAATACTGATCACACAAAAAACAATGTGTGTGTATGAGATTTCCGACATCTCATAGGCTTTGCTGGTACTGTAAAAAGCTGCTGAAAATTAGCATAAAAAAGCAGCAAAAATATGCAGCAAAAAAGTCCTGTGTGAACTTACCCTAACTATGCAACAATTTTTTATTCCTTAAATCCATGGTCTCACAGCAACTCTGGGTTGATGGCCACAATACAATGCTCTCAATCCACAAGATTCCAACCCGGTCCAGGTAGTTCCACCACCCCTGTGCCAGGCGATATCCACTGTCTCCCAACTTTTGGTTGGCCCACTGCTTTTGTATCTTCAGCCGATATAGTCTGCAGTCACAGCTAGTGTTGAGCATTCCGATACCGCAAGTATCGGGTATCGGCCGATACTTAGCGGTATCGGAATTCCGATACCGAGATCCGATACTTGCCGCGTATCGGATACCGGAATCGGAAGTTCCCAGATTCAAACTGCACGAATTCAGCCAATGAGAATGATTCCAAGTGTGGGCACATCCTGTTCAGCATGGAGGGCATGAAACTACTGGCATGGCTGTGATTGGCTGCTGAAATGATGTCATGATGCAGTTTAAAAGTCACTGGCGCCATTTTGCGCTCACTCTGCTGTGAATTCAGTTAGTGACAGGACGCTGTTTGCTGACTGAGGGCCAGTTTAGAGATAGCGATTTGCTTCTTTGTGCTTTTCAAAGGCTAATTTAGCAACCGCTGTGTTCACCTACTAAATCACCTTGCTTTTGCCTTGTAGCGCTGTTTTCACAGCGATCTGCAAGGTCTGTGTGTGTGTGTGTGTGAGTGCAGCCCACTCTCTAGTCTGAGTGCAGCCATAGGCCATCCATAGCTGGTTGTATTAAGTTCAGTGAGGGTGGTTCATTGCCTCATACTGTTCTTTTTTTTTTTTTTCAAGTAGTGTAGTCTGCTGCTCATTTTTAAAAAAAAAATCCTATTAGTGTCTTTCCACCCGTCTCCAGCTAACTTGTGGAAAAACACTACATAGGATAACGTAGAGGAGGGTTTTTGGGCCTTGCAGCGGCCTTTACGGCTGTCTGCACGGTCTCCGTGTGACTGCAGCTCGCCCTGTAGTCTGTGAGCAGCCATAGCCTGGTTGTCTCCAGCTCAGGGTTCTTCACTGCGTCATACCGTAAAATCAATTTTCCTTTTGTTTTAAATAGTGCAGGCTGCTGCACATTTTTTCAAAAAATTCCTATTAGTGTCTTTCCACCCGTCTCCAGCTAACTTGTGGAAAAACACTACATAGGATAACGTAGAGGAGGGTTTTTGGGCCTTGCAGCGCCGTTTACGGCTGTCTGCACGGTCTCCGTGTGACTGCAGCTCGCCCTGTAGTCTTTGAGCAGCCATAGCCTGGTTGTCTCCAGCTCAGGGTTCTTCACTGCGTCATACCGTAAAATCAATTTTCCTTTTGTTTTAAGTAGTGCAGGCTGCTGCACATTTTTTCAAAAAATTCCTATTAGTGTCTTTCCACCCGTCTCCAGCTAACTTGTGGAAAAACACTACATAGGATAACGTAGAGGAGGGTTTTTGGGCCTTGCAGCGCCGTTTACGGCTGTCTGCACGGTCTCCGTGTGACTGCAGCTCGCCCTGTAGTCTGTGAGCAGCCATAGCCTGGTTGTCTCCAGCTCAGGGTTCTTCACTGCGTCATACCGTAAAATCAATTTTCCTTTTGTTTTAAGTAGTGCAGGCTGCTGCACATTTTTTAAAAAAATTCCTATTAGTGTCTTTCCACCCGTCTCCAGCTAACTTGTGGAAAAACACTACATAGGATAACGTAGAGGAGGGTTTTTGGGCCTTGCAGCGCCGTTTACGGCTGTCTGCACGGTCTCCATGTGACTGCAGCTCGCCCTGTAGTCTGTGAGCAGCCATAGCCTGGTTGTCTCCAGCTTAGGGTTCTTCACTGCGTCATACCGTAAAATCAATTTTCCTTTTGTTTTAAGTAGTGCAGGCTGCTGCACATTTTTTCAAAAAATTCCTATTAGTGTCTTTCCACCCGTCTCCAGCTAACTTGTGGAAAAACACTACATAGGATAACGTAGAGGAGGGTTTTTGGGCCTTGCAGCGCCGTTTATGGCTGTCTGCACGGTCTCCGTGTGACTGCAGCTCTCTCTGTTGTCAGTTCAGCCCCCCAAAAATTAATAAATAATAAAGTTCACCAAACACACCAGTGACACCACTTAACATTTGTGTAGGCCACATTAGCTCATATTAAAGTCTAGTCCACACTTTAGAAAATTAGTGTTTCTTATACCTGTTAGGAGTTGTTCAGGAATAAGCACACAAAGCCGTTAGTACTTTTCTGCTTATCTTTATCAGTCAACCAAGATGAAGAAGGCAGTGAGTAAGGCACGTGGGCGTGGGCGCGGAGCAGGGAGAGGACGTGGGGATTCTGTGCCTGCTGCGGGCACCGGTGACTCATCAGCACCCACTTTCACCAGGGAACAGTCCTTCATGCGCAGCTTTGTCGCAGAGCGCCGTACACCGCTGCTGCGTGAAGAACAAATTGAAGCCGTTGTCGGATGGATGGCAGCTAATGCATCAACTTCAATTAGTGCCACATCCTCTCAGACACAGAGCACTGGAGAGCAGCCATCTGTCTCTGCACCACCTGCCAAATTGCCCAGGCAGACAGAGAGCCCAGGACAGGAGCCGTCTCTACTTCTGTTCTCTGAATCTCTTGGCTTGGAAACAGGGGGCCACCAAGCAGCATTGGAGAAATGGAAGAAGAGGCAGGGTGCAGTGATGCCCAACCGCTTTTTCTCTCTTCCTCTGAAGAGGCGGGTGGGCCAGTGCCTCCGGGCACCGCATCGCAGGCCGCATCCGCTGATGATGACACTCAGGTGCCACTTTCTGGTGCATGCTCTGCTGCTGAGACTACCCAGGAGGAGCAGTTGGGGGCAGAGGGTAGTGTAGATGATGAGGTCCTTGACCCATCTTGGCGTGAGGGACAGGAAGGTGGTGGGAGCAGCTCTGAGGAAGAGATTCCCCGTACGGCCCAAAGAGGGAGAGGGAGGGGGAAGACTGCGGATCCTGCAGCCTCCGCTTTGGCACCCGTTAGGAGCATGTCTCTTCCAAAAGCCAAAAAGGGCGCTCCCAAGACTTGCAGTGCCTGGTCCTTTTTTGACACAGTTGCAGATGACATTTGCTATGTCAAATGCAAGGTGTGTCATCACAAAGTCAAAAGAGGTCGAAATGTCAGCAACCTCAATACCTCCAACATGTGGAAACATGTGCGCAACAGGCACGCGGCGGAGTTAGAAAAACATACTGAAGAGCTAGGCCAACCAACAGCGGCAGCTACCACCTCTTCAGCTCGTGTTGCGTCTTCCTCCAGCTCACACGCAGCTGGTTCGGCTTCCTCCCAGTATCGCCGTGGAAGAACCTCTGGCCCTGTTGTCCAGAGACCCGCTGTAATTCCACCCGCAACACCACTTTCCCAGTCATCCACACACTCCCAGCCCAGTGTACAGCCATCGGTAGTACAGGCATGGGAGAAAAGGCGGCCTTTCTCGTCAAACCACCCACGAGCACAGGCTCTGACTGCAGGCATTGCCAAACTTCTGTCACTGGAAATGCTGTCATTCAGGCTGGTGGAGACTGACAGCTTCCGTGACTTGATGTCATTGGCAGTCCCACAGTACAATGTGCCCAGCCGCTTTTACTTCAGCAGGCAAGCCGTCCCTGCCCTGCACAAGCATGCGGAGGGACACATAAAACACGCGCTACTGAATGCCGTCAGTAGCAAGGTCCACCTCACCACCGATGCGTGGACCAGTCAACATGGACAGGGGCGATACCTTTCCCTCACTGCCCATTGGGTTAATGTCGTTGAGCCGGGTACAGATCGTGCGAGTGGCGCAGGACGTGTCCTGCCCACTCCAAAGATTGCAGGAATCCATTCTGTACGCATTGACTCCTCCTCTTACACCAGTTCCTCAGAATCATCGCTGCAGGAGCCGTCACAGTCCACCTCCACATGGACCCGTAATGAACGTTTACCTGTTACGACCGACATGAGCACAGCCGTGGCCAAACGTCAACAGGCCGTCTTGAAATTAATTTCTTTGGGGAATCGAAGCCACACAGCGCAGGAGCTCTGGAATGCCATCAAGCAGGAGAGCGATGTGTGGTTTGTGCCAGCGAATCTCCAGCCAGGCATGGTAGTGTGTGATAATGGCCGAAATCTGGTGGCAGCTCTGGGCCTCGGCAACCTCACTCACATCCCATGTCTGGCACATGTGCTCAATTTGGTCGTGCAGAGTTTTTTGAGGGACTATCCGGATCTTGATGCACTGCTGCACAAGGTCCGCCTAGAGTGTGCTCACTTGCGGCGTTCCAGCACGGCAAAAGCGCGCATTGCGGCTCTGCAGCGCCGACCCCGCCTGCCGGAACATCGCATCATATGTGACCTACCTACCAGGTGGAATTCCATGTTACATATGTTGGAGCAGTTGTGTGAGCAGCAGCAAGCTGTAATGGAGTACCAACTGCATCAGGCACAAAGAAGTCGCACTCAGCGCCGTTCAGACTTCACAACCACAGAGTGGGCCACTATGAATGACGTCTGCCAGGTTTTGCGTCCCTTCGATTATTCCACGCAGATGGCGAGTGCAGATGATGCACTAGTCAGCATGACTGTCCCCCTTATCTGCCTGCTTGAAAAATCACTGCAAGCGCTAAGGGATGATGTTGTGGAAGAGGTGGAGGATGAGGATTCACCATTTCCATCATCTTCTGGACAGTCAGCGCCACGTGGTTCCTCACAAACGTGTAGGCAGGGGACAGTTTGTGAGGAGGATGAGGAGGAGTCAATGGAGGAGGAAGACATCCGTCCAGAGGAGGGAGTTACACAATTGTCCAGTAGTCAGTGTGTACAGCGAGGGTGGGGTGATGACGAGCGGGCAGAGATCACGCCTCCAGCAGGGGACAGCGTTTCTTGGGCAGTTGGCAGTCTGCAGCACATGGTGGATTACATGCTGCAGTGCCTGAGAAACGACCGCCGCATCGCCCACATTCTCAACATGTCTGATTATTGGGTCGATCCTCGTTACCGGGACAACGTAGAAAGCCTCATCACACCGTTGAACCAGGAGCGAAAAATGCGGGAGTACCAAGACACACTGGTGAATTCCATCATCTTCTCCATTCCAAGTGAGAGAAGTGCTGCTAGTGCATTACAAAGCAGCTCAGTGCGTCCAGGCAGTGGTGGAGGCTCTGCACAAAGAGGGAGCAGAAGCAGTGCCTCTGCCCAAGGCAAGAGCAGTATGGCCCAACTGTGGCACAGTTTTCTGTGCCTGCCACAAAAGTCTACACCATCACAGACGGCTCCAGTCAGCAGGAGGCAACGGTTCCGTCAGATGGTGACAGACTACATGTCTTGCCCTCTTGCTGTACTCCCAGATGGCTCTTCACCTTTCAAGTTTTGGGTCTCAAAGCTGGATACATGGCCAGAGCTAAGCCAGTATGCATTGGAGGTGCTGGCTTGCTCTGCGGCTAGTGTATTATCGGAACGCGTCTTTAGTGCTGCAGGTGGTGTACTAACTGACCGTCGCATGCGACTATCCTCCGATAACGTTGACCGGCTTACTTTCCTGAAAATGAACAAGGCCTGGATCTCGCAGGAATTTGCCACTCCTCTTCCTGATTAAATAATTAGATGACTGTCTACGTTATCCAGGTCTCCTGTTGTGTTCATCTTTCTACCACCTGAACTTAAATTCCTGGGCTCCAACACCGCCAGTTGAGGCTCAGAAGTGCCGTCTGCACAGTCAAAACATACGACCCAGTGTTATTGGGTTTCAGTAACGTCAGCTGATCCCCAGCTGTGTAGCCGGCAATGTGTCCTGCGACCGCCACGCTGACACAACAACTGAAATGTAAGGGAACCTGTCACCCCCCCCCAAGGCGTTTGTTACTGAAAGAGCCACCTTGTGCAGCAGTAATGCTGCACAAGGAAAAGGTAGCTATTTTTGTTTAGCTCCTTGCACACGCAGAACTTAACACTTATAAAATGTGTCCACTGATACCGTAAAACCGTCCCGGAGGTGGGACTTTCCTTCGTAATATGACGCAGCACAGCTATCATTCCTACCCCCTTGGCACCGTGCCCCGGCTCCTCAGCGTTGTTTGATTCCGTCACGGAGCCTGCGCTGTTATGTTATCCCTTGGCCAGGCACACTTAGCGCTGCCCATCTTCTGACATCATTTGGTGTCAGGCTGGCTGCGCCTGTGCGGCCGCGCTGGCCGAGAGCCCGCCTCGCATTGTCTTCTGATTTAATCCCACTGGGGGCCTGAGATCCATGGACATGCGCAGTGCATATCTGAACCTCCGCCTCTCACTCATCTCCCTACGTGTTCTTCAGACTGTGCGCCATCAGCTGATCCCTAATAGCATGCCACGGCCGTGACGCCGCACAGTCTGAAGAAGCTGTAGGGAGGGGAGTGAGAGGCGAGGATATGCACTGCGCATGGCCACGGATCCCAGGCCCGCGGTGGGATTACATTAGACGACACTGCGAGGCGGGATCTCGGCCAGCGCGGCCGCACAGGCGCAGCCAGCCTGACACCAAATGATGTCAGAAGATGGGCAGCGCTAAGTGTGCCTGGCCAAGGGATAACATAACAGCGCAGGCTCCGGGACAGATTCAAACAACGCTGAGGAGCCGGGGCACGGCGCCAAGGGGGTAGGAATGACAGCTGTGCTGCGTCATATTACGAAGGAAAGTCCCACCTCCGGACGGTCTCTTGGTTTCAGGGGACACATTTTATAAGTGTTTAGTTCTGTGTTTGCAAGGAGCATAATGAAAAGAGCCACCTTTTCCTTTTGCATCTTTTGTGCTGCACAAGCTGGCTCTTTCAGCTACAAACGCCTTGGGGGGGGGGGTTAAAGGTTCCCTTTCTCCAATCAGGCTTCGGCCTACATTGTGTTCCTCTGCTTCTCCTGCTGTCCCTGGGCTTCAACACCGCTAGTTGTTGCCTGGTAGTGCTGTACGCACAGTCAACAGTCGCTCCTCTGTTATTGGGGTACAGTAACGTCAGCTGTTCCCCAGCTGTGTGTGTGGCAATCCCTCCTATCTCCTCCACCTCCTCCTCCTCCTGTCCCTGGGCTCCAACACCGCTAGTTGCCGTCCAGAAGTGCTGTCCGCACAGTCCCAACAGTCCCTCCTCTGTTATTGGGGTTCAGTAAAGCCTGCTGCTCCCCTGCTGTGTGTGTGGCAATCCCTCCTATCTCCTCCACCTCCTCCTCCTCCTGTCCCTGGGCTCCAACACCGCTAGTTGCTGTCCAGAAGTGCTGTCCGCACAGTCCCAACAGTCCCTCCTCTGTTATTGGGGTTCAGTAAAGCCTGCTGCTCCCCTGCTGTGTGTGTGGCAATCCCTCCTATCTCCTCCACCTCCTCCTCCTCCTGTCCCTGGGCTCCAACACCACTAGTTGCTGTCCAGAAGTGCTGTCCGCACAGTCCCTCCTCTGTTATTGGGGTTCAGTAAAGCCTGCTGCTCCCCTGCTGTGTGTGGCAATCCCTCCTATCTCCTCCACCTCCTCCTCCTCCTGTCCCTGGGCTCCAACACCGCTAGTTGCTGTCTAGAAGTGCTGTCCGCACAGTCCCAACAGTCCCTCCTCTGTTATTGGGGTACAGTAACGTCAGCTGTTCCCCTGCTGTGTGTGTGGCAATCCCTCCTATCTCCTCCACCTCCTCCTCCTCCTGTCCCTGGGCTCCAACACCGCTAGTTGCTGTCCAGAAGTGCTGTCCGCACAGTCCCAACAGTCCCTTCTCTGTTATTGGGGTTCAGTAAAGCCTGCTGCTCCCCTGCTGTGTGTGTGGCAATCCCTCCTATCTCCTCCACCTCCTCCTCCTCCTGTCCCTGGGCTCCAACACCGCTTGTTGCTGTCCAGAAGTGCTGTCCGCACAGTCCCTCCTCTGTTATTGGGGTTCAGTAAAGCCTGCTGCTCCCCTGCTGTGTGTGTGGCAATCCCTCCTATCTCCTCCACTTCCTCCTCCTCCTGTCCCTGGGCTCCAACACCGCTAGTTGCTGTCCAGAAGTGCTGTCCGCACAGTCCCAACAGTCCCTCCTCTGTTATTGGGGTTCAGTAAAGCCTGCTGCTCCCCTGCTGTGTGTGTGGCAATCCCTCCTATCTCCTCCACCTCCTCCTCCTCCTGTCCCTGGGCTCCAACACCGCTAGTTGCTGTCCAGAAGTGCTGTCCGCACAGTCCCTCCTCTGTTATTGGGGTTCAGTAAAGCCTGCTGCTCCCCTGCTGTGTGTGTGGCAATCCCTCCTATCTCCTCCACCTACTCCTCCTCCTGTCCCTGGGCTCCAACACCGCTAGTTGCTGTCCAGAAGTGCTGTCCGCACAGTCCCAACAGTCCCCCCTCTGTTATTAGGGTTCAGTAAAGCCTGCTGCTCCCCTGCTGTGTGTGTGGCAATCCCTCCTATCTCCTCCACCTCCTCCTCCTCCTGTCCCTGGGCTCCAACACCGCTAGTTGCTGTCCAGAAGTGCTGTCCGCACAGTCCCAACAGTCCCTCCTCTGTTATTGGGGTTCAGTAAAGCCTGCTGCTCCCCTGCTGTGTGTGTGGCAATCCCTCCTATCTCCTCCACCTCCTCCTCCTCCTGTCCCTGGGCTCCAACACCGCTAGTTGCTGTCCAGAAGTGCTGTCCGCACAGTCCCATCAGTCCCTCCTCTGTTATTGGGGTTCAGTAAAGCCTGCTGCTCCCCTGCTGTGTGTGTGGCAATCCCTCCTATCTCCTCCACCTCCTCCTGTCCCTGGGCTCCAACACCGCTAGTTGCTGTCCAGAAGTGCTGTCCGCACAGTCCCAACAGTCCCTCCTCTGTTATTGGGGTTCAGTAAAGCCTGCTGCTCCCCTGCTGTGTGTGTGGCAATCCCTCCTATCTCCTCCACCTCCTCCTCCTCCTGTCCCTGGGCTCCAACACCGCTAGTTGCTGTCCAGAAGTGCTGTCCGCACAGTCCCAACAGTCCCTCCTCTGTTATTGGGGTACAGTAACGTCAGCTGCTCCCCTGCTGTGTGTGTGGCAATCCCTCCTATCTCCTCCACCTCCTCCTCCTGTCCCTGGGCTCCAACACCGCTAGTTGTTGTCTGGAAGTGCTGTCCGCACAGAGCCAAACACCTCGCCAATGTGTTAGTGGGGTTCAGTAATGCCTGCTGCTCCCCTGCTGTGTATACGGCAACGTGTCCTGCGACCGCCACACAGGCACAACAAGTTAAATTTAAGGGAACCTGTCCCCCCCCCCAGGCGTTTGTTACTGAAGGAGACACCTTGTGCAGCAGTAATGATGCAAAGGGAAAAAGTGCCTCTTTTCGTGGTGCTCCTTGCACATGCTGAACCTAACACTTATGAAATGTGTCCCCTCACAGGGTTAAACCGTCCGGTCGGTGGAACTTTCCTTTGTCATGTGACGCAGCACAGCTGTCATTCTTACCCCCTTTGCGCCGTGCGCCTCCTCCTCAGCGTTGTTTGAATCTGTCCCGGAGTCTGCGCTGTTATGTTATCCCTTGGCCAGGCACACTTAGCGCTGTCCGTCTTCTGACATCATTTGGTGTCAGGATGGCTGCGCCTGTGCGGCCGCGCTGGACGAGATCCCGCCTCGTAGTGTCTTTTGATTTAATCCCACTGCGGACCTGTGATCCATGGACATTAGCAGTGCATATCTTAACCTCCGCCTCTCACTCATCTCCCTACGCCTTCTTCAGACTGTGCGCTCTCAGCTGATCCCTAATAGCATGCCACGGCCGTGACGCCGCACAGTCTGAGGAAGCCGTAGGGAGGGGAGTGAGAGGCGAGGATATGCACTGCTCATGCCCATGGATCACAGGTCCGCAGAGTGATTACATTAGATGACACAGCGAGGCGGGATCTCGTCCAGCGCGGCCGCACAGGCGCAGCCATCCTGACACCAAATGATGTCAGAAGACGGGCAGCGCTAAGTGTGCCTGGCCAAGGGATAACATAACAGCGCAGACTCCGGGACAGATTCAAACAACGCTGAGGAGGAGGCGCACGGCGCCAAGGGGGTAAGAATGACGGCTGTGCTGCGTCACATGACAAAGGAAAGTTCCACCGACCGGACGGTTTAACCGTGTGAGGGGACACATTTCATAAGTGTTAGGTTCAGCATGTGCAAGGACCATAATTAAAAGAGCTAAGTTTACCTTTTCCAGCATTAGTGCTGTACAAGATGGCTCTTTCAGCTACAAACGCCTGGGGGGGGGTTAAAGGTTCCCTTTCAACTTGCTCCAGCGCAGGCTGCGGCCTACACTCTGCTCCACCTGCAGAGCCCGGGCTCCAACACCGCTAGTTGCTGTTCGGAAGTGCTGGCTGCACAGAGAAAAACACCTCGCCAATGTGTCAGTGGGGTTCAGCACCACCAGCTGTTCCCCTGCTGTGTAGCCGGCAACGTGTCCTGCAACAGCCACGCAGACACAAGAACTGAAATTGAAGGGAACCTGTCCCCCCTCCCCAGGTGTTTGTATGTTTTACAGCCACCTTGTACAGCGGTAATGCTGCATGTGTGCAAGGTGGCTCATAAACTTATTCTCCTCGCACATGTGGAACTGAACACGTCAAAAATGTGTCCTCTGTGACCATTTAACCGTCCCGGAGGTGTGACTTTCCTTTGTAATGACACGCTGCAACCCCCTTGGTAGCGCTGCCCGTCTTCTGGCATCATTGTTTGGCTGCCTGCGCCTCTGCGGCCGCCCTGACCCACACAACGCCCCTCGGTGTCTTATTTATTTGGACTGCGAGGGTGTGATTGATGGGCATGAGCAGTGCATATGTTCGCCTGGCCCTCATCTCCTTCCGCCTTCTTCAGACTGTGCGGCTTCATGGCCGTGGCATGCGATAAGGGATCAGCTGACGCTGCACAGTCTGAAGCGGGTGTAAGGACCCGAGAGTGAGAGGCGAACATATGTACTGCGCCAGGCCATGAATCCCAGCCCCGCAGTGGTTTAACTATGTAAAGACACTGCGGGGCTGGGATTCATGGTCATCGCAAACCGCAACGGCCGACATTAAATGATGTCAGAAGATGGGCAGCGCTAACAGCGCAAGGCCAAGGGATAACACGACAGCGCAGACTCCTGTACAGCAAATAACAACGCTCAGGAGGCTGCGCCCAGCACCAAGGTGGGATTCTTGACATCTGTGCTGCATCTCATTACGAAGGGAACTCTCGCCTCCAACACAGTTTGACTGTATAAAGGGCTAAATGTTATACGTGTTTCATTCAGCATGTGCAAGGAGAAAAATTAAAAGAGCAACCTTTGACTTGTGCAGCACTACTGCTGCATAAGCTGTGGCTCTTCTAGTTTGTAACACCTGAGGGGGGGTTAAAGGTTACCTTTGAAATTGGTTCAATTAGGCTTCGGCCTACACTCTGCTCCCTCTGCTCCTCCAGCTGACCCTGGGCTCTAACACCGCCAGTTGGGGCCCAGATGTGCTGGCTGCACAGAGCCAAACACCTCGCCAATGTGTCAGTGGGGTTCAGCACCGCCAGCTGTTCCCCTGCTGTGTAGCCGGCAACGTGTCCTGCAACAGCCACGCAGACACAACAGACCCAAAGCTGCCGCCAGTGCAGGCTTCGGCCTACACTCTGCTCCCCCTGCTGACCCTTTGCTCCAACAATGCTAGTTGGGGCTCTAGGAAGACAAGCTTGAATAGGTCCCCATCCTGGTTCCAGCACCGTCAGCTGGTTCCGGGTAGAGCCTTTGGCTTAGGTGCCTCCCTCTGGGTATCCGAGTTCCACCAACGTCAGGTGGTCCTTGGTAGTGCTTTCAGGCACGGGTACCTCCTGCTTAGTAACCGGGTTCCAGTAACGCTAGCTGGTCCTCGGTAGTTCCATTGGCTCTTGGACCTTCGGCTACCCATCCGGGTTCCAGTACCGTCAGCTGGTTCTCGGCAGTGTCTTTTGCTCTTGAATAGTGTTGAGCGATACTTTCCGATATCGGAAAGTATCGGTATCGGAAAGTATCGGCCGATACCGTCAAAATATCGGATCCAATCCGATACCGATACCCGATCCCAATGCAAGTCAATGGGACGAAAATATCGGAATTAAAATAAACCCTTTATAAACTTGTAGGTTCATTCTACATGAAGGAAAACAACTAAGAATAATGTAGGATGTATTGGGGGACGTGGCGGAGATATTAAAGGGACAGAGGTTTAGCCCAATGTAATAGAATAGCAGGATTTTTAATTTTTTTTTATGAAGTTCGGCGTTAGAAAGAATTTGACTATGTTATTTTTTTTTTTTTTTATGTCAGATATTGATGTTTCACTACTTCCACGCCCTTCACCTTCTTTTTTACTTCTCCCACGCTTTCTTCTTAATTATCCTCATCATCAGCTTCTTTGACATCAACTTCTTCACCTTATTCATCTTCTTCTTCATCTTCTACCTATTATTTTTTGGGTTACATTGTTCATATTCTTTTTATTTTACTATTATCTTCATCATATTCAACTTCTTCATCATATTCTTATTTGTGACAGGCATTCCCGTAGTTGTTATCTATAAAAGTTTGAAGATTACACCTTCCGTTCTGCCTGTCACAAACCAGTTACATTTGTCCGCGTTCAGTTTGGCCTGCAGCATCAGGCTTTATCCAGGGGCACCACGAGGAGGAACGGACTCACCCCCATACACTGCTTAGTCTTCTTCTGCTTATAATTTACATAATATTTTTTTGCTCTGATATTTTGTGTTATGCTTAATGTCCTTCTGCTCTTTGTTCTGCAGCCTCTTGTTCTTCTGCTTCTCGGTCTTCCAGGTCGTCGTCGTCTCCAGGGTCGTCGTCTCCGGGGTCGTCGTCATCGGGGTGGTCTCCGGGGTCGTCGTCATCGGGGTGGTCTTCAGGGTCATCGTCTCCAGGGTCGTCGTCATCACGGTGGTTGTCGTCTCTGGTGTCGTCGTCATCTTAGGGGTGTTCTTCCGGGTCATCGTGTTTAGTCTCTTGAACTTGGAAATGTAGCAGAAGGTACAAGAAGGCTGAGAAAATGCCGAGAACCAGCTGATGGAACTGGAACTCGGATGGCTACCCGAAGGTCCAAGAGCCAATGGAACTACCGAGGACCAGCTGACGTTACTGGAACCCGGTTACTAAGCAGGAGGTACCCGTGCCTGAAAGCACTACCAAGGACCACCTGACGTTGGTGGAACTCGGATACCCAGAGGGAGGCACCTAAGCCAAAGGCTCTGCCCGGAACCAGCTGACGGTACTGGAACCAGGATGGGGAGCAGAAGGTACAAGAGCAAAAGACACTGCCGAGAACCAGCTGACGGTGCTGGAACCCGGATGGGTAGCCGAAGGTCCAAGAGCCAATGGAACTACCGAGGACCAGCTGACGTTACTGGAACCCGGTTACTAAGCAGGAGGTACCCGTGCCTGAAAGCACTACCAAGGACCACCTGACGTTGGTGGAACTCGGATACCCAGAGGGAGGCACCTAAGCCAAAGGCTCTGCCCGGAACCAGCTGACGGTACTGGAACCAGGATGGGGAGCAGAAGGTACAAGAGCAAGTGTCTGCGTGGCTTTTGCAGGACACGATGCCGGCTGCACAGCAGGGGAACAGCTGGCGGTGCTGGACCCCACTGACACATTGGCGAGGTGTTTTTCTCTGTGCAGCTAGCACATCTGGGCCCCAACTGGCGGTTTGTTAGAGCCCAGGGTCAGCAGGAGGAGGAGCAGGAGGAGGAGGAGCAGGGGGAGGGGAGTGTAGGCCGAAGCCTGCACTGGCGGCAGCTTTGGGTCTGTTGTGTCTGCGTGGCTTTTGCAGGACACGTTGCCGGCTACACAGCAGGGGAACAGCTGGCGGTGCTGGACCCCACTGACACATTGGTGAGGTGTTTGGCTCTGTGCAGCCAGCACTTCCGGACAGCAACTAGCGTTGTTGGAGCCCGGGCTCTGCAGGTGGAGCAGAGTGTAGGCCGAAGCCTACTTGAACCGATTTCAAAGGTCACCTTTAACCCCCCCTCAGGGGTTAGAAAGTAGAAGAGCCACAGCTTATGCAGCAGTAGTGCTGCACAAGTCAAAGGTTGCTCTTTTAATTTTTCTCCTTGCACACGCTGAATGAAACACGTATAACATTTAGCCCTTTATACAGTCAAACTGTGTTGGAGGCGCGAGTTCCCTTTGTAATGAGACGCAGCACAGGTGTCAAGAATCCCACCTTGGTGCTGGGTGCAGCCTCCCGAGCGTTGTTATTTGCTGTACAGGAGTCTGCGCTGTCGTGTTATCCCCTGGCCTAGCGCCGTTAGCGCTGCCCATCTTCTGGCATCATGTAATGTCGGCCGGTGCGGTTCGCGATGACCATGAATCCCAGCCCCACAGTGTCTTAACATTGTTAAAACACTGCGGGGCTGGGATTCAGGGCCTGGCGCAGCACATATGTTGGCCTCTCACACTCGGGTCCTTACACCCGCTTCAGACTGTGCGGCGTCATCTGATCCCTTATCGCATGCCACGGCCATGAAGCCGCACAGTCCGAAGAAGGCGGAAGGAGAGGAGGGACAGGCGAACTGATGCACTGATCCTGCCCATCAATCACACCCTCGCAGTCCCAATAAATAAGACAACGAGGGGCGTTGTGTGGGTCAGGGCGGCCGCAGAGGCGCAGGCAGCCAAACAATGATGCCAGAAGACGGGCAGCGCTACCAAGGGGGTTGCAGCGTGTCATTACAAAGGAAAGTCACACCACCGGGACGGTTAAATGGTCACACAGAGGACACATTTCAGACGTGTTTTCAGTTCCACATGTGCGAGGAGAATACGTTTCTGAGCCACCTTGCACACATGCAGCATTACCGCTGTACAAGGTGGCTGGATAACGTAAAAACGCCTGGGGGAGGGGGGACAGGTTCCCTTCAATTTCAGTTCTTGTGTCTGCGTGGCTTTTGCAGGACACGTTGCCGGCTGCACAGCAGGGGAACAGCTGGCGGTGCTGGACCCCACTGACACATTGGCTGGTGTTTTTCTCTGTGCAGCTAGCACATCTGGGCAAAAACTGGCGGTGTGTTAGAGCCCAGGGACAGCAGGAGGAGGAGCAGGAGGAGGAGGAGCAGGGGGAGGGGAGTGTAGGCCGAAGCCTGCACAGGCGGCAGCTTTGGGTGTGTTGTGTCTGCGTGGCTTTTGCAGGACACGTTGCCGGCTACACAGCAGGGGAACAGCTGGCGGTGCTGGACCCCACTGACACATTGGCGAGGTGTTTGGCTCTGTGCAGCCAGCACTTCCGGACAGCAACTAGCGTTGTTGGAGCCCGGGCTCTGCAGGTGGAGCAGAGTGTAGGCCGAAGCCTACTTGAACCGATTTCAAAGGTCACCTTTAACCCCCCCTCAGGGGTTAGAAAGTAGAAGAGCCACAGCTTATGCAGCAGTAGTGCTGCACAAGTCAAAGGTTGCTCTTTTAATTTTTCTCCTTGCACACGCTGAATGAAACACGTATAACATTTAGCCCTTTATACAGTCAAACTGTGTTGGAGGCGCGAGTTCCCTTTGTAATGAGACGCAGCACAGGTGTCAAGAATCCCACCTTGGTGCTGGGTGCAGCCTCCCGAGCGTTGTTATTTGCTGTACAGGAGTCTGCGCTGTCGTGTTATCCCCTGGCCTAGCGCCGTTAGCGCTGCCCATCTTCTGGCATCATGTAATGTCGGCCGGTGCGGTTCGCGATGACCATGAATCCCAGCCCCACAGTGTCTTAACATTGTTAAAACACTGCGGGGCTGGGATTCAGGGCCTGGCGCAGCACATATGTTGGCCTCTCACACTCGGGTCCTTACACCCGCTTCAGACTGTGCGGCGTCATCTGATCCCTTATCGCATGCCACGGCCATGAAGCCGCACAGTCCGAAGAAGGCGGAAGGAGAGGAGGGACAGGCGAACTGATGCACTGATCCTGCCCATCAATCACACCCTCGCAGTCCCAATAAATAAGACAACGAGGGGCGTTGTGTGGGTCAGGGCGGCCGCAGAGGCGCAGGCAGCCAAACAATGATGCCAGAAGACGGGCAGCGCTACCAAGGGGGTTGCAGCGTGTCATTACAAAGGAAAGTCACACCACCGGGACGGTTAAATGGTCACACAGAGGACACATTGCAGACGTGTTTTCAGTTCCACATGTGCGAGGAGAATACGTTTCTGAGCCACCTTGCACACATGCAGCATTACCGCTGTACAAGGTGGCTGGATAACGTAAAAACGCCTGGGGGAGGGGGGACAGGTTCCCTTCAATTTCAGTTCTTGTGTCTGCGTGGCTTTTGCAGGACACGTTGCCGGCTGCACAGCAGGGGAACAGCTGGCGGTGCTGGACCCCACTGACACATTGGCTGGTGTTTTTCTCTGTGCAGCTAGCACATCTGGGCAAAAACTGGCGGTGTGTTAGAGCCCAGGGACAGCAGGAGGAGGAGCAGGAGGAGGAGGAGCAGGGGGAGGGGAGTGTAGGCCGAAGCCTGCACAGGCGGCAGCTTTGGGTGTGTTGTGTCTGCGTGGCTTTTGCAGGACACGTTGCCGGCTACACAGCAGGGGAACAGCTGGCGGTGCTGGACCCCACTGACACATTGGCGAGGTGTTTGGCTCTGTGCAGCCAGCACTTCCGGACAGCAACTAGCGTTGTTGGAGCCCGGGCTCTGCAGGTGGAGCAGAGTGTAGGCCGAAGCCTACTTGAACCGATTTCAAAGGTCACCTTTAACCCCCCCTCAGGGGTTAGAAAGTAGAAGAGCCACAGCTTATGCAGCAGTAGTGCTGCACAAGTCAAAGGTTGCTCTTTTAATTTTTCTCCTTGCACACGCTGAATGAAACACGTATAACATTTAGCCCTTTATACAGTCAAACTGTGTTGGAGGCGCGAGTTCCCTTTGTAATGAGACGCAGCACAGGTGTCAAGAATCCCACCTTGGTGCTGGGTGCAGCCTCCCGAGCGTTGTTATTTGCTGTACAGGAGTCTGCGCTGTCGTGTTATCCCCTGGCCTAGCGCCGTTAGCGCTGCCCATCTTCTGGCATCATGTAATGTCGGCCGGTGCGGTTCGCGATGACCATGAATCCCAGCCCCACAGTGTCTTAACATTGTTAAAACACTGCGGGGCTGGGATTCAGGGCCTGGCGCAGCACATATGTTGGCCTCTCACACTCGGGTCCTTACACCCGCTTCAGACTGTGCGGCGTCATCTGATCCCTTATCGCATGCCACGGCCATGAAGCCGCACAGTCCGAAGAAGGCGGAAGGAGAGGAGGGACAGGCGAACTGATGCACTGATCCTGCCCATCAATCACACCCTCGCAGTCCCAATAAATAAGACAACGAGGGGCGTTGTGTGGGTCAGGGCGGCCGCAGAGGCGCAGGCAGCCAAACAATGATGCCAGAAGACGGGCAGCGCTACCAAGGGGGTTGCAGCGTGTCATTACAAAGGAAAGTCACACCACCGGGACGGTTAAATGGTCACACAGAGGACACATTGCAGACGTGTTTTCAGTTCCACATGTGCGAGGAGAATACGTTTCTGAGCCACCTTGCACACATGCAGCATTACCGCTGTACAAGGTGGCTGGATAACGTAAAAACGCCTGGGGGAGGGGGGACAGGTTCCCTTCAATTTCAGTTCTTGTGTCTGCGTGGCTTTTGCAGGACACGTTGCCGGCTGCACAGCAGGGGAACAGCTGGCGGTGCTGGACCCCACTGACACATTGGCTGGTGTTTTTCTCTGTGCAGCTAGCACATCTGGGCAAAAACTGGCAGTGTGTTAGAGCCCAGGGACAGCAGGAGGAGGAGCAGGAGGAGGAGGAGCAGGGGGAGGGGAGTGTAGGCCGAAGCCTGCACAGGCGGCAGCTTTGGGTGTGTTGTGTCTGCGTGGCTTTTGCAGGACACGTTGCCGGCTACACAGCAGGGGAACAGCTGGCGGTGCTGGACCCCACTGACACATTGGCGAGGTGTTTGGCTCTGTGCAGCCAGCACTTCCGGACAGCAACTAGCGTTGTTGGAGCCCGGGCTCTGCAGGTGGAGCAGAGTGTAGGCCGAAGCCTACTTGAACCGATTTCAAAGGTCACCTTTAACCCCCCCTCAGGGGTTAGAAAGTAGAAGAGCCACAGCTTATGCAGCAGTAGTGCTGCACAAGTCAAAGGTTGCTCTTTTAATTTTTCTCCTTGCACACGCTGAATGAAACACGTATAACATTTAGCCCTTTATACAGTCAAACTGTGTTGGAGGCGCGAGTTCCCTTTGTAATGAGACGCAGCACAGGTGTCAAGAATCCCACCTTGGTGCTGGGTGCAGCCTCCCGAGCGTTGTTATTTGCTGTACAGGAGTCTGCGCTGTCGTGTTATCCCCTGGCCTAGCGCCGTTAGCGCTGCCCATCTTCTGGCATCATGTAATGTCGGCCGGTGCGGTTCGCGATGACCATGAATCCCAGCCCCACAGTGTCTTAACATTGTTAAAACACTGCGGGGCTGGGATTCAGGGCCTGGCGCAGCACATATGTTGGCCTCTCACACTCGGGTCCTTACACCCGCTTCAGACTGTGCGGCGTCATCTGATCCCTTATCGCATGCCACGGCCATGAAGCCGCACAGTCCGAAGAAGGCGGAAGGAGAGGAGGGACAGGCGAACTGATGCACTGATCCTGCCCATCAATCACACCCTCGCAGTCCCAATAAATAAGACAACGAGGGGCGTTGTGTGGGTCAGGGCGGCCGCAGAGGCGCAGGCAGCCAAACAATGATGCCAGAAGACGGGCAGCGCTACCAAGGGGGTTGCAGCGTGTCATTACAAAGGAAAGTCACACCACCGGGACGGTTAAATGGTCACACAGAGGACACATTGCAGACGTGTTTTCAGTTCCACATGTGCGAGGAGAATACGTTTCTGAGCCACCTTGCACACATGCAGCATTACCGCTGTACAAGGTGGCTGGATAACGTAAAAACGCCTGGGGGAGGGGGGACAGGTTCCCTTCAATTTCAGTTCTTGTGTCTGCGTGGCTTTTGCAGGACACGTTGCCGGCTGCACAGCAGGGGAACAGCTGGCGGTGCTGGACCCCACTGACACATTGGCTGGTGTTTTTCTCTGTGCAGCTAGCACATCTGGGCAAAAACTGGCGGTGTGTTAGAGCCCAGGGACAGCAGGAGGAGGAGCAGGAGGAGGAGGAGCAGGGGGAGGGGAGTGTAGGCCGAAGCCTGCACAGGCGGCAGCTTTGGGTGTGTTGTGTCTGCGTGGCTTTTGCAGGACACGTTGCCGGCTACACAGCAGGGGAACAGCTGGCGGTGCTGGACCCCACTGACACATTGGCGAGGTGTTTGGCTCTGTGCAGCCAGCACTTCCGGACAGCAACTAGCGTTGTTGGAGCCCGGGCTCTGCAGGTGGAGCAGAGTGTAGGCCGAAGCCTACTTGAACCGATTTCAAAGGTCACCTTTAACCCCCCCTCAGGGGTTAGAAAGTAGAAGAGCCACAGCTTATGCAGCAGTAGTGCTGCACAAGTCAAAGGTTGCTCTTTTAATTTTTCTCCTTGCACACGCTGAATGAAACACGTATAACATTTAGCCCTTTATACAGTCAAACTGTGTTGGAGGCGCGAGTTCCCTTTGTAATGAGACGCAGCACAGGTGTCAAGAATCCCACCTTGGTGCTGGGTGCAGCCTCCCGAGCGTTGTTATTTGCTGTACAGGAGTCTGCGCTGTCGTGTTATCCCCTGGCCTAGCGCCGTTAGCGCTGCCCATCTTCTGGCATCATGTAATGTCGGCCGGTGCGGTTCGCGATGACCATGAATCCCAGCCCCACAGTGTCTTAACATTGTTAAAACACTGCGGGGCTGGGATTCAGGGCCTGGCGCAGCACATATGTTGGCCTCTCACACTCGGGTCCTTACACCCGCTTCAGACTGTGCGGCGTCATCTGATCCCTTATCGCATGCCACGGCCATGAAGCCGCACAGTCCGAAGAAGGCGGAAGGAGAGGAGGGACAGGCGAACTGATGCACTGATCCTGCCCATCAATCACACCCTCGCAGTCCCAATAAATAAGACAACGAGGGGCGTTGTGTGGGTCAGGGCGGCCGCAGAGGCGCAGGCAGCCAAACAATGATGCCAGAAGACGGGCAGCGCTACCAAGGGGGTTGCAGCGTGTCATTACAAAGGAAAGTCACACCACCGGGACGGTTAAATGGTCACACAGAGGACACATTGCAGACGTGTTTTCAGTTCCACATGTGCGAGGAGAATACGTTTCTGAGCCACCTTGCACACATGCAGCATTACCGCTGTACAAGGTGGCTGGATAACGTAAAAACGCCTGGGGGAGGGGGGACAGGTTCCCTTCAATTTCAGTTCTTGTGTCTGCGTGGCTTTTGCAGGACACGTTGCCGGCTGCACAGCAGGGGAACAGCTGGCGGTGCTGGACCCCACTGACACATTGGCTGGTGTTTTTCTCTGTGCAGCTAGCACATCTGGGCAAAAACTGGCAGTGTGTTAGAGCCCAGGGACAGCAGGAGGAGGAGCAGGAGGAGGAGGAGCAGGGGGAGGGGAGTGTAGGCCGAAGCCTGCACAGGCGGCAGCTTTGGGTGTGTTGTGTCTGCGTGGCTTTTGCAGGACACGTTGCCGGCTACACAGCAGGGGAACAGCTGGCGGTGCTGGACCCCACTGACACATTGGCGAGGTGTTTGGCTCTGTGCAGCCAGCACTTCCGGACAGCAACTAGCGTTGTTGGAGCCCGGGCTCTGCAGGTGGAGCAGAGTGTAGGCCGAAGCCTACTTGAACCGATTTCAAAGGTCACCTTTAACCCCCCCTCAGGGGTTAGAAAGTAGAAGAGCCACAGCTTATGCAGCAGTAGTGCTGCACAAGTCAAAGGTTGCTCTTTTAATTTTTCTCCTTGCACACGCTGAATGAAACACGTATAACATTTAGCCCTTTATACAGTCAAACTGTGTTGGAGGCGCGAGTTCCCTTTGTAATGAGACGCAGCACAGGTGTCAAGAATCCCACCTTGGTGCTGGGTGCAGCCTCCCGAGCGTTGTTATTTGCTGTACAGGAGTCTGCGCTGTCGTGTTATCCCCTGGCCTAGCGCCGTTAGCGCTGCCCATCTTCTGGCATCATGTAATGTCGGCCGGTGCGGTTCGCGATGACCATGAATCCCAGCCCCACAGTGTCTTAACATTGTTAAAACACTGCGGGGCTGGGATTCAGGGCCTGGCGCAGCACATATGTTGGCCTCTCACACTCGGGTCCTTACACCCGCTTCAGACTGTGCGGCGTCATCTGATCCCTTATCGCATGCCACGGCCATGAAGCCGCACAGTCCGAAGAAGGCGGAAGGAGAGGAGGGACAGGCGAACTGATGCACTGATCCTGCCCATCAATCACACCCTCGCAGTCCCAATAAATAAGACAACGAGGGGCGTTGTGTGGGTCAGGGCGGCCGCAGAGGCGCAGGCAGCCAAACAATGATGCCAGAAGACGGGCAGCGCTACCAAGGGGGTTGCAGCGTGTCATTACAAAGGAAAGTCACACCACCGGGACGGTTAAATGGTCACACAGAGGACACATTGCAGACGTGTTTTCAGTTCCACATGTGCGAGGAGAATACGTTTCTGAGCCACCTTGCACACATGCAGCATTACCGCTGTACAAGGTGGCTGGATAACGTAAAAACGCCTGGGGGAGGGGGGACAGGTTCCCTTCAATTTCAGTTCTTGTGTCTGCGTGGCTTTTGCAGGACACGTTGCCGGCTGCACAGCAGGGGAACAGCTGGCGGTGCTGGACCCCACTGACACATTGGCTGGTGTTTTTCTCTGTGCAGCTAGCACATCTGGGCAAAAACTGGCGGTGTGTTAGAGCCCAGGGACAGCAGGAGGAGGAGCAGGAGGAGGAGGAGCAGGGGGAGGGGAGTGTAGGCCGAAGCCTGCACAGGCGGCAGCTTTGGGTGTGTTGTGTCTGCGTGGCTTTTGCAGGACACGTTGCCGGCTACACAGCAGGGGAACAGCTGGCGGTGCTGGACCCCACTGACACATTGGCGAGGTGTTTGGCTCTGTGCAGCCAGCACTTCCGGACAGCAACTAGCGTTGTTGGAGCCCGGGCTCTGCAGGTGGAGCAGAGTGTAGGCCGAAGCCTACTTGAACCGATTTCAAAGGTCACCTTTAACCCCCCCTCAGGGGTTAGAAAGTAGAAGAGCCACAGCTTATGCAGCAGTAGTGCTGCACAAGTCAAAGGTTGCTCTTTTAATTTTTCTCCTTGCACACGCTGAATGAAACACGTATAACATTTAGCCCTTTATACAGTCAAACTGTGTTGGAGGCGCGAGTTCCCTTTGTAATGAGACGCAGCACAGGTGTCAAGAATCCCACCTTGGTGCTGGGTGCAGCCTCCCGAGCGTTGTTATTTGCTGTACAGGAGTCTGCGCTGTCGTGTTATCCCCTGGCCTAGCGCCGTTAGCGCTGCCCATCTTCTGGCATCATGTAATGTCGGCCGGTGCGGTTCGCGATGACCATGAATCCCAGCCCCACAGTGTCTTAACATTGTTAAAACACTGCGGGGCTGGGATTCAGGGCCTGGCGCAGCACATATGTTGGCCTCTCACACTCGGGTCCTTACACCCGCTTCAGACTGTGCGGCGTCATCTGATCCCTTATCGCATGCCACGGCCATGAAGCCGCACAGTCCGAAGAAGGCGGAAGGAGAGGAGGGACAGGCGAACTGATGCACTGATCCTGCCCATCAATCACACCCTCGCAGTCCCAATAAATAAGACAACGAGGGGCGTTGTGTGGGTCAGGGCGGCCGCAGAGGCGCAGGCAGCCAAACAATGATGCCAGAAGACGGGCAGCGCTACCAAGGGGGTTGCAGCGTGTCATTACAAAGGAAAGTCACACCACCGGGACGGTTAAATGGTCACACAGAGGACACATTGCAGACGTGTTTTCAGTTCCACATGTGCGAGGAGAATACGTTTCTGAGCCACCTTGCACACATGCAGCATTACCGCTGTACAAGGTGGCTGGATAACGTAAAAACGCCTGGGGGAGGGGGGACAGGTTCCCTTCAATTTCAGTTCTTGTGTCTGCGTGGCTTTTGCAGGACACGTTGCCGGCTGCACAGCAGGGGAACAGCTGGCGGTGCTGGACCCCACTGACACATTGGCTGGTGTTTTTCTCTGTGCAGCTAGCACATCTGGGCAAAAACTGGCGGTGTGTTAGAGCCCAGGGACAGCAGGAGGAGGAGCAGGAGGAGGAGGAGCAGGGGGAGGGGAGTGTAGGCCGAAGCCTGCACAGGCGGCAGCTTTGGGTGTGTTGTGTCTGCGTGGCTTTTGCAGGACACGTTGCCGGCTACACAGCAGGGGAACAGCTGGCGGTGCTGGACCCCACTGACACATTGGCGAGGTGTTTGGCTCTGTGCAGCCAGCACTTCCGGACAGCAACTAGCGTTGTTGGAGCCCGGGCTCTGCAGGTGGAGCAGAGTGTAGGCCGAAGCCTACTTGAACCGATTTCAAAGGTCACCTTTAACCCCCCCTCAGGGGTTAGAAAGTAGAAGAGCCACAGCTTATGCAGCAGTAGTGCTGCACAAGTCAAAGGTTGCTCTTTTAATTTTTCTCCTTGCACACGCTGAATGAAACACGTATAACATTTAGCCCTTTATACAGTCAAACTGTGTTGGAGGCGCGAGTTCCCTTTGTAATGAGACGCAGCACAGGTGTCAAGAATCCCACCTTGGTGCTGGGTGCAGCCTCCCGAGCGTTGTTATTTGCTGTACAGGAGTCTGCGCTGTCGTGTTATCCCCTGGCCTAGCGCCGTTAGCGCTGCCCATCTTCTGGCATCATGTAATGTCGGCCGGTGCGGTTCGCGATGACCATGAATCCCAGCCCCGCAGTGTCTTAACATTGTTAAAACACTGCGGGGCTGGGATTCAGGGCCTGGCGCAGCACATATGTTGGCCTCTCACACTCGGGTCCTTACACCCGCTTCAGACTGTGCGGCGTCATCTGATCCCTTATCGCATGCCACGGCCATGAAGCCGCACAGTCCGAAGAAGGCGGAAGGAGAGGAGGGACAGGCGAACTGATGCACTGATCCTGCCCATCAATCACACCCTCGCAGTCCCAATAAATAAGACAACGAGGGGCGTTGTGTGGGTCAGGGCGGCCGCAGAGGCGCAGGCAGCCAAACAATGATGCCAGAAGACGGGCAGCGCTACCAAGGGGGTTGCAGCGTGTCATTACAAAGGAAAGTCACACCACCGGGACGGTTAAATGGTCACACAGAGGACACATTGCAGACGTGTTTTCAGTTCCACATGTGCGAGGAGAATACGTTTCTGAGCCACCTTGCACACATGCAGCATTACCGCTGTACAAGGTGGCTGGATAACGTAAAAACGCCTGGGGGAGGGGGGACAGGTTCCCTTCAATTTCAGTTCTTGTGTCTGCGTGGCTTTTGCAGGACACGTTGCCGGCTGCACAGCAGGGGAACAGCTGGCGGTGCTGGACCCCACTGACACATTGGCTGGTGTTTTTCTCTGTGCAGCTAGCACATCTGGGCCCCAACTGGCGGTGTGTTAGAGCCCAGGGACAGCAGGAGGAGGAGCAGGAGGAGGAGGAGCAGGGGGAGGGGAGTGTAGGCCGAAGCCTGCACTGGCGGCAGCTTTGGGTCTGTTGTGTCTGCGTGGCTTTTGCAGGACACGTTGCCGGCTACACAGCAGGGGAACAGCTGGCGGTGCTGGACCCCACTGACACATTGGCGAGGTGTTTGGCTCTGTGCAGCCAGCACTTCCGGACAGCAACTAGCGTTGTTGGAGCCCGGGCTCTGCAGGTGGAGCAGAGTGTAGGCCGAAGCCTACTTGAACCGATTTCAAAGGTCACCTTTAACCCCCCCTCAGGGGTTAGAAAGTAGAAGAGCCACAGCTTATGCAGCAGCAGTGCTGCGCAAGTCAAAGGTTGCTCTTGTAATTTTTCTCCTTGCACACGCTGAATGGAACACGTATAACATTTAGCCCTTTATACAGTCAAACTGTGTAATGGAGGCGAGAGTTCCCTTTGTAATGAGACGCAGCACAGGTGTCAAGAATCCCACCTTGGTGCTGGGTGCAGCCTCCCGAGCGTTGTTATTTGCTGTACAGGAGTCTGCGCTGTCGTGTTATCCCCTGGCCTAGCGCCGTTAGCGCTGCCCATCTTCTGGCATCATGTAATGTCGGCCGGTGCGGTTCGCGATGACCATGAATCCCAGCCCCGCAGTGTCTTAACATTGTTAAAACACTGCGGGGCTGGGATTCAGGGCCTGGCGCAGCACATATGTTGGCCTCTCACACTCGGGTCCTTACACCCGCTTCAGACTGTGCGGCGTCATCTGATCCCTTATCGCATGCCACGGCCATGAAGCCGCACAGTCCGAAGAAGGCGGAAGGAGAGGAGGGACAGGCGAACTGATGCACTGATCCTGCCCATCAATCACACCCTCGCAGTCCCAATAAATAAGACAACGAGGGGCGTTGTGTGGGTCAGGGCGGCCGCAGAGGCGCAGCCAGCCAAACAATGATGCCAGAAGACGGGCAGCGTTACCAAGGAGCTTGTTGCGTGTGTCAATACAAAGTCAAATCACACCTGAGGGACGTTTTAATGGTCACAGAGGACACATTTTAGACGTGTTCACTTCAACATGGGCAAGGAGAATAAGTTTCTGAGCCACCTTGAACACATGCAGCATTACTGCTGTTCAAGGTAGCTGTAAAACATAGAAACACCTGGGGGAGGGGGGACAGGTTCCCTTCAATTTCAGTTCTTGTGTCTGCGTGGCGGTCGCAGGACACGTTGCCGGCTACACAGCAGGGGAACAGCTGGCGGTGCTGAACCCCACTGACACATTGGCTGGTGTTTTTCTCTGTGCAGCTAGCACATCTGGGCAAAAACTGGCGGTGTTAGAGCCCAGGGTCAGCAGGAGGAGCAGGGGGAGCGGAGTGTAGGCCGAAGCCTGCACTCGAGCAAGTTGAAAGGAAACCTTTAACCCCCCCCCCCCCCAGGCGTTTGTAGCTGAAAGAGCCATTGTGTACAGCACTAATGCTGGAAAAGGTAAACTTAGCTCTTTTAATTATGGTCCTTGTACATGCGGAACCAAACATTTATGAAATGTGTCTCCTCACAGCGTTAAACCGTCCGGTAGGTGGAACTTTCCTTTGTCGTGTGACGCAGCACAGCCATCATTTTTACCCCCTTGGTGCCGTGCGCCCCCTCCTCAGCGTTGTTTGAATCTGTCCCGGAGCCTGCGCTGTTAGGTTAGCCCTTGGCCATGCACACATGTTGCGCTGCCCGTCTTCTGACCTCATTTGGTGTCAGGCTGGCTGCGCCTGTGCGGGTGCGCTGGCCGAGATCCCGCCTCGCAGTGTCGTCTAATGTAATCCCACCGCGGGCCTGTGATCCGTGCCCGTGCGCAGTGCATATCCTCTCCTCTCACTCCCCTCCCTACGGCTTTTTCAGACTGTGCGGTGTCACGGCCGTGGCATGCTATTAGGGACCAGCTGACATCGCACAGTCTGAAGAAGCCGTAGGGAGGGGAGTGAGAGGAGAGGATATGCACTGCGCACGGGCACGGATCACAGGCCCGCGGTGGGATTACATTAGACGACACTGCGAGGCGGGATCTCGGCCAGCGCACCCGCACAGGCGCAGCCAGCCTGACACCAAATGAGGTCAGAAGACGGGCAGCGCAACATGTGTGCATGGCCAAGGGCTAACCTAACAGCGCAGGCTCCGGGACAGATTCAAACAACGCTGAGGAGGGGGCGCACGGCGCCAAGGGGGTAAAAATGATGGCTGTGCTGCGTCACACGACAAAGGAAAGTTCCACCTACCGGACGGTTTAACGCTGTGTGGGGACACATTTCATAAGTGTTAGGTTCAGCATGTGCAAGGAGCATCACGAAAAGAGGCACTTTTTCCCTTTGCATTATTACTGCTGCACAAGGTGGCTCCTTCAGTAACAAACGCCTGGGGGGGGGGGGGTCAGGTTCCCTTACATTTAACTTGTTGTGTCTGCGTGGCGGTCGCAGTACACGTTGCCGTATACACAGCAGGGGAACAGCTGGCGGTGCTGAACCCCACTAACACATTGGCGAGGTGTTTGGCTCTGTGCGTACAGCACTTCTGGACGGCAACTAGCGGTGTTGGAGCCCAGGGACAGGTGGAGGAGGAGGAGGTTGGAGGAGGTTGGAGGAGGTAGGAGGGATTGCCACACACACAGCAGGGGAACAGCTGACGTTACTGAACCCCAATAACAGAGGAGGGACTGTTGACTGTGCGTACAGCACTTCTGGATGGCAACTGGCGGTGTTGGAGCCCAGGGACAGGTGGAGGAGGAGGAGGTAGGAGGAGGTAGGAGGGATTGCCACACACACAGCAGGGGAACAGCTGACGTTACTGAACCCCAATAACAGAGGAGGGACTGTTGACTGTGCGTACAGCACTTCTGGACGGCAACTGGCGGTGTTGGAGCCCAGGGACAGGTGGAGGAGGAGGAGGTTGGAGGAGGTAGGAGGGATTGCCACACACACAGCAGGGGAACAGCTGACGTTACTGAACCCCAATAACAGAGGAGCGACTGTTGACTGTGCGTACAGCACTTCTGGACGGCAACTGGCGGTGTTGGAGCCCAGGGACAGGTGGAGGAGGAGGAGGTTGGAGGAGGTAGGAGGGATTGCCACACACACAGCAGGGGAACAGCTGACGTTACTGAACCCCAATAACAGAGGAGCGACTGTTGGGACTGTGCGTACAGCACTTCTGGACGGCAACTGGCGGTGTTGGAGCCCAGGGACAGGTGGAGGAGGAGGAGGTTGGAGGAGGTAGGAGGGATTGCCACACACACAGCAGGGGAACAGCTGACGTTACTGAACCCCAATAACAGAGGAGGGACTGTTGACTGTGCGTACAGCACTTCTGGACGGCAACTGGCGGTGTTGGAGCCCAGGGACAGGTGGAGGAGGAGGAGGTAGGAGGAGGTAGGAGGGATTGCCACACACACAGCAGGGGAACAGCTGACGTTACTGAACCCCAATAACAGAGGAGGGACTGTTGACTGTGCGTACAGCACTTCTGGACGGCAACTGGCGGTGTTGGAGCCCAGGGACAGGTGGAGGAGGAGGAGGTTGGAGGAGGTAGGAGGGATTGCCACACACACAGCAGGGGAACAGCTGACGTTACTGAACCCCAATAACAGAGGAGGGACTGTTGACTGTGCGTACAGCACTTCTGGACGGCAACTGGCGGTGTTGGAGCCCAGGGACAGGTGGAGGAGGAGGAGGTTGGAGGAGGTAGGAGGGATTGCCACACACACAGCAGGGGAACAGCTGACGTTACTGAACCCCAATAACAGAGGAGCGACTGTTGGGACTGTGCGTACAGCACTTCTGGACGGCAACTGGCGGTGTTGGAGCCCAGGGACAGGTGGAGGAGGAGGAGGTTGGAGGAGGTAGGAGGGATTGCCACACACACAGCAGGGGAACAGCTGACGTTACTGAACCCCAATAACAGAGGAGGGACTGTTGACTGTGCGTACAGCACTTCTGGACGGCAACTGGCGGTGTTGGAGCCCAGGGACAGGTGGAGGAGGAGGAGGTAGGAGGAGGTAGGAGGGATTGCCACACACACAGCAGGGGAACAGCTGACGTTACTGAACCCCAATAACAGAGGAGGGACTGTTGACTGTGCGTACAGCACTTCTGGACGGCAACTGGCGGTGTTGGAGCCCAGGGACAGGTGGAGGAGGAGGAGGTTGGAGGAGGTAGGAGGGATTGCCACACACACAGCAGGGGAACAGCTGACGTTACTGAACCCCAATAACAGAGGAGCGACTGTTGACTGTGCGTACAGCACTTCTGGACGGCAACTGGCGGTGTTGGAGCCCAGGGACAGGTGGAGGAGGAGGAGGTTGGAGGAGGTAGGAGGGATTGCCACACACACAGCAGGGGAACAGCTGACGTTACTGAACCCCAATAACAGAGGAGGGACTGTTGACTGTGCGTACAGCACCTCTGGACGGCAACTGGCGGTGTTGGAGCCCAGGGACAGGTGGAGGAGGAGGAGGTAGGAGGAGGTAGGAGGGATTGCCACACACACAGCAGGGGAACAGCTGACGTTACTGAACCCCAATAACAGAGGAGGGACTGTTGACTGTGCGTACAGCACTTCTGGACGGCAACTGGCGGTGTTGGAGCCCAGGGACAGGTGGAGGAGGAGGAGGTTGGAGGAGGTAGGAGGGATTGCCACACACACAGCAGGGGAACAGCTGACGTTACTGAACCCCAATAACAGAGGAGCGACTGTTGACTGTGCGTACAGCACTTCTGGACGGCAACTGGCGGTGTTGGAGCCCAGGGACAGGTGGAGGAGGAGGAGGTTGGAGGAGGTAGGAGGGATTGCCACACACACAGCAGGGGAACAGCTGACGTTACTGAACCCCAATAACAGAGGAGCGACTGTTGGGACTGTGCGTACAGCACTTCTGGACGGCAACTGGCGGTGTTGGAGCCCAGGGACAGGTGGAGGAGGAGGAGGTTGGAGGAGGTAGGAGGGATTGCCACACACACAGCAGGGGAACAGCTGACGTTACTGAACCCCAATAACAGAGGAGCGACTGTTGGGACTGTGCGTACAGCACTACCAGGCAACAACTAGCGGTGTTGGAGCCCAGGGACAGGTGGAAAAGCAGAGGAACACAATGTAGGCCGAAGCCTGAGAAAGTCGAAAGGGAACCTTTAACCCCCCCCCAAGGCGTTTGTAGCTGAAAGAGCCAGCTTGTGCAGCACAAAAGATGCAAAAGGAAAAGGTGGCTCTTTTCATCATGCTCCTTGCAAACACAGAACTAAACACTTATAAAATGTGTCCCCTGCAACCGTAAAACCGTCCCGGAGGTGGGACTTTCCTTCGTAATGTGACGCAGCCCAGCCGTCATTCCTACCCCCCCGGCGCCGCGCACCGGCTCCTCAGCGTTGTTTTATTCCGTCCAGGAGCCTGCGCTGTTATGTTATCCCGTGGCCAGGCACACTTAGCGCTGCCCGTCTTCTGGCATCATTTGGTGTCTGGATGGCTGCGCCTGTGCGGCCGCGCTGGCAGAGAGCCCGCCTCGCAGTGTCTTCTGATTTAATCCCACTGGGGGCCTGGGATCCATGGACATGCGCAGTGCATATCTGAACCTCCACCTCTCACTCATCTCCCTATGGCTTCTTCAGACTGTGCGGTGTCACGGCCGTGGCATGCTGTTAGGGACCAGCTGACACCGAACAGTCTGAAGAAGCCATAGGGAAATGAGTGAGAGGTGGAGGTTCAGATATGCACTGCGCATGTCCATGGATCCCAGGCCCCCAGTGGGATTAAATCAGAAGACACTGCGAGGCGGGCTCTCTGCCAGCGCGGCCGCACAGGCGCAGCCATCCAGACACCAAATGATGCCAGAAGACTGGCAGCGCTAAGTGTGCCTGGCCACGGGATAACATAACAGCGCAGGCTCCTGGACGGAATAAAACAACGCTGAGGAGCCGGTGCGCGGCGCCGGGGGGGTAGGAATGACGGCTGGGCTGCGTCACATTACGAAGGAAAGTCCCACCTCCGGGACGGTTTTACGGTATCAGTGGACACATTTTATAAGTGTTAAGTTCTGCGTGTGCAAGGAGCTAAACAAAAATAGCTACCTTTTCCTTGGGCAGCATTACTGCTGCACAAGGTGGCTCTTTCAGTAACAAACGCCTTGGGGGGGGGGGGACAGATTCCCTTACATTTCAGTTGTTGTGTCAGCGTGGCGGTCGCATGACACATTGCCGGCTACACAGCTGGGGATCAGCTGACGTTACTGAAACCCAATAACACTGGGTCGTATGTTTTGACTGTGCAGACGGCACGTCTGAGCCTCAACTGGCGGTGTTGGAGCCCAGGAATTTAAGTTCAGGTGGTAGAAAGATGAACACAACAGGAGACCTGGATAACGTATACAGTGACCTAATTATTCAATCAGGAGGAGGAGTGGCAAATTCCGGCGAGATCCAGGCCTTGTTCATTTTCAGGAAAGTAAGCCGGTCAACGTTATCGGAGGATAGTCGCATGCGACGGTCAGTTAGTACACCACCTGCAGCACTAAAGACACGTTCCGATAATACACTGGCCGCAGGGCAAGACAGCACCTCCAATGCATACTGGCTTAGCTCTGGCCATGTATCCAGCTTTGAGACCCAAAACTTGAAAGGGGAAGAGCCGTCTGGGAGTACAGCAAGAGGGCAAGACATGTAGTCTGTCACCATCTGACGGAACCGTTGCCTCCTGCTGACTGGAGCCGTCTGTGATGGTGTAGACTTTTGTGGCGGGCACAGAAAACTGTGCCACAGTTCGGCCATACTGGTCTTGCCTTGGGCAGAGGCACTGCTTCTGCTCCCTCTTTGTGCAGAGCCTCCACCACGGCCTGGACGCACTGAGCTGCTTTGGAATGCACTAGCAGCACTTCTCTCAGTTGGAATGGAGAAGATGATGGAATTGACCAGTGTGTCTTGGTACTCCCGCATTTTTCGCTCCCGGTTCAACGGTGTGATGAGGCTTTCTACGTTGTCCCGGTAGCGAGGATCGAGGAGGGTGAACACCCAATAATCAGACATGTTGAGAATGTGGGCGATGCGGCGGTCGTTTCTCAGGCACTGCAGCATGTAATCCACCATGTGCTGCAGACTGCCAACTGCCCAAGAAACGCTGTCCCCTGCTGGAGGCGTGATCTCTGCCCGCTCGTCATCACCCCACCCTCGCTGTACACACTGAGTACTGGACAATTGTGTAACTCCCTCCTCTGGACGGATGTCTTCCTCCTCCATTGACTCCTCCTCATCCTCCTCACAAACGGTCCCCTGCCTACGCGTTTGTGAGGAACCACGTGGCGCTGACTGTCCAGAAGATGATGGAAATGGTGAATCCTCATCCTCCACCTCTTCCACAACATCATCCCTTAGCGCTTGCAGTGATTTTTCAAGCAGGCAGATAAGGGGGACAGTCATGCTGACTAGTGCATCATCTGCACTCGCCATCCGCGTGGAATAATCAAAGGGACGCAAAACCTGGCAGACGTCATTCATAGTGGCCCACTCTGTGGTTGTGAAGTCTGTACGGCGCTGACTGCGACTTTTTTGCGCCTGAAGCAGCTGGTACTCCATTACAGCTTGCTGCTGCTCACACAACCGCTCCAACATATGTAACGTGGAATTCCACCTGGTAGGTAGGTCACATATGATGCGATGTTCCGGCAGGCGGTGTCGGCGCTGCAGAGCCGCAATGCGCGCTTTTGCCGTGCTGGAACGCCGCAAGTGAGCACACTCTAGACGGACCTTGTGCAGCAGTGCATCAAGATCCGGATAGTCCCTCAAAAAGCTCTGCACGACCAAATTGAGCACATGTGCCAGACATGGGATGTGAGTGAGGTTGCCGAGGCCCAGAGCTGCCACCAGATTTCGGCCATTATCACACACTACCATGCCTGGCTGGAGATTCGCTGGCACAAACCACACATCGCTCTCCTGCTTGATGGCATTCCAGAGCTCCTGCGCTGTGTGGCTACGATTCCCCAAGAAAATTAATTTCAAGACGGCCTGTTGACGTTTGGCCACGGCTGTGCTCATGTCGGTCGTAACAGGTACACGTTCATCACGGGTCCATGTGGAGGTGGACTGTGACGGCTCCTGCAGCGATGATTCTGAGGAACTGGTGTAAGAGGAGGAGTCAATGCGTACAGAATGGATTCCTGCAATCCTTGGAGTGGGCAGGACACGTCCTGCGCCACTCGCACGGTCTGTACCCGGCTCAACGACATTAACCCAATGGGCAGTGAGGGAAAGGTATCGCCCCTGTCCATGTTGACTGGTCCACGCATCGGTGGTGAGGTGGACCTTGCTACTGACGGCGTTCAGTAGCGCGTGTTTTATGTGTCCCTCCACATGCTTCTGCAGGGCAGGGACGGCTTGCCTGCTGAAGTAAAAGCGGCTGGGCACATTGTACTGTGGGACTGCCAATGACATCAAGTCACGGAAGCTGTCAGTCTCCACCAGCCTGAATGACAGCATTTCCAGTGACAGAAGTTTGGCAATGCCTGCAGTCAGAGCCTGTGCTCGTGGGTGGTTTGACGAGAAAGGCCGCCTTTTCTCCCATGCCTGTACTACCGATGGCTGTAGACTGGGCTGGGAGTGTGTGGATGACTGGGAAAGTGGCGCTGCGGGTGGAATTACAGCGGGTCTCTGGACAACAGGGGCAGAGGTTCTTCCACGGCGATCCTGGGAGGACGCCGAACCAGCTGCGTGTGAGGTAGAGGAAGAGGCAACACGAGCTGAAGAGGTGGTAGCTGCCGCTGTTGGTTGGCCTACCTCTTCAGTGTGTTTTTCTAACTCCGCCGGGTGCCTGTTGCGCACATGTTTCCACATGTTGGAGGTATTGAGGTTGCTGACATTTTTCCCTCTTTTGACTTTTTGATGACACACGTTGCATCTGACATAGCAAATGTCATCTGCAACTGTGTCAAAAAAGGACCAGGCACTGCAAGTCTTGGGAGCGCCCTTTTTGGCTTTTGGAAGAGACATGCTCCTAACGGGTGCCAAAGCGGAGGCTGCAGGATCCGCAGTCTTCCCCCTCCCTCTCCCTCTTTGGGCCGTACGGGGAATCTCTTCCTCAGAGCTGCTCCCACCACCTTCCTGTCCCTCACGCCAAGATGGGTCGAGGACCTCATCATCTACACTACCCTCTGCCCCCAACTGCTCCTCCTGGGTAGTCTCAGCAGCAGAGCACGCACCAGTAAGTGGCACCTGAGTGTCATCATCAGCTGATGCGGCCTGCGATGTGGTGACCGGAGCCACTGGCCCACCCGCCTCTTCAGAGGAAGACAGAAAAAGCTGTTGGGCATCACTGCACCCTGCCTCTTCTTCCATTTCTCCAATGCTGCTTGGCTGGCCCCCTGTTTCCAAGCCAAGAGATTCAGAGAACAGAAGTAGAGACGGCTCCTGTCCTGGGCTCTCTGTCTGCCTGGGCAATTTGGCAGGTGGTGAAGAGACAGATGGCTGCTCTCCAGTGCTCTGTGTCTGAGAGGATGTGGCACTAATGGAAGTTGATGCATTAGCTGCCATCCATCCGACAACAGCTTCAATTTGTTCTTCACGCAGCAGCGGTGTACGGCGCTCGGACACAAAGCTTCGCATGAACGACTGTTGCCTGGTGAAAGTGGGTGCTGATGAGTCACCGGTGCCCGCAGCAGGCACAGAATCCCCACGTCCCCTCCCTGCTCCGCGACGGCTCCCACGCCCCCGTGCCTTACTCACTGCCTTCTTCATCTTGGTTGACTGATAAAGATAAGCAGAAAAGTACTAACGGATTTGTGTGCTTATTCCTGAGCAACTCCTCCTAACAGGTATAAGAAGCACTAATTATCTAAAGTGTGGACTAGACTTTAATATGAGCTAATGTGGCCTACAGAAATGTAAAGTGGTGTAACTGGTGTGTTTGGTGAACTTTATTATTTATTTATTTTTTGGGGGCTGAACTGACAACAGATAGAGCTGCAGTCACACGGAGACCGTGCAGACAGACGTAAACGGCGCTACAAGGCCCAAAAACCCTCCTCTACTTTATCCTATGTAGTGTTTTTCCACAAATTAGCTGGAGACGGGTGGAAAGACACTAATAGGATTTTTTTGAATAAATTAGCAGCAGACTACACTATTTGGAAAAAAAAGAAAATTGATTTGGCGGTATGACGCAGTGAAAAACCCTGAGCTGGAGACAACCAGGCTATAGCTGCTCACAGATTACAGGGCGAGCTGCAGTCACACGGAGACCGTGCAGACAGCCGTAAACGGCGCTGCAAGGCCCAAAAACCCTCCTCTACTTTATCCTATGTAGTGTTTTTCCACAAATTAGCTGGAGACGGGTGGAAAGACACTAATAGGATTTTTTTAAATTAATTAGCAGCAGACTACACTACTTTGAAAAAAAAGAAAATTGATTTGGCGGTATGACGCAGTGAAAAACCCTGAGCTGGAGACAACCAGGCTATAGCTGCTCACAGATTACAGGGCGAGCTGCAGTCACACGGAGACCGTGCAGACAGCCGTAAACGGCGCTGCAAGGCCCAAAAACCCTCCTCTACTTTATCCTATGTAGTGTTTTTCCACAAATTAGCTGGAGACGGGTGGAAAGACACTAATAGGATTTTTTTAAATTAATTAGCAGCAGACTACACTACTTTGAAAAAAAAGAAAATTGATTTGGCGGTATGACGCAGTGAAAAACCCTGAGCTGGAGACAACCAGGCTACAGCTGCTCACAGATTACAGGGCGAGCTGCAGTCACACGGAGACCGTGCAGACAGCCGTAAACGGCGCTGCAAGGCCCAAAAACCCTCCTCTACTTTATCCTATGTAGTGTTTTTCCACAAATTAGCTGGAGACGGGTGGAAAGACACTAATAGGATTTTTTTAAATTAATTAGCAGCAGACTACACTACTTTGAAAAAAAAGAAAATTGATTTGGCGGTATGACGCAGTGAAAAACCCTGAGCTGGAGACAACCAGGCTACAGCTGCTCACAGATTACAGGGTGAGCTGCAGTCACACGGAGACCGTGCAGACAGCCGTAAACGGCGCTGCAAGGCCCAAAAACCCTCCTCTACTTTATCCTATGTAGTGTTTTTCCACAAATTAGCTGGAGACGGGTGGAAAGACACTAATAGGATTTTTTTGAATAAATTAGCAGCAGACTACACTACTTGGGAAAAAAAAAAAAAAAAGGAACAGTATGAGGCAATGAACCACCCTCCCTGAACTGAATACAACCAACTATGGATGGCCTATGTGGCTGCACTCAGACTGGAGACTGGGCTGCACTCACACACACACACACACAGACCCTGCAGATCGCTGTGAAAACAGCGCTACAAGGCAAAAGCAAGGTGAATAGTAGGTGAACACAGCGGTTGCTAAATTAGCCTTTGGAAAGCACAAAGAAGCAAATCGCTATCTCTAAACTGTCCCTCAGTCAGCAAACAGCGTCCTGTCACTAACTGAATTCACAGCAGAGTGATCGCAAAATGGCGCCAGCGACTTTTAAACTGCATCATGACATCATTACACCAGCCAATCACAGCCTTGCCAGTAGTTTCATGCCCTCCATGCTAAACAGGATGTGCCCACACTTGGAATCAATCTCATTGGCTGAATTTCTGCTTTTTGAATCTTAGAACTTCCGATTCCGGTATCCGATACGCGGCAAGTATCGGAATCCCGGTATCGGAATTCCGATACCGCAAGTATCGGCCGATACCCGATACTTGCGGTATCGGAATGCTCAACACTACTCTTGAACCTTCTGCTCCCCATCCTGGTTCCAGTACCGTCAGCTGGTTCCGGGCAGAGCCTTTGGCTTAGGTGCCTCCCTCTGGGTATCCGAGTTCCACCAACGTCAGGTGGTCCTTGGTAGTGCTTTCAGGCACGGGTACCTCCTGCTTAGTAACCGGGTTCCAGTAACGTCAGCTGGTCCTCGGTAGTTCCATTGGCTCTTGGACATTCGGCTACCCATCCGGGTTCCAGTACCGTCAGCTGGTCCTCGGTAGTTCCATTGGCTATTGGACATTCGGCTACCCATCCGGGTTCCAGTACCGTCAGCTGGTTCTCGGCAGTGTCTTTTGCTCTTGTACCTTCTGCTCCCCATCCTGGTTCCAGTACCGTCAGCTGGTCCCGGGCAGAGCCTTTGGCTTAGGTGCCTCCCTCTGGGTATCCGAGTTCCACCAACGTCAGGTGGTCCTTGGTAGTGCTTTCAGGCACGGGTACCTCCTGCTTAGTAACCGGGTTCCAGTAACGTCAGCTGGTCCTCGGTAGTTCCATTGGCTCTTGGACATTCGGCTACCCATCCGGGTTCCAGTACCGTCAGCTGGTCCTCGGTAGTTCCATTGGCTATTGGACATTCGGCTACCCATCCGGGTTCCAGTACCGTCAGCTGGTTCTCGGCAGTGTCTTTTGCTCTTGTACGTTCTGCTCCCCATCCTGGTTCCAGTACCGTCAGCTGGTTCCGGGCAGAGCCTTTGGCTTAGGTGCCTCCCTCTGGGTATCCGAGTTCCACCAACGTCAGGTGGTCCTTGGTAGTGCTTTCAGGCACGGTGTAGAGTCTGCTGAGCTTTGGGGTGCCAGTTAATACTAATTAACAAGAACTACTGGATCTTTAAAAGGGGGTTTATTACAAACAAGGTATTTACAATGACATACATAAGGGAAGTCTAACTAAGGGACAAGGGTAAATTAAAGGGAAAAGGTAATGGGAGAGGGTAGAGGAAATTGGGATGTGGGAAAGTGAGGATGCATAACTGATCCTTACATATATATTAAACCAATACACATCCACACCCACATACAAGCCATGACTCCACCCTTGCTTCCGGTATCTTCTGTGGCAAATGTCCAATCATCTTCTGGCAATGTGAACACTGTCATTGGTTGCAGTAGTCATCACCTTCCTGCAGATGGCATCCTCGTACTTGGGAAGAAAGTTCTTGTTTAGGACAGTTCAACCCCATTTGGGATGGCTCCAAGATGTCTATTCAAAGAACAATGGTTTGTCACCCAAACGCCACAGGCATTGTGTATCAATATACATATCCATAGGCCGAAGACAGGATGTCTATCTCAGGACCACTGGCTTACAATGGAAACCCACAGGAGTTGTGTACATATGTAGATAATGATAGGTCTCAAACAGGAGAGGCCATTCAATCAAGACTTCCACAGTGTGCACCTATATCCTCCATTAGGTTGGAGGGCCAATATTCATTTAGTATGTAGATGCACCTCTGTCTTATCACTACAACAAAGGACATCACACAAAAGAACACAGGCCTGAATAGGTTTACAGCCTTGTAGCTGGTTTATCTCAGTCCTGGAAATATTCAGCACTCATAAATTGAATATATCTCAGTGATTTCTATGATACGTGCATTGTCCATGTTGTCTCCAACATACGCCCCTTTGTGTCTGAATGACACATAACTGTTAAGAGGCCACAAATCCAGAATCCTCTTCACCACTGTAGTCGAGTCTTCTTAGGGCAAGGAGTCTTGACACATGCACTCATCAATCTGCCAACATTCACTAAAAAAAAAATTAACTTTGTTATAACTGGATTTCTATTCCCACTAGGATTTTCCTATTTTGTTTCATTCTGGAATCCCAGTCTTTCCTACTGTGCCCTCTTCTGTCACAGTTCTCACATACTACGATTTCCTCTAACTCAATGGGATTTTGTACATTTGTGTCACATGATGCAATTTTAACAGCGGTTTGTTCTTTCACATTTAAGATCTGAGTCGTCTTATATAAGTAACAGGTTACATAGCACATGTATATTTTGTAGCAGGGACAAATTAGAAAAATAATGAGTAGTACAAAAATTAGAAGTAGCAGAGAAAAATTAGAAAAATAATGAGTATTACAAAAAATCAGATGGATTAGATAATTCAGAATGCCATTTGCTTGCATTTGAATGACAAAATATGACCTCCCCCCAATAACCCTTAGCATTATTTTCCAATAGATGGGTAACCTCATTTAATTCATTTTGATCATGATGTTTGCTAGTCACACTTTTAGACAATTCCCTTGTGCTTTGAATATATAATACATTCAGAACATGAATAGTTTACAACAATATATCACATGCGACTCATGCTGCTAATGTAGACTCTGCTGCTGCACACGGTATCAATAGATAAGGGGTATCCAATGCCCGGTTAAAACATGGCCTTCCACGAGTTTTTAGATACAGGTTAATCCATGTCAAGAAGATGTTTCATAAATGTTGTTTATGAATCAAATTGCCATCAAATCATAGCTCATCCAGGATGCAAATTTATGCTCCATCATAGATCCTGGAAATAAAGAACAAGAGCAGTATCATATTCTTAGCAGTTGTAATCTATATATATTGTTTCTTTTACAAGAATCAAAAAAATAAATATATAAAACGTGGAAAAATAAATAAATTCCAAAAATAAAATCTTAATTACAAAAATTCTAACACCATTGCATTTATGGTATTGCATGGTAATTGCTACACTTACGCCCCTTTGATACCAAAGCTTGGTATCAAACAAAAAGAAAGGGAGAAAAAAAATAGAATTTAAATATAAGGTAAGAAAAATTTCAAGATAATGATTAGGGATGTTAAAAAAAAAAATTCTGAGCAGCAAGAATATTTAAAAGAAAAAAAAAATAATACTGTGATTCAATGCATTGCACAGGAAGACATAAAACAAGACAAACATAAAACAATTAGGGCAACTCAACTTTATATCTGTCTCATAAGTACTAAAGATGAACAAAGTGGTCAAGGCTGGATCTGCAGATTTCATATAGAAACCTCAGCTTTGCACTAGTTAGCACTATCATGTAAATTAACCGTCCAATTTCAGGTCCTGAATGAAGACTATTACCTGTGAAACAAGATAAAGAACATACATACACAACAAACAATCATGCATTAGGTAAATACAATACACAGTCATCACAATGGGATGACTACTCGTTTAATTGTTTGCAAACAATTACTTAAACCTTTAACTTTGAGCTCATTGTCTAAACCACGTGAATGTCTAAACCACGTGAATTTAAATTTGGCCTTATGAATGCATTCATATAGTTAATTATTGCAGAGAAATAACCTGTTCCATCTATGGATACAGTGCTGTATATGGCCTGTTGAACAAAACACACTGGTTAATCTCCTTGCTTTAATATCACACGATACATGGTCTCCAGTCTAAAAGAAACACAAACATAGTTAGAACACAAATTCAAACCATACACAAAACATAACTTTATCCCGTCCATTATCCATATGCTAATTGATCCACATCTAACATGGCAGCCAAAGTCTCTCTCTATGTTTACCCAACCATATTGGCAAACGGTGCTGGGCAGTTTAGCAACAGTGGTAGGGCAATTTGTGACCAACTCCAAAATAACCAGAATGGTAGAGATACCCATGGATCGATCATATGGATATTAGCACCTTCCTTTTGTTGTTTATTATATGACATCTCCTGACGTTTTCCTGTCTTACTTTTGTCATTTGGGCTCCGCAATGTTTCTGGTTTTGGTGCATTTGTATCAGGGTCAGCTTCTACATTACCTATCTCCTCACATGTCTCTATGAACTCTGTATTATAGGAGATACTTTCCTCTTCAGCCTCAACACTATCAATTTCTTGGTGCAATGAATGACTTTTTCTTTCTGGGTACATGCTAGGTGTATTACAATACCATTTAATGTGTCCTGGTTGACCACATTTATAACAATACCTAACATATCCTTGCCTCCTGGGTCTGTATACAGCAGATACATTTTCTGACGGTTCATATTGCTCTGTAGACTCATTACACCAGTCCCTAAGTATATTCACAAAGTTTTCATAGGAGCTAGTATTCCTCAGAGTCATCCTTGTGGTGTAATCTACATTACAATGATTTGCCATTGAACATAGGAAATTAGCATCATCCTGAGACATTTCCAGACAGTTGTAAACAGTCCTATATAGGGACAGATAATTATTACAAAAGAGCAACGGATCATCATATCGCCTGAATCTGGTCATTGCTAGGGCATTTTCACCTCTAATGTCTCGTCCACCTATGATGCGTTGTAATTCCTTCCTTCTTATCTCTGCACCATTACAACTATCAGCCATTTGTTCTGTTTTTAGTTGTCCTGCAATTGGCCCTGGAAGCCAAACTTGTAATAGAGACCAAGCATTTTTATTGTTCAGATTATACTGTTGGACAACATGTTCAAATCTATTGGACAGAATGACTGGAGAAATATGTGACTCAAATTTGCCAAGAAGTTGACACAGATGAAGCTTCTCAGAAATAGTGAGCAATGGAGAATTATCAATCAATGGAGATCTATATCCGGCATCCATTGTACCCTCATTAGAAAGAGTACATACACTGACTGTCTCAGTGCTGCATTTCTCTGACATAAGAGATTGTATACATTGTTCTTTGTTATGCAATTGACAATTAGCTTTATCCAGTTGACTCTCCAGTGTTGCAATTAACTTCTCCATTTGACTATTTTTCAGTTCTAAAGAATAAACCTGAGCAGCATGTGAAGTGAGGCTCAGTCTACACTCCTTCAATTGTTCCTCCAACTGTCTATTTCTCACAGCTAATTCATTTACATCTGATTGCAAACCATGTATTTTACTAGCTGTTTTATCAGAAATTCCAATAACAGAATCACTAATTTTGTCTAAGTCCTCCTTGACTTGTATCTTTTGCATCAAATAACTTGCTTCTTTTAATTCAGCAAACTCTTTCATCTTCAGCAACACTGAGACTTCATTGCTTAACTTTTCCTTTTTCAAATTCTTGCTCAGCACTTTACTATTCAACTTATTATTAAAGATTTTACATTGGGCTATCAAGTCATTGTACTGGTCTTCCAAAGATTTATCGACACTGACATGGTAAACAGCAGAGGCATACTTCATCACAAACTTTTCCACAAACTCCATTTTCAGCAACAAACTGCAAATACTTTACAAAACAAAATTACAAAGTTAAACTAAAAGCTAGACCTTACACTACAAACTTCCCAAAAGTCTGAACTCTTTGCTCCAATACTCCTACACTTAGACAACACACATCCAATTCTGATATAAATTACTGTCCTATCTACAAAATATATTTCCCTCTTGCTAAATGCATCCAACAACAAACTGTCAATACAACACAATATACACAAGCACACAAAATAATCTTCAAGGAAATTCTTTACTCACCAATATTTTCTTTTAACTCAAGATCCAGACTCCTCGATTCTTTGGTTTCCACACTTTTTCCAAATGTGAAATAAAGCAGATTAATTTCTTGCGGATTCTCTGTGGAATTTAATCACACTCCCATCTGGGGTGCCAAATGTAGAGTCTGCTGAGCTTTGGGGTGCCAGTTAATACTAATTAACAAGAACTACTGGATCTTTAAAAGGGGGTTTATTACAAACAAGGTATTTACAATGACATACATAAGGGAAGTCTAACTAAGGGACAAGGGTAAATTAAAGGGAAAAGGTAATGGGAGAGGGTAGAGGAAATTGGGATGTGGGAAAGTGAGGATGCATAACTGATCCTTACATATATATTAAACCAATACACATCCACACCCACATACAAGCCATGACTCCACCCTTGCTTCCGGTATCTTCTGTGGCAAATGTCCAATCATCTTCTGGCAATGTGAACACTGTCATTGGTTGCAGTAGTCATCACCTTCCTGCAGATGGCATCCTCGTACTTGGGAAGAAAGTTCTTGTTTAGGACAGTTCAACCCCATTTGGGATGGCTCCAAGATGTCTATTCAAAGAACAATGGTTTGTCACCCAAACGCCACAGGCATTGTGTATCAATATACATATCCATAGGCCGAAGACAGGATGTCTATCTCAGGACCACTGGCTTACAATGGAAACCCACAGGAGTTGTGTACATATGTAGATAATGATAGGTCTCAAACAGGAGAGGCCATTCAATCAAGACTTCCACAGTGTGCACCTATATCCTCCATTAGGTTGGAGGGCCAATATTCATTTAGTATGTAGATGCACCTCTGTCTTATCACTACAACAAAGGACATCACACAAAAGAACACAGGCCTGAATAGGTTTACAGCCTTGTAGCTGGTTTATCTCAGTCCTGGAAATATTCAGCACTCATAAATTGAATATATCTCAGTGATTTCTATGATACGTGCATTGTCCATGTTGTCTCCAACACACGGGTACCTCCTGCTTAGTAACCGGGTTCCAGTAACGTCAGCTGGTCCTCGGTAGTTCCATTGGCTCTTGGATCTTCGGGTAGCCATCCGAGTTCCAGTTCCATCAGCTGTTTCTCGGCATTTTCTCAGCCTTCTTGTACCTTCTGCTACATTTCCAAGTTCAAGAGACTAAAGACGATGACCCGGAAGACCACCCCTAAGATGACGACGACAACCGAGATGACGACGACCCTGGAGACGATGACCCTGAAGACCACCCCGATGACGACGACCTCGGAGACGACGACCCTGGAGACGACGACGACCTGGAAGACCGAGAAGCAGAAGAACAAGAGGCTGCAGAACAAAGAGCAGAAGAACATTAAGCATAATACTAAATATCAGAGCAAAAGATATTATCTAAATTATAAGCAGAAGAAGACTAAGCAGTGTATGGGGGTGAGTCCGTTCCTCCTCGTGGTGCCCCTGGATAAAGCCTGATGCTGCAGGCCAAACTGAACGCGGACAAATGTAACTCTTTTGTGACAGGCAGAACGGAAGGTGTAATCTTCAAACTTTTATAGATAACAACTACGGGAATGCCTGTCACAAATAAGAATATGATGAAGAAGTTGAATACAAAGAAGATAATAGTTAAATAAAAAGAATATGAACAATGTAAGAAAAAAAATAATAGGTAGAAGATGAAGAAAAAGATGAATAAGGTGAAGAAGTTGATGTCAAAGAAGCTGATGATGAGGATAATGAAGAAGAAAGTGTGGGAGAAGTAAAAAAGAAGGTGAAGGGCGTGGAAGTAGTGAAACATCAATATCTGACAAAATAAAAAAAAAAAAACATAGTCAAAATCTTTCTAACGCCGAACGTCATAAAAAAAAATAAAAATCATGCTATTCTATTTGATTGGGCTAAACCTCTGTGCCTTTAATGTCTCCGCCACCTCCCCCAATACATCCTACATTATTCTTAGTTGTTTTCCTTCATGTAGAATTAACCTACAAGGAAAGAAAGGGTTTATTTTAATTCCGATATTTTCGTCCCATTGACTTGCATTGGGATCGGGTATCGGTATCGGATTAGATCCGATACTTTGACGGTATCGGCCGATACTTTCCGATACCGATACTTTCCGATATCGGAAGGTATCGCTCAACACTAGTCACAGCCCATGCTCCTCCAGATCACAGATACCACGATTGTAGAACATGTATGCAGCTAAGCCAACAACAACCCCTCCATTTCCTCTTTAGTATCCTAACTCCCCCAAGCTGCCTCCCCAGAATTGAGCCAGGAAATGGAGCGCCCCCAGACCAGATGCAGGGCTGCGGGGCACTCGTTACCGGGCCTCTCTGTCTCAGTTCTGGGGTTGTCACGGTGGCTAGACCCGGTCTGTGACCCTGCTAAGGGGCGTCCAATGAAAGTTGTAAGTGGTGGTGCGTGGTGCAAGTCGCGATGAATAACAAAGACACAGGGTTGCAGTCTCTTTACCTCTTTACTGAAGGCTTCAGGGTCCGCAATCCAGAGTACGGGTAACAGGGCTGCAAGAGACCGGCCGGTCCGATGGCACCTCCAGAGTTCCCTTTGCAGGTGGAAATCTGTGCCTACCTTCTAGCGCCTGTGTGTTGTAGTACTTCCCTGCTGAGCACCACGGGATAGTCCTCACAACTGTTGTGTCTGTTTCTGATGTTCTTTCTCACAACTTATGTCTATTCTGATGTTCTTCTCCATCCCCCAGATGATATGGATAGGACGCACCCGTATGACGGGAAGGCCTGGAGTTCTTCCGGGACCCTAGCGTCGCCCCTCTCCCACAGTTGCCCCCTATGTCTTCTTAGGTGATTTTGGTGAGACAGCCAACCTAAAACCAACTGTCCTGCCTCTGTTTGAAGTATTGCTTGGAGTCTAATACTTCCTCGGCGTTCTGGTCACCGGCTACGCACCTCAATAGGATGTTGCCTCGATCTTACAGCACGACTTCTACTGGTGTTATCTCCTTTTTGCTTTGATCTCGTTTCTCACTCTCCACAATAAACCTCGCTTCTTGTCCTTTCTTGAGATACTGCCGCGATGTAGTGCAGGCGCGGTTCCTTAACGTTCTTTTCTGTTTGCTAGGCCTCTGTCAAGATCCCACCCCTGACAGGTACCCCCCTGAATCTTCCCCTACAACACCCTCTGCCACAGGATGTTGCTTGGTTCCAACCCAGTCAGCTTCTGTCTAACTTTCTATCCAACCCCCAGTTTTACCAGATTGTGAGGAGTGGCCTAATACATAGCGCCCTTAGCTCCCCCTGGAGGCCAGACTATGAAGTGTATTGGTGTCTGTGATACCTGGTCAGGTGAACTCCTTCAGTGCCATCAGACGTACCATCACTCCCCTTAGCAGTGGAGCATCAGTACTGCAATGACCAGGACTCTGGGGCGCTGCACTCCCCCCCGGTTAAATCCAGTACTCCTGGACTGGGAAGAAAACAACAATACATGTCAGCAAAAGACATACAAATTTTGAAATGCAGTAAACCAATAACAAGTGAAAATAACAATGCTTCCCTTTATGGGAGGTGAGGACTCTTGAACGTTACAAACATGGTTTATTATTTTTAAATAACAGTCTATAAATAACTTCTATTACCCAGCCGGGTATTCTACTGAGTGCAAATTCTGAACAATAATTTATCTTTGCCTCTAAGGACGTGTAAGCTGAATCCACTAAAGGCCTATAATAAAACTTCTAAAATATAAATGAACTTTTCTTCATCTTTCTTTCCTAAGTGCAATATTTTCTTTTTACTCTCTGATTGTCTCATGCAGGACCGCCTGTCTATCTGCCCAGGCCTACAGCCTCTTTTCTTAGTACAGTATCATTGAGCCATCTCTCTATGGCTCCTAGGAGGACTCACTCACTAACCCCTACGGGTTCACTCTCCTGTCCTTGTTCTCTAACACATTATTAAACATTTTCTATAATCAACTAGCTAATTACATATAACTTTTCTATGTAAAACATTATTTCTATCTATTCTCTTTCAAGGCGACATTGTATCTTAAATACAACTAACAAACATTCCCTTTAAGAGGGAGCCAAGTATCTTTAAGGTGCTGCAGCTACTCATGCTGCAAGTCCGTGTAGGTAGGAACTCCAATGCTGTCCCAGGAACAGTTTCTTCGCAAAGAGTTCTCTTTGTTGTAAAACCAGTAGAGGGCACCCTTAACCCCTTAAGCCCGTATGACGTACTATACCGTCGAGGTGGGGTGGGCCTTAATTCCCGGTGACGGGATAGTACGTCATACGCGATCGGCCGCGCTCACGGGGGGAGCGCGGCCGATCGCGGCCGGGTGTCGGCTGCATATCGCAGCTGACATCCGGCACTATGTGCCAGGAGCGGTCACGGACCGCCCCCGGCACATTAACCCCCGGCACACCGCGATCAAACATGATCGCGGTGTACCGGCGGTACAGGGAAGCATCGCGCAGGGAGGGGGCTCCCTGCGGGCTTCCCTGAGACGATCGGTACAAGGTGATGTACTCACCTCGTACCGAACGTCTTCTCCCTGCAGGCCCCGGATCCAAAATGGCCGAGGGGCTGTATCCGGGTCCTGCAGGGAGCACTTCCGGGTCGGAGCAGGCTACAGATGAAAGCTGCAGCCTGCTCCGATGAAAGTATGATCGCCGATCTGATAGAGTGCTGTGCACACTATCAGATCTGCGATCTGTGATGTCCCCCCCTGGGACAAAGTAAAAAAGTAAAAAAAAAAATTTCCACATGTGTAAAAAAAAAAAAAAAAATTCCTAAATAAATAATAATAAAAAAAAAAATATTATTCCCATAAATACATTTCTTTATCTAAAAAAACCAAACAAAAACAATAAAAGTACACATATTTAGTATCGCCGCGTCCGTAACGACCCAACCTATAAAACTGGCCCACTAGTTAACCCCTTCAGTAAACACCGTAAGAAAAAAAAAAAAACCGAGGCAAAAAACAACGCTTTATTACCATACCGCCGAACAAAAAGTGGAATAACACGCGATCAAAAAGACGGATATAAATAACCATGTTACCGCTGAAAACGTCATCTTGTCCCGCAAAAAACGAGCTGCCATACAGCATCATCAGCAAAAAAATAAAAAAGTTATAGTCCTCAGAATAAAGCGATGCCAAAATAATTATTTTTTCTATAAAATAGTTTTTATCGTATAAAAGCGTCAAAACATAAAAAAATGATATAAATGAGGTATCGCTGTAATCGTACTGACCCGACGAATAAAACTGCTTTATCAATTTTACCAAGCGCAGAACGGTATAAACGCCTCTCCCAAAAGAAATTCATGAATAGCTGGTTTTTGGTTATTCTGCCTCACAAAAATCGGAATAAAAAGTGATAAAAAATGGTCACGTGTCCGAAAATGTTACCAATAAAAACGTCAACTCGTCCCGCAAAAAACAAGACCTCACATGACTCTGTGGACCAAAATGTGGAAAAATTATAGGTCTCAAAATGTGGAGACTAGTGTTGAGCATTCCGATACCGCAAGTATCGGGTATCGGCCGATACTTGCGGTATCGGAATTCCGATACCGGGATTCCGATACTTGCCGCGTATCGGATACCGGAATCGGAAGTTCCCAGATTCAAAATTCCGAAATTCAGCCAATGAGAATGATTCCAAGTGTGGGCACATCCTGTTTAGCATGGAGGGCATGAAACTACTGGCAAGGCTGTGATTGGCTGCTGAAATGATGTCATGATGCAGTTTAAAAGTCGCTGGCGCCATTTTGCGATCACTCTGCTGTGAATTCAGTTAGTGACAGGACGCTGTTTGCTGACTGAGGGACAGTTTAGAGATAGCGATTTGCTTCTTTGTGCTTTCCAAAGGCTAATTTAGCAACCGCTGTGTTCACCTACTATTCACCTTGCTTTTGCCTTGTAGCGCTGTTTTCACAGCGATCTGCAAGGTCTGTGTGTGTGTGTGTGTGTGTGTGAGTGCAGCCCACTCTCTAGTCTGAGTGCAGCCACATAGGCCATCCATTGCTGGTTGTATTCAGTTCAGGGAGGGTGGTTCATTGCCTCATACTGTTCTTTTTTTTTTTTTTTTTTTTTTTTCAAGTAGTGTAGTCTGCTGCTAATTTATTCAAAAAAATCCTATTAGTGTCTTTCCACCCGTCTCCAGCTAATTTGTGGAAAAACACTACATAGGATAAAGTAGAGGAGGGTTTTTGGGCCTTGCAGCGCCGTTTACGGCTGTCTGCACGGTCTCCGTGTGACTGCAGCTCGCCCTGTAGTCTGTGAGCAGCCGTAGCCTGGTTGTCTCCAGCTCAGGGTTGTTCACTGCGTCATACCGCCAAATCAATTTTAATTTTTTTTCAAGTAGTGTAGTCTGCTGCTAATTAATTTAAAAAAATCCTATTAGTGTCTTTCCACCCGTCTCCAGCTAATTTGTGGAAAAACACTACATAGGATAAAGTAGAGGAGGGTTTTTGGGCCTTGCAGCGCCGTTTACGGCTGTCTGCACGGTCTCCGTGTGACTGCAGCTCGCCCTGTAGTCTGTGAGCAGCCGTAGCCTGGTTGTCTCCAGCTCAGGGTTGTTCACTGCGTCATACCGCCAAATCAATTTTAATTTTTTTTCAAGTAGTGTAGTCTGCTGCTAATTAATTTAAAAAAATCCTATTAGTGTCTTTCCACCCGTCTCCAGCTAATTTGTGGAAAAACACTACATAGGATAAAGTAGAGGAGGGTTTTTGGGCCTTGCAGCGCCGTTTACGGCTGTCTGCACGGTCTCCGTGTGACTGCAGCTCGCCCTGTAGTCTGTGAGCAGCCGTAGCCTGGTTGTCTCCAGCTCAGGGTTGTTCACTGCGTCATACCGCCAAATCAATTTTAATTTTTTTTCAAGTAGTGTAGTCTGCTGCTAATTAATTTAAAAAAATCCTATTAGTGTCTTTCCACCCGTCTCCAGCTAATTTGTGGAAAAACACTACATAGGATAAAGTAGAGGAGGGTTTTTGGGCCTTGCAGCGCCGTTTACGTCTGTCTGCACGGTCTCTGTGTGACTGCAGCTCTATCTGTTGTCAGTTCAGCCCCCAAAAAAGAAATAAATAATAAAGTTCACCAAACACACCAGTTACACCACTTTACATTTCTGTAGGCCACATTAGCTCATATTAAAGTCTAGTCCACACTTTAGAAAATTAGTGTTTCTTATACCTGTTAGGAGGAGTTGCTCAGGAATAAGCACACAAATCCGTGTACTTTTCTGCTTATCTTTATCAGTCAACCAAGATGAAGAAGGCAGTGAGTAAGGCACGTGGGCGTGGGCGTGAGCGCGGAGCAGGGAGGGGACGTGGGGATTCTGTGCCTGCTGCGGGCACCGGTGACTCATCAGCACCCACTTTCACCAGGCAACAGTCGTTCATGCGCAGCTTTGTGTCAGAGCGCCGTACACCGCTGCTGCGTCAAGACCAAATTGAAGCTGTTGTCGGATGGATGGCAGCTAATGCATCAACTTCCATTAGTGCCACATCCTCTCAGACACAGAGCATTGGAGAGCAGCCATCTGTCTCTTCACCACCTGCCAAATTGCCCAGGCAGACAGAGAGCCCAGGACAGGAGCCGTCTCTACTTCTGTTCTCTGAATCTCTTGGCTTGGAAACAGGGGGCCAGCCAAGCAGCATTGGAGAAATGGAAGAAGAGGCAGGGTGCAGTGATGCCCAACAGCTTTTTCTGTCTTCCTCTGAAGAGGCGGGTGGGCCAGTGGCTCCGGTCACCACATCGCAGGCCGCATCAGCTGATGATGACACTCAGGTGCCACTTACTGGTGCGTGCTCTGCTGCTGAGACTACCCAGGAGGAGCAGTTGGGGGCAGAGGGTAGTGTAGATGATGAGGTCCTCGACCCATCTTGGCGTGAGGGACAGGAAGGTGGTGGGAGCAGCTCTGAGGAAGAGATTCCCCGTACGGCCCAAAGAGGGAGAGGGAGGGGGAAGACTGCGGATCCTGCAGCCTCCGCTTTGGCACCCGTTAGGAGCATGTCTCTTCCAAAAGCCAAAAAGGGCGCTCCCAAGACTTGCAGTGCCTGGTCCTTTTTTGACACAGTTGCAGATGACATTTGCTATGTCAGATGCAACGTGTGTCATCAAAAAGTCAAAAGAGGTCGAAATGTCAGCAACCTCAATACCTCCAACATGTGGAAACATGTGCGCAACAGGCACCCGGCGGAGTTAGAAAAACACACTGAAGAGGTAGGCCAACCAACAGCGGCAGCTACCACCTCTTCAGCTCGTGTTGCCTCTTCCTCTAGCTCACACGCAGCTGGTTCGGCTTCCTCCCAGGATCGCCGTGGAAGAACCTCTGGCCCTGTTGTCCAGAGACCCGCTGTAATTCCACCCGCAGCACCACTTTCCCAGTCATCCACACACTCCCAGCCCAGTCTACAGCCATCGGTAGTACAGGCATGGGAGAAAAGGCGGCCTTTCTCGTCAAACCACCCACGAGCACAGGCTCTGACTGCAGGCATTGCCAAACTGCTGTCACTGGAAATGCTGTCATTCAGGCTGGTGGAGACTGACAGCTTCCGTGACTTGATGTCATTGGCAGTCCCACAGTACAATGTGCCCAGCCGCTTTTACTTCAGCAGGCAAGCCGTCCCTGCCCTGCACAAGCATGTGGAGGGACACATAAAACACGCGCTTCTGAACGCCATCAGTAGCAAGGTCCACCTCACCACCGATGCGTGGACCAGTCAACATGGACAGGGGCGATACCTTTCCCTCACTGCCCATTGGGTTAATGTCGTTGAGCCAGGTACAGACCGTGCGAGTGGCGCAGGACGTGTCCTGCCCACTCCAAGGATTGCAGGAATCCATTCTGTACGCATTGACTCCTCCTCTTACACCAGTTCCTCAGAATCATCGCTGCAGGAGCCGTCACAGTCCACCTCCACATGGACCCGTGATGAACGTGTACCTGTTACGACCGACATGAGCACAGCCGTGGCCAAACGTCAACAGGCCGTGTTGAAATTAATTTTTGGGGGGAATCGTAGCCACACAGCGCAGGAGCTCTGGAATGCCATCAAGCAGGAGAGCGATGTGTGGTTTGTGCCAGCGAATCTCCAGCCAGGCATGGTAGTGTGTGATAATGGCCGAAATCTGGTGGCAGCTCTGGGCCTCGGCAACCTCACTCACATCCCATGTCTGGCACATGTGCTCAATTTGGTCGTGCAGAGCTTTTTGAGGGACTATCCGGATCTTGATGCACTGCTGCACAAGGTCCGCCTAGAGTGTGCTCACTTGCGGCGTTCCAGCACGGCAAAAGCGCGCATTGCGGCTCTGCAGCGCCGACACCGCCTGCCGGAACATCGCATCATATGTGACCTACCTACCAGGTGGAATTCCACGTTACATATGTTGGAGCGGTTGTGTGAGCAGCAGCAAGCTGTAATGGAGTACCAGCTGCTTCAGGCGCAAAAAAGTCGCAGTCAGCGCCGTACAGACTTCACAACCACAGAGTGGGCCACTATGAATGACGTCTGCCAGGTTTTGCGTCCCTTTGATTATTCCACGCGGATGGCGAGTGCAGATGATGCACTAGTCAGCATGACTGTCCCCCTTATCTGCCTGCTTGAAAAATCACTGCAAGCGCTAAGGGATGATGTTGTGGAAGAGGTGGAGGATGAGGATTCACCATTTCCATCATCTTCTGGACAGTCAGCGCCACGTGGTTCCTCACAAACGCGTAGGCAGGGGACAGTTTGTGAGGAGGATGAGGAGGAGTCAATGGAGGAGGAAGACGTCCGTCCAGAGGAGGGAGTTACCGAATTGTCCAGTACTCAGTGTGTACAGCGAGGGTGGGGTGATGACGAGCAGGCAGAGATCACGCCTCCAGCAGGGGACAGCGTTTCTTGGGCAGTTGGCAGTCTGCAGCACATGGTGGATTACATGCTGCAGTGCCTGAGAAACGACCGCCACATCGCCCACATTCTCAACATGTCTGATTATTGGGTGTTCACCCTCCTCGATCCTCGCTACCGGGACAACGTAGAAAGCCTCATCACACCGTTGAACCGGGAGCGAAAAATGCGGGAGTACCAAGACACACTGGTCAATTCCATCATCTTCTCCATTCCAACTGAGAGAAGTGCTGCTAGTGCATTACAAAGCAGCTCAGTGCGTCCAGGCAGTGGAGGAGGCTCTGCACAAAGAGGGAGCAGAAGCAGTGCCTCTGCCCAAGGCAAGACCAGTATGGCCCAACTGTGGCACAGTTTTCTGTGCCCCCCACAAAAGTCTACACCATCACAGACGGCTCCAGTCAGCAGGAGGCAACGGTTCCGTCAGATGGTGACAGACTACATGTCTTGCCCTCTTGCTGTACTCCCAGACGGCTCTTCCCCTTTCAAGTTTTGGGTCTCAAAGCTGGATACATGGCCAGAGCTAAGCCAGTATGCATTGGAGGTGCTGTCTTGCCCTGCGGCCAGTGTATTATCGGAACGTGTCTTTAGTGCTGCAGGTGGTGTACTAACTGACCGTCGCATGCGACTATCCTCCGATAACGTTGACCGGCTTACTTTCCTGAAAATGAACAAGGCCTGGATCTCGCAGGAATTTGCCACTCCTCCTCCTGATTAAATAATTAGGTCACTGTATACGTTATCCAGGTCTCCTGTTGTGTTCATCTTTCTACCACCTGAACTTAAATTCCTGGGCTCCAACACCGCCAGTTGAGGCTCAGAAGTGTCGTCTGCACAGTCAAAACATACGACCCAGTGTTATTGGGTTTCAGTAACGTCAGCTGATCCCCAGCTGTGTAGCCGGCAATGTGTCATGCGACCGCCACGCTGACACAACAACTGAAATGTAAGGGAATCTGTCCCCCCCCCCCCAAGGCGTTTGTTACTGAAAGAGCCACCTTGTGCAGCAGTAATGCTGCACAAGGAAAAGGTAGCTATTTTTGTTTAGCTCCTTGCACACGCAGAACTTAACACTTATAAAATGTGTCCACTGATACCGTAAAACCGTCCCGGAGGTGGGACTTTCCTTCGTAATGTGACGCAGCACAGCCGTCATTCCTACCCCCACGGCGCCGCGCACCGGCTCCTCAGCGTTGTTTTATTCCGTCCCGGAGCCTGCGCTGTTATGTTATCCCGTGGCCAGGCACACTTAGCGCTGCCCGTCTTCTGGCATCATTTGGTGTCAGGATGGCTGCGCCTGTGCGGCCGTGCTGGCAGAGAGCCCGCCTCGCAGTGTCTTCTGATTTAATCCCACTGGGGGCCTGGGATCCATGGACATGCGCAGTGCATATCTGAACCTCCACCTCTCACTCATTTCCCTATGGCTTCTTCAGACTGTTCGGTGTCAGCTGGTCCCTAATAGCATGCCACGGCCGTGACACCGCACAGTCTTAAGAAGCCGTAGGGAGGGGAGTGAGAGGCGAGGATATGCACTGCGCATGTCCATGGATCCCAGGCCCCCAGTGGGATTAAATCAGAAGACACTGCGAGGCGGGCTCTCTGCCAGCGCGGCCGCACAGGCGCAGCCATCCTGACACCAAATGATGCCAGAAGACGGGCAGCGCTAAGTGTGCCTGGCCACGGGATAACATAACAGCGCAGGCTCCGGGACGGAATAAAACAACGCTGAGGAGCCGGTGCGCGGCGCCGGGGGGGTAGGAATGACGGCTGTGCTGCGTCACATTACGAAGGAAAGTCCCACCTCCGGGACGGTTTTACGGTTGCAGGGGACACATTTTATAAGTGTTTAGTTCTGTGTTTGCAAGGAGCATGATGAAAAGAGCCACCTTTTCCTTTTGCATCTTTTGTGCTGCACAAGCTGGCTCTTTCAGCTACAAACGCCTTGGGGGGGGGGGTTAAAGGTTCCCTTTCGACTTTCTCAGGCTTCGGCCTACATTGTGTTCCTTTGCTTTTCCACCTGTCCCTGGGCTCCAACACCGCCAGTTGCCGTCCAGAAGTGCTGTACGCACAGTCAACAGTCCCTCCTCTGTTATTGGGGTTCAGTAACGTCAGCTGTTCCCCTGCTGTGTGTGTGGCAATCCCTCCTACCTCCTCCAACCTCCTCCTCCTCCACCTGTCCCTGGGCTCCAACACCGCCAGTTGCCGTCCAGAAGTGCTGTACGCACAGTCAACAGTCCCTCCTCTGTTATTGGGGTTCAGTAACGTCAGCTGTTCCCCTGCTGTGTGTGTGGCAATCCCTCCTACCTCCTCCAACCTCCTCCTCCTCCACCTGTCCCTGGGCTCCAACACCGCCAGTTGCCGTCCAGAAGTGCTGTACGCACAGTCAACAGTCCCTCCTCTGTTATTGGGTTCAGTAACGTCAGCTGTTCCCCTGCTGTGTGTGTGGCAATCCCTCCTACCTCCTCCAACCTCCTCCTCCTCCACCTGTCCCTGGGCTCCAACACCGCCAGTTGCCATCCAGAAGTGCTGTACGCACAGTCAACAGTCCCTCCTCTGTTATTGGGGTTCAGTAACGTCAGCTGTTCCCCTGCTGTGTGTGTGGCAATCCCTCCTACCTCCTCCAACCTCCTCCACCTGTCCCTGGGCTCCAACACCGCCAGTTGCCGTACAGAAGTGCTGTACGCACAGTCAACAGTCCCTCCTCTGTTATTGGGGTTCAGTAACGTCAGCTGTTCCCCTGCTGTGTGTGTGGCAATCCCTCCTACCTCCTCCAACCTCCTCCTCCTCCACCTGTCCCTGGGCTCCAACACCGCCAGTTGCCGTCCAGAAGTGCTGTACGCACAGTCAACAGTCCCTCCTCTGTTATTGGGGTTCAGTAACGTCAGCTGTTCCCCTGCTGTGTGTGTGGCAATCCCTCCTACCTCCTCCAACCTCCTCCTCCTCCACCTGCCCCTGGGCTTCAACACCGCCAGTTGCCGTCCAGAAGTGCTGTACGCACAGTCAACAGTCCCTCCTCTGTTATTGGGGTTCAGTAACGTCAGCTGTTCCCCTGCTGTGTGTGTGGCAATCCCTCCTACCTCCTCCAACCTCCTCCTCCTCCACCTGCCCCTGGGCTTCAACACCGCCAGTTGCCGTCCAGAAGTGCTGTACGCACAGTCAACAGTCCCTCCTCTGTTATTGGGGTTCAGTAACGTCAGCTGTTCCCCTGCTGTGTGTGTGGCAATCCCTCCTACCTCCTCCAACCTCCTCCTCCTCCACCTGTCCCTGGGCTCCAACACTGCCAGTTGCCGTCCAGAAGTGCTGTACGCACAGTCAACAGTCCCTCCTCTGTTATTGGGGTTCAGTAACATCAGCTGTTCCCCTGCTGTGTGTGTGGCAATCCCTCCTACCTCCTCCAACCTCCTCCTCCTCCACCTGCCCCTGGGCTCCAACACCGCCAGTTGCCGTCCAGAAGTGCTGTACGCACAGTCAACAGTCCCTCCTCTGTTATTGGGGTTCAGTAACGTCAGCTGTTCCCCTGCTGTGTGTGTGGCAATCCCTCCTACCTCCTCCAACCTCCTCCTCCTCCACCTGCCCCTGGGCTTCAACACCGCCAGTTGCCATCCAGAAGTGCTGTACGCACAGTCAACAGTCCCTCCTCTGTTATTGGGGTTCAGTAACGTCAGCTGTTCCCCTGCTGTGTGTGTGGAAATCCCTCCTACCTCCTCCAACCTCCTCCTCCTCCACCTGCCCCTGGGCTCCAACACCGCCAGTTGCCGTCCAGAAGTGCTGTACGCACAGTCAACAGTCCCTCCTCTGTTATTGGGGTTCAGTAACGTCAGCTGTTCCCCTGCTGTGTGTGTGGCAATCCCTCCTACCTCCTCCAACCTCCTCCTCCTCCACCTGCCCCTGGGCTCCAACACCGCCAGTTGCCGTCCAGAAGTGCTGTACGCACAGTCAACAGTCCCTCCTCTGTTATTGGGGTTCAGTAACGTCAGCTGTTCCCCTGCTGTGTGTGTGGCAATCCCTCCTACCTCCTCCAACCTCCTCCTCCTCCACCTGCCCCTGGGCTCCAACACCGCCAGTTGCCGTCCAGAAGTGCTGTACGCACAGTCAACAGTCCCTCCTCTGTTATTGGGGTTCAGTAACGTCAGCTGTTCCCCTGCTGTGTGTGTGGCAATCCCTCCTACCTCCTCCAACCTCCTCCTCCTCCACCTGCCCCTGGGCTTCAACACCGCCAGTTGCCGTCCAGAAGTGCTGTACGCACAGTCAACAGTCCCTCCTCTGTTATTGGGGTTCAGTAACGTCAGCTGTTCCCCTGCTGTGTGTGTGGCAATCCCTCCTACCTCCTCCAACCTCCTCCTCCTCCACCTGCCCCTGGGCTTCAACACCGCCAGTTGCCGTCCAGAAGTGCTGTACGCACAGTCAACAGTCCCTCCTCTGTTATTGGGGTTCAGTAACGTCAGCTGTTCCCCTGCTGTGTGTGTGGCAATCCCTCCTACCTCCTCCAACCTCCTCCTCCTCCACCTGCCCCTGGGCTTCAACACCGCCAGTTGCCGTCCAGAAGTGCTGTACGCACAGTCAACAGTCCCTCCTCTGTTATTGGGGTTCAGTAACGTCAGCTGTTCCCCTGCTGTGTGTGTGGCAATCCCTCCTACCTCCTCCAACCTCCTCCTCCTCCACCTGCCCCTGGGCTCCAACACCGCCAGTTGCCGTCCAGAAGTGCTGTACGCACAGAGCCAAACACCTCGCCAATGTGTTAGTGGGGTTCAGCACCGCCAGCTGTTCCCCTGCTGTGTATACGGCAACGTGTACTGCGACCGCCACGCAGGCACAACAAGTTAAATTTAAGGGAACCTGTCCCCCCCCCCCCCCAGGCGTTTGTTACTGAAGGAGCCACCTTGTGCAGCAGTAATGATGCAAAGGGAAAAAGTGCCTCTTTTCGTGGTGCTCCTTGCAGATGCTGAACCTAACACTTATGAAATGTGTCCCCTCACAGCGTTCAACCGTCCGGTAGGTGGAACTTTCCTTTGTCATGTGACGCAGCACAGCCGTCATTTTTACCCCCTTGTCGCCGTGCGCCGCCTCCTCAGCGTTGTTTGAATCTGTCCCGGAGCCTGCGCTGTTAGGTTACCCCTTGGCCATGCACACATTTTGCGCTGCCCGTCTTCTGACATCATTTGCTGTCAGGCTGGCTGCGCCTGTGCGGGTGCGCTGTCCGAGATTCAGCCTCGCGGTGTCGTCTAATGTAATCCCACCGCAGGCCTGGGATCCGTGTCCATGCGCAGTGCATATCCTCGCCTCTCACTCCCCTCCCTACGGCTTCTTAAGACTGTTCGGTGTCAGCTGATCCCTAATAGCATGCCACGGCCGTGACACCGCACAGTCTTAAGAAGCCGTAGGGAGGGGAGTGAGAGGCGAGGATATGCACTGCGCATGGACACGGATCCCAGGCCCGCGGTGGGATTACATTAGACGACACCGCGAGGCTGAATCTCGGACAGCGCACCCGCACAGGCGCAGCCAGCCTGACAGCAAATGATGTCAGAAGACGGGCAGCGCAAAATGTGTGCATGGCCAAGGGGTAACCTAACAGCGCAGGCTCCGGGACAGATTCAAACAACGCTGAGGAGGCGGCGCACGGCGACAAGGGGGTAAAAATGACGGCTGTGCTGCGTCACATGACAAAGGAAAGTTCCACCTACCGGACGGTTGAACGCTGTGAGGGGACACATTTCATAAGTGTTAGGTTCAGCATCTGCAAGGACCATAATTAAAAGAGCTAAGTTTACCTTTTCCAGCATTAGTGCTGTACACGATGGCTCTTCCAGCTACAAACGCCTGGGGGGGGGGGTTAAAGGTTTCCTTTCAACTTGCTCCAGTGCAGGCTTCGGCCTACACTCCGCTCCCCCTGCTCCTCCTGCTGACCCTGGGCTCTAACACCGCCAGTTGGGGCCCAGATGTGCTAGCTGCACAGAGAAAAACACCTCGCCAATGTGTCAGTGGGGTTCAGCACCGCCAGCTGTTCCCCTGCTGTGCAGCCGGCATCGTGTCCTGCAAAAGCCACGCAGACACCAGAACTGAAATTGAAGGGAACCTGTCCCCCCTCCCCCAGGCGTTTGTACGTTTTTAAGGCCACCTTGTACAGCGGTAATGCTGCATGTGTGCAAGGTGGCTCATAAACGTATTCTCCTCGCACATGTGGAACGGAAAACACGTCTAAAATGTGTCCTCTGTGTGACCATTTAACCGTCCCGGTGGTGTGACTTTCCTTTGTAATGACACGCTGCAACCCCCTTGGTAGCGCTGCCCGTCTTCTGGCATCATTGTTTGGCTGCCTGCGCCTCTGCGGCCGCCCTGACCCACACAACGCCCCTCGGTGTCTTATTTCTTGGGACTGCGAGGGTGTGTTTGATGGGCATGAGCAGTGCATCAGTTCGCCTGTCCCTCATCTCCTTCCGCCTTCTTCAGACTGTGCGGCTTCATGGCCGTGGCATGCGATAAGGGATCAGCTGACGCCACATAGTCTGAAGCAGGTGTAAGAACCCAAGCGAGAGGCGAACATATGTACTGCGCCAGGCCATGAATCCCAGCCCCGCAGTGTTTTAACTATGTCAATACACTGCGGGGCTGTGATTCATGGGCATCGCGAACCGCACCAGCCAACATTAAATGAGGTCAGAAGATGGGCAGCGCTAACAGCGCTAGGCCAGGGGATAACACGACAGCGCAGACTCCTGTACAGCAAATAACAACGCTCAGGAGGCTGCACCCAGCACCAAGGTGGGATTCTTGACATCTGTGCTGCGTCTCATTACAAAGGGAACTCGCGCCTCCAACACAGTTTGACTGTATAAAGGGCTAAATGTTATACGTGTTCCATTCAGCGTGTGCAAGGAGCCAAATTAAAAGAGCAACCTTTGACTTGTGCACCACTACTGCTGCATAAGCTGTGGCTCTTCTACTTTGTAACCCCTGAGGGGGGGTTAAAGGTTACCTTTGAAATTGGTTCGATTAGGCTTCGGCCTACACTCTGCTCCCCCTGCAGAGCCCGGGCTCCAACACCGCCAGTTGGGGCCCGGTACTGCTAGCTGCACAGAGAAAAACACCTCGCCAATGTGTCAGTGGGGTTCAGCACCGCCAGCTGTTCCCCTGCTGTGCAGCCGGCAACGTGTCCTGCAACAGCCACGCAGGCACAACAGACCCAAAGCTGCCGCCAGTGCAGGCTTCGGCCTACACTCTGCTCCCTCTCCTCCTCCTGCTGACCCCGGGCTCCAACACCGCCAGTTGGGGCCCGGTACTGCTAGCTGCACAGAGAAAAACACCTCGCCAATGTGTCAGTGGGGTTCAGCACCGCCAGCTGTTCCCCTGCTGTGCAGCCGGCATCGTGTCCTGCAAAAGCCACGCAGACACCAGAACTGAAATTGAAGGGAACCTGTCCCCCCTCCCCCAGGCGTTTGTACGTTTTTAAGGCCACCTTGTACAGCGGTAATGCTGCATGTGTGCAAGGTGGCTCATAAACGTATTCTCCTCGCACATGTGGAACGGAAAACACGTCTAAAATGTGTCCTCTGTGTGACCATTTAACCGTCCCGGTGGTGTGACTTTCCTTTGTAATGACACGCTGCAACCCCCTTGGTAGCGCTGCCCGTCTTCTGGCATCATTGTTTGGCTGCCTGCGCCTCTGCGGCCGCCCTGACCCACACAACGCCCCTCGGTCTCTTATTTCTTGGGACTGCGAGGGTGTGTTTGATGGGCATGAGCAGTGCATCAGTTCGCCTGTCCCTCATCTCCTTCCGCCTTCTTCAGACTGTGCGGCTTCATGGCCGTGGCATGCGATAAGGGATCAGCTGACGCCACATAGTCTGAAGCAGGTGTAAGAACCCAAGCGAGAGGCGAACATATGTACTGCGCCAGGCCATGAATCCCAGCCCCGCAGTGTTTTAACTATGTCAATACACTGCGGGGCTGTGATTCATGGGCATCGCGAACCGCACCAGCCAACATTAAATGAGGTCAGAAGATGGGCAGCGCTAACAGCGCTAGGCCAGGGGATAACACGACAGCGCAGACTCCTGTACAGCAAATAACAACGCTCAGGAGGCTGCACCCAGCACCAAGGTGGGATTCTTGACATCTGTGCTGCGTCTCATTACAAAGGGAACTCGCGCCTCCAACACAGTTTGACTGTATAAAGGGCTAAATGTTATACGTGTTCCATTCAGCGTGTGCAAGGAGCCAAATTAAAAGAGCAACCTTTGACTTGTGCACCACTACTGCTGCATAAGCTGTGGCTCTTCTACTTTGTAACCCCTGAGGGGGGTTAAAGGTTACCTTTGAAATTGGTTCGATTAGGCTTCGGCCTACACTCTGCTCCCCCTGCAGAGCCCGGGCTCCAACACCGCCAGTTGGGGCCCGGTACTGCTAGCTGCACAGAGAAAAACACCTCGCCAATGTGTCAGTGGGGTTCAGCACCGCCAGCTGTTCCCCTGCTGTGCAGCCGGCAACGTGTCCTGCAACAGCCACGCAGGCACAACAGACCCAAAGCTGCCGCCAGTGCAGGCTTCGGCCTACACTCTGCTCCCTCTCCTCCTCCTGCTGACCCCGGGCTCCAACACCGCCAGTTGGGGCCCGGTACTGCTAGCTGCACAGAGAAAAACACCTCGCCAATGTGTCAGTGGGGTTCAGCACCGCCAGCTGTTCCCCTGCTGTGCAGCCGGCATCGTGTCCTGCAAAAGCCACGCAGACACCAGAACTGAAATTGAAGGGAACCTGTCCCCCCTCCCCCAGGCGTTTGTACGTTTTTAAGGCCACCTTGTACAGCGGTAATGCTGCATGTGTGCAAGGTGGCTCATAAACGTATTCTCCTCGCACATGTGGAACGGAAAACACGTCTAAAATGTGTCCTCTGTGTGACCATTTAACCGTCCCGGTGGTGTGACTTTCCTTTGTAATGACACGCTGCAACCCCCTTGGTAGCGCTGCCCGTCTTCTGGCATCATTGTTTGGCTGCCTGCGCCTCTGCGGCCGCCCTGACCCACACAACGCCCCTCGGTCTCTTATTTCTTGGGACTGCGAGGGTGTGTTTGATGGGCATGAGCAGTGCATCAGTTCGCCTGTCCCTCATCTCCTTCCGCCTTCTTCAGACTGTGCGGCTTCATGGCCGTGGCATGCGATAAGGGATCAGCTGACGCCACATAGTCTGAAGCAGGTGTAAGAACCCAAGCGAGAGGCGAACATATGTACTGCGCCAGGCCATGAATCCCAGCCCCGCAGTGTTTTAACTATGTCAATACACTGCGGGGCTGTGATTCATGGGCATCGCGAACCGCACCAGCCAAAATTAAATGAGGTCAGAAGATGGGCAGCGCTAACAGCGCTAGGCCAGGGGATAACACGACAGCGCAGACTCCTGTACAGCAAATAACAACGCTCAGGAGGCTGCACCCAGCACCAAGGTGGGATTCTTGACATCTGTGCTGCGTCTCATTACAAAGGGAACTCGCGCCTCCAACACAGTTTGACTGTATAAAGGGCTAAATGTTATACGTGTTCCATTCAGCGTGTGCAAGGAGCCAAATTAAAAGAGCAACCTTTGACTTGTGCACCACTACTGCTGCATAAGCTGTGGCTCTTCTACTTTGTAACCCCTGAGGGGGGGTTAAAGGTTACCTTTGAAATTGGTTCGATTAGGCTTCGGCCTACACTCTGCTCCCCCTGCAGAGCCCGGGCTCCAACACCGCCAGTTGGGGCCCGGTACTGCTAGCTGCACAGAGAAAAACACCTCGCCAATGTGTCAGTGGGGTTCAGCACCGCCAGCTGTTCCCCTGCTGTGCAGCTGGCATCGTGTCCTGCAAAAGCCACGCAGACACTTGCTCTTGTACCTTCTGCTCCCCATCCTGGTTCCAGTACCGTCAGCTGGTTCCGGGCAGAGCCTTTGGCTTAGGTGCCTCCCTCTGGGTATCCGAGTTCCACCAACGTCAGGTGGTCCTTGGTAGTGCTTTCAGGCACGGGTACCTCCTGCTTAGTAACCGGGTTCCAGTAACGTCAGCTGGTCCTCGGTAGTTCCATTGGCTCTTGGACCTTCGGCTACCCATCCGGGTTCCAGCACCGTCAGCTGGTTCTCGGCACTGTCTTTTGCTCTTGTACCTTCTGCTCCCCATCCTGGTTCCAGTACCGTCAGCTGGTTCCGGGCAGAGCCTTTGGCTTAGGTGCCTCCCTCTGGGTATCCGAGTTCCACCAACGTCAGGTGGTCCTTGGTAGTGCTTTCAGGCACGGGTACCTCCTGCTTAGTAACCGGGTTCCAGTAACGTCAGCTGGTCCTCGGTAGTTCCATTGGCTCTTGGACCTTTGGGTAGCCATCCGAGTTCCAGTTCCATCAGCTGGTTCTCGGCATTTTCTCAGCCTTCTTGTACCTTCTGCTACATTTCCAAGTTCAAGAGACTAAACACGATGACCCGGAAGAACACCGCTAAGATGACGACGACACCAGAGACGACAACCACCGTGATGACGACGACCCTGGAGACGATGACCCTGAAGACCACCGTGATGACGACGACCCCGGAGACGACGACCCTGAAGACCACCCCGATGACGACGACCCGGGAGACGACGACCCTGGAGACGACGACCCTGGAGACGACGACGACCTGGAAGACCGAGAAGCAGAAGAACAAGAGGCTGCAGAACAAAGAGCAGAAGAACATTAAGCATAACACTAAATATCAGAGCAAAAAAAATTATCTAAATTATAAGCAGAAGAAGACTAAGCAGTGTATGGGGGTGAGTCCGTTCCTCCTCGTGGTGCCCCTGGATAAAGCCTGATGCTGCAGGCCAAACTGAACGCGGACAAATTTAACTGTTTTGTGACAGGCAGAACGGAAGGTGTAATCTTCAAACTTTTATAGATAACAACTACAGGAATGCCTGTCACAAATAAGAATATGATGAAGAAGTAGAATATGATGAAGATAATAGTAAAATAAAAAGAATATGAACAATGTAACCCAAAAAATAATAGGTAGAAGATGAAGAAGAAGATGAATAAGGTGAAGAAGTTGATGTCAAAGAAGCTGATGATGAGGATAATGAAGAAGAAAGCGTGGGAGAAGAAAAAAAGAAGGTGAAGGGCGTTGAAGTAGTGAAACATCAATATGTGGCATAAAAAAAAAAAAAAAATTAACATAGTCAAATTCTTTCTAACGCCGAACGTCATCCAAAAAAACAAAAATCCTGCTATTCTATTACATTGGGCTAAACCTCTGTGCCTTTAATGTCTCCGCCACGTCCCCCAATACATCCTACATTATTCTTAGTTGTTTTCCTTCATGTAGAATGAACCTACAAGTGTATAAAGGGTTTATTTTAATTCCGATATTTTCGTCCCATTGACTTGCATTGGGATCGGGTATCGGTATCGGATTGGATCCGATATTTTGACGGTATCGGCCGATACTTTCCGATACCGATACTTTCCGATATCGGAAAGTATCGCTCAACACTAGTGGAGACGCAAAAACTTTTTTGCTATAAAAAGCGTCTTTTAGTCTGGTTTCACACTTGCGTTTTTATCTGCATGCGTTTTTTAAAAAAACCGCATGTGTGAAAAAACGCATGTAAACGCGGTAAAACGCATGCGTTTTTATAGAAAAACACAAGAAAACAAGAAAAAAACAAAAAACCCTAACCCTACCCCTAACCCTACCCCTAACCTGAAATACGTGGCACTGAAATACGTGGCACTGAAATATACGTTTATATACGTATATACGTATATAAGTGCCACGATATTTCAGTGGCCACGTATATAAGTGCCACGTATTTAAGTGCCACGTATTTAAGTGCCACGTATTTCAGTGCCACGTATTTACGTGCCATGTATTTACGTGCCACGTAATTACGTGCCAGGTATTTTTCAGTGCCTGAAATACGTGGCACTGAAATACGTGGCACTGAAATATCGTGGCACTGAAATATCGTGGCACTGAAATATTGTGGCGCTGAAGTATTTACGTGCCACGTATTTTTCAGTGCCTGAAATACGTGGCACTGAAATACGTGGCACTGAAATACGTGGCACTGAAATATCGTGTCACTGAAATACGTGGCACTTAAATACGTGGCACTTAAATACATGGCTCTTAAATACGTGGCTCTTAAATACGTGGCACTTATATACGTGGCACTTATATACGTGGCACTTATGACTGTCAGAAAATGTTCAGTAAACGGTTAGGGGTGAGGTTAGGGGTAGGGTTTCAGGTAGAATTGGGGAGTTTCCACTGTTCAGGCACATCAAGGGCTCTCCAAACGCGACATGGCGTCCAATCTCAATTCCAGCCAATTCTGCGTTGAAAAAGTAAAACAGTGCTCCTTCCCTTCTGAGCTCTCCTGCGTCCAAAAAGGGGTTTACCCCAACATATGGGGTATCAGCGTACTAGGGACAAATTGAACAACAACTTCTGGGGTCCAAGTTCTCTTGTTATCCTTGGGAAAATAAAAATTTGGGGGGCTAAAAATCATTTTTGTGGGAAAAAAAATATGTTTTATTTTCACGGCTCTGCGTTGTAAACTGTAGTGAAACACTTGGGGGTTCAAAGTTCTCACAACACATCTAGATAAGTTCCTTGGGAGGTCTAGTTTCCAATATGGGGTCACTTGTGGGGGGTTTGTACTATTTGGGTACATCAGGGGCTCTGCAAATGCAACGTGACGCCTGCAGACCAATCCATTTAAGTCTGCATTCCAAATGGCGCTCCTTCCCTTCCGAGCTCTGTCATGCGCCCAAACAGTGGTTCCCCCCCACATAGGGGGTATCAGCGTACTCAGGACAAATTGGACAACAACTTTTAGGGTCCAGTTTATCCTGATACCCTTGTGAAAATACAAAACTGGGGGCTAAAAAATCATTTTTGTGAAAAAAAAAATAATTTTTATTTTCACGGCTCTGCGTTATAAACTGTAGTGAAACACTTGGGGGTTCAAAGTTCTCACAACACATCTAGATAAGTTCCTTGGGGGGTCTAGTTTCCAATATGGGGTCACTTGTGGGGGGTTTGTACTGTTTGGGTACATCAGGGGCTCTGCAAATGCAACGTGACGCCTGCAGACCAATCCATTTAAGTCTGCATTCCAAATGGCGCTCCTTCCCTTCCGAGCTCTGTCATGCGCCCAAACAGTGGTTCCCCCCCACATAGGGGGTATCAGCGTACTCAGGACAAATTGGACAACAACTTTTAGGGTCCAATTTATCCTGATACTTTTGTGAAAATACAAAACTGGGGGCTAAAAAATCATTTTTGTGAAAAAAAAAAAGAATTTTTATTTTCACGGCTCTGCGTTATAAACTGTAGTGAAACACTTGGGGGTTCAAAGCTCTCAAAACACATCTAGATAAGTTCCTTAGGGGGTCTACTTTCCAAAATGGTGTCACTTGTGGGGGGGTTTAATGTTTAGGCACATCAGGGGCTCTCCAAACGCAACATGGCATCCCATCTTAATTCCAGTCAATTTTGCATTGAAAAGTAAAATAGCGCTCCTTCCCTTCTGAGCTCTGCTATGCGCCCAAACAATGGTTTACACCCACATATGGGGTATCAGTGTACTCAGGACAAATTGCACAACAATTTTTGGGGTCCAATTTCTTCTCTTACCCTTGGGAAAATAAAAAATTGGGGGTGAAAAGATCATTTTTGTGAAAAAATATGATTTTTTATTTTTACGGCTCTGCATTATAAACTTCTGTAAAGCACTTGTTGGGTCAAAGTGCTCACCACACATCTAGATAAGTTCCTTAGGGGGTCTACTTTCCAAAATGGTGTCACTTGTTAGGGGTTTCAATGTTTAGGCACATCAGGGGCTCTCCAAATGCAACATGGCGTCCCATCTCAATTCCAGTCAATTTTGCATTGAAAAGTCAAATGGCGCTCCTTTGCTTCCAAGCTCTGCCATGCGCCCAAACTGTGGTTTACCCCCACATATGGGGTATCAGCGTACTCAGGACAAATTGTACAACAACTTTTGGGGTCTATTTTTTCCTGTTACCCTTGGTAAAATAAAACAAATTGGAGCTGAAATAAATTTTGTGTGAAAAAAAGTTAAATGTTCATTTTTATTTAAACATTCCAAAAATTCCTGTGAAACACCTGAAGGGTTAATAAACTTCTTGAAAGTGGTTTTGAGTACCTTGAGGGGTGCTGTTTTTAGAATGGTGTCACACTTGGGTATTTTCTATCATATAGACCCGTCAAAATGACTTCAAATGAGATGTGGTCCCTAAAAAAAAATGGTGTTGTAAAAATGAGAAATTGCTGGTCAACTTTTAACCCTTATAACTCCGTCACAAAAAAAAATTTTGGTTCCAAAATTGTGCTAATGTAAAGTAGACATGTGGGAAATGTTATTTATTAAGTATTTTGTGTGACATATGTCTGTGATTTAAGGGCATAAAAATTCAAAGTTGGAAAATTGCGAAATTTTCAAACTTTTCGCCAAATATTCGTTTTTTTCACAAATAAACGCAAGTTATATCGAAGAAATTTTACCACTAACATGAAGTACAATATGTCACGAGAAAACAGTGTCAGAATCGCCAAGATCCGTTGAAGCGTTCCAGAGTTATAACCTCATAAAGGGACAGTGGTCAGAATTGTAAAAATTGGCCTGGTCATTAACGTGCAAACCACCCTCGGGGCTTAAGGGGTTAAGAGGGTGCGAACTATTTACAAAACAGTTTGTGAACCATTCACCGTCCATGATTCGGTAGTCTTTAAAACAGTGATGAACCAATCAAAAAGGCAAAATAGGGATCCCGGATCAACTAAGGGATCCCTTTAAGAGATAACCCTGGTCGGGTTATAGCAGCAGGAAAAACACAAAAAGACGAACAGTTAACTACATACATACTCGTGGTTCCGAGGTTTATCCTCACAGAAGGTTACACTGCATCAATTGGTGACGGACACTCACCGGCCGGCGAGGTTGTGGTCCTCTATCCTCGGCGGATGCAGTATCAGTATGATTAGTTGGTCTCCCAGACACGGCCAGATCACCCGGTGTCTGGATTCGAATATCGGCTATGGTTGCAAGTTCAGTGGCAGCAAAAATACACACCGTGGCAACAGTAGTGTTGTTGGTCAAATCAGGGTTGGTCATCAGCGGGACAACAGGTGGCGCTACTACCGGCTCACACCATTGGACGTCTCGAGCGCACCACCATTGCGCACTCCGGTGGTGGGTGTAGGTCACCTGGTCCCCTTTACATGGTAGCTGATTGTCATATCGATTGCGGGATGGAGTCTTCACATTGTAGCTGGTAAAGAAGATGTCAGTCGGTAGTCCCGGTTCCTGTATAGAGCCCCAACCCCGCTTCGGGTGGAAGGCTAGTACAGTCCCCTGCCTGACCGGGTTCCTCCTGTTGTGTTCAGTCTTTGATCTCTGTACTCTCGGTGGGTCATTTGGTTCTGTCTCCCTTCGGTTTTGCCATTGTCGAATTAAGCATTGTTTATACTGTTCCCAGGTGAGCGCAGCAATGCTGAGGCCCTCCTGCCTGGCCCCGTCGGGCCCGACCCATGGGGTGTCCCATTGGAAGGACACCCCCTCTGAGCTCACATCTAGCGGTTCCCCCATCGTGGTTGGTAGCGGAGGCACCAGCTTCTCCATAGTGCCTGGGGTCAGTATCTCTAGCTCAGCGGTGAAAACTGAGTTATTGTCGGGCTGGGGACAGGTCAAGGGAGCAGGGTCGGTCAGGAGAGCAGGATCGGTCGGGGGAGCAGGGATGCTTTCCATACCTGTGTCTGATGTGGTTCCACCGATGTCAATCTGTTCCGTTGACAAGGACACTGGAATCGGCTGCAGCCCGGACTGCGGTTCCTCCAGGGCGGTCTCAGGATGTAGTTCCGACCCCCATTGCTTCGCATCAGCTGGCTCCATGTTTGGGATGGGCTGGCTCGGCTCCGCCACCTGCGGCGCCGAGAGGTCCGGATCCTCCAGCTGCAGTGGACTCAGGTCCGTCTCCAGTGGACGAGGACAGGCCGGGATCACTTCGCCGTGGCTCGGGCACTTGCTGATCATCTTCGTTGTCCCGCATTCGATGGCTGTACATGCACCTGGCTCTGCCATTTCTCTGGGGTGGAGCTCCCTCTTCACCTCGTTCCCGCCGTTGCAAATCAGGGGGTGGTTCTCCTCTGCTCCTTGGCAGGTCATCATCTCGCATCAGTAGTCGGAGGGGGCGGTCGCCGCTTTTGGCGCCGCTTTGGTAGTCTCCTCCCATGGCACGCCCTTCTTCTTCCTCTGCGCTCCCCGTGGAGCTGCAATGGCGGCGGTTTTGGCAGGAACTTTTGGCGACAAGTGGCAGTACACAGTCTTTGTAATAAGTCACAGTTCAAACACAATAAATCACAGTTCCAAGGCACACATGACCTGATTCTTCAGGCTTAAATAGATCCTGTTTGTGACGCCAAGTTTGGAGCGCCCCCAGATGCAGGGCCGCGGGGCACTCATTACCGCGCCTCTCTGTCTCAGTTCTGGGGTTGTCATGGTGGCTAGACCCGGTCCGTGACCCTGCTAAGGGGCGTCCAATGAAAGTTGTAAGTGGTGGTGCATGGTGCAAGTCGCGATGAATAACGAAGACACAGGGTTGCAGTCTCTTTACCTCTTTACTGAAGGCTTCAGGGTCCGCAATCCAGAGTACAGGTAACAGCGCTGCAAGAGACCGGCCGGTCCGATGGCACCTCCAGAGTTCCCTTTGCAGGTGGAAATATGTGCCTACCTTCTAGCGCCTGTGTGTTGTAGTACTTCCCTGCTGAGCACCACGGGATAGTCCTCACAACTGTTGTGTCTGTTTCTGATGTTCTTTCTCACAACTTATGTCTATTCTGATGTTCTTCTCTGTCCCCCAGATGATATGGATAGGACGCACCCGTATGACGGGAAGGCCTGGAGTTCTTCCGGGACCCTAGCATCGCCCCTCTCCCACAGTTGCCCCCTATGTCTTCTTAGGTGATTTTGGTGAGACAGCCAACCTAAAATCAACTGTCATGCCTCTGTTTGAAGTATTGCTTGGAGTCTAATACTTCCTCGGCGTTCTGGCCACCGGCTATGCGCCTCAATAGGATGTTGCCTCGATCTTACAGCACGACTCCTACTGGTGTTATCTCCTTTTTGCTTTGATCTCGTTTCTCACTCTCCACAATAAACCTCGCTTCTTGTCCTTTCTTGAGATACCGCCGCAATGTAGTGCAGGCGCGGTTCCTTAACGTTCTTTTCTGTTTGCTAGGCCTCTGTCAGGATCCCACCCCTGACAGGGACCCCCCTGAATCTTCCCCTACAACACCCTCTGCCACAGGATGTTGCTTGGTTCCAACCCAGTCAGCTTCTGTCTAACTTTCTATCCAACCCCCAGTTTTACCAGATTGTGAGGAGTGGCCTAATACATAGCGCCCTTAGCTCCCCCTGGAGGCCAGACTATGAAGTGTATTGGTACACAAGAAATAATTAACCAACAGCACTCAGGTGTTCACGGTGCGCGCTCCACAGTCCATGAATCCAAACTGGACCAATACTCACAGTAATAATGAAGAAAGGAGCAGCATCCGTATCCAGGTGAAAAAATAAAGTCTTTATTCTGCCATTTACAGGATGCAACGTTTCGGCCGGCAACCAGCCTTTGTCAAGCATACAATAGAACATCAGTGGCCATCTTAAATAGTGTAGTGCCCAAATCTGGGCCAATCACCACAAAAGGGCGGCCTTTAATATATATCTCAAATAACGCATAGTATATACATATATTAAAAATCAATATCATAGCATCGATACAGACATATCAGAAATGTAATTAATATATAAAAACTACCTAGAAAACATGAGAATAAAAGCTAGAAAAGACATCACACAACATGAAATCCACCAATCACCTCCTTGGTTTATATTGTTGTCATAGCGACCAACATATCATATGTAAAACACTAACCAATCGGCAATGCCAGTAACAAGCGCGCCACATTACACTCACATAATCCATTTCTGGAGTCCAACGGCCACAGGACGCCGGCGCAAGCGCACAGGGACACCCACGTCACCGGTCACATGACCGCAACGTAGGTGAAAACCTCCGCGCACGCGCACAGCGGCAAGAGGCCGAACATTCCCATCCAAGTCACCAGATCACCAGCGCAGGTGCACATGAGGAAGGGAGGCGGTGAAGCAGGATGCATTCAGCCACACCCCCTATCACTCACCGGCCGCACTGGGTCCGTGATCTCGGGGAGAGAAAGGGGACCAGCCATATTCATGGCTACCAAACCAAAAATGTAAAAACAGGAGCAAAACTAAAGAATATAGCCACACAGTGATCTGGCAGACAAGGAAAAAGGAGGGAGAAAAAGGGGAGGGGGGAAGAAGGGAGGAGATACAACATAATGCACATTGTGTTCAGATCTAATTAATACAGAAATATCCCTTGTATCATCCTGATGTCCCTGGATGCCAAATCCATGATTAGCTAAAAACAAGAAAGGGAAAAAAAGAAAAAAATAATGTACAATATCAAACAAAGAAATAAAAAATATATATACAAAAATACATATACAAAAATACAGAAGAAGGGAACCCAAACCCTGTAATAGAAGGGGGCTTCAAGATAAACATATTTGGAGGTTGTATTCAATGTTCAACCCCTTTGGTTGCAAAGTCTCTAAAGTGGAAATCCATCTTAGTTCTTTTTGCTTCAATTTTTGTATTCTGTCTCCCCCCCTCCTTAATACAGGGACCCCATCGATAACCCTAAACCTTAATTGATTGATAGAGTGCCTGTACTCATGAAAGTGTTTAGGAACTGGCAAATCAAGCATTTTTGTCCTGATGGTACTTTTGTGTTTATTCACACGTGCTCTTATCTCCATCGTGGTCTCACCAACATACATGAGACCACATGGGCATATCAATAAATAAACCACAAATTTAGAGGAGCACGTATACTGTTCCTTAATGGAGAATCTCTTTCCAGTCTGGGGATGACAAAAGCTATCCCCTTTCAGCATATTGCTACAACATGAACAACTCAAACAGGGAAAATTGCCCATCCGTGGTAGACATAAAGTCCTTTGGAGGGCAACCTTACCTGTCCCTACGTCTGATTTAACTAAACGGTCCTTCAGATTGCGCCCCCGTCTATATGATAGAATGGGGCGCGAGCCGAAGTCCTGTATAAGGGGCAAACCCCTATTCAGTAGTGGCCAATGTTTATTAAGGATATTGGCAATCCCATTACTGGCTGGGCAATATGTTGAAACAAATGGTATGCGTTTCTGTTTTGATTGAGATCTGTGTACAGTTAAATCACCATCACGTAAACCCGTTACTTTCTCCTTCTGGTGAATCACTTTCTCTCTAGGATAGCCCCTGTGTATAAATTTTTCACACATCTCATCCAACCTTACATCACGTGTGTCAGTATCGGAAACTATCCTACGTACACGGACCAACTGACTCCACGGGAGCGAGTCCATCATCTTCCTAGGGTGGTAGCTGTCATAATACAAAAGACTATTTCTGTCAGTAATTTTGGTAAACAAATCAGTACATAACATATCACCTTGTTTGTACACCATCGTGTCCAAGAACTGTAAACGATCCACCGAAGCTGTCATGGTGAATTTAAGTTCCGGATGTACATTATTGAGTTCAACCAGGAAACTAGAGAGCTCATCCTGAGACCCCTCCCACACACAAAAGATGTCGTCGATGTAGCGCCACCAAGCCCGGACACAGCCCCAGAAGCTGGAACTGTACACGAATTGGTCCTCAAGTACCGCCATGTAGATGTTAGCATAAGTGGGGGCCACATTGGACCCCATGGCGGTACCCCGTAGCTGCCGGTAGTATTCATCCCCAAAAAGAAAGAAATTTCTCGTGAGGATGAACTCCAGCAGCGTGAGGACCAACCGTGCACAATCCGGAGCCACGTCCGAGCCAGATAGCGCCACACCAACAGCATCCAAACCTCTCTCGTGCTCAATAGATGTGTACAGAGACACTACATCAAAAGACACTAAGATAGTAGAAGCGTCAACACGGACATTGTTAATTTTTTCCAAGAAATTGCTCGTATCCCTAATATAGGAACGAGCAGAAGTAGCAAAACAACGAAGAATCTTATCCAAAAAAATGGCTACCTTATTGCACATGGACCCTCTCCCCGATACAATCGGATGTCCGGGGGGACAAAATAAATCTTTATGAATTTTGGGGAGGGTATACAGAACTGGAGTAATAGGGGCATCTACAAACAAAAATTCTGATAGTTTCTGATCGATAAGTCCACAAGTCAAGGAGTCCTCGATCAGAAGCTGTAGTTCCCTTTGGAAACGAGTAGTGGGATCACAATCTAGTTTCAAATACACCGCTGTATCAGCCAGTTGTTCCAGAATCTCCGTTCTGTACTTGACCGTATCCATAATCACAACCGCACCGCCTTTGTCGGCCGGTTTGATTGTAATTTCGGTCCTGTTTGATAAGCTAGCAAGAGCCTGTCTTTCCACATTGGATAGATTATTAAACCCAGAGCTCCGGAAGTTATTTTTTAACCGCTTGACATCTTTCTCTACCAATTCAACATATGATTCAACAAAATGATTTTTAATCGGGGGTTGAAAGGAGCTGCGATTAAATAAACCCGCCCCTTCCAAGGTAAATCCACCCATATCCACCCCTTTTCTTCTATCAGAATCATGTTGGGTCCCTGAGAAATAAGCGGTTAGCCGAAGTCTTCTAAAGAAAGCAAACAAGTCACATTCAATCTGGAACCAGTCAGGTGAATTTTTAGGACAAAAAGAAAGTCCCTTGGACAACACATCATACTCAGTCTCCGAAAGTTGTACAGATGATATATTTACCACCAGTTCTCTATGATTTAGTGCATTTTCCGTCGTTCGTCCATGTTCCGTGTTCTCATCGGGGATTTGTGAAATTTCCTCCGATCTTGATTCGTAGTGTTTCCTCCTGTGCTTCCTCCCGCCTCTGCGGTTCCTCCTTTTGCTGATGGTCTGTCCGTTTTCTTGGCACCTAAAAAAACGGAAGAAGAAGAAGAAGCTCCAACATTGGAGTCGTCAGTGGAGTCAGACTCCGCCGTCGTAAAACCAAATTTGTGTGAGTCTTTCTCTCGTGGTCTCCTCTTATTGCGTGGTTGAAAAGCTCTCGGCCTCCTATTATTTAATGCAGATAGTGTACCAGGATGCCAGGAGAAAATTCGACCTGACTTGTAATCTTCCACATCCCGGAACCATTTGACTCTTTTAGTCTTTTCAATCTCCTCACGAAATTTAATCAAATTCGTCTCCAATCGAGATTTATAAACCTCCAAATCCTGTGCAGTCATAAGATTAGCCAATTGTACCTCTAAATCCGCCACCACAGGTTTCACAAGCTCCATCTCCTTCTGGAGAAATTCAATATTAAGGAGCATTATGTCAAAGGCGAACTTATTCGTGATACATTCAAATTTGTTACAAAACTGCACATTATCAGCCAGCAAAGTCGGACGTAAATGCGGACGTAGGCCCCTTGGTATTCTATGGGCCTTGTAATACTCAATGAGAGTCGTCACATGCAGTTCAAGAGAGATCAGTCTCCTTTTTTCACTTTCATGTTTCTTGCGGAGCATATCCGCAGTAGGTCTACTCAGGAAAGCATTATCAACGGAGGTACCGGACAAAATCCGTAGGGCATCCTCCTCTGTATACGATATATATATATATAGCTTCTGGGGCTGTGTCCGGGCTTGGTGGCGCTACATCGACGACATCTTTTGTGTGTGGGAGGGGTCTCAGGATGAGCTCTCTAGTTTCCTGGTTGAACTCAATAATGTACATCCGGAACTTAAATTCACCATGACAGCTTCGGTGGATCGTTTACAGTTCTTGGACACGATGGTGTACAAACAAGGTGATATGTTATGTACTGATTTGTTTACCAAAATTACTGACAGAAATAGTCTTTTGTATTATGACAGCTACCACCCTAGGAAGATGATGGACTCGCTCCCGTGGAGTCAGTTGGTCCGTGTACGTAGGATAGTTTCCGATACTGACACACGTGATGTAAGGTTGGATGAGATGTGTGAAAAATTTATACACAGGGGCTATCCTAGAGAGAAAGTGATTCACCAGAAGGAGAAAGTAACGGGTTTACGTGATGGTGATTTAACTGTACACAGATCTCAATCAAAACAGAAACGCATACCATTTGTTTCAACATATTGCCCAGCCAGTAATGGGATTGCCAATATCCTTAATAAACATTGGCCACTACTGAATAGGGGTTTGCCCCTTATACAGGACTTCGGCTCGCGCCCCATTCTATCATATAGACGGGGGCGCAATCTGAAGGACCGTTTAGTTAAATCAGACGTAGGGACAGGTAAGGTTGCCCTCCAAAGGACTTTATGTCCACCACGGATGGGCAATTTTCCCTGTTTGAGTTGTTCATGTTGTAGCAATATGCTGAAAGGGGATAGCTTTTGTCATCCCCAGACTGGAAAGAGATTCTCCATTAAGGAACAGTATACGTGCTCCTCTAAATTTGTGGTTTATTTATTGATATGCCCATGTGGTCTCATGTATGTTGGTGAGACCACGATGGAGATAAGAGCACGTGTGAATAAACACAAAAGTACCATCAGGACAAAAATGCTTGATTTGCCAGTTCCTAAACACTTTCATGAGTACAGGCACTCTATCAATCAATTAAGGTTTAGGGTTATCGATGGGGTCCCTGTATTAAGGAGGGGGGGAGACAGAATACAAAAATTGAAGCAAAAAGAACTAAGATGGATTTCCACTTTAGAGACTTTGCAACCAAAGGGGTTGAACATTGAATACAACCTCCAAATATGTTTATCTTGAAGCCCCCTTCTATTACAGGGTTTGGGTTCCCTTCTCCTGTATTTTTGTATATGTATTTTTGTATATATATTTTTTATTTCTTTGTTTGATATTGTACATTATTTTTTTATTTTTTTCCCTTTCTTGTTTTTAGCTAATCATGGATTTGGCATCCAGGGACATCAGGATGATACAAGGGATATTTCCGTATTAATTAGATCTGAACACAATGTGCATTATGTTGTATCTCCTCCCTTCTTCCCCCCTCCCCTTTTTCTCCCTCCTTTTTCCTTGTCTGCCAGATCACTGTGTGGCTATATTCTTTAGTTTTGCTCCTGTTTTTACATTTTTGGTTTGGTAGCCATGGATATGGCTGGTCCCCTTTCTCTCCCCGAGATCACGGACCCAGCGCGGCCGGTGAGTAATAGGGGGTGTGGCTGAATGCATCCTGCTTCACCGCCTCCCTTCCTCATGTGCGCCTGCGCTGGTGATCTGGTGACTTGGATGGGAATGTTCGGCCTCTTGCCGCTGTGCGCGTGCGCGGAGGTTTTCACCTACGTTGCGGTCATGTGACCGGTGACGTGGGTGTCCCTGTGCGCTTGCGCCGGCGTCCTGTGGCCGTTGGACTCCAGAAATGGATTATGTGAGTGTAATGTGGCGCGCTTGTTACTGGCATTGCCGATTGGTTAGTGTTTTACATATGATATGTTGGTCGCTATGACAACAATATAAACCAAGGAGGTGATTGGTGGATTTCATGTTGTGTGATGTCTTTTCTAGCTTTTATTCTCATGTTTTCTAGGTAGTTTTTATATATTAATTACATTTCTGATATGTCTGTATCGATGCTATGATATTGATTTTTAATATATGTATATACTATGCGTTATTTGAGATATATATTAAAGGCCGCCCTTTTGTGGTGATTGGCCCAGATTTGGGCACTACACTATTTAAGATGGCCACTGATGTTCTATTGTATGCTTGACAAAGGCTGGTTGCCGGCCGAAACGTTGCATCCTGTAAATGGCAGAATAAAGACTTTATTTTTTCACCTGGATACGGATGCTGCTCCTTTCTTCATTATTACTATGAAGTGTATTGGTGTCTGTGATACCTGGTCAGGTGAACTCCTTCAGTGCCATCAGACGTACCATCACTCCCCTTAGCGGCGGAGCATCAGTACTGCAACGACCAGGACTCTGGGGCGCTGCAGAAACACCCCACCCAAAGCTAAATGTCCATTGGTGGGAGTATTTTCCAGCTGCCGAGCCCCTCACCTGACATTGCATGTGAGACCCCCTGCGATGGCGGCTCCACTGGATCTACTACCCCCACCCACACATTTTGACTGGGAGCACAATGCTGAGGCCCCTGAAACACTGATGAGTGTAATGGAATGATTGCTTTACCTTTACCAATCTCCTGTCTGGCCTTATGTATACAGAAGATCCAGCCCGCATGTCTCCCTCTGCTTATGGTCACTGAATGGAAACATCGATCCCTGAGGCTGAACACTTTCCAGGAGACATTTGTGCACCTTAACCTGACGAGCAAGCAAATCTGTCCCTGTGACTGCATAATTTGCAGCTGTTACACAGCCTCAACACATGCGAGGATTGCCTGCCGAAGGTTATGCAGCCACAAGGACTCAAACATAATATACCAGCACATCCAAGATAATCGGGTAACACCCAAGCATGCTCGGATAAGATGTTATCCGAGCATGTTTGTTCATCACTCATAGTTACTCATTGAATAAAATAAGATTTTTGTTTATTTGTACTTTTAGTAACAGAAAACAAAAATGCTAAATACAGTAGATTTTATAGGGATAAAGATTATTGATCTTGTATCGCCTCTTAGATTATGATAGCAGTGATTATATATTGAGTGATAAACATGATTCCCAGGAAACAGTAACTTTGTGGCTATTTGAGGTACCCCAATAAGTGGTAAGGGAAAAGGACAAAACAAATCTCAATTAAAGCAATTTTTTAGCTGTGAAAAGGTTGTATAAAAAAAATATGGTTCTGTGTGCAGAAAGCAAAATGTGGCAGAGGGTTGCAGTATAGGTACGTGTAAGTGTATGATTGTCAGACTGGATTAATAAAACGAGAATGCAAAAAACAGACATGTACAGTTAAATGTCTTCATTTAAAAAAAAATATGTTGTATCTATTCTTTTTTAACAAATTTCATCCCACTTCCGAAAAATGAGATAATAAGAAATGCTACATAGGTGCATTTCTAGATAGCCAGCATTTGTGACAGCGCTGTATTGGTATGGTATATGGATGTAAAATTTGACTAGTAAAGCTGAGGCATGCACACTTTATAACGCCTGATTCAGTCAGTATTTGATCAGTATTGTGCATCAGTGTTTGTATGTAAAAACAAGTAGTGGGACTCACAGAGAAAAACTATAAATTAAAGATTGAAAAAGTTGAAATATTTTGGAGACACTCTTGGTTTTCCATACAAATACTGATCAAAAATTCTGATGTGTGTGAATAAAGCCTAAGTCAGTCAGTCAAAGTTAAATGTCTGGGTTTGGGGGAATTTTCAATTGTATTTTGCCAATAAAAGTCAATAGGCACAAAACGATCATATTAACTATCGTTCTGTGAGAATGTAAGAGCCGTGGGCCTGTGTAAACAGGCTATTAAACAAACGGCGATCAGTTTCTATCTAGTTGAACGTAGTAGGCAACGGATTGTCCAGTGTAACTGTACCTTGTCACAGGTTTGCATCATTGCACTTGTTTATTTCAAACTACAGTCGTAATCTTTCTTCTACTAGACTCCTAAGAACAGGGGATCTATTGTCTCCAAACGACAAAGTGATGTCCTACGGAGATTTGTTAGTTCCATAGCAACATTCCGTACCTGTTCATAAAAAAATACCTTGCTAACCACAATTTAGGGAGGTGACGTTGTTATGTTTAGTCACTTCAGTATCTGCAATCTTTTACATGCATGCACAGCAGAGTTGTGACTGACAAATCATGAACACATTGACTCTCCCTGGGTGGGGGATGACTCCTGCATATAAAATAATGAGATCTTAAATTCTCTATGGAGACAAGTTATTTTTATATGATAATTTTAAATACTTTGATAGTTTGAAGCTTTTCATCATACAACAGATATAAACATTTTAATGTAAACTCTATTCAGTTTATACAAACTTACTTTGGAAGTTATGATGGACATTATGCACTACATTGTGTTGCTTGATTCTTGCTCCTCTAATATCTATCTATCTATCTATCTATCTATCTATCTATCTATCTATCTCTTATTTATCTGTCCATGTATCTATTTATCCATCTATCTATCTATCTATCTATCTATCTATCTATCTATCTATTATCTATCTGTCTATCTATTATCTATCTATCTATCTATCTATCTATCTATCTATCTATCTATCTCTTATTTATCTGTCCATGTATCTATCTATCCATCTATCTATCTATCTATCTATCTATCTGTCTGTCTGTCTATCTATCTATCTATCTATCTATCTATCTATTATCTGTCTATCTATTATCTATCTATCTATCTATCTATCTATCTATCTATCTATCTATCTATCTATCTATCTATCTATCTATCATTGCCAAGTCTTCATATAAAGGTGGCAGCAGACTAGTGTGCTAGGATTTACACAAGAAGTTTGCTAGCTAGTAAACTCACATGTAATCATGCAGTGTCTGGAATGGGTGAGGGATTCACACAAAGTACAAGGTATTGCATACTTTTTGTACTACATACAATAGAAGTGTGCATTACTCAGATGAGCTCAGTGTTTAGATTGCTTCAGGGCATGCCAAACCCATTATTGAGGTAAGATGATACACTTCCCTGGACCAAACCCACATACAGAGACAGATAAAAAGGGAAGTTTCATCACTGTGCCTTTCACTCTGTCTGCTTCTCTTCTCATCCTCAGCATCACAGATCCAAAAGGACCATGTCTAAGGTAACCAGCCAAACAACTTTCAAAAAGACCTTCAGTGCTGCTTCCGCAGTTCCAGCAGGGCAAAACCGAAGTGGCTTTAGCTCAGTCTCTGTATCTCGCAGTGGTGGTGGTGCTGGTGGACGGATAAGCTCTGGTGGCTTTGGCAGCAGAAGTCTTAGTGGCGTAGGAGGAAATAACAGAATTTCACTGAGCTCTCAGTCCCGTTATGGATATGGCTCTGGCTTTGGAGCTGGTAGCGGAGCAGGCTTTGGTGTGAGTTCTGGATTTGGTGCTGGCCAAGGATTTGGTATTGGGCAAGGATTTGGAGGTGGACCAGGATTTCCAGTGTGTCCACCTGGTGGAATCCAAGCAGTCACAATTAATCAAAGCCTTTTAGCTCCTCTCAATTTGGAAATTGACCCAACTATTCAGAAAGTGCGCACAGAAGAAAGAGAACAGATTAAGACTCTCAACAACAAATTTGCATCCTTCATCGATAAGGTAGGTAGTCTTCATGGCCCTTATATTCTCTTCTACACTAGATTTTCTGGCACAATGAATGATTTTTTTAAAAAATGTTGTCTGTTGCCACTTAGGTACGCTTCCTAGAGCAACAAAATAAGGTTCTGGAAACAAAATGGAGCCTTTTGCAAGAACAGGGAGTCAAAACAGTTAGAAATACTATTGAACCCCTATTTGAAGCCTATATTAATCAGCTCCGAAGACAACTAGACAGCCTATCAAGTGAAAAGGCTCGTTTGGAATCAGAGCTAAGACAAAATCAAGATGCTGTAGAGGATTTCAAGACAAGGTAAGTGAAGTATCACTTGTTTCTTGAGACTTGCTTCATTTAGTTTTGATTTCTGATCAAGGAAAGAAACTTAATTTCCAACTACCAAAAATGTAGATTATCATTAGTTTATTACTTGTTTTTTTCACAATGAAGGAATCAGTACAATTGCATCATGATAAATGCATTAGATTAGTAAATCTAGAAAGTCTGGATTGGTTTTTGAGAATTACAGACATCAAGCTGTAATACTGCACAATGTTCATAATCAGAAAGATTAGCTCTGGTCATGTATTATGGCATGATTTATGTAAAACTTGAAAATTTTGTAATCAACGTGACATAGCATATTTTTCATAAGTAAATTGACAGTAAATAGAGATGAACGCTGCTTGTGGTTGGTAGCACAAACATATAATTATTTTTCTTTGCTTAGGTATGAAGAGGAAATTAACAAGAGGACAGCTGCAGAGAATGAATTTGTGGTGCTCAAAAAGGTGACTCTCTGATCAATCCCATAATATCAGTATTGTAATGAGCTGTAGGTTTCCTTTTAAGATGTTGACTAATGCAAACTTTTGTCTACTTAGGATGTAGATGCTGCCTACATGAACAAAGTAGAGCTGGAATCTAAAGTGGATGCTCTGAATGATGAGATCAACTTCCTGAGGGCCTTGTATGAAGCGGTAATTATAGCTTATCTATATTGAGTAGAAATATTACATTGCGTATACAATGTTTACCATTTGGGAATTTTTCTTTATTCAAAGTCATAGGTCAATCATCATAGGGTTAACTGTTTCTTTTTTTCCATGTTGGTTGTAGGAACTTGCTCAGATGCAGGCACAGATCTCAGACACCCAAGTTGTTTTGTCCATGGACAACAACAGAGCATTGGACCTTGATGGAATCATTGCCGAGGTCAAGGCTCAGTATGAGGAAATTGCCAACAGAAGCCGCCAGGAGGCTGAGTCTTGGTACCAAACCAAGGTCAGTACTAGCTACAAACAGTGATGAATCTATAGCTTTTAATAAGTCCAACTGCTCAAAACCTAGCTGTCCAGGTCCTAATGACATAGAATTTTGTCATTAGGTGCAGAATAGATACATAATGATATTGCATACCAACTTTTGCCATATACTCTATATATTACATTTAGCATTTTAATAAACCTAAGCAAAATATGATATTTTTTTTCAGTATGAGGAGCTCCAGATGTCTGCTGGAAGACATGGTGATGATCTGAAAAGCACAAAGACTGAAATTGCAGAGCTAAACCGTATGATTACCAGACTGCGTTCTGAGATCGACAACGTGAAAAAACAAGTAAGGGAAATAGCTTTAGGGCTTAAAAATAAATACAAGGAATTAATATTGTCTCCTAACAAAGAAATTATTACAGTGTCGCATTGTCTAAGATTTTAGCTTTTGCCAGGAAGTTTGGATTAACAATTTAACAGCATGCCTATAAAATTAGAATGAAAAAATGTGTTGCCCCAGAAACCTAAAACTGATCTCAACACAAACCTTGTAAGGATGAAATGGGCACAGTAATTTTGGCAGAAGTCACCATATGTTGGAGAATATTCCTTTCATGTATGTTCTAAATCAAAATATTAATAATAGATTCTTTTCAATATTAAAACAGTGTGCCAAGTTGCAGAGTGCGATTGCTGAGGCTGAGGAGCGAGGAGAGCTTGCATTGAAGGATGCCAAACAAAAGCTTACAGAGTTGGAGGAGGCTCTACAGAAGGCCAAGCAGGACATGGCTCGTCAGCTGAGAGAATATCAGGAGCTGATGAATGTCAAGCTGGCTCTTGATATTGAAATTGCCACCTACAGAAAACTGCTGGAAGGAGAAGAGAGCAGGTAACTGCAATGAAATCGAGAAAAATATAGTTTAAAATGAGGTGTGCCTTTTTTTCAAGATTATAGGTGCCTTGTCCGAGCCCTAGTAATTCAAAATGGCTTCTTTTTATTGGTGAATTAATCTTTACAACAAAATTGATTTGTTTGGCTCAAATCTTCAACAGGCAAATCAATTTTACCATTTACTGTAGTTATTGCTGGGATCTCAAGTTTGAACAAGATAGGGGATAACTTTCCAATGGCTGGAATCTGACCATCGTGGCCCCACTAATCTCAAGAACTGGGCTTCTGAAAAGCCCCAGCTGAATGAAGCAGAGATCAATTATAAGCACTGTTTCCTAAATCATTCTTATAGGAGCGCTGAAGATCAGCCGAGCACTGCACTCGGCAATCTCCGGTGCCCCAATTAAGAATGAAAGGAGCGATAGTGTGCATGATTGAGCTCCGCTCCATTCAGCCGGTGCTCTTATGGTTCTTGAGATTGGTAGGCGCCATGACGGTCGAACTCCCAGTGATCAGAAAGTTATCCCCTAGATGTCTTAGACATAGAAAAATAGGTTTCAATAGACATACAGATGTGTCATTCCTTATTTTTCTTATTGGCTTATTTTTCTTCTTTTCTTCTTGGCTTCTTGGCTCATCCAGAAATTAGTTTCTCAAGCATTAATAATAGCGATGAGCGAATATACTCGTTACTCGAGATTTCCCGAGCACGCTCGGGTGTGACCTCCAAGTATTTTTTAGTGCTCGGAGATTTAGTTTTCTTCACCGCAGCTGAATGATTTACAGCTATTAGCCAGCTTGATTACATGTGGGGATTCCCTAGCAACCAGGCAACCCCCACATGTACTTATGCTGGCTAATAGCTGTAAATCATTCAGCTGAGGCGATGAAAACTAAATCTCCGAGCACTAAAAATACTCGGAGGACACCTGAGCGTGCTCGGGAAATCTCGAGTAACGAGTATATTCATTCATCACTAATTAATAAAGAAAAGATTATTTTATGATACTCTGCAATATATGATTATAGTATACTAGAAGGATAGCCTGAAGTAGCCCGATTCTAATGCATTGGGTATTCTAGAATATGTATGTTGTTTATTTATGAAGATTTTAGAATAATTAATTTATACACAGGATTCGGCCAGCCGCGACCAATTAGCAAAGCGTGGTTCAAATCCCACACCAATTCGCGGCCAGACTGAGCTTGTCGCTGATTGTTCGCGGCTGGCCATGTAGTATATAGCACAGCCACGTAGTATATAACAGTCTACGTAGTAAATAGCACAGCCACGTAGTACATAGCACAGCCACGTAGTATATAGCACAGCCACATAGTATATAGCACAGCCCACGGAGTATATAGCACAGCCACGTAGTATATAGCACAGCCACGTAGTATATACCACAGTCGACATAGCATATAACACAGCCACGTAGTTTATAACAGCCCACGTAGCATATAACACAGCTCACGTAGTATATAACAGCCAATGCACGCAGTATATAACACAGCCCACGTAGTGTATAACACAGTCCACATAGTGTATAACACAGGCCACGTAGTATTTAACAGCCCACATAGTGTATAACACAGCCCACATAGTATACAGCACAGCCCATGTAGTATATAGCACAGCCATGTAGTACAGTATATTGCACAGCCACGTAGTATATTGCACAGCCACGTAGTATATTGCACAGCCCACATAGTATATTGCACAGCCCATGTAGTATATTGCACAGCCCATATAGTACATTGCACAGCCCACGTAGTATATTGCACAGCCCACGTAGTACATTGCACAGCCCACGTAGTACATTGCACAGCCCACGTAGTATATTGCACAGCCCACGTAGTGTATTGCACAGCCCACGCAGTATATAGCAATGTGGGCATCATATCCCTGTTAAAGAAAAGAATTAAAATAAAAAATAGTTATATACTCACCTTCCGTTGGCCCCCGGATCCAGGCGAAGTGTTTACTGATGCTCCTCGCGCGCTTCGGACCCAAGAGTGCATTGCGGTCTCGCGAGATGATGACGTGCGGTCTTGCGAAACCGCTACGTCATCATCTCGCGAGATCGCAATGCATGGAGCGGTCAGCGGAGCGTCGCGAGGAGCGGGAAAGGCCTGTTCTGGATCCGAGGGGCCGACGGATGGTGAGTATATAATGATCTTTTTTTTTTTTTTATTATTTTTAACATTAGATCTTTTTACTATTGATGCTGCATAGGCAGCATCAATAGTAAAAAGTTGGTCACACAGGGTTAATAGCAGCATTAACGGAGTGTGTTACACCGCGGCATAACGCGGTCCGTTAACGCTGCCATTAACCCTGTGTGAGCGCTGACTGGAGGGGAGTATGGAGCGGGCACTGACTGCGGGGAGTAAGGAGCGGCCATTCTGCTGCCGGACTGTGTCCGTCGCTGATTGGTCGTGGCTGTTTTGCCGCGACCAATCAGTGAATTGGGATTTCCGTTACAGACAGACAGACAGAAAGATGGAAGTGACCCTTAAACAATTATATAGTAGATATGCATTTTAAGGACTACTCGTTGTGATGTAAAATTGTCAAAGGATTTGTCCAAATGTTACATTGTTGCATTGAATTTGCTTTGTAAGAAACTGGAGTCTTTTATTAAATTAATGGAAAGGTACAGGAAGTCATATTCAATCAGTTGAGCAATTCAAGACATATATTTATAGGTCCCTAACATAAAATAACAGGTGAAAAGCAGTATTATGTGGGAACAGAGTTATTTCCAGTGAAAAACAATAAAATTCATTTTTTTTAAATTAACAGGTTGGCTGGAGAAGGTGTAGGACCCGTAAACATCTGTAAGTTCATTTAAATCTCTCTTAAAGATATTATGTCTTTTATAAAAAATAATGCATTAACAACTCTAACCCTCTAACCATACAATTTATTCTTGACAGCTGTTGTAAGCTCGTCTTATGGTGGTAGCAGTGGAGCTAGCCAAGGCTATGGATTTGGAGGTGGATATGGCTCAGGAAGTGCAAGTGGATACGGCGGAGGAATCAGTGGAGGAAACTTCACTGCTAACAGTGGAAAAATGGCAAACTTTACCTCCGGAGGCGGCAGCGGCTCCAGTGTCAAAATTGTTTCAAAAACCTCCACAACTTCCCGGAGATATTAATACTACCTTGAGAAATGTATTTCCACATTACAATATCTGTACTGTGGCCCTGAAAATTAAGTCCATTGTAAATTATTAGTGTTTCATCCAGTAGGGCACATTTATTCTGGATGTCCCATGACCCCAGTATGACTTTATGTACATCATTTGGCCTGTAGCAGTTCTGTTCATCATCAATAATCACATATCAGGTTCTTACTCATCCATAAGACTTGTTGTGACCCGTACATCAATTGGAAAAACAGCCTGTTAAAAAGAACTATCTACATATTATCTTTTCAATTCCTTTTCTTTCTTCTGTAAACTAAAAGTACAATTAGGCTATTGCTTAACTTTGTTGACTACTTCTGCAATGTCTTGTGTTATATGCACTGCAATAAATTGCAATTATTCTTACAACCTTGTTGTGCTTTTCATCTTTAATACTTTGAAAACATATTGTTTTAAATGGAACCTGACAACACAAGGGAGAACCGGTGGAAGTTCAGGTTCGTCAGGTTCGGGTACCAGAACCCAAACTTTCGTGCTGTAAAATGTCTGTAAAATGGTTGAAATAAGGGCTAAGGGAAAGCAAAAGAAAACAAAATGTGGGTGAGAGCAGGACAATTACCCTGCAAATGAATGTGGATAGGGAAATTACTTAAAATAACAGAATAAAAAAAGCATGAAAAATAATAATCTTGAACTAGGAAGCGGAGGTGCAAATGGAGGAGTGGATCAATGCCTTGTATGTGTAGTTTATTATACTTGTTAATAAATAACTAAATGAATGAATGAACAGAATGATATGGGGTCTCTCCTATTTCTAATAACCAGCCAAGGGAAAGCAGAAAGCTGTGACCTGATCTTATTATGCTGGAAAAAAGCCAATATTCATTGAGCTTCCCAGTCTATCAATATTATCCCCAGCTGTCTGCTTTGCCATTGCTGTTACTAAAAATGGAGGCACCACCCAGGAAATGATGGGGGACTCCCCTAAGTTATTAACCAGCTAAAGCAAAGCAAGCAGCTGGGGTCTGGTATTAATAGGCTGGGAAGGTTCTTGGATATTGGCCCCTTCCCAGCCTAATAAGACCAGCTTTCAGCTGACCCAGAAATGGTGCATCCATTAGATATGGTAATTCTGGCACTTAGCCTCAGTTCTTCCCAATTGCTCTAGAGCAGTGGTAATCAGGGTAATAGTTTTTGGGGTCGATGTCAGCTGTGTAATGTCAACTAGCATCAAACCGTGTGGTTAGCAATCGAGAGAAATCTATCAGACACCCCATTACTAACCCCTTATTTAAAAATAAAAATACACAGGAAAAAAGTTTATTTGAATAAAGACTCCCCCACACATTCCCTGGCTTACCTATTTAATATTAAAAAGGAATCCCAGAAGCTCCGACGTAATCCATCATGGTTCCAACTATTTAAAATAATAAATACCGCGCCACAAGGGTCTAAAAACTAGTTTGAACTGATCTATAAGTTAGTTCCCGGTTCGCCTTTGCACAGCAAACTTTGCACAATATAGTAAATAATCTGCACTAGTGTCCAAACAACCGTCGACTGACACTGTTCCTACCTTTAATTAGAATACATCACACTTAGTATGTACACTATATTTAACTGGGGTAAACAAATAATAGATCACATACCGTGATGGTCTAGCTGATGGCTTGAATTAAATATACCCCCAGATACACGCGGTGCTCCACAACGATGGGCAAGGGGTCTGTTGGTTAGGGTGGTCCTCAAAGCGGTGGCGGTCAGGTAGGCACACACCGGTTACCAATTGTCCAGCCAGAGGACCGGGTGCCAGTACACAGTACAGAGCCAGGAACCATCCCGGCCGGAGGCGATCCTGGTTGTACTGAAAAAAATGGCCGGCGCTGCCAGGCAGCGTGTGACGTCACAGACCTACGGAGTCTCACTAGGGCAAAAAGCAAACCCAGCAACTAACTTATAGATCAGTTCAAACTAGTTTTTAGACCCTTGTGGCGCGGTATTTATTATTTTAAATTGGTTTACTTGTTCCTTTGGCAGAGTGCGCACGGATCTGCTTAAATACCTGCAGCACTTGGGTTGTTTCCTTAGTAGCGCCAGTGTGTTCTAGTGTTGCGTTTTTTCTATGGTTCCAACTATGTCCGGTTTCCTGTAACCTAGGGAGTGTCATTAAGAGAAAGAGGCTTCATAGGTTACTCGTGGTCATGTCTTAAGAGAAATTATGTCAGTAACGTCATCACCCGTGAGACATGGCCTCAAGTGACCTATGCAGCCTTTCAACAAACTTTATTTGGTGCTGAACTCGAACAGTAAAATAGACTTCAGGGAAAAAGTTTGTGTTCAGTGTTCAGGACTGTGCCCAGAATCTTTGGCCCCTGTGCACTGAAACCTAACTAGCAGAAAACTGCAAGTGGTGATTAACCCCTTTCCCCACCTTCTATGTATCCATACGCCCAGGTTGCCTGGTACTTACTGACCTTGGACGGATAGATACGTTCAGGTGATTTTGCACGCACAAACGCAATCGCCACCAGGTGTCAGCTGATTCTGACAACTGACACCCGGCAATCAATGCCAGGAGTGGTCCCGCACTGCTCTCAACACTTTAAACCCCTTAATGTGATCACAGCATTTCGGGAGCAGGCAGAGAGAAGAAAGCCCCCCTGATCTTGGATCGGATACCCTGCGATGTTATCGCGGGTTCCTGATTGTTGCCATGGTGACCTGATGTTTTCATGACGACATCCGGGTCACCAGGCACTAGGAAGTAAGTTTTGTGATTTTCTGGATTTTTATTTCTCAGTTTGTCTCCCATAGTTGAGGTCTACCTATGATGTAAATTACAGACGCCTCTCTTCTTTTTAAGTGGTGGAACTTGCACTATTGCTGAATGACTAAATACTTTTTTGCCCCACTGTATATACATATACTGTACATATATAAATATTGTACCCATAAATAAGTATTTTAATAAAAAAAATGTATAAACAATTAAAGTACACATATTTGGTAGCGCCCAGTGAGGAATGACCCGCTCTATAAAACTTTCAACCTAGTTAACCACTTTAGTGAACACCGCCAAAAAAAAAAAGAAAAAAAAAAACAAGGCTAAAAAAATGTTTTAGCATCATACTGCCCTGCAGAAAGTGGTATTAAAGGCGATCAAAAAGATGAATATAAATAAACTTGATACTGCTGAAAACATAATCTTCTGCAGCAAAAAGAAGCAATCATACAGCTCCATGAGTGGAAAAATAAAAAAGCTATAGCTCTCAGAATAAAGCAATGCAGAAATAATTATTTTTTCTATAAAAAAGTGTTATTGTAAAAAAGCGCCAAAACATAAAAAAACTATATAAATAGGGTATCACTGTAATCGAACGGATCTGAAGAATAAAGGTGCCTTATCCATTTTACCACACGTGTAACAACATAAAATATATATATATATATATATATATATATATATATATATATATATAGTATATACTGTATTCTTGAATTGCCGGCTTTTGTTCATTCTGTTTCCCAAAAATCAGAATAGACAGTGATCAAAAAATGGCATGTGTTTGAAAATGGTACCAATAAAAACATCAACTCATTCCAGAAAAAAGACAAAGCCTTCACATGACTCAATGGGCCAAAATATGAAAAAATTATAGCTCTCAAAGTATGGTAATGCAAAAACTATTTTTTGCAATAGAAAGCTTTTTTTAGTGTGTGACAGCACATAAAAATGATATACATCTGGTATTGCTGTAATTGTAACGACTCAAAGAATAAAGTCATTATATCTCTTATACCAGGGGTCCCCAACTCCAGTCCTCAAGGCCCACCAACAGGTCATGTTTTCAGGATCTCCTTAGTCTTGCCCAGGTGATAATTGCATCACCTGTGCAATACAAAGGAAATCCTGAAAACATGATCTGTTGGTGGGCCTTGAGGACTGGAGTTGGGGAGCACTGACTTATACTACACAAGGAACGGTGGAAAAAAAAAAATTCTTCATCTGATGTTGATATGGTCATTCTGCTCACACCTGGGTTTCGTGTAAATCTCTGAAATACGTAATTCAGATGGGAACCCCAGTCGGTAAATTCCCTTATGAGGCAGATGGAGAAAATGTGGACGTCATAGGACCTATGATCCAGCGGCGTCCATTTTTTTAGGATTGCATAAAAGTGCTGTCGGCCAGTTTTGTGCACTTCTGAAAAGAAGGACACCACTAAACAGAGATCAGATGGAGTCCAGAGTAACTCTACTGCCTCATTATAGTGAATGGATCCCTTGGGAGTTTCATCTGAATCATGTCACTCAGAGATTTAGATGGAAATCCCAATGTAAGTGCTTAGAGTAGAGCACCAGATAAAAGTGATCCCAAACGTTATGTAAAATGTTCCTAACAAAAGCTTCACCTCAACCTACAAAAAAAAGCAAGTCCCCACTCAGGTCTGCCGTCTGTTAACGGAAATATAGGGGCTTCCACATTACCGGTAGCACAAAGGCTGCAGAAAAGCAAAATGGCTCAAAAGAAATTCAGCAAATTTTGCGCTCCCAAATCCATATGCCCCCTCCCTTCTGAGCCACACAGTGTACCTAAACCACATAAGTGCCTACGTAACTTATGAGTGCATGTCTCCAGCAGCATGAGCTGGGCATTATGTACTGGTCACTATAAGGAACTGGTCACTACAAAGGCAGTCTGCAATTTTCAATCGGTAACATTCATTGCTGCTTGTTTCTGGAAAACACCCATTGAGCCAAAATCATCACTACACCTGTAAATAAATTCCCAAAGGGGTATAATTTCCAATATGGGGTCACTTGAAAGAGGGATTCTACTCTTCTAGCACTTAGGGGCGCTGTATATGGAGTCTGCAAACTATTCTAGGAATATTTACGCCCAGGTAGGAAAATAGTGCTCTGTCCTTCCGTATGGTTAAGCAGTACTTTGCAGCCACATATGGGATACTGTTGCTAGAGATGAGCAAACGTGTTCAGGAAACGTTCGCCAATCTCAAATTCAGCACAAACATAGCACATTCGGATTTGTGTTTGCTTTCACAACCATTTTTTACTCAAAGTCAGCAAAAGTCAATCACAGTTTGGTAAGTCATTTCATTTCCACTAATGGTTTTGTAATTACTTTGGCTAGGATAGTACTGCTGTATGAAGAGTGGTAGAACGGGGGGGGGGGGGGGGGGGAATGTGATTGATGAAGGGAGGGGGAGTGGAAAGGTTAAAGGAGCATCTGAAGAGATTACTTTTTCCCCTTAACTTTCAATGTTTGTTGATTTCAGCAAAGCAAACGTCATTTCCACTTAAAAAATGTTTGGCCTAATATAGTGGTGCAGCCATGATACCCAATTAGCTCCAAATTGTTTGTCATAAAATTGTGTGTCAGTATGAAATCAGAAGGCCAGATTTCCACTTAAAAACCATTAGGTATAACAGTGTTGTTCAGGCAAACTATCTAAGAAAATAAATAATGATTGTTCATTTAGTGACAGCTGACTGACAACTTGGGCCTAAGGTTGTGAAACAACAGGTAACAAGAGGGGAAAGCTACTTACAACATTAGTGGGAAAAAGCGGGTTGTGGTGGAAGGGGAAATAAATTTGGTGTTCGACGTGTACATGAGTAAGGGTACCGTCACACAGTGGCATTTTCATCGCTACGACGGTACGATCTGTGACGTTCCAGCGATATCCATATGATATCGCTGTGTCTGACACGCAGCAGCGATCAGGGACCCTGCTGAGAATCGTACGTCGTAGCAGATCGTTTGGAACTTTCTTTCGTCGCTGGATCTCCCGCTGTCATCGCTGGATCGTTGTGTGTGACACCGATCCAGCGATGCGTTCGCTTGTAACCAGGGTAAACATCGGGTTACTAAGCGCAGGGCCGCGCTTAGTAACCCGATGTTTACCGTGGTTACCAGCGTAAAAGTAAAAAAAAAAAAAACAGTACATACTTACATTCCGGTGTCTGTCCCCCGGCGTTCTGCTTCTCTGCATTGTGAGCGCCGGCCGGCCGGAAAGCGAGCACAGCGGTGACGTCACCGCTGTGCTTTCCGGCTGGCGCAGACACAGTGTGTCATACACATTTTTTTGGGATATAATTGTTTACCCACCACAGTCAGGGTGAGTGAGAGCCAGTCAGTAGTTATGCAAGTACAGCGCCCCAGAGTCCTGGTTGCTGCAGTAATGTTGCTCTTCCACCAGGGGGGAGTGATATTGCATCTGATGGTACTAAAGGAGTTCGTCTTGCCAGGTATCACAAGTCACATACTACACTTCACACTCCAGTCCACCAGGGGGAGCCTTGCTTCTATCTATTAGGGCACTCCTCACATACGGGTAAAACTGGTGGGTTGGATAGAAGGTTAGTCAGAAGCTGCCTGGGTTTGACCCAGAGAGGACCTGTCAGGCAGACAGGGGGCGAAAAGGAGGAACATCTGAGCTGCAGACAGAGGGTCCCTCTCAGGGGTGGGACCCTGGCAGAGGCCTAGCACGAGATAGAAAGCTACAGAGCTGCGCCTGCCCCACGTGCGGCAGCATCCTAAGAAAGGACACGAAGAGAAGTGTATTGTGGAGAGTGAGAAACGAAGTCACAGCACAAGGAGATAATACCGGGAGGAGTTCTGCCCCAGATCGGCAGCCTGCTTCTGAGGCGCGTAGCCGGTGGCCGGAACACCGAGGGAGTAATTGACTCGACGCATTACTTCAGAGACTGGCAGGACAGTCAATTCCAAGTTGGCTGCCCGACCTTAATACCTAAGAAAACACGGCAAATTGTGTGGGTCGGGGCGTCTCTAGGGTCCCTACAAACAAGCCCCAGGCTATCCCAGTCATACGGGTTGTCCTATCCATACCATCTGGGGGACAGAGAGAGAGAACATCAGAAACATCTATGAAAGTTGTGAGGACTATCCCGTGGTGCTCAGCAGGGAAGTACTACAACACACAGGTGCTAGTAGGAAGGCTACTGATTTCCACCTGGTTAAGAGAACTCTGGATATGCTTTCGGACCAGCCGAACTCTGCCTGCCCTGTGAACGGTACTCTGAACTGTAGACACTGAAGTCTTCAGTAAAAGGTAAAGAGACTGCAACCTTTGTGTCCTCATTATTCATTGTGCCTTACATCATCCACCATCACCACCTACACATCTGGGAGGCCCTGGGGATATACTTCACCTGTGGGAAGGTATACCATCTAGCTGCCATTCCATCACCCCAGCGGATCCCTAAGCAGCGTCGGTCACCCTGACCGAATACCACAGGTGGCATCACGAACACCAGACAAACTTTACACCTTTAATTGGACGCCCCTCAGAAGGGCCACGGACCGGGTCGGGCCACCGTGACATCCCCAGAACAGAGAGAGAGAGAGACCCGGTACCGAGTACCCCATTGCCCTTGCGCGTGGGGGCGCTCCACAAGCAGACATGACTGCTGTTTTGTGTCACCTAGCACAACACATCTTTCTCAATCCACTATAACATCTCCGCCTGCATCTCACTCACAGTCTAACAATTTGTCCTGTTCTCCGTACTCCACCCTCTCTCAATAGAACAGTCAGCTTTCGGTTCTGTAGTTGCAGTCAGTCACATTAAATAATATTTCCTCCTAAAGATGACCAATCAAAGAGATTGAACACCACTATCTCCAATCTTTTGGCCACGGAAATGCTGCATATCTACTTGGTAGATACAGATGGTTTCCGAAAGTTGATGATCGCTGCAGTCCCCCAGAACCAGTTACCCAGTCGCTATTACTTCTTAGAAATCTGTGCACTACACCAGATTGTTGCCGACAACATCACCCATTCCCAGAAAAAATCTATGTCTGCCAGGGTGCATTTCACCACTGACACCTGGACGAGCAAACATGGGCAGGGGCGTTACATCTTGCTGACTGGGCACTGGGTGTCACGCACAGTGTGGGAAGATTAAGTGCAACACGAGGGGAAGTGGGGAAGGAAACCCAAATGCTAGGTAAAGGGGGAGTGGGGACCCCTAGGTAGATCTAATAGCAACCTGTCTCCCCTACCATCCCAAAATTGGTTCCACACCAATCGCCGAGCAGGAACCTAAGCCCTGTATACCCCTAGAGCTTTGCACTGAACAGGGAAGGGACGATGAGCACTGGTCAGTCCCCACTGTGCACTAAAGACAAGAAGGGAAGGTTTCCAAAAGTTGATGATCACTGTCGTCCCACAGAACCGGTTGCCCAGTCGCTATTACTTCTTTGAAATCTGTGCACTAAACCAGCTTGTTGCTGACAACATCACCCATTCCCAGAAAAAATCTATGTCTGCCAGGGTGCATTTCACCACTGACACCTGGACGAGCAACCATGGGCAGGGTCGTTACATCTTGCTGACTGGGCACTGGGTGTCACGCACAGTGTGGGAAGACTAAGTGCAACACGAGCAGAAGTGGGGAAGGAAGCCCAAATGCTAGGTAAAGGGGGAGTGGAGACCCCTAGGTAGATCTAATAGCAACCTGTCTTCCCTACCATCCCAAAATTGGTTCCACACCAATCGCCGAGCAGGAACCTAAGCCCTGTATACCCCTAGAGCTTTGCACTGAATAGGGAAGGGACGATGAGCACTGGTCAGTCCCCACTGTACACTAAAGACAAGAAGGGAGACAAACAAGGGGAAGAAACTTAGATTGAACAGACTCCAGAGAGATAACACTAAACGTCCTCCAACAGCACCAGAGAAGAAGCAAGCTGACTGCTATAGCTCCAAGCCTTCACAAGGGGAAAATGTAAATATCACCGGTGACTCCATAAAGCAGACTTGGAGTCTATAAACAACCAGGTCCAGGTGTGTCAATTAGAGCAGGAGGGAGGTTGCAACTGGGTCCAAAAGACCTTCTGCAGCCAGATGCAGAGCGACTGTCTGTAGCATCTGACACACCCTTGACACTGGGTGACTCTGGTGGCTGTGGGGGCAGGCGGTCAAAGGGCTGCTTGACAAGTCTTTGAATCACCAAGGCAGGTGGGACAACCTCTGTATCTAACAGTTTCTCCACTGCTTCTGCCTCCTCCACCTTCTTTAATGCCTTTACCTGTGCCCTCAACTTCTCCCTGAATCAGACACGTTATCAAGCAGTGCAGAAAGAATACATGCTGCACAGCCATGACTCACCTCAATTAGGCAGTGTTAAATTAATATGCCTTGGAGATTGCAGTCACACAGCTCAAGAGTTGTGGACAGGTATTCAGACTGAGTTACTGCAATGGCTGACTCCACTAAACCTGGAGCAAGGAAAGGTCATGTGCAATACGGTGCAAACATTGTGGTGGACCTACGATGTGTCATCCTCACACACATGCCTTTCATGGCTCCAGTCCTCAACCTTGTGGTATAGCAATTTCTTTGCCACTATCCTGCCCAGGATGCGCTCCTACAGAAAGCATGGTCCCTGTGTGCTCACTTCTAATGATTACACCTCGCAGGTCATTGACTTGTATTGCTTCAGAGGTCTTTCGGCCTACCGGTTAACCACTTGATCAGCGATGTTCCGACACAGTGGTATTCACTCTGGACATGTAGCAGTAAAGAGCCCTGGTGCAGTATGTCCTTTTGCATAGCCTGGGCCAACGCAGTCCGGACATGGTGCAAATCAAGCTTGTGGAGTGGGCCCAGATGAAGGATTTCTGCACCCCTCTGCACAGTTTTGAAATGTCTACTAAGATGGTTAGCACTGATGATGCCATCATCAGCATCACTATTCTGTTAATCTACATACTGGAGCGCATTTTGAATTGTCTGCATAAGGAGGTGATGGTTCCAGAGAAAGAGTTGGAAGCAGAGGAGGATGATTGTCATGATCCAGGCTGGGTTTTGAGTCCTGTTTTCCCTTTTTCCCAGTCTGGTCATGTCAAGAGTTAACCTTTCTCAGCCTTTGTCGGGGTTCATGTTGGCTATTTATCACCGCTACTTACTGCAGGCAATGTCAGTTATAGTTTTTGCCTAGTGTTGCTGTAGCTGATTCTGATTACTCTGATTGGTCCTGCTGCGTTTGCTGCCTGAACCCGTGTCTTTGTTTTTCCCTATTCCTGTCTTGTCTCAGTGTTGCCCTTAATGTGCAGACTCCCTGGTTTTGACTTGGCTTGTATCCTGACCTGTTTCTGATCTTTGTCTTTTGGCTTATCCGCTCCTGACCATTACTGACCCCCTGGTTTGTCTCTGACCATGAGTTTGCTTAATCCTTTGGTACTGTGCTACAGTCTAGGATTTGACCTGGCTTGTTTGACTATTCTGCTGCCACCTGTGGTAGCCTCACTGCTGCACTGCAGGTCAGTTCTGTTTAGGTGCAGACCTGCTTCCTCTCTACTGCCATCTAGTGAAGCCTGCACCTATCTGCATTGCAGCAGCATGACAATGACGAAGGAATAGCTGTGGTCACACAGGTGGGTGCCATGGGAGGGTGGCATACTGTCATCAAGTGGGGTTCATGATACCAGACAAACTATTAATGAAGGTGCAGGAGCTGAGGAACAAAATGAGGAGGACGAGGTGATGAATATGCAACAGTCAGGAAATGAAGCAGACACTCTCTGTTGTCCAAAAGTGAACTTTTTGGCCACAAAGGTAAATGCTATGTTTGGCACCAAACCAACAAAGATCATCACCCCAAGAACACCATCGCCACAGCGAAACACAGTGGTGGCAGCATCATGTTGTGGGGATGTTTCTTGGCAGCAGGGACAGGGAAAATGGTCTGAATCGAGGGGAAGATGATTGGTGTGAAATACAGGAATATCCTTGTGCAAAAACCTTTTTTCAGTATGTCAATGATTTGAGACTTGGAAGGAGCTTCAACCTCCAACAAGACAATGACCTAATACATACTGCTAAATCAAGTAGTTTAAGGGGAAACTTGTAAATGTTTTGGAGTGGCCTAGTCAGAGGCCAGACCTTAATCCAATTGAGAATCTATGGTCAGACTTGAAGATTGCTGTTCACCAGAGGCAACCATCTAACTTGAAGGAGCTAGAGCAGTTTTGCCTTGAGGAACAGGGATTAATCCCAGTGGCAAAATGTGGAAAGCACATAGAGACTTATCCAAAGTGGCTTGCAGCTGTAATTGCCACAAAACGAGGCTCTACAAAGTGCTGAAGTTAGGGGGGTGATTAGTTATGCACACTAAAGTTTTCAGTAATTTTGTCCTATTTGTTGTTTGCTTCACAGTAAAAAGAAAAACAAATCTTCACAGTTGTAGTCATGTTCTTTACATGAACTGATGCAAACCCTCAAAAAAGCCACTCAAATTTCAGGTTGTGAGGTAGCAAAATATTAACAATGCCAAGGGGGGCGAATACGTTATCAAACCACTGTATATCACACTATATTCTGTTCAGTATGCACCTTTGCTATGTTATTCACCAAATCCATATAAAAGATGGCACCATAGCCTAATGGTTCTAATCGAACTTGTTTTGTGCACATCTTTTTTTCATGTTTTATTCCTTCACCGCTAGTGCGCATGTCCGCTCTGATACATTCCCCTCCCTCCCACCCACTCAGTGTCATAGGCTCAAGCGCACACCCATAGTGCTGTGAAACACTGCACTCTTGAGCATATGCACAATGGGCTGATGTCCGAAAGGTGGTGCCAGGTCACACGTTTGTCATTGCAAGACATGCACTGTTAGCACAGCAGTATTCGATCAAGTAATTCTCAAATCCATGTATACTGTATAATGGACAGTAAATATTCAACCTCTTGGAAAAGCAGGCACATGAAACGCGTGTTGAGGCAGCGGACATAGTATGTGGCACTTCTCTTGTGCATATCATAGGTAAGATTTATGCTTGCATTTATTGAACTTCACATGTACTGGAGTTATGCAAAAGCTCTTTATATTGTATTACGATGTGATAGTACATAATCAGGAAAAAGCTGTATTAAGGTATTTTTCCTTAAACTACATTCGGTGAAATACACATTATAGGATCAGCTTACTGTAATAGCCCAATTCAGTTCAGATGATGGAGCAGCATCACTGCAGGAGACAGAAACAATCATCAAACAACAGAAAAAAAAATCTAGCTTCATGGAAATAAAACACTTAGTTACACATGAAATAGTGCTTGGATGTAAAAATGCTTTTTCTATTCTTACCAACAAAAATAAAGATTTTATGTCTCTGCAGCTGGTTACTTGCATTTTATAGTTGATCTCCATACACTGGCAATTTTTAGCAATTTCTATGGAATCATAATTTTGACAGTGCTTTAATCATTTTGATATGCTATTATTTCCTATTCTCATTTTGTGACCTTGATATAGTTTCATTAACTTTGTTTTGTTTTAATATAATATAATAAAGCTGTTATTTTTATATGATAACTTTGTGAACCCATTTTTCTTCCGTCTGTAATATTAGTGTCACGGGCATCCCTGACTTTGCGTCCTTCTTTTGGGTCCGCTGCCCTCTGTTGTGCTCCACATCAAGTTTTGCAGGTTGCCCGGCATGGATCAATCAAATATTCTCCCTATACCTATTTATAGCTAATTTACACACACCTGTGTCTTGGGAAAGAGTTTCTAGACCTCTGTATTTGGAGTGCTTGACCTTCTGAGCATTCTGTGTTTTACTTGCTTCCAGCCCTGCTGGGTTCCATTTCATCCACCCTGCTGCTCCTGCGATTTCAGTGTGTGCCAACTTTTTACTGCCCACACGTGCCTTCCAGCTTGCTGCATTAAAACCCGTGGTTCGTTTGCCTGCCGAGATTTGAGTTTTAAAGGATTGACCTCACCTGGTGAGCCTGGCAATTAGACTTTTGGTTGAGCCGTATAATATTGACAAGTTTGGCCAACCTTAGCTTAATACGTGTCAAGGTCTTTAAAAAAATGACATCTATTATGTTAAGAAAACAAATATAGATTATTTTCTGTCCAAATATAAATGTCATTTCTGGAAATAAAATTGAAAGTCATTAGCTGCTCTCTGCCATACAACTTCTTGTATCTAAGATTCCCATACACCTAGAATTGTAACATGGATAATGTAAGGAATAAAAGATAGAATATGTTTAGATGTAATAAGGAAGTCATTATTTTTTACATTAGTAATTGTTATGATACAATGTTGACAACCTGACTTATGAACATCTAGTCTTCTGGGCTACTCTCAGCATTTTGCTAAGGGCAGCAGATTTTGCTTTCACTAACAGAAATAATGAAATATAACAAGTTATAACAGCCAAATAATTATATTTTACAAGCTTAGTAATGCAGGCAAATTGCTGTTAGATTATAGCTTACATGTATAATAATATACTGTAGTACTGGATAAAAAGCTAACACTACATTTCACCTATTTGGACTTTTAAAAGAGCAGTAAATCTAGAATGAATGATTAAAGTAAGATAATAACTTAGAAATAATGATGCCTAGTCTGTCAGCTTATAATAAATTAGAACAGAGCCACATATATGTCCTATCACGGACAGAACCAACTCCCAAACAATATATATATATATAATCATGCGAAAAGAGGAGTCAAACAGCTGTCACTTGTAGTATATAAAAGTAGATATTTATTAAATAACAACAAATACATAAAACTACCAATACTGGTTCAACAAATCATTACAATGTACATATAGTCAGGATACGGGTAACAAAGTACCCCACACACCACCAAAAATGTTACGGCTCAAGGCTACAGATTCACTCCTATAATATAGGCACTAGTACGGCCCCCGGAAGAAGCCTACGCGAAACGCGCGTAGGGGCTGGCGTTCTCCACACACACACCGCGGCTATCATGGGTAAGGTGCAGTCATAGACATTACTATTATGCTGAGACATTACTTTCATGCTTACTCTAAACGGGTCCGTTTTATGACACCCAGTTTTCTATTTTCACTAGTGCCTATATTATAGGAGTGAATCTGTAGCCTTGAGCCGTAACATTTTTGGTGGTGTATGGGGTACTTTGTTACCCGTATCCTGACTATACGTACATTGTAATGATTTGTTGAACCAGTATTGGTAGTTTTATATATTTGTTGTTATTTAATAAATATCTACTTTTATATACTACAAGTGACAGCTGTTTGACTCCTCTTTTCGCATGATTATATCTAGTCTGTTAGCTTGCAGGAGTTAGAAGAAATCCTGTAACAAACATAGGACTGAAGCATTGTTATGGGGGACACAACTTCACAGCAGGTTTAATCCCTTCACCCCAGAGCCTGTTTTCACCTTTCTGACCAGACCAATTTTTACAATTCTGACCACTGTCACTTTATGAGGTCATACCTCTGGAATGCTAGAGAGGCAAATCAGAACTCGTACTTGACTGCAAAAGATCTTCAGAAACATTTAGCAGACTCAGGAGTTTGGTATATTGTGCTCCTGTTCAGAAACACCTGCACAAATATGGCCTTCATGGAAGAGTCATCAAAAGAAAACCTCTCCTGCGTTCTCACCATAAAATCCAGCTTCAGAAGTATGCAAAAGAACATCTTAACAAGACTGATGCATTTTGGAATCAAGTCCTATGTACCAATGAGGTTAAAATAGAACATTTTGGCCACAATGGTCAAAGATATGTGTGGAGAAAAAAGGACATAGGATTTCAGGAAAAGAACACTTCGTCAACCATTAAGCATGGGGGTGGATAACTCATGCTTTGGGGGTTTTGCTGCAGCTAATGGCACGGGGAATATTTCATGGGTAGAAGGAACAATGGATTCAATGCAATTGTAACAAATTCTTCATACAAACATAACACCAGCTGTAGAAAAGCTGAAGTTGAAATGAGAATGGCTTCTACAAATAGATAATGGTAACATAGTAACATAGTTATTAAGGTTGAAGGAAGACTTTAAGTCCATCTAGTTCAACCCATAGCCTAACCTAACAGGCCCTAACATGTTGATCCAGAGGAAGGCAAAAAAAACCAATGTGGCAAAGAGTAAGCTCCACATTGGGGAAAAAATTTCCTTCCCGACTCCACATACGGCAATCAGACTTGTTCCCTGGATCAACGCCCTATCAAGGAATCTAATATATATAGCATGTAACATTATACTTTTCAAGAAAGGCATCCAGTCCCCTCTTAAATTTAAAGGGAGGGTGCCGTGATTTTAGTTTTTGTATTAATAATTATTGATTATATAATCAATTATTTTTAATGCAAAAGTAAATGTACCTCTTTCATACTTTTTTATTTATTCACTTTTACTTCTACCACTGGAGGCCGCCATTTTCATTAGTGTGGGTGTGAGTGTCTGGGAACGACACTTGCACACCTCACTTACGGCAGCCATGTACATAGGAGCCAACGGTCAGGCTCCGACCGCATCTCCTCCTGCCTCTCAGCTGTGACTTGGCCACGCCCACTGAGCTGCTACGTCACAGCTGTGAGAGGAGATCGCGGCCATTTTGTTTATTTCCCTCTGCCATCGCACACACAGCTCAGTGCGTGCGATGGCAGAAGCTGCCAGGGAGAAGCTGCTGCCGAGGGTCCGAGGTGAGTATCTGCAGCGAGGAGCTGTGATTGCAGCCTGTACTTAGTATTACATTACAGGCTGCAATCACTGCCGACCTGTTCAGAGCACAGCAGGGAGATCGTCACACTGCTCTGCCCTGAACATGACTCAGCATTTCCTGGGAGAGGACGGAAGGTAAGTACAGGGTTTTTATTTTCTTATGCATCTACCACTGCTACCAGCCCCTATATACCACCTAGCACTGCCTGCCCCTATATACCACTGCTACCTGCCTCTATATACCACCTACCACTGCTACCAGCCCCTATATACCACCTACCACTGCTACCAGCCCCTATATACCACCTACCACTGCTACCTGCCCCTATATACCACTGCTAGCTGCCTCTATATACCACTGCTAGCTGCCTCTATATACCACTGCTAGCTGCCTCTATATACCACTGCTAGCTGCCTCTATATACCACTGCTAGCTGCCTCTATATACCCCTGCTACCTGCCTCTATATACCACTGCTAGCTGCCTCTGTATACCACTGCTAGCTGCCTCTGTATACCACTGCTAGCTGCCTCTGTATACCACTGCTGCCTGCCTCTGTATACCACTGCTGCCTGCCTCTGTATACCACTGCTGCCTGCCTCTGTATACCGCTGTCTGCCTGCCTCTGTATACCGCTGTCTGCCTGCCTCTGTATACCGCTGTCTGCCTGCCTCTGTATACCGCTGTCTGCCTGCCTCTGTATTCCGCTGTCTGCCTGCCTCTGTATACCGCTGTCTGCCTGCCTCTGTATACCGCTGTCTGCCTGCCTCTGTATACCGCTGTCTGCCTGCCTCTGTATACCGCTGCTGCCTGCCTCTGTATACCGCTGCTGCCTGCCTCTGTATACCGCTGCTGCCTGCCTCTGTATACCGCTGCTGCCTGCCTCTGTATACCGCTGCTGCCTGCCTCTGTATACCGCTGCTGCCTGCCTCTGTATACCACTATCTGCCTCTATATACACCTACCACTGCTACCTCTGTCCTGTGTAGCTAATCTAGTCCTGGGTAGCTAATCCTGTCCCGTGTACTGTGTCCTCAGCAGTCAGTATCACACAGGACAGGATTAGATACACAGCTCAGCAGTTGGTATCACACGACAGGATTAGATACACGGCTCAGCAGTTGGTATCACATGACAGGATTAGATACACGGCTCAGCAGTTGGTATCACACAGGACAGGATTAGATACACGGCTCAGCAGTCGGTATCACACAGGACAGGAATAGATACACGGTTCAGCAGTCGGTATCACAGGACAGGATTAGATACACGGCTCAGCAGTTGGTATCACAGGACAGGATTAGATACACGGCTCAGCAGTTGGTATCACACAGGACAGGATTAGATACACGGCTCAGCAGTTGGTATCACACAGGACAGGATTAGATACACGGATCAGCTGTCAGTATCACACAGGCCAGGATTAGATACACGGCTCAGCAGTCAGTATCTAATCCTCTCCTATGCACTCCTCTCCCCCTGCGTGTCTTTCCCCAATGTGGTTTATTATTTTTGTTGAGGGAGTCGAGGATTATGCGTTCGGTATGGTAAAAGATCAATAAAGGACTTTATTCTGGCCGAGTCTTTATTTACAATACAACTATAGGATTAGTAATGGATGGGTGCCTTATAGACGCCTCTCCATTACTAAGCCGTGGGCTTGATGTCACCGGACAATATGAAGGTGACATTAACCCCAAAAATATGAACCCCACTTGCTACCGCTACAGGGCAAGTGGAAATTGCCAGGCAAAGCGCCAGAAGAGGCGCATGTAAAAGGCGGCTGAGAGCTGATGTTTTTAGCCTGGGGGGGACAATATCCATGGCCCCTTCCTAGGCTATTAATGTCAGCCCGCAGCTGTCTGCATAGTATTTGATGGTTATTAATTATAGGGGGCCCCACGTCTTTTTTTGGGGGGTGTCCCCCATTTTAATAGCCAGTAAAGGCTAAGTATACAGTTGCGAGCGTGTGAGTGTGAGCACACCCTCCCACCCATAGACCAGTACACTGCTCTCCTGAAATACTCTGTGCTCCTGTCACCCTGCTCCTTCCACCATACGTCTCTGTGACCTCCCTAGAGCAGCACAATACCATATGGATCACGTATAATGCCGCTATATATATTTATCACATAATACTCCTGTAAAGACCACACATTATGCCGAGATATTATAATATATATAATATCACACATTATGCCGCCAAGTATTGTGTGATCTATGTGACGGTATTATATGTGATCTATATGGCGGTATTATGTTTGATCAGTGTTGTGGAGTGATGTAAAAACTATATGACGGTGGTATATGAGAACTATATTGTGGGATTATGTGTGATCTATGTGGCAGTAGTAGGTGAGAATTATATGGCGGTATTATGTGAGAACTGTATGACAGTATTGTATGTGATCTATATGGCGGTATTATGTGAGAACACTATGGCAGTATTATCTTCAGAAAGCGGGCCCATTCTATGGTGGTTCTGGCTGAGCACCTGCACGCGGGTCTGGGGTAATAGAGGGGCAGCATGACCTCCAGTTAAGTGCAGTCAGGGCTGGTGAGGCAGCTGAAGAGAGGCGTCGCATGTTTATCGTTACTATATGGCTACATTTCCTTCCCAGCATCACCCCGTACTTCGCCTGTCGCCTCGCTTTCACACATCGCCAGGACAGGATGGAGAAGACAGGATCTGAGGAGGGGAATGGGGTCTTTGCATGCAAAGTCTGGATCAGAACAGGTCATCAATCCGCAGAAATGTTTCCTGGATTTCTGTGGAGCAGACAGTCCATCCATGTGTATAAAAGACAGCGCTCTATGTACAATCCCTGGTTGCTCCGCGCACTGAACATGGTGCCCCCCATAGACCAGCACACTGCTCTCCTGAAATACTCTGTGCTGCTGTCACCCTGCTCCCTCCACCACATATCTCCCAGAATCCTTGCTGCCTGCCATCCTCGGTGACTGTCTACTTGTTAGTATAAGGCTGCGGTCACACTAGCAGTATTTGGTCAGTATTTTACCTCAGTATTTGTAAGCCAAAACCAGGAGTGGGTGATAAATGCAGAAGTGGTGCATATGTTTCTATTATCCTTTTCCTCTAATTGCTCCTCTCCTGGTTTTGGCTTACAAATACTGAGGTAAAATACTGACCAAATACTGCTAGTGTGACGGCAGCCTTACTCTGCAGTCACCAACAAAATGGCTGCTCACTGGGTTCCTGAATATCATCCTCTTATCCCTTAGCAAACACCCAGAAGGGAAGGAGAGGAGACATCACACACACGTCAGCAGACTCCGCCCATAATTACTGCAGTGCAGTAATGTGAGCTAGTTGTACACTAGGTTTTTCTGAAATTTCAGCAGCTGCTCCCCCTAGTGTTTAAAAGTGGAAATTCCCAAACTTTTCAAATTATTTTTCATATTTTACTAAATTATAAACAAATGATAATATTTTTTAAGAAAATTTAAACATTAATTCTTTACATTTTTACAATTGCTGTAAAAAAAATTTTTTTGATGGCACCTTCCCTTTAAGTAATGAATCACTCATTACAACATCATACGGCAGAGAGTTCCATAGTCTCACTGCTCTTACAGTAAAGAACCTATCTTGGTATTGCAGACCCCCCAGTCCTCTAATAACCTTGGTCGCTCTTCTCTGCACCCGCTCTAGTTCAGCTATGTCTTTCTTATACACCGGAGACCAGAACTGTACACAGTATTCTAAGTGTGGTCGCACTAGTGACTTGTATAGAGGTAAAATTATGTTCTCCTCATGAGCATCTATGCCTCTTTTAATGCATCCCATTTTTTTATTTGCCTTTGTAGCAGCTGCCTGACACTGGCCGCTAAATGTGAGTTTGTCATCCACCCATACACCCAGGTCTTTTTCATTGACGGTTTTGCCCAGAGTTTTAGAATTAAGCACATAGTTATACATCTTATTACTTCTACCCAAGTGCATGACCTTACATTTATCCCCATTAAAGCTCATTTGCCATTTATCAGCCCAAGCTTCTAGTTTACATAAATCAGCCTGTAATATAAAATTGTCCTCCTCTGTATTGATTACCCTGCAGAGTTAAGTGTCATCTGCAAATATTGAAATTCTGCTCTGTATGCCCCCTACAATTAATAAATATGTTAAAAAGAAGAGGGCCCGATATTGACCCCTGTGGTACCCTACTGCTAACCGCGACCCAGTCCGAGTGTGCTCCATTAATAACCACCCTTTTTTTCCTTGTCCCTGAGCCAGCTCTTAACCCACTTACACATATTTTCCCCATCCCCATTATTCTCATTTTATGTATCAACCTTTTGTGTGGCACCGTATTAAAAGCTTTTAAAAAGTCCATATACACTACGTTCACTGCACTAATGATTCTAAGCACACATGAACATCCACAATAGGCTACCTCAAAAGGCGCAAGCAGAAAAATTTACAATGGCCCTCACAGTCTCCTGATGTGAATATTATTGAAAATCTGTGGCTAGACCTCAAAATAGTAGAGGATGCAAAACGACCTAGGAATATCACAGAACTGGAAGAATATTTCAAGGATGAATGGATCAAGATCCCTCAAATAAAAAATGAAAGACTCTTGTCTACCTCCAAAAAGCATTTACAAGCTGTGATACTTTCAAAAGGGAGTTAAACTAAGTGCGTACTAGCCATGCAGGGTGCCCAAATTTGTGCGTTGGCCTATTTTCCTGTTTATAATTTTTAAATTGTAAAAGATTACTATAAATATTTTTTTGCCTAAAATACAAAGGAAATGTGTCATCTTTAACTTTAGGCCCTTTTAAAGATAATTTAATCTTCAACTGTTCACAATCACAACAGCAGTAATTTTGACCAGGGTTGCCCAAACTTTTACATGTCACTGTATGTATACTACCTCTGTACTTTGACATCACTGAATTTATATCCCTCTTCTGTGACATCACAATGTCTATTTTTCCCTTTATTGTGATATCACTGTGGTCACTATCACTGTATTGTGGGGAGTTTTACTATAGTATGTAAGGCCATAAAAGAGATCACAATCATAATTATCACATGGAGGAGAGAGAGATGGACAGTTATATTGTGTGAGTGTGTGTGTGGAGAGGGGAGTGTGCACGAAGAAGGACATAGCTGATTTGCGATGAGAACCCAATGGTCTTGGTGCATTGGGTTTTGCTCAGTAACAGGATGGTGGTTATATTCAGGCTCTATGTGATGATTATATATGATAATGGTGCGGAATCTTTATTTTTCAATGCATAGTAGTATTATTGGTATATTGGTCTTGGTATGGTGGGTGTTGTTCTGTGACACATATAGCACGTGTTAGTAGTCGAGGACGCTATCCAGACTTTCAGGTACACTTAAAAGTCCAAAAAAAACGTTAAACCGCACCCTATACCCATATGCCTTCCATAGGCCTATAAGTAGCGCACGTCCATGCCAGGGGGTCAACCCAGCTGCATAGTCCAATCCAAATCCAAAAAGGAAGACAGCGCCACACCGGTCAGTGAAGAATAACTTACAAATTTAATCTGCCATCTGCGGCGACGTTTCGGTATAGCAACCTTTATCAAGCACAGTCTGACACATGTTCTAACCACCATTATATACTATATGTACCACCCCCCATTCCATAATCCACCAATGAGAGTGAAGCACCATAATAGAAAATCCACATAAATACATATAAAAACAATGGGACATACAAAAATTAATATACCAATACAGAAAACATAATATCATAACATCTAGCAAAGGTGTACTAACCCTGATCGCTAAAAAGCTAAAGAACCAATCCTCTAAAATGCAATCAAAATCCCCCACTGAGCAATATAAACAAACCGCAATCATCCAATGACTATCCCGCATCCCACGTAACTAGGAAACAAACCCACCCTCCGGATGGTATCATAACGGCCGCAGTCCAATCCGAGGTCGATCCTGAGTCAGGTGACTGTGAAGGTAGAAAGGATTACTGCGCAAGTCTTATTCCTAGATCTCCACTGCGCATGTCAAACACCGTATCCAGGAAACAGTTCGACCTCCAGAGTGTTACCGTAGCGACCGTCATCCAATTACAAGTTCGTCTCATGGCCGCAGGGATAAAGTAAATTACTGCGCAGGTCCGACTCGATCTCCCCATATATAGCAAAGACAGCGTCCAGAGGGCTCCATATATATAGCGCTGCTGCGCAAATTCAACATCATTGCATAGTGCCCGCTTGATCAGACGCATCAGGACCCACATAAACTTCCATGCGCTGGCGATTATAGATCCAGTATGGTAATCCTGCATAAATGTCTATCAAAAGACTGAAACCCATAAGGAAAATAAAAAATAAAACGTCCACATATTATACAGCACAGATTACCCAGATGTTATAACTAAGTCAAAACGTGACATGACAGCACAGAAGAAAGTATTACCAACCCAGATGTACTAACAGTAATGCATGGCATCTCTGTCACAATATCCCATAAGTAGGGTTGAGCGAAACGGGTCGATCATTTTCAAAAGTCGCCGACTTTTGGCTAAGTCGGCGTCTCATGAAACCCGATCCGACCCCTGTGCTTGTCGGCCATGCGGTACGCGACTTTCGCGCCAAAGTCGCGTTTCAATGACGCGAAAAGCGCCATTTCTCAGCCAATGAAGGTGAACGCAGAGTGTGGGCAGCGTGATGACATAGATCCTGGTCCCCACCATCTTAGAGAAGGGCATTGCAGTGATTGGCTTGCTGTCTGCGGCGTCACAGGGGCTATAAAGGGGCGTTCCCGCCGACCGCCATCTTACTGCTGCTGATCTGAGCTTAGGGACAGGTTGCTGCCGCTTCATCAGAAGCAGGGAGAGCGTTAGGCAGGGTCCACTAACCACCAAACCGCTTGTGCTGCAGCGATTTCCACTGTCCAACACCACCTTCGGTGTGCAGGAACAGTGGAAGCTATTTTTTTTTTTTTTTCCCCTCAGCGCTGTAGCTCATTGGGCTGCCCTAGAAGGCTCCGTGATAGCTGTATTGCTGTGTGTACGCCACTGTGGAAACCAACTGCTTTTTTCAAAGCACATATCCTCTTGTTCCTTCCTTTCTGCACAGCTATCTTTTTTGTTTGTCCACACTTTTTATTTAATTTGTGCATCAGTCCACTCCTATTGCTGCCTGCCATACCTGGCTTACATTACTGCAGGGAGATAGTAATTGTAGGACAGTTTTTTTTTTTTTTTTGTTTTTTTTTTGTGGGAGATTAAGATTGGCATTTCTGCTACAGTGCCATCCCTGTGTGTGCCATCTCTCACTGAGTGGGCCATAGAAAGCCTATTTATTTTTTCCGTGATTTGTGTTCTAAAATCTACCTCAACACAGAAACACTACATCAATCAGTGGGAGAAAAATATTGGCCTCAGTCAGGGCTTGTGTGCCACTGCTGTGTGTGCGCTATCTCTCATTCAGTGGGCTATAGCAAGCCTATATTTTTTTTTTTTTTTTTTTTTTAATATTATTTGGTTTCAAAAGTCTCCCTGAAAAAAAAAAAAAAACCTAAAAAAACAGTGGGAGAGTAATATTGCCCTTTCAGCTTGTGTGCCAGTCTTGACTCCTGGGTGTGCCACCTCTCTCCCTCTCATTCAGTGGGCCATAGAAAGCCTATTTATTTTTTTTTTTAAATATTATTGGGTTTCTAAAGTCTCCCTGAAAAAAACAAAAAATACATAAAAAAACAGTGGGAGAGTAATATTGCCCTTTCAGCTTGTGTGCCAGTCTTGACTCCTGGGTGTGCCACCTCTCTCCCTTTCATTCAGTGGGCCATAGAAAGCCTATTTTTTTTTTTTTAATATTATTTGGTTTCTAATTCTCCCTGAAAAAAAAAAAAAAACCTAAAAAAACAGTGGGAGAGTAATATTGCCCTTTCAGCTTGTGTGCCAGTCTTGACTCCTGGGTGTGCCACCTCTCTCCCTCTCATTCAGTGGGCCATAGAAAGCCTATTTATTTTTTTTTTTAAATATTATTGGGTTTCTAAAGTCTCCCTGAAAAAACAAAAAATACATAAAAAAACAGTGGGAGAGTAATATTGCCCTTTCAGCTTGTGTGCCAGTCTTGACTCCTGGGTGTGCCACCTCTCTCCCTTTCATTCAGTGGGCCATAGAAAGCCTATTTATTTTTTCCGTGATTTGTGTTCTAAATTCTACCTCAACACAAAAACACTACATCAATCAGTGGGAGAAAAATATTGGCCTCAGTAAGGGCTTGTGTGCCACTGCTGTGTGTGCTATCTCTCATTCAGTGGGCTATAGCAAGCCTATTTTTTTTTTTTTTTTTTTTTTTTTAATATTATTTGGTTTCTAAAGTCTCCCTGAAAAAAAAAAAAAACCTAAAAAAACAGTGGGAGAGTAATATTGCCCTTTCAGCTTGTGTGCCAGTCTTGACTCCTGGGTGTGCCACCTCTCTCCCTCTCATTCAGTGGGCCATAGAAAGCCTATTTATTTTTTTTTTTAAATATTATTGGGTTTCTAAAGTCTCCCTGAAAAAAACAAAAAATACATAAAAAAACAGTGGGAGAGTAATATTGCCCTTTCAGCTTGTGTGCCAGTCTTGACTCCTGGGTGTGCCACCTCTCTCCCTTTCATTCAGTGGGCCATAGAAAGCCTATTTTTTTTTTTTTTTTAATATTATTTGGTTTCTAATTCTCCCTGAAAAAAAAAAAAAAACCTAAAAAAACAGTGGGAGAGTAATATTGCCCTTTCAGCTTGTGTGCCAGTCTTGACTCCTGGGTGTGTCACCTCTCTCCCTCTCATTCAGTGGGCCATAGAAAGCCTATTTATTTTTTTTTTTAAATATTATTGGGTTTCTAAAGTCTCCCTGAAAAAACAAAAAATACATAAAAAAACAGTGGGAGAGTAATATTGCCCTTTCAGCTTGTGTGCCAGTCTTGACTCCTGGGTGTGCCACCTCTCTCCCTTTCATTCAGTGGGCCATAGAAAGCCTATTTTTTTTTTTTTAATATTATTTGGTTTCTAATTCTCCCTGAAAAAAAAAAAAAAACCTAAAAAAACAGTGGGAGAGTAATATTGCCCTTTCAGCTTGTGTGCCAGTCTTGACTCCTGGGTGTGCCACCTCTCTCCCTCTCATTCAGTGGGCCATAGAAAGCCTATTTATTTTTTTTTTTAAATATTATTGGGTTTCTAAAGTCTCCCTGAAAAAACAAAAAATACATAAAAAAACAGTGGGAGAGTAATATTGCCCTTTCAGCTTGTGTGCCAGTCTTGACTCCTGGGTGTGCCACCTCTCTCCCTTTCATTCAGTGGGCCATAGAAAGCCTATTTTTTTTTTTTTTTTAATATTATTTGGTTTCTAATTCTCCCTGAAAAAAAAAAAAAAACCTAAAAAAACAGTGGGAGAGTAATATTGCCCTTTCAGCTTGTGTGCCAGTCTTGACTCCTGGGTGTGTCACCTCTCTCCCTCTCATTCAGTGGGCCATAGAAAGCCTATTTATTTTTTTTTTTAAATATTATTGGGTTTCTAAAGTCTCCCTGAAAAAACAAAAAATACATAAAAAAACAGTGGGAGAGTAATATTGCCCTTTCAGCTTGTGTGCCAGTCTTGACTCCTGGGTGTGCCACCTCTCTCCCTCTCATTCAGTGGGCCATAGAAAGCCTTTTTTTTTTTTGGTTTTTTTAATATTATTTGGTTTCTAAAGTCTCCCTGAAAAAAACAAAAAAAACATAAAAAACAGTGGGAGAGTAATATTGCCCTTTCAGCTTGTGCGCCAGTCTTGACTCCTGGTTGTGCCACCTCTCTCTCTCTAATTGTGGGCCATAGAAAGCCTTTTTTTTTTTTTTTTTTAATATTATTTGGTTTCTAAAGTCTCCCTGAGAAAAAAAAATAAATAAATTAGGTGGGAGATTAATATTGACATTAGTGCTTGAGTGACAGTCCTGCGTGTGTGTCATCTCTGTGATTTTGTGCCACAGAAAACAGAGTGTGTAACATTGTGCCTGATTTTCCTTGTGGTCTCACCAACCTGTTAAGGGATATTGAAATCATACTGAAGTTATAGCTCACCGTGTAAGTTGTTTGATAGCAACAAATAAAGTTACTTTGGTTAAGATTTTAAAACAATGAGGAAGTCTGGTGCAAGAGGTCGTCGTGGGCGTTCATTGTCAGCTGGTAATGATGGTAGTGGTAGTGGAGCATCAGGTGGTCGTGGGGATAAAAATATTCCACCTAAGTCTGGAGCTGTGGAGCCAGTTTCGTCGTCAGGCTACACAAGGCCTCGAACGCTCTCTTTTCTGGGAGTAGGAAAACCGCTTTTAAAGGCGGAGCAGCAACAGCAAGTTTTGGCTTACATTGCAGACTCAGCCTCTAGCTCTTTTGCCTCCTCTTCCGAAACTGGTAAATGTAAAAGCAGCGCGTCGCTTGTGGATGTTCACGGTCAGGGACAAGTCGCTTCCTTGTCCTCCTCAGCAAAAACTACAACAAGAGAGAAGGATGCAGCAGGCGACACAACGGGTCACTCCATGGAGCTCTTTACACATACCGTCCCTGGCTTAGAAAGTGAAACATTTAACAGGCCATGCCCATTACAAGTATATTCTGACATGGAGTGCACTGATGCACAGCCACAGCCAGAGTACTATGCTGCTCCTTTGACTCAGACCACCACATTGCCCTCTCAGGGTACAGATCCACAATCAGACCCTGATGAGACTATGTTGCCCCGCCACGAACGCTATACCACCGACCGACACAGTGACACAGACGAAGTTGCACACGAGCTCGAAGAGGAGGTAATAGATGACCCAGTTATTGACCCCGATTGGCAGCCATTGGGGGAACAGGGTGCAGGCGGCAGTAGTTCAGAAGCGGAGGTGGAGGAGGGGCCGCAGCAGGCATCAACATCGCAACAGGTTCCATCTGCCGGGCCCGTATCTGGACCAAAACGCGTGTCAAAGCCAAAACCTGTTGGAGCACAGCGTTGCCATCCGGTTAAAGCTCAGTCTGCAATCCCTGAAAAGGGATCAGAGTCTAGGAAGAGTGCAGTCTGGCATTTTTTTAAACAACATCCAACTGATCAGCGCAAAGTCATCTGTCAAAAATGTTCAACTAGCTTAAGCAGAGGTCAGAATCTGAAAAGTCTAAATACTAGTTGCATGCATAGACACTTAACCACCATGCATTCTCAAGCCTGGACTAACTACCAAACGTCCCTCAAGGTTGTAGCACCCTCGGCCAATGAAGCTAGTCAGCAACGCAACATCCCTTCCGTCACTGTAAGGCCACCATTTTCCGCACCACCGGCAGTATCTGTGCAGGTTTCTTTGCCAGCCAAAAGCAGTCAGGGTCAGGGAATCACCAGTTTTGTAGGAGGAAATATTGCATGTAGGGCACCGGCGGAAACAATACCGTCTCCAACCGTCTCTCAGTCTGCCATGTCCACCGGCACACCCGAAAGTTCCACGATCTACAGCTCTCCAGTCCAGCTCACCCTACATGAGACTCTGGTTAGAAAAAGGAAGTACTTATCCTCGCATCCGCGTACACAGGGTTTTAACGCCCACATAGCTAGACTAATCTCGTTAGAGATGATGCCCTACCGGTTAGTTGAAAGCGAAGCTTTCAAAGCCCTGATGGAGTACGCTGAACCACGATACGAGCTACCCAGTCGACACTTTTTTTCCAGAAAAGCCATCCCAGCCCTGCACCAGCATGTTAAACAGCGCATCGTCCATGCACTCAGGCAATCTGTGAGTACAAAGGTGCACCTGACTACAGATGCATGGACCAGTAGGCATGGCCAGGGACGTTATGTGTCCATCACGGCACACTGGGTGAATGTGGTGGATGCAGGGTCCACAGGCGACATCAATTTAGGGACAGTTGTGCCTAGCCCACGGTCTAGGAAACAGTTGGCTGTAGGCGTTCGCACCCCCTCCTCCTCCTCCTCGTCCTCCTGCAGAAGCTACAGCTCTTCCACAGAACGCAGTCGGCCAACCACTCCATCGGCAGATGACACTGTTGCACACCAGTTGTCCCATTATGGGCCAGCTACTGCCAAGCGTCAGCAGGCTGTATTGGCTATGAAGTGTTTGGGCGACAACAGACACACCGCGGAAGTTCTGTCCGAGTTCTTGCAACAAGAAACGCAGTCGTGGCTGGGCACAGTAGATCTTGAGGCAGGCAAGGTAGTGAGTGATAACGGAAGGAATTTCATGGCTGCCATCTCCCTTTCCCAACTGAAACACATTCCTTGCCTGGCTCACACCTTAAACCTGGTGGTGCAGTGCTTATTGAAAACTTATCCTGGGTTCTCCGACCTGCTCCTCAAAGTGCGTGCACTTTGCTCACATATCCGACGTTCGCCTGTACACGCCAGCCGTATGCAGACCTATCAGCGGTCTTTGAACCTTCCCCAGCATCGCCTAATCATAGACGTTGCAACAAGGTGGAACTCAACACTGCACATGCTTCAGAGACTGTGCGAACAGAGGCGTGCTGTTATTTATTTGTGGGAGGATACACGGGCAGGCAGTAGGATGGCAGACATGGAGTTGTCAGGTGTGCAGTGGTCGAAGATACAAGACATGTGTCAAGTCCTTCAGTGTTTTGAGGAATGCACACGGCTGGTTAGTGCAGACAACGCCGTAATAAGCATGAGCATCCCCCTAATGCGTCTGCTGATGCAAAGTTTGACGCACATAAAGGAGCAGGCGTCTGCACCAGAGGAAGAGGGAAGCCTTGATGACAGTCAGCCATTGTCTGGTCAGGGCAGTGTACAGGACGAGGTAGCGGGCGAAGAGGAGGTGGAGGACGAGGAGGATGATGGGGATGAGTATATTTTTAATGCGGAAACTTTCACGGGGGCACAGGAAATTGGTTGCGTGTCACGGCCGGGTTCTGGTTTTTTGAGGGACACAAGTGACGTAGATTTGCCTGCAACTGCCCCTCAACCAATCACAACCGGAGATTTGACAAGTGGAACTTTGGCCCACATGGCGGATTATGCCTTACGTATCCTACAAAGGGACACACGCATTACGAAAATGATGAACGATGACGATTACTGGTTGGCCTGCCTCCTTGATCCACGCTATAAAGGCAAATTGCAAAATATTATGCCACATGAGAACTTGGAACTAATATTAGCAACCAAACAATCAACTCTTGTTGACCGTTTGCTTCAGGCATTCCCAGCACACAGCGCACGTGAACGTTCTCACACGAGCTCCAGGGGGCAGCAGACTAGGAGTGTTAGGGGTGCACACATCAGAAGTGGCGTTGGACAGAGGGGTTTTCTGACCAGGTTGTGGAGTGATTTTGCTATGACCGCAGACAGGACAGGTACTGCTGCATCAATTGAAAGTGACAGGAGACAACATTTGTCCAGTATGGTTACTAACTATTTTTCATCCCTTATCGATGTTCTCCCTCAACCGTCATTCCCATTTGATTACTGGGCCTCCAAATTAGACACCTGGCCAGAATTGGCAGAATATGCATTGCAGGAGCTTGCTTGCCCGGCAGCAAGTGTCCTATCAGAAAGAGTATTCAGTGCTGCAGGGTCAATATTAACCGAAAAAAGGACTCGTCTGGCTACCCAAAATGTTGACGATCTAACATTCATTAAAATGAACCACAACTGGATTTCAAAATCTTTTGCCCCACCTTGCCCGGCCGACACCTAGCTTTCCTATGAAAAGCTCTTGCCTGTGAATTACTTTTCTAATGTCTAATTTGCTGCTGCAGATTGTACAGCATACGACATGTTTACACCTCCCTAAATGGCCAAACTCCCCACACGGGGCCGTGGTATCGCGACTTGGCGCAAGCACCCGTGAGACTGCTGTTTGTCTGAAGAGGTGGGTGTGCTCGCTTTTGGTTGACGGCATTGCTACTGGGTCCCTCATAGTACAATGTAGTGTCTCTGGCGGTGGTGGTGCGCACCCAACGTCAGACACACCGTTGTAACATGAGTGGCCCTGGGGCGGTCCCGCCGGCCTCAAGAGAGTTCCCCCCTACCCCAGCTCAAACTGGGCTCTACTACGTGCAAAATTATGTCGCACAGCTCCACCAATCTTTAGTCTATTCGCTGACATCATTCAATGTCTGGCACTGACAATACAAATTTGTAGACATCTATGATGCAACTTAAAGTAGTCTGTGTCTGTGTCCTATATTGGCACCATTAAATAGTTACTGCCAAATTACTATGTCAGAAACACAGCAGATGAGCCCACCCCTGTACCTAAGTATGCCATCTTTTTTTTTGTTTTGGTTGTTTTGCGAGACATTAACATCTATTTATATTTTGGGAGTACTGGGACAGACACTCCTTGCACTACTCCTCCACTCAGCACCAAGCTGCCTGCCCGTGTATCCATGTAACCGCTGTAAAACTGCCATGAGCCTATTGTTTGTTATTTTAGGCCTTTGATAGCCTGTCTGCGGTCCCTACTCCTCCACTGACCACCAAGCTGCCTGCCCGTGTATCCATGTAACCGCTGTAAAACTGCCATGAGCCTATTGTTTGTTATTTTAGGCCTTTGAAGCCTTTCTGCGCTCCCTCCTTCCACTAGTCCTCCACTGACCAGACCACTGCTGCCCGTGTACCCCTGGAACCAATTTTAAAGTGCCTACAGCCAGCCCATTTTATTGTGTTAGGCCTTCGAAGCCTGTCTGCGGTCCCTCCTTCCACTAGGCCTCCACTGACCAGACCACTGCTGCCCGTGTACCCCTGGAACCAATTTTAAAGTGCCTACAGCCAGCCCATTTTATTGTGTTAGGCCTTCGAAGCCTGTCTGCGGTCCATACTTCCACTAGTCCTCCACTGACCAGACCACTGCTGCCCGTGTACCCCTGGAACCAATTTTAAAGTGCCTACAGCCAGCCCATTTTATTGTGTTAGGCCTTCGAAGCCTGTCTGCGGTCCCTCCTTCCACTAGGCCTCCACTGACCAGACCACTGCTGCCCGTGTACCCCTGGAACCAATTTTAAAGTGCCTACAGCCAGCCCATTTTATTGTGTTAGGCCTTCGAAGCCTGTCTGCGGTCCATACTTCCACTAGGCCTCCACTGACCAGACCACTGCTGCCCGTGTACCCCTGGAACCAATTTTAAAGTGCCTACAGCCAGCCCATTTTATTGTGTTAGGCCTTCGAAGCCTGTCTGCGGTCCATACTTTAAATACTCCTCCACTCAGCACCAAGCTGCCTGCCCGTGTATCCATGTAACCGCTGTAAAACTGCCATGAGCCTATTGTTTGTTATTTTAGGCCTTTGATAGCCTGTCTGCGGTCCCTACTCCTCCACTGACCACCAAGCTGCCTGCCCGTGTATCCATGTAACCGCTGTAAAACTGCCATGAGCCTATTGTTTGTTATTTTAGGCCTTTGAAGCCTTTCTGCGCTCCCTCCTTCCACTAGTCCTCCACTGACCAGACCACTGCTGCCCGTGTACCCCTGGAACCAATTTTAAAGTGCCTACAGCCAGCCCATTTTATTGTGTTAGGCCTTCGAAGCCTGTCTGCGGTCCATACTTCCACTAGTCCTCCACTGACCAGACCACTGCTGCCCGTGTACCCCTGGAACCAATTTTAAAGTGCCTACAGTCAGCCCATTTTATTGTGTTAGGCCTTCGAAGCCTGTCTGCGGTCCATACTTCCACTAGGCCTCCACTGACCAGACCACTGCTGCCCGTGTACCCCTGGAACCAATTTTAAAGTGCCTACAGCCAGCCCATTTTATTGTGTTAGGCCTTCGAAGCCTGTCTGCGGTCCATACTTTAAATACTCCTCCACTCAGCACCAAGCTGCCTGCCCGTGTATCCATGTAACCGCTGTAAAACTGCCATGAGCCTATTGTTTGTTATTTTAGGCCTTTGATAGCCTGTCTGCGGTCCCTACTCCTCCACTGACCACCAAGCTGCCTGCCCGTGTATCCATGTAACCGCTGTAAAACTGCCATGAGCCTATTGTTTGTTATTTTAGGCCTTTGAAGCCTTTCTGCGCTCCCTCCTTCCACTAGTCCTCCACTGACCAGACCACTGCTGCCCGTGTACCCCTGGAACCAATTTTAAAGTGCCTACAGCCAGCCCATTTTATTGTGTTAGGCCTTCGAAGCCTGTCTGCGGTCCATACTTCCACTAGTCCTCCACTGACCAGACCACTGCTGCCCGTGTACCCCTGGAACCAATTTTAAAGTGCCTACAGTCAGCCCATTTTATTGTGTTAGGCCTTCGAAGCCTGTCTGCGGTCCATACTTCCACTAGGCCTCCACTGACCAGACCACTGCTGCCCGTGTACCCCTGGAACCAATTTTAAAGTGCCTACAGCCAGCCCATTTTATTGTGTTAGGCCTTCGAAGCCTGTCTGCGGTCCATACTTCCACTAGTCCTCCACTGACCAGACCACTGCTGCCCGTGTACCCCTGGAACCAATTTTAAAGTGCCTACAGCCAGCCCATTTTATTGTGTTAGGCCTTCGAAGCCTGTCTGCGGTCCCTCCTTCCACTAGGCCTCCACTGACCAGACCACTGCTGCCCGTGTACCCCTGGAACCAATTTTAAAGTGCCTACAGCCAGCCCATTTTATTGTGTTAGGCCTTCGAAGCCTGTCTGCGGTCCATACTTCCACTAGGCCTCCACTGACCAGACCACTGCTGCCCGTGTACCCCTGGAACCAATTTTAAAGTGCCTACAGCCAGCCCATTTTATTGTGTTAGGCCTTCGAAGCCTGTCTGCGGTCCATACTTTAAATACTCCTCCACTCACCACCAAGCTGCCTGCCCGTGTATCCATGTAACCGCTGTAAAACTGCCATGAGCCTATTGTTTGTTATGTTAGGCCTTTGATAGCCTGTCTGCGGTCCTTACTTTAAATACTCCTCCACTCACCACCTAGCTGCCTGTGTATCCATGTAACCGATGTAAAACTGCCATGACTGCCTACTGTTTGTTATTTTAGGCCTTTGATAGCCTGTCTGCGGCCCCTACTTGCAATACTCCTCCACTGACCACAATGCTGCCTGGAGTGCCTGCCTGTGTATCCATGTAACCGATGTAAAACTGCCATGACTGCCTACTGTTTGTTATTTTAGGCCTTTGATAGCCTGTCTGCGGCCCCTACTTGCAATACTCCTCCACTGAGCACAATGCTGCCTGGAGTGCCTGCCTGTGTATCCATGTAACCGATGTAAAACTGCCATGACTGCCTACTGTTTGTTATTTTAGGCCTTTGATAGCCTGTCTGCAGCCCCTACTTGCAATACTCCTCCACTGACCACACCAATGCTGCCCGTGTACCCCTGGAACCTATTTAAAAGTTCATAGAGCCTAGTTATATATTTTATTTACTATTAATAAGGCCATGATGGACTACGCTGTACCACGCTACAAGCTAACCAGTCGACACTTCTTTTGCGAGAAAAGCCATCCCAACCCTCCACCAGCATGTAGAAGACCGCATTGTCCATGCACTCTGGCAATCTGTGAGTACAAAGGTGCACCTGACAACAGACGCATGGACCTGTAGGCATGGCCACGGAAGATTACGTGTCCATTACGGCGCAATGGGTTAATGTGGTGGATGCATGGTCCACAGGGGACAGCCTACTAAGTCTGTCTGCAGTCCCTAATTCAAATTGTCCTCCACTGTCTAAATCGGAACTTCCACCTTCTGGCTTTCGGCCTATAGTATCAGAAATTAAACTGCATTTGGCCTTCAACTTTGGTTAGGGCCTACTAACGGCTTCTGCCCCTCCCTGGTGTTGCCCTCAACTAAATAAAGCTGAGCTTCAACCTTCCGGCTCTCATTATGTGGTTTTAAAAAAAAAAATGGTGGTTAGGGCCTACTAACGGCTTCTGCCCCTCCCTGGTGTTGTCCTCAACTAAATAAAGCTGAGCTTCAACCTTCCGGCTCTCATTATGTGGTTTAAAAAAAAAAAATGGTGGTTAGGGCCTACTAACGGCTTCTGCCCCTCCCTGGTGTTGTCCTCAACTAAATAAAGCTGAGCTTCAACCTTCCGGCTCTCATTAAGTGGTTTTAAAAAAAAAAAAAATGGTGGTTAGGGCCTACTAACGGCTTCTGCCCCTCCCTGGTGTTGTCCTCAACTAAATAAAGCTGAGCTTCAACCTTCCGGCTCTCATTATGTGGTTTTAAAAAAAAAAATGGTGGTTAGGGCCTACTAACGGCTTCTGCCCCTCCCTGGTGTTGTCCTCAACTAAATAAAGCTGAGCTTCAACCTTCCGGCTCTCATTAAGTGGTTTTTAAAAAAAAATGGTGGTTAGGGCCTACTAACGGCTTCTGCCCCTCCCTGGTGTTGTCCTCAACTAAATAAAGCTGAGCTTCAACCTTCCGGCTCTCATTAAGTGGTTTTAAAAAAAAAAAAATTGGTGGTTAGGGCCTACTAACGGCTTCTGCCCCTCCCTGGTGTTGTCCTCAACTAAATAAAGCTGAGCTTCAACCTTCCGGCTCTCATTATGTGGTTTAAAAAAAAAAAATGGTGGTTAGGGCCTACTAACGGCTTCTGCCCCTCCCTGGTGTTGTCCTCAACTAAATAAAGCTGAGCTTCAACCTTCCGGCTCTCATTAAGTGGTTTTAAAAAAAAAATGGTGGTTAGGGCCTACTAACGGCTTCTGCCCCTCCCTGGTGTTGTCCTCAACTAAATAAAGCTGAGCTTCAACCTTCCGGCTCTCATTAAGTGGTTTTAAAAAAAAAAAAAATGGTGGTTAGGGCCTACTAACGGCTTCTGCCCCTCCCTGGTGTTGTCCTCAACTAAATAAAGCTGAGCTTCAACCTTCCGGCTCTCATTATGTGGTTTTAAAAAAAAAAATGGTGGTTAGGGCCTACTAACGGCTTCTGCCCCTCCCTGGTGTTGTCCTCAACTAAATAAAGCTGAGCTTCAACCTTCCGGCTCTCATTAAGTGGTTTTTAAAAAAAAATGGTGGTTAGGGCCTACTAACGGCTTCTGCCCCTCCCTGGTGTTGTCCTCAACTAAATAAAGCTGAGCTTCAACCTTCCGGCTCTCATTAAGTGGTTTTAAAAAAAAAAAAATTGGTGGTTAGGGCCTACTAACGGCTTCTGCCCCTCCCTGGTGTTGTCCTCAACTAAATAAAGCTGAGCTTCAACCTTCCGGCTCTCATTATGTGGTTTAAAAAAAAAAAATGGTGGTTAGGGCCTACTAACGGCTTCTGCCCCTCCCTGGTGTTGTCCTCAACTAAATAAAGCTGAGCTTCAACCTTCCGGCTCTCATTAAGTGGTTTTAAAAAAAAAATGGTGGTTAGGGCCTACTAACGGCTTCTGCCCCTCCCTGGTGTTGTCCTCAACTAAATAAAGCTGAGCTTCAACCTTCCGGCTCTCATTAAGTGGTTTTAAAAAAAAAATGGTGGTTAGGGCCTACTAACGGCTTCTGCCCCTCCCTGGTGTTGTCCTCAACTAAATAAAGCTGAGCTTCAACCTTCCGGCTCTCATTATGTGGTTTTAAAAAAAAAAAAAATGGTGGTTAGGGCCTACTAACGGCTTCTGCCCCTCCCTGGTGTTGTCCTCAACTAAATAAAGCTGAGCTTCAACCTTCCGGCTCTCATTAAGTGGTTTTAAAAAAAAAATGGTGGTTAGGGCCTACTAACGGCTTCTGCCCCTCCCTGGTGTTGTCCTCAACTAAATAAAGCTGAGCTTCAACCTTCCGGCTCTCATTATGTGGTTTTAAAAAAAAAATGGTGGTTAGGGCCTACTAACGGCTTCTGCCCCTCCCTGGTGTTGTCCTCAACTAAATAAAGCTGAGCTTCAACCTTCCGGCTCTCATTAAGTGGTTTTAAAAAAAAAAAAAATGGTGGTTAGGGCCTACTAACGGCTTCTGCCCCTCCCTGGTGTTGCCCTCAACTAAATAAAGCTGAGCTTCAACCTTCTGCTCCAAATTACCATTTTAAAAAATGCAATAGGCTTTTCCGGCCTACTAAAGGTGTCTGCCCCTCCCTGGTGTTGTCCTCAACTGAACAAAGCTGAGCTTCCACATTCTGGCTTTCGCCCTATACTATCAGATATTAAACTGCATTTGGCCTACTAGTGTGGTTAGGCCCTTGAAACAGTGTCTGCTGCTCTTGGGTTTGCTACTCCACTGAACAAAGCAATGCCGCCTGTTTAGTCCTGTTACCAATTTTGAACTGCATGTAGCCTACTTTATTCTTTGGCCCTATATCTGTTTCCTCCTCATCCTGCCCATTGCCCAGCCACTGCTAAATGAGTCTGCTGGTACATTGACCTAGACCACTACATTCCCCTTGTACTCTACACAGCCAGAATCTGTCCCTGCTGAAAGTAAGGTTCCCCTTCCCGCATGTTATACCACCTTACACAGGGACAAAGAGGAAGGTGCAGATGAAAGTGCAGGTTCCTTCATCAGGTGGGGGGGCATACTCGTTGGCGACGTCACTGGCACAGGGCCCCTCAGAGTACGCAAAAGTGTCGCTGCTGGTGGGAGGCGCCCCCGCCATGCAAACACACCGCCGTACTTTGAGGGGCCCTGTGCCAGTGGCAATGCGAACGAGTGGGCCCCCCCTGCTTGCTCAGGATCACAGCACTTGCAACTTTTAAATACTTACCTTTCCCTGCAACACCGCCGTGACGTAGTCCGCATTTCCTGGGCCCACGAAAAACTTGAGCCAGCCCTACTCCCCCCACAACTTTCCCCCAATTCCCTATGCCCAACTATTATTATACAGTTAATTAAGATTGGCAAGCTTCAGAAACAAGAATGGATGTTTTTGGCATTAAAATGGGCACTGTAGGTGTTTTCCTGGCCTCCACTCACTGCCGACTATGCTTCCCCATTGACTTGCATTGGGTTTCGTGTTTCGGTCGATCCCCGACTTTTAGCGATAATCGGCCGACTGCACTCGACTCGACTCTGGACAAAATCGGGTTTCCCAAAACCCTACTCGATCTTAAAAAAATGAAAGTCGCTCAACCCTACCCATAAGTACATGAATTTTAGGCTGATTAACCCCTTCAGTATGGACCATGTACAATGGACTATAAAGGCACATCATACATGGCCCCACCAAAGAGTGTAGCAGCCCCTTAAAGAAGGGAAAAATCATAAAATAACCAAACAGAAACCCACAAACATATATCCCACATCTTGGTTATTGGACATTGGGGAAAATGTTAGTCATATGCATTATAATAAACAAAGGGGCTGGACCAGCCAGTATTGGTATAAATACACCATATAAATATAACATAAAAAAGAAAACTTATATATCCAAAAAAAATATGGTTAAAAACAATATACCAAAAGAATACTGCAAGAACTATAAAAAGACCATTAGAGACAACAACTTTGCTGGTACTCCAAATTCATCCCCCTAGGGTACAGGGTGTCTAGTTCAAAGATCCATTTTAATTCCTTCCTTTTAAGAAGGGTAATACGATCACCCCCACGTCTCATCACTGGTACATCGTCAATCACCCTATACCTTAGTTGATTGACCGAATGTCCCTTATCAATAAAGTGTCTTGGTACAGGTAAATCCAATAATTTAGTCCTAATTGTGCTCTTGTGCTTGCTGATTCTTGCTCTGACCTCCATTGTGGTCTCCCCCACATAGAAGATACCACAAGGGCAGGTCAGAACATACACAACATAACTGCTCCTACACGTGTATCGTCTCCTGATGTCATATCTTTTACCAGTATAGGGATGGCTTCATCCTGGCGCTGCTGGAGTTCATCCTGGAGAGGAATTATTTTCTCTTCGGTGATGACTACTTCCTGCAGCGCCGCGGGACGGCCATGGGGTCCAATGTGGCCCCCACCTATGCTAATATCTATATGGCTGTCCTGGAGGATGAGTACATTTACAGTTCACGTTTTTGGTGCCATGTTAGGGGCTGGCGACGCTACATCGACGACATTTTCCTGGTATGGGATGGTGATAAAAATGAACTTGAATTTTTCCTTGCTTATCTGAATAGTGTCCATCCTGGTCTTGGTTTTACGATGGAGTGTTCCCAAGACAGGATTCAGTTTCTTGATACTTGTGTCTATAAGACTGGGGGATGTTTACACACTGATTTATATGTCAAAGAGACGGACAGAAACAATCTTCTTTACTTCTCCAGTGAGCATCCACGTAGGATGGTTGAGTCCTTGCCTTGGAGTCAGCTGTTGAGAGTGAGGAGGATTGTGTCTTGTGAAACCTCTGTTGATGGTAGATTGGAGGAGATGTGTTGTAAGTTTCTAGCAAGGGGCTACCCTAGGGTTGACCTCGAGAAATATAAACAACAGGCTTTGGTTACTAGACGTGAGGACCTTTTGGTCCCAAAGGATAAGGTTAAGACCAACAAAAGGATTCCTTTTGTGAGTACGTATAACAATATGAGTTCGAGGATTTCGGGCATTATACGGAAGCACTGGCCCTTGTTGAATAGGGGTCACTCTAGAGTTGCTGAATTTCAAACACCTCCACTATTTTCATATAGGAGGAATAAAAACTTGAAAGATGAACTGGTTTTCTCTGACATTGGTAGCTCAAAGAGAGATCTACAAACAACATTGAGCCAACCTAGTCTTGGTAACTTTCCGTGCTTGGGGTGTGCTTGCTGTAGTAACATGCTCAAGGGGGGCTTTTTTTGCCATCCCTATACTGGTAAAAGATATGACATCAGGAGACGATACACGTGTAGGAGCAGTTATGTTGTGTATGTTCTGACCTGCCCTTGTGGTATCTTCTATGTGGGGGAGACCACAATGGAGGTCAGAGCAAGAATCAGCAAGCACAAGAGCACAATTAGGACTAAATTATTGGATTTACCTGTACCAAGACACTTTATTGATAAGGGACATTCGGTCAATCAACTAAGGTATAGGGTGATTGACGATGTACCAGTGATGAGACGTGGGGGTGATCGTATTACCCTTCTTAAAAGGAAGGAATTAAAATGGATCTTTGAACTAGACACCCTGTACCCTAGGGGGATGAATTTGGAGTACCAGCAAAGTTGTTGTCTCTAATGGTCTTTTTATAGTTCTTGCAGTATTCTTTTGGTATATTGTTTTTAACCATATTTTTTTTGGATATATAAGTTTTCTTTTTTATGTTATATTTATATGGTGTATTTATACCAATACTGGCTGGTCCAGCCCCTTTGTTTATTATAATGCATATGACTAACATTTTCCCCAATGTCCAATAACCAAGATGTGGGATATATGTTTGTGGGTTTCTGTTTGGTCATTTTATGATTTTTCCCTTCTTTAGGGGGCTGCTACACTCTTTGGTGGGGCCATGTATGATGTGCCTTTATAGTCCATTGTACTTGGTCCATACTGAAGGGGTTAATCAGTCTAAAATTCATGTACTTATGGGATATTGTGACAGAGATGCCATGCATTACTGTTAGTACATCTGGGTTGGTAATACTTTCTTCTGTGCGGTCATGTCACGTTTTGACTTAGTTATAACATCTGGGTAATCTGTGCTGTATAATATGTGGACGTTTTATTTTTTATTTTCCTTATGGGTTTCAGTCTTTTGATAGACATTTATGCAGGATTACCATACTGGATCTATAATCGCCAGCGCATGGAAGTTTATGTGGGTCCTGATGCGTCTGATCAAGCGGGCACTATGCAATGATGTTGAATTTGCGCAGCAGCGCTATATATATGGAGCCCTCTGGACGCTGTCTTTGCTATATATGGGGAGATCGAGTCGGACCTGCGCAGTAATTTACATTATCCCTGCGGCCATGAGACAAACTTGTGATTGGATGACGGTCGCTACGGTAACACTCTGGAGGTCGAACTGTTTCCTGGATACGGTGTTTGACATGCGCAGTGGAGATCTAGGAATAAGACTTGCGCAGTAATCCTTTCTACCTTCACAGTCACCTGACTCAGGATCGACCTCGGATTGGACTGCGGCCGTTATGATACCATCCGGAGGGTGGGTTTGTTTCCTAGTTACGTGGGATGCGGGATAGTCATTGGATGATTGCGGTTTGTTTATATTGCTCAGTGGGGGATTTTGATTGCATTTTAGAGGACTGGTTCTTTAGCTTTTTAGCGATCAGGGTTAGTACACCTTTGCTAGATGTTATGATATTATGTTTTCTGTATTGGTATATTAATTTTTGTATGTCCCATTGTTTTTATATGTATTTATGTGGATTTTCTATTATGGTGCTTCACTCTCATTGGTGGATTATGGAATGGGGGGTGGTACATATAGTATATAATGGTGGTTAGAACATGTGTCAGACTGTGCTTGATAAAGGTTGCTATACCGAAACGTCGCCGCAGATGGCAGATTAAATTTGTAAGTTATTCTTCACTGACCGGTGTGGCGCTGTCTTCCTTTTTGGTTTCAGGTACACTTGTCCTCATGTTGCAAAATTTTGCTTCAGTTTGAACTTTTAGTGGATGGTTCTCCTTCTTTTTCTACAGCTTTTGTGGATTGTGGTTCGTCCATCAACTTGGTTAGCCCTCATTTGATTTCCCAATGCAAGATAAGGACAGCTAGTCTCCAGACTCCTGTTAAAGTGGTGGCCATTGCCTCTTCTCCCCTCACCAAAGAAGACTGTGCTTACCGTGTGCACACTCCAGAGCAGGAGGGAAGGAGAGAGTAGCAGGCTGAAGCGGCGGTGTGAAGAGACACAGACAAGGACCTGATGGGTCACGTGACCAGTGCAGGAAGGTCTTAAAGACAAGAGCTAGCAACCGAGAGTACTGTGGGGCACAAGGCTGAAAATAAGGGCTGGCAATGCCGGGAGCGGGGTCAGACAAGCCAAGGTCAGTAACCGGAGGACTGCACAGGACAAAAGGAGTGAGACAAAAACATAGTTAGGTATCAAGCCGGAGTCAATTAACAATAGAACCGAACAACGAAGTACAGAATCAACAGGCAAAAGCAAAGTGATGGACAGACCGGGTCAGCAACAGGGAATATTCACACAGATCAGGCACAAGGCACAAACACACAAAACACCAGGGTCAACTTAATTCAGCCTAGGGCAGGAGTATAACTGACAAGGAGTCAAGCCAACCAAGGCTATAAAAAGCCCTCTCAGAACCAGAAAGAGGACACAAATAGTTAACCCTTGGCACATCAGTCAGAAAACTACCATAGGATTAAGACATAAACTTTTCTTTACTGAACAAACTGATGAGAAGTATATAAATCAGATAGCAGGCACAACACTAAAAAATACTTGTTCTACACTATCCAGAAGCAGGAACATTACTTCTGTTACATGTTGTGCTAGATCAGAAAACCACTATGGGAACCTCTCTTTGTGTGAGGCCTCACTGGCTGAGCTGCATTGCTAAGACTCCTCACTACTATTTTCAAAGCCCATTTGATGTGGGCCACTTGCTCTTTGGTTTTCCATTACATCTGTAATTCCCTGTAGGAGAACAGGTGTCCCGGCCTGATCAACTGCTTCTATGAACCTCAGGTCTGGCTACACTTTCACTTGTTATTTAGTATAGATAATGTTTTGCTGTAGGTCCTTACTTGCCTGAGATAAGATATCCTTCTGCCACTTAATCCTTGTTTATGTTAGATTGTGCTATCAGAGTATGGTCTCCTTTCTTCACACACTTTTCAATGCAGGTCTGCTTACAGTAGGATCAGATGTCCTTTCCTTTTCAATACTTTTCTTTATTAGCCTTGATGTACGTGTAGTAAATTATATCATAATTAAAGTATTCTCGGAGTGATACCTTTATTGGCTAACCAGAAAATAATACCTTAAACAGGAACTGATTTCCTTTTGCCCATGTAACTCCTCCCCTCATGGGTTGGTCCCTATAGTTAACCCTCTCTGCAGCTAACAAACTGTTGCAGGCCACAAACCGGATAAAAAAAACCCAACAACATGTAAAACAGCACCTTGTATTGTATAACCATACAATTTTTAAGGGATGTGTTGACAGCTTCTCCATTTACACTGGGACCGGAAAGCTGTAAAGTCAGTGATGTAGATATGAGAACACAAGGGGGCCGCACTATAAAAATCAGGGCACCTGCACAGATTTTAACATTATATTTGTGATTCCAGCACATTTGAAAAAATAAAGATTGAGGCCAGCCCCTTTAATAACTGTCAGCTAAAGTGCTAAAATACGGGAATGTTGTTTCTCATACATTATGTCACTAAACCCTTTCCACAACCCACACCTATTAATGAATACACCTCTTATTGTTCTTGTCTTCTCTCTCCACACCCTTTTCAATCAGATTTGTCCACAATACAAGTAACAATCACTTTGGCACAATGCTGTCTTCATCCCATCATCAATGCATACCTATGCACATCACTCAGTCTAACAATCTGTGAGGTGTCGCCAAGTGACTGGGATGCTGTACTCGTATATATACAGTAGTTGCTATGGATGATAAATGCATGAAGTTTATCAGGTTTATTCTATAATAATTACCTGCAGAATTAAGTCCGATGAACACAGTTTACAAGCCCCAGGATGAAATAACTGAAGTCCATAACTGATACTCGATTCATTCTACTTACTGTGTGTAGTCATTAATGCGGACCTTGTAGTTCTCCTGACATGACTGATTTAGCGCACCGCTTCTTAAAAATTTCCGTTGTGCTGTTACTTACTTTCTCCTCCTGAAAATCCATAAATAAATTGACATCTTGGCGCTATCATTCCCTTTTTCATTAAGAAGAGTTCATACACATATCGGCACTGACCAAGTACAGTACTAAGCCTGTTTCCGAAGCAGCATTTTGGTCCCTACTATCCCAGCAGTAATTAAAATTCAAAATTAGGGTCCATTTATTGTCCGTGTGCCTTGCGTAGCTTACGGACAGAACAAAGACCAGTGCAAGTCAATGTAGTGGTTCACATGAATGTTTATAAACATGGACCGATGGTCAGCATGTAAAAAATTACAGCAAGAACTTCTTTAATCCATACATTGGAAACTGTAGTTGACCTTTAATATATATTATATTGTTCATGTAAAAAACAGATTCCCTATAAGCGTACAAAATGGACATACAAATTGTATACGGTTGGAAAAAAACGGATACACAGATGACATATGGATTGCATATGGAGAGTGTCACTGAAAAGGAAAAGCCTGTAAGTAAGTAGCTTTGTTGCTCCTCAATGCCAAGGAATGGTCAGAACACCATTGGTCAGTAAGTGATGGCATGAACTGCCAGTATGTTCACACTTAATATCATGGCAAAATCCATTTAAGCTTTAAAATGCAAAGAGAAAAACATCTATTTCAATGGATGGTTCTAAAGTAGTCTAATATGTGAAACATTCTGAACACTTTCAGACATCAGAACCAAAATTCCATATGAGTTTGGGCAGTTGCCGAGCGAAACATTGACGTGCTTGAGTAATGTTTGGTATAAGGTGGCCACTACCTGACTCCCAGCAAGTATCATGTATGTGTTTTATTCGAATTATCATTATTACATCAGATGTATTATACTTGCTGGGGATTGGACGATGTGCAGCAGAATCTCTCCACATTAAGAGCGATGAATGTTAGTAACCAAATGGTTTTCTTTATTATACATTACACAACATAGTGCAAAAATAGAGAGGCATATATAAAGCTTGCATATAAACTTTACTCACACATGCACATATTACACACACACATATACTTAATTTATTTCTGCATTTTATAATAATGTAAAAATGTAATACATTTCCATATTTCCAGAATTCTTAATATTGTGTAACATGGGGGTTGAGTTTTTGCTTTGGATTTAATTTTGCTATCTAGCCATTCTTGATGGGTTTAAACATTTTTCTTTATTTAAAAACGCAATAAAAAATAAATTTAATAAAAAAGTATAGATTACTTTATTAATCACTTCTACAAGTAAAATTTGCCATGAGTAAAGCAAAGCCTAACTATGGTTCTGAAACATGTCATACTTACTATTGTTTTTTGGGGATGGGTGTAGATTCCTGATCCCTCAATAATTCTTGTCTTGTCTTGTTCTCAATTTTTTTTCTCCTAGCATTTAGAATTGGTCAATAGGTTTTCATGTTTGCAGATATTACTTGCACTTTATTTATTAGAGATGTGAGTAAATCAGATGACGTCAGCATTTTGATTGCTAAGAGGCATACCAAACCCATTATTGAGAAAAGATGATGCATGCAGAGCATTGTGACCAAACCCTTGTACTGAGACAGATAAAAAGGGATGTTCAGGCTCAGAGACATTTACTCTGCCTTTGTTTTGTGTTCAATATCAACATCACACATCTACAAGGACCATGTCTGCTTATCGTCAATCATACTCTACTGGAGGAACAAAGAACTTTAGTGCTGCATCTGCTGTTGCATCAGGGGGAAATCGTAACAGCTTTAGTTCTGCTTCTGTCAGTCGTTCTGGCTGTGGAGGTGGCCAAGCTAGCGCTGGTGGCTTTGGTAGCAGAAGTCTATACAGTTTAGGAGGAAGCAGAAAAATTTCCATTCCTACAAATTCGCAAAACCAAAGCGGAGGTGGATCTGGATTTGGTAATGGTGCTGGCTTTGGATTCGGCTCTGGATTTGGTCAAGGATTTGGTGGAGCATCTGACTTTCCTGTATGCCCACCCGGTGGAATCCAGCAAGTTACTATCAACCAAAGTCTTTTAGCTCCACTTAATTTGCAAATTGATCCAACAATTCAGAAAGTGAGAACCGAAGAGAGAGAGCAAATCAAGACTCTTAACAACAAATTTGCATCTTTCATTGACAAGGTAGGAAGTTAGCATCAACTCTTACTTTTTTCTATATATATATCATTATAATACATTTTCATCTAGTTTTTACCTGTTTGCATCGCATTTTTATCCTGACTTCTATTTCTGTTACCGTTACCCCTTAGGTCAGATTCCTAGAACAACAGAACAAAGTTCTGGAAACCAAGTGGAACCTTTTGCAAGAACAAGGAGTCAAGACAGTTAAGAATAACATTGAGCCCCTCTTTGAAGCCTACATTAGTCAACTTCGTCGTCAATTAGACAGTCTAACCAATGATAAGTCTCGTTTGGATGGAGAGCTTAAACATATGCAGGATGCTGTAGAGGACTATAAGGCCAAGTAAGTCATCAAAGATGCTCTTCACATTTTTTGTGCACTGGTCCTTCACTTCAATTATAGAGGTAATCAAGACAAAAAAAAGTTTATTCATATTCTTTAGATCTATTCAATCCAAAGTATATCATGTTTGAGTGTTATACTTGCAAGTTTAAAAGCTAATCTACAAAACTGAAAAATGAGTGGTAAATAATCACTATTATACAAGAGTAGTTCTGTTTTTTGGGGATTTGCCCACAAGCATATACAACATTGTACAATTAAACAGGTGACAGGTAGGGGTTTATATCTTCACAATCTTGCATTATATCACACTTTATCATTTTAGGTTTCACTTTTATCTATACTTTTCATTCAACATTTTGCATAAATATTCTGTCGCCATCAGGTATGAAGCTGAAATCAACAAGCGCACAGCCGCTGAAAATGAATTTGTTGTACTCAAAAAGGTATGGAATTATTAACCTCTTTATGTACCGTATTTTATGTATTTTACGTATGTTAACATCTTACATACCTATGCTTTCATTAACTTCTGCTAATACCTGGGACTACATTCCTTCCAGGATGTGGATGCTGCCTACATGAACAAAGTAGAATTGGAATCTAAAGTGTCTAGCCTGACAGATGAAATCAACTTCTTGAGGGCTCTGTATGAGGCGGTAAGTCTGAATTTATAATTCACATTTGTTTTTTATTCTATTCATATTTACCTTCAATTTCATTAACCTTAAGAAAATATTGCACTTACTCATTTTGAGAAGCTTAGGTTTGCCACCATAAAGAGCCTAAAATAAATTCAAGTCAGTATAAGTGGGTAAAGTTTGCTATAAAATTGTTACAAACTATTGTTTTGCAGCTCAGTTGTTCGATACCAAAATTTTAGGACTTAAAATTGAAGACTATAGCTAGTGGCATTAGATATAATGACATCATCATAACCAATACCCTATTATAAATTAGTAAACAGGTTGTTATGATTAGGTAGATACAAAACTATGTTGTTTGGTCAACTCCAAAAATCCAGAATAAAATAGGTTAGGAAAACCTTAAAACAGAAGCACACTTTGCTGTAGTTTTAATCAAAAAGTTGGACCACTGTGAAGTAGATATTGCAGAGTCAGACACAATGTGTATTGCTCATGTATTTTACTGAGTAGAAGAGCGTACTGAAAGATGGCTGTCCAATAGTACACTTGTCGCTTTTAATCTTTTTTGGTAAAACTTGTGATTTTGTTGTAAGCTCTTTCTTCTACAGTTGTAATACTCTGTTCTTTGACTTTTAGGAACTTGCTCAGATGCAAGCACAGATCTCAGACACTTCAGTTGTCTTATCCATGGATAATAACAGAGATCTAGATCTACAGAGCATTATCGCTGAGGTTAAGGTTCAATATGAGGAGATTGCCAACCGAAGTCGCCAAGAAGCCGAGTCCTGGTACCAAAATAAAGTAAGTAAACTGTGGAAATATTTTTTATACTCAATAAATACATTTCTAGTTTTCCTTACTAATAAGTAGTTAGAATGTTTTTGAATGCTTTTTGCTATTTCAACTAACATACACTTTTCCTGCAGTATGAGGAGCTCCAAGTTTCTGCTGGAAAACATGGTGATGATCTGAAGAGCTCAAAGACAGAAATTTCAGAGCTAAATCGTATGATTACCAGGCTGCGATCAGAAATTGACAACGTGAAGAAACAAGTAGGTGGAATAGCTTTGGGCATTATAGTAAAACTGAAATACGTTACTATCTGGAGTGATGAGCTATTATAATGTCAAAGCTTAATGGAAAATGATGATGGCATTCATAAACTCTACTGGGAATCAGAATCAAGCAATTTATGGATTGTCCCTTGCATTACACATATTGAGCTATGACCTAATAATAGTGTTTGCAGCCCTAATTTATTCTGAAACCAAAAACTTTTTCAAAAACTTTCTTTTTTCCCAACAACTCATCTTTCCTTTGGGTTAAACATTAAAAATGTTTTTTTTTTCTCAAGCATACTTTGTAACTGTTTATGTAATTCATTTATTCTTGTCATACAATTGGATCAACAATATGGAACACAAATTGCATTCCTTGTACTTTTTATTATACTGGGCTCTTCAGATTGACTAATAGGTTCTATTTTTTATGCAACTAGATTGTCAAACTTCAGACTGCTATTGCTGATGCAGAACAGAGAGGAGAACTTGCTTTGAAGGATGCTAAGCAAAAACTTACAGATCTGGAGGGCGCTCTTCAGAAGGCCAAGCAGGACATGGCTCGCCAACTCCGCGACTACCAAGATTTAATGAATGTTAAGCTGGCTCTAGATATTGAGATTGCCACATACAGGAAACTGTTGGAAGGAGAAGAGAGCAGGTAAGAAATACTCAAGCTTGCATACATATTATTTTCTGGTTAGCCAATATAGGTATCACTCCGAGAATATTTTAGCCATCATGGAGCAGAAAAGTATTCACATCGATTTTTCTGGCTAACACGGTACCACAATACAATTTGTTATTGTACATCATTTGACCATGAACAAATTTATGTACATTTTTAATTGGTTACAGGTTGGCTGGTGATAGTGCTGGACAAGTAAACATATGTAAGTAGCAGTTTTTAAACTTATTTTTTAAAATTTATTTATATATTTTTTGCTACCAAGATCTAACAATGTACCTTTCTTTTACAGCTGTTGTGAGCTCAAACTATGGTTCAAGTGGTGGAGCTGGTCACGGATATGGATCCGGAAGTGGTTTTGGATTTGGCTCTGGGAGTGCAGGGCAAGGCTTTGCAGGGCAAGGCTTTGGTGGTGGAAGTGGCTTTGTGTCTGGAAGTGGCAGCAATTCCAGTGTTAAAATTTTATCAAAAACCTCCACAAGCTCAAGCTCCAGGAAGTTCTAAAATTCTTCAGTTGCCATGGCGTACACAACCTCTTTCCCTCCTAATTCATTGAGTTTACAATCACAGAAACATCATGAGTGTGATAAGCCTCATATCGCCGATATTCCAAATGTGGCTAAAAATGATTCTTTGTAAAATCAATGGTTTGTTCTTCTTTGCCAAAAAAGCTTAACTTTCTGAGAATTCTTGAATAAAATGCAATATTATAAAAATTTATTTTCTTTACAGTAGTTTCTTTTCATTTACATGGATGAATGGTGTAAATAAGAAATCTTAATTCTTCCTAAGTTTGAGATTATAAAACATGCCATAAATTAACATGATATGACACAAAAATCTTTTGGATTTAGAATGAGACCTGCAATTTTCCTGTCTCTAATTTATACTAGGTTTTAGATAAAAATTAGATTGCTAATAGACTTAATAGGTTATAATCTTCTAAATGTTCTGATTGTCACATTAAAAAGGTTGTCAACTTTCAAAAATCCTGTTTGATTAGAAGGATTGTTTATCAGATGAACATCACAAGCAAGGCCACCATCAGAGCCTGGATAAAAATGTAATTAAAAAGGGACCGGACAATAATAGATTGGGGGAAAAGCTTTAACAGCAAGTTGGCGAGCCTTAGCTGAGCTGTGAGCCCGCTGCTCTAGAAGTGAAGACCTATGCAGGCCCTACAATACGATAAAGTGATGTGTTCACTTGATATGCAAATTATGACGTGCTGCTTGTCTAATGTAAACGGTGTGTGTAATGTATGCGACTCATGTGTAAGACTCTATTCAAATTTACATTTTGGAGTCCTGTTTGTTCTGCTTTTAGGAACAGACAATCAGAGTTCATGCCATAAATAGATCCGTTACACACCTAGCGCAAACAGAAGTAGGGGGCCCCATTGATTATTATGGGGTGCTTGTGCGTTCTGTTATGTGTCAGTTTTTAGAGCAGATTAAAAAGATCTGCATAATGCTCTTTTATTTACTTCACAAAATTGCCAACAAACAGAAGACAGACACCATCAGAGGCAGTGTGATGCTAGGCAGGGGATGCAGAGCACGCCACTCACTGCTCTGCACGCTTCTCTGCGTTCGCGCCAAACTCACCTCCGGCATGCTCTTTTCTCACCCTGCTGCTGTGAGCGCTTTCTCCTCTTCTTTCTTTGGCCTCTCTGGACTGCAAGAAGGTCCGCCCCACTAGCGCTTCCCCCAGGCAATAGGGGAAGGACAAGCTCACTTAGGCTTCCATCCGGGAACAGGGGATGCAGCCTCTCTAGTTCCGGACCCGGCATGTAGGTATCCGCAGTGCTGTCGACCCCCTTACAAGAGCACACAGTGAACCAAGGGAAAAGATGAAGGTGTCAGTCAGGTTACATTCCAGGGTCAGAATATCAAAGATTTATCGAATAAGCAAATGGGCAATAACACATCGGTAGTGAGAACACAGTCCAAACATCAGCAGCAGTAGATCAGAAGCAAAGGGGCAATAACAAATGGGTAGTCTGAACTGGAGATGAGCGAATATTTCAAAGTTTGGTTCAGATTACGATTGCCAATTTTGCAATACTCGCCAATTTATTTGTCAAACATATCCGAATGTCATTCGAGTCAATGGGAGGCAAAAACAAACGAGTACACAACACCTTCAAAAGGGGCTAAAAGCTGCCAAAGCACATCAAATTGGGGGCAGAAACCAGGAAAGTGGTCTCAATTGACCCATAGTACAAATTTTAGAATGGCACGGCAGCAATCAGCCATGCATGAGGTATCAAGGTCTGGGGCAGCATTTACAGCTTTGAATTTAAATTCAAATTAAGATGAGGTGGGTGAGGCATCAGTGTAGGCCTGTTGTGCTGGGAGCCCTGATACCACATGCAACAGGTGAACCTGCTTTTATGCTCAGCCACACTCAGGTGGCACAAATAGCAGTTTCATAGACTACTATTGTCAGAAAAATGTAAGGATAGTAACACGGGCAGTTGACTCAAAGGGTTTGGAAGCCTGCCGGTCTCGGTGGCCTACTGCTACAGGCAACACACATGAGGAGACCCAACCAGAAGTCTACACATTTCCAAAAAGTAGTGGCAGATACCACCAAAGTGGCATTAATTGCAATAGAGTAGAACTAGTATAATGGGGACCGACACCTCTTCCACTACAGCCAACCCAGCAAATGGATTGGAGACTCAACCAGGAGTATTCAAATGTAAAAAATTAGGGCCTGACACCAAAGTGGCATCAATGTCATCTGAGCATAAATAGTATAATGAGGACTGACATCTCTTCCACTAGAGCCAACCCAGCAGATGGAGATACACAATCAGGAGTCTTTTCCAAAAATTAGTGGCAGACACTACCAAAGTGGCATCAATTTCACCAGAGTAGAAGTAGTATAATAGGGACCAGTTACAACTAGCACACTCCAATGTGATGCAAAAAGGGGGGTGTTTAATATACATACAGTAGTCACAAACATTTCGGTCTGCAATGGACCTTCATCAGGGTGCTAAATATAGCGTGACTGGTATATATAGTAGAACCCCGGTAGGAATTAATTGATTCACATCAAAATCTAAGTTTAACTGGAAAAATTGCACTGAAAACAGTTTTGAATGGTAGGTCAGTCCGGCTAGCGGGAGAGGAAGAGGCACGAGAGCCACGCGGTATCCGCCGCAAGTAGAGTGGCGGATACCGCGTGGCTCTCGTGCCTCTTCCTCTCCCGCTAGCCGGACTGACCTACCATTCAAAACTGCTAGTGTAAGGAGAGCTGCTGCTGAGCTAGAGTCAGATTTGTTCTTTTAACAGTTAGTGTGGGTCTGCTAGTATTCAATCCACAAATCCTGATAAACCAACAGTCCTTTTTAGGGCTAATTAGGGGGTACATAGATTGGAGCGCTAGGTAGGTAGGGGAGTCTATGTGCACATATCTAAATCAGCGCAAAGCCTGCAGGCACTGTATGTGAGTACATAGATCTCACTGCATACATATAAAGGTTCCATTACTGTCTGCTGCTGCGTATTTTATATAAACCAAGCTGCAGTTATCCGTGGCAATTTTTTTTGTTTTTTGCAGCTTATACCTGTTCATTTTATTAGAAAGCAATCCATAGCCCCCTTTTTTCTACATTTATTTGCTTGGTCATGCTGCAGACTACAGCCAAGTCATTGCAATACAAGAGCATGAAAATCTAACAATTTAAAAAATACATTTTTGTCGCAGGCATTAGATGTGAGTGCGTATAAAAATCTGGCCTTTTTTTTTGGTACTGTATTATACTTTGGAGTGTCTTACAACATTTTTGGACAACATTTTGCTGCCCTAAAAATCTGTAGCAGGCCCAAAAATATTTAGCTACAGTTCTTATATTTATCACTGTGATTTGTATGCCACAGGCATCGCATATCATTGCGCTAAATATCTTACAATTTTAGTACTTCAATTTTTTTTTTAGTGTCATAGCCTACTTATCGACACAATTTTGGTGGGCCCAAAAAAATCCAGGCCACATTTTGATCAGTCTGTTATCTCTGGCTGATGCCTGGTATGTCTGTGGTGTCAAAATCCTCGCTTTGCAGGAATAGGTTGCATTGTTTTGTCTACTAGTCTACGGCTAATTATTATTTAGTGTTTTAAAATTCTTTTTATAAAAAACAAGGCCACACATTTAAACGGTCTGTTATCTCCATCAGAAGCCTGGTGTATCTGTGGTGTCAAAATCCTCGCTTTGCAGGCATATGTTGTATTTTTTTGGCTGCTAGCCTTGGTCTACTCATTATTTTGTGGTTAGAAAATATTTGTTTTAAAAAAAGACAACATATTTTAACTGTCTGTTATCTCCATCAGACGCTCGGTGTATCTGTGGTTTCCAAATACTTGCTTTTCAGGCATACTGGTCACATATAAGTTTTCTCCAAATTAATCCATTTCTATTGAGGTTTTCAAATACTTCAGTAGTCCATTTAAAATGGGGAAGGCAATGGCTTTCCTCCACATCTCATCATTCACCGCTAGTGATCACTGATGAGCGAATGTGCTCGCCACTCCTCAGTACTTGCATTTCTGGAATTATTAGGCAGGAGCTTGTGTCTCCGCCCTGAAATTTTGGCACTCTTTACAGCGCCAATGTACATGCAGGGATTGTCTGCCATGTACAGTAATACCGCAGCCATCTTTGTTTTGGTATTATAGTGATTGGCTGGCCACACAGCAGCACCAGGTCTATGAGAGACTTGACGCCGCCCGGCTCGGCGCATTCTGCTCCAGACTCAGCTAGTGTAGGGAGAGCTACCGCTGAGATAGGGTTATATTTGTTCTTTTATTAGTTAGCGTGCGTCTACTAGTGTTCAATCCACAAATCCTGTTAAACCAACAGTACGTTTTAGGGATTTTTCGGGGGTATATAGATCATTGTGCTAGGTAGGCAGAGGAGTCTATGTGCACATATCCACATCACTGCAAGGCATGCAGGCACTGTATGTGATTCTATAGATCTCCCTGCATATATCAAAAGGCTCCATTACTGTCTGCTGCTGCGTATTTTATATACACCATGATTTTTTGGGGGGCACTTTATATTTGCTATTTTTAGTACAAAGCAATCCAGAGCCCCATTTTTTTAAACATTTATTTGCTTGGTCACATTTCAGACTACAGCTAGGTAATTTTAATACAAAAGCGTTAAAATCTAACAATTTAAAACGGTTGTTTTTGTCCCAGGTATCAGATATGAGTGCGCATAAAATTCTTGCCTTTTTTTGTGTACTATATTTTTTTGGGAGTGTCTTACAACATTTTTGGACAACATTTTGGTGACAAAAAAATCTTTAGCTAGCAAAAAAATATTTAGGCACAGTTCTTATATTTAGCACTGTGATTTGTACGCCACACGCATCACATATCATTGCACTAAATATTGTACAATTTTAGTACTCCAAATTTTTTATTTTAGTGTCATAGCCTACTTATTGACACAATTTTGGTGGTCTCAAAAAATTCAAGGCCACATTTTGATCAGTCTGTTATCTTCGTCAGACGCACGGTGTATCTGTGGTGTCCAAATGCTCGCTTTGCAGGCATACATTGCATTTTTTGGTCTGCTACTCTTGCTGAATACAGAATTTTGTGGTTTAGAAATTTTTACAAAATACAGGCCACATATTGAAAGTCTGTTATCTCAGTCAGACGCCTGGTCTATCTGTGGTGTCCAAATCTTTGCTTTTCAGGCATACATTCCAGTTTTTGGTCTTCAATCCTTGGTGTATACAGTATTTTGTTGTTTTTAAAATTGTAAAAAATACAGGCCACATATTGAAACAATCTGTTATCTCAGTCAGACGCATGGTCTATCTGTGGTCCACAAATCTTTGCTTTTCAGGCATACATTCCAGTTTTTGGTCTGCTACCCTTGGTGTATACAGTATTTTGTTGTTTTTAAAATTGTAAAAAAAAATAGAGGACACATATTGAAACAGTCTGTTATCTCAGTCACACGTCTGGTCTATCTGTGCTCTGCAAATCTTGGCTTTTCAGGCATACATTCCAGTTTTTGGTCTGCTACCCTTGGTGTATACAGTATTTGGTGGTTTTAAAATTTTTAAAAAGTACAGGCCATATATTGAAACAGTCTGTTATCTCCATCCGACTCCCATTCTATGTGTGGTCTAAAAATAGTTGTCTTCATGCATACATTCCAATTTTTGGCCTGTCTAATACCCTAAGTCTATACACTATTTTGGTAAATAAAACACAAAAACAAACCCATATATTACAGTGTGGTAGTTCCGTGACACGCCTCATCTATCTGTGTGCTACAAAGTGTGCTTTTGAGGCTTCCATTCTCCTTTTTTTGCTGTGTGTTACCCTAGCTCTAAGCACTATTTAGCAGTAAAAACTAAATATACAGGCCACATATTGAAGAGTCTGGTATCTCAGTCAAACGCCAGATGTATCTGTGGCCTACAAATTGTGGCATTTCAGTGATACATTCCACTGTATTTGCTGTCTTTGACCTGATTTCTATACACTATTTTTGGGGCCAAAATAAAAACACAGGCCACATATTTTACAGTGTGGGATGTCCGTGACACGCCTCATGTATCTTTGGTCTATAAAGTGTGCTTTTCAGGCTTCCATTCACCTTTTTTTCCTGTGTGTTACCCTAGCTCTAAACAGTAAACACTATTTTGGGCTGAATTTTTTTTTTTAATGTAATCCCCCATGGGGAAATGTTCGTCAGCCCATTTCAAGTCTAGGAGACCCGCTCCTTTGAATTGTGACTTTTTTTAAATGAGGCCTTCCTCCACGTCTCATTATCCACCACCACTAGAACACCAAGATGAACGTTTTCTATGCTGCTACAGTCAGTCAATTTTTTAGCAAGGGTGTCTATGATCCCCATAAAAAATTGTTTAAAAAATGTACCCCCCATCGGGAAATGTTTGTCAGTCCATACACTTAGTGTATGGGCATTACGAGTCTAGGAGACCCTATCCTTTGTAAAGGGACATTTTTTTAGGAGGCCCTCTCCATGTTTCTTCCAAGGGGGGATTGGGGTGCGTGCAAGTTTGGGTCAAGACGGCCCTTGCATTCAATGCGTAAGGAAACTGTATGGCAGGACCAACTGAAGACTGTGAAGTGGGTTTTCCTGTGGCCATCCAGTACCTGGGTTCAAAGGCTTATTGGGGTGCATATGACTTGATAGCGGGGCAGGCCTTGCATTCAATGCAACATTTTTTCAGGAAGCCCTCCTGTTCCTCTCGTGAAAGGGGTATTGGGGTGTGTTGTAATTCTTGGCGACCCAGCCACTCACTGCATAGGCAATTACAGCATAGGAGACTCACTGTTTAATAATGGCCCTTTAAGAATACTAATGCCACCTGATGCCCCTCTAAAAATAGGCTTTGTGACTTTAAGAGTCTCTCATTCATAAATGAAACAAGATGTGTCTCCTTATGTGTCACACACCACATGGCCAGCTAGGGTTGTTAAAGGTTACAATGACATTTCCCAGTGAATGCATTTGTATGGTTGAAAGCAATGTTAAAGATGAAAAACGCATCAAAAAAGGCTGCGTGTTAACATAGCCCAAGTGGTGGAGGAACATTTTGGTCTGAGGTAAATTATTTTTCTTATATGCAAGTCATTAGCCAGGAAAGAATGTACCTTAACATATTTCCAAGCAACAACCATTTTGGTTACGTTTTTGTATGTTTGTTGGTTCACCTGTAAAAATGGCGTGAAACTCTGACAACATAGTTTACAGCTGTGACCTAGTCAGAAATGCTTTCCGGGGCGATCCCCATGATGTTCCTGTGTCATTTGAGCAGTGTTTCTGATGTTTTTAGACCTTAAAAGGACCCCCAGGGGGATCACGGTAAAAATACTTTACAGGGCTATAGTCTGTTCAGAAATGACCGTATAAATAAGTGAGGGGCAAGTGTGTGTCTATATGTAAAATCATCCTTAAAACCCATCTGGCGTGATAATATACATGAATCTAGTGAAAATGTTGAGTCTCTGTGGGTGGAGATAAGGGGAGGGGGAAAAAAAAATTACTGATAGGGGTTAGTTATAAGTCTCCAAAAATAATGGAAGCAACAGAGAATATCCTCATTAAGCAAATATATGAAGCTGCGACTCAAGGAGAAGTCATTATTATGGGGGACTTCAACTACCCTCAAATAGATTGGGGAACCGAAACCTGCAGTTCCAGCAAAGATAATCGGTTTTTGACAACTATGAGAGACAATTACCTTTCACAACTGGTTCAGGACCCAACAAGAAGGGGGGCACTGCTAGACCTAATATTAACCAACAGGCCAGACCGAATAGCAAATATAAGGGTTGGGGGTACTTGGGGAATAGTGATCACAAAATAATAATTTTTCCTGTATCCTTTAATAAGATGGGTAGTAGAGGGGTTACAAGGACACTAAACTTCAGGAGGGCAAATTTCCAATGGTTGAGAGATGATTTAGTGCAATAAACTGGGACGATATCCTGAGACATAAAAATACCCAAAGAAAATGGGAGACGTTTATTAGCATCCTGGATAGGACCTGTGCACAGTATATACCGTATGGGAATAAACATACTAGAAATAGGAGGAAACCACTATGGCTAAATAGAGCTGTAAGGGGCGCAATAAGTGACAAAAAGAAAGCATTTAGAGAATTAAAGGAAGTAGGTAGTGAGGAGGCATTAAATAAATACAAAGATTGAGCCAGCCAGAGAGACTCATTGCCAGAGAGAGTAAAAATAATCCCAAAATATTCTTTAACCAAATAAATAGTAAGAAACTAAAACATGATAGTGTTGGCTCCCTTAAAAATAGTCTGGGTGAAATAGTAGATGAGGATGAGGAAAAAGCCAATATGCTAAATGACTTTTTTTCAACAGTATTTACACAAGAAAATCCCATGACGGACAACATTATCAGTGATATCAAAAATTCCCCATTAAATGTCACTTACTTAACCCAGCAGGAAGTACGGCGGCATATAAAATCACTAAAGTTGACAAATCTCTGGGCCCAGATGGGATACACCTCCGAGTACTGCAGGAATTAAGTACAGTCATTGATAGACCATTATTTTTCATCTTTAACGACTCCATAACGTGGTCTGTACCACAGGACTGGCGTATAGCAAATGTGGTGCCAATATTCAAAAAGGGGACAAAAACTGAACTTGGAAATTATAGGCCAGTAAGCTTAAAGAAGTTGTCCACTACTATAACTTTTTTTCATAAATCTTGCTATTATGTGCCACTGAAAACATCCACTGTGTTTATTTTAGCAATATTACCTTTTATCATGCTGTAGCAGCACATCAGAGCTCTCATAGGGTTAATCAAGAACTCCCTTTCTCCTGAGTTATTGTGCTCTAATACTACAAGTTCCATGATGCTTTGCACAGGTCTCTAAGCCCGAACCTAGCACACCCACTCCAAAACACACCCAAACCCCTCCCTCCTCTCCCTCCTCTATCTTCAAAAAGATTTGTGATGTCATTTCTGTCCAAGCTCCTCTTTTACATTTGTCCAACCCACACTCCATTACAAACAGATAGATAGATAGATAGATAGATAGATAGATAGATAGATAGATAGATAGATGTAATTAGATAGATAGATAGATGGATGATAGATAGATAGATGATAGATAGATAGATAGATGAATACATACAGATATATCTATATATCTATATCTATTTCCATAGATATGTCCATATCCATGTTTCTAAACCCCTTCACCCTTGGAGCTTTTTTCGTTTTCGTTTATCGCTCCCCTTCTTTCCAGAGCCATATGTTTTCCGTCAATATGGCCATGTGTGGGCTTGTCTTTTGTGGGACAAGTTCTACTTTTGAACGACACCATTGGTTTTACCATGTCGTGTAACAGAAAATGTGAAAAAAATTCAAAGTGCGATGAAATTGCAAAAAAAGTGCAATCCCACACTTGTTTTTTGTTTGCCTTTTTTGCTAGGTTTCCCTAAATGCTAAGGCTGTGTGCATACGTTGCGTATTTGATTGCAGATCCGCAGCGTTTTTTGCCACACGGAATTGCATCAAATCCGCAGTGTACTGCACAACCAATGTAAGTCTATGGGAGCCGCAGACTTGTGCACATGCTGTGGAAAAAGCCGCACCGAAACGCAGCTTTTTTTTGCACAGCATGTCACTTCTTTTGTGTGGAACTGCAGCGTTTCTGCACCTTTAGACTTTCATTGAGTCGCGCACAACAACAGCAAAACCACAGATGTAAAAAAGATCTTCAGTTTTGCTGCGGATGCGGGTCCGAGAAACGCTGCAGTTCGGGAGGAGGGAAGTGTGTGGGCGGAGTGTGGGCGGTGACTGTGTGCGTGTATGTGTGTGCGGGACTGTTCGGGTGTGTGCGGGGCTGTCAAGGTGTGTGTGGGTCTGTGCGGGGGGTCTTTGGGGGTGTGTGTGCAGGCATCATGATGGGACTACAAGTACGCAGCATCCAATCTGCAGCTAATCCGGATGTAATCCGGACAGTGGACGCGCACCCTACAATATCTATACATCTATCAATACATATATCTATCCATAGATATATCTATCCAGATATATCTATAGATAGATAAGTGAATAGATAGATATATGCATCTATAGATCTATCTATATATAGATCTGTCTATCCATCTCATCCATCTATCTATCTGTTTATCTGTGTGTAATGGAGTGTGGGTTGGACAAATGTAAAAGAGGATGTTGGCCAATAATGACATCACAAATCTTTTTTTTTTGTTCAATAATACATCTTTATTTAGCTTTCAAAAACGCATACAAAAAGGCATTAAAAAATGCATAAAAACCGCGCAAAAACCACACCAAACACTGCATCAAAAATGCTGAATCCAAAACGCATCAAAACTGCACCAAAAACTGAATCAAAAACGCACCAAAAACTACATCAAAACCGCGCAAAAACCGCACCAAAAACACATCAAAACCGCCAAAAAACTGCATCAATAACGCATCAAAACTGCACCAAAAACTGAATCAAAACTGCACCAAAAGACGCATCAAAACCGTTCAAAAACCGCACCAAAAACACATCAAAACCGCCAAAAAGCTGCATCAAAAATGTATCAAAACCATGCAAAAAATGTGCAAAAACCCATCAAAAATCAGCTGCGTTTTCTGCCAGGAGATGCAAATTTTGTGCAGAAAATTCTGCACCCAAATCTGCAGCGTGTGCACACAGCCTAAAACTGACCTGCCATTATTATTCTCCAGATGATTACAAGTTCATAGATACCAAACTTGTCTAGGTTATTTTTTATCTAAGTGGTGAAAAAAAATTCCAAACTTTGGTAAAAAATAAATAAAATAATTGAGCCATTTTCCAATACCCGTAGCGTCTATATTTTCTGAGATATCGGGTTGGATGAAGGCTAATTTTTTACATGCCGGATCTGTTTTTTTCCGCCGGATCCGTTTTTTCCTTCCAGATCTGTTTTTTCAACCGGATCCGTTTTTTCTGCCGGATCCGTTTTTTTTCTGCCAGATCCGTTTTTTTCTGCCAGATCCATTTTTTCATGCATGTTTCCATTCAAATCATGCACATTTTACATTTATTTATTTCCAAAAACTGCATCAAAACCTGCATCAAAAACCGCACCAAAAACCTCCAACAAAAACTGCATCAAAAACTGCACCAAAAACTGCATCAAAACTGCACCAAAAACTGCATCAAAACCTGTATAAAAAGTGCACCAAAAATTACATCAAAAACCGCACCAAAAACATGCACAAAAAACTGCCTCAAAACAGCATCAAAAACCGCATCAAAACCTGCATCAAAAACTGCATCAGAACTGCACCAAAAACTGCATCAAAACCTGCATGAAAAACTGGTGCAGTTTTTATGCAGTTTTTGGTGCCGTTTTTTATGCGATTTTTTTAATGCAGTTTTTGGTGCAGTTTTGATGCAGTTTATGGTGCAGTTTTGATGCAGTTTTTGATGCAGGTTTTGATGCAGTTTTTGGAAATAAATAAATAAAAGGAAAATGTGCATGATTTGAATGGAAACATGCATGAAAAAATGGATTCGGAGGCCAGATTCATAATTTTACATCTCAGTTTCATCCGTTTTTTGCCGGATCCGTAGCTGTGCGTTTTTTCACCGGACAGAAAAAACGTTCTTCTGTATGTGTTTTCCGTCCGGCAGAAACAGCTTTTTTGATGGATCCTTCAAAAAAATGGATGAAATGTGAGACCATCAGGCGCAATCTGGCGCTAATACAACTCTATGAGAAAAAAACTGATCCGGTAGAAAAAAACGGATCCTGCAAATGTGCTTGCAGGATGTGTTTTTTACCCATAGACTTGTATTAGAGACAGATCACGACGGATGGCCACACGTCGCATCCATCGTGCAACGGATCCGCCGTGTTTTGGCGGACCGTCGGCACGAAAAAACATTCAAGTGAAGGTTTTTTTGTCCGTCGCGTCCACCATTTTCTACCGCGCATGCGCGGCTGAAACTCCGCCCCCTCCTCCCCGGACTTTGGCCGAAACTCCACCCCTTCCTCCCCGGACTTCAGAATGGACAGCGGATGCGTTGAAAAATTTCACAACGTGCATCGGTAGGTCGGCCCGACGCATAGCAACGGACCCATACCGACGCAAGTGTGAAAGAGGCCTTAATGAGCGTTGAATTAAAAAAAAAAAATGCGTGGGCTCCCATGCAATTTTCTGCATATACTAGATTCCTTAATAGGAATAGGTTGATCCAGGGAACTAGTCTGATTGCCGTATGAGAAGTCGGGAAGGAATTTTTTTCCCCAATTCTTGAGCTTAGTGTTTGCTGCATGTTTTTTTTTTGCTTCCTCTGGATCAACATGTTAGGCCAGTAGTGTAGCTACCGGGGGGGGGGGGCAAAGGGTGCAGCGCCCCGGGCCTGGTGCTCTGAGGGGGCCCACCTGGAGCTACGCTACTGTAACTGCAGCATGCCGATACAGTTACATTCTGCAGCAGAGCAGGGAGAATCGATCTCCCTGCTCTGCCGCCCGGCCGCTATGTGGCCCCTGAGCATGCGGAGGGCCTGGTGCTCCTTCTCCCATCATCCCCCTGTCAGTGTCGGCATCTGACGTCGCCGACACTGACAGCGGGTGCGATGACGTCACTGCCCGGTGCCCGCTGTCAGGAGATCAGCGGGAGCAGCGCAGGAACCAGGAAGAAGAGAGGTGAGTTTTTTTTTAAATGGGTGCTGCTGCCTTATTACAGGGTCTGACTATGGGGGCTGCCTCATTACAGGGTATGACTATGGCGGAGGGTCCGGTGCTCCTTCTCCCATCATCCCCCTGTCAGTGTCAGCATCTGACGTTGCCGACACTGACAGCGGGCGCGATGACGTCACTGCCCAGCGCCCGCTGTCAGGAGATCAGCGGGAGCAGCGCAGGAACCAGGAAGAAGAGAGGTGAGGTTTTTTTTTAAATGGGTGCTGCTGCCTTATTACAGGGTCTGCATATAAGGGGGCTGCCTTATTACAGGGTCTGACTATGGGGGCTGCCTTATTACAGGATCTGAGTATAGCGGTGCTGCCTCATTACAGGGTCTGACTATGGGGGTGCTACCTTATTACAGGGTCTGACTATGGGGGCTGCCTCATTACAGGGTCTGACTATGGCGGGGGGTCCGGTGCTCCTCCTCCCATCATCCCCCTGTCAGTGTCGGCGTCTTACGATGCCGACACTGACAGCGGGCGCGATGACGTCACTGCCTGGCGCCCGCTGTCAGGAGATCAACGGGAGCAGCGAGGGAACCAGGAAGAGAGGTGAGTATTTTTTTATTTATTTTTTTAATGGGTGCTGCCACCTTATTACAGGGTCTGCCTATAGGGGTGCTGCATTATTACAGGGTCTGCCTATGGGGGGCTGCCTTATTACGGGGTCTGACTATAGGGGTGCTGCCTTATTACAGGGTCTTCCTATGGGGGGCTGCCTATGGGGGGCTGCCTTATTACAGGGTCTGCCTATGAGGAGGCTGCCTTATTACAGGGTCTGACTATGGGGGCTGCCTTATTACAGGGTCTGCCTATAGGGGTGCTGCCTTATTACAGGGTCTGCCTATGGGGGTCTGCCTATGGGGGGCTGCCTTATTACAGGGTCTGCCTATGGGGGTGCTGCCTTATTACAGGGTCTGACTATGGGGGCTGCCTTATTACAGGGTCTGCCTATAGGGTTGCTGCCTTATTACAGGGTCTGCCTATGGGGGGGCTGCCTTATTACCGGGTCTGACTATGGGGGCTGCCTTATTACAGGATCTGAGTATAGCGATGCTGCCTCATTACAGGGTCTGACTATGGGGGTGCTGAATTATTACAGAGTCTGACTATGGGGGCTGCCTCATCACAGGGTCTGACTATGGGGTTGCTGCCTTATTACAGGGTCTGACTGTGGGGGCTGCCTTATTACAGGATCTGCCTATAGGGGTGCTGCCTTATTACAGGGTCTGACTATGGGGGTGCTGCCTTATTACAGGGTCTGACTATAGGGGCTGCCTTATTACAGGATCTGACTATAGCGGTGCTGCCTCATTACAGGGTCTGACTATGGGGGCTGCCTTATTACAGGGTCTGACTGTGGGGGTGCTGCCTTATTACAGGGTCTGACTATGGGGGTGCTGCCTTATTACAGGGGCTGCCTATGGGGGCGCTGCCTTATTACAGGGGCTGCCTATGGGGGCTGCCTTTTTACAGGGTCTGACTATGGGGGTGCTGCCTTTTTACAGGGTCTGACTATGGGGGTGCTGCATTATTACAGGGTCTGACTATGGGGGTGCTGCCTTACTACAGGGTCTGACTATGGGGGCTGCCTTATTACAGGGTCTGTCGCCTTATTACATGGTCTGCCTATAGGGGTGCTACCTTATTACAGGGTCTGTCTATGGTGGCTGCCTTATTACAGAGTCTGACTATGGGGGTGGTGCCTTATTACAGGGTCTGCCGCCTTATTACAGGGTCTGCCTATGGAGGTGCTGCCTTATACTACAGAGTCTGCCTATGGGGGCTGCCTTATTACAGGGTCTGACTATGGGGTTGCTGCCTTATTACAGCGTCTGACTGTGGGGGCTGCCTTATTACAGGATCTGAGTATAGCGATGCTGCCTCATTACAGGGTCTGACTATGGGGGTGCTGAATTATTACCGATAGGGTTGAGCGACTTTCATTTTTTTAAGATCGAGTAGGGTTTTGGGAAACCCGATTTTGTCCAGAGTCGAGTCGAGTGCAGTCGGCCGATTATCGCTAAAAGTCGGGGATCGACCGAAACACGAAACCCAATGCAAGTCAATGGGGAAGCATAGTCGGCAGTGAGTGGAGGCCAGGAAAACACCTACAGTGCCCATTTTAATGCCAAAAACATCCATTCTTGTTTCTGAAGCTTGTCAATCTTAATTAACTTTATAATAATAGTTGGGCATAGGGAATTGGGGGTCATTTGGCAAAAGTTGTGGGGGGAGTAGGGCCGGCTCAAGTTTTTCGTGGGCCCAGGAAATGCGGACTACGTCACGGCGGTGTTGCAGGGAAAGGTAATTATTTAAAAGTTGCAAGTGCTGTGATCCTGAGCAAGCAGGGGGGGGGCCCACTCGTTCGCATTGCCACTGGCACAGGGCCCCTCAAAGTACGGCGGTGTGTTTGCATGGCGGGGGCGCCTCCCACCAGCAGCGACACTTTTGCGTACTCTGAGGGGCCCTGTGCCAGTGACGTCGCCAACGAGTATGCCCCCCCACCTGATGAAGGAACCTGCACTTTCATCTGCACCTTCCTCTTTGTCCCTGTGTAAGGTGGTATAACATGCGGGAAGGGGAACCTTACTTTCAGCAGGGACAGATTCTGGCTGTGTAGAGTACAAGGGGAATGTAGTGGTCTCGGTCAATGTACCAGCAGACTCATTTAGCAGTGGCTGGGCAATGGGCAGGATGAGGAGGAAACAGATATAGGGCCAAAGAATAAAGTAGGCTACATGCAGTTCAAAATTGGTAACAGGACTAAACAGGCGGCATTGCTTTGTTCAGTGGAGTAGCAAACCCAAGAGCAGCAGACACTGTTTCAAGGGCCTAACCACACTAGTAGGCCAAATGCAGTTTAATATCTGATAGTATAGGGCGAAAGCCAGAATGTGGAAGCTCAGCTTTGTTCAGTTGAGGACAACACCAGGGAGGGGCAGACACCTTTAGTAGGCCGGAAAAGCCTATTGCATTTTTTAAAATGGTAATTTGGAGCAGAAGGTTGAAGCTCAGCTTTATTTAGTTGAGGGCAACACCAGGGAGGGGCAGAAGCCGTTAGTAGGCCCTAACCACCATTTTTTTTTTAAAACCACTTAATGAGAGCCGGAAGGTTGAAGCTCAGCTTTATTTAGTTGAGGACAACACCAGGGAGGGGCAGAAGCCGTTAGTAGGCCCTAACCACCATTTTTTTTTTTAAAACCACATAATGAGAGCCGGAAGGTTGAAGCTCAGCTTTATTTAGTTGAGGACAACACCAGGGAGGGGCAGAAGCCGTTAGTAGGCCCTAACCACCTTTTTTTTTTTAAAACCACATAATGAGAGCCGGAAGGTTGAAGCTCAGCTTTATTTAGTTGAGGACAACACCAGGGAGGGGCAGAAGCCGTTAGTAGGCCCTAACCACCTTTTTTTTTTTTAAAACCACATAATGAGAGCCGGAAGGTTGAAGCTCAGCTTTATTTAGTTGAGGACAACACCAGGGAGGGGCAGAAGCCGTTAGTAGGCCCTAACCACCTTTTTTTTTTTTAAAACCACATAATGAGAGCCGGAAGGTTGAAGCTCAGCTTTATTTAGTTGAGGACAACACCAGGGAGGGGCAGAAGCCGTTAGTAGGCCCTAACCACCATTTTTTTTTTTAAAACCACATAATGAGAGCCGGAAGGTTGAAGCTCAGCTTTATTTAGTTGAGGACAACACCAGGGAGGGGCAGAAGCCGTTAGTAGGCCCTAACCACCATTTTTTTTTTTAAAACCACATAATGAGAGCCGGAAGGTTGAAGCTCAGCTTTATTTAGTTGAGGACAACACCAGGGAGGGGCAGAAGCCGTTAGTAGGCCCTAACCACCTTTTTTTTTTTTAAAACCACATAATGAGAGCCGGAAGGTTGAAGCTCAGCTTTATTTAGTTGAGGACAACACCAGGGAGGGGCAGAAGCCGTTAGTAGGCCCTAACCACCTTTTTTTTTTTTAAAACCACATAATGAGAGCCGGAAGGTTGAAGCTCAGCTTTATTTAGTTGAGGACAACACCAGGGAGGGGCAGAAGCCGTTAGTAGGCCCTAACCACCTTTTTTTTTTTTAAAACCACATAATGAGAGCCGGAAGGTTGAAGCTCAGCTTTATTTAGTTGAGGACAACACCAGGGAGGGGCACACAGACAGACTCCTTTAGTAGGCCTGAAAAGCCTATTGCATTTTTCAAAATGGTAATTTGGAGCAGAAGGTTGAAGCTCAGCTTTATTTAGTTGAGGGCAACACCAGGGAGGGGCAGAAGCCGTTAGTAGGCCCTAACCAAAGTTGAAGGCCAAATGCAGTTTAATTTCTGATACTATAGGCCGAAAGCCAGAAGGTGGAAGTTCCGATTTAGACAGTGGAGCACAATTTGAATTAGGGACTGCAGACAGACTTAGTAGGCTGTCCCCTGTGGACCATGCATCCACCACATTAACCCATTGCGCCGTAATGGACACGTAATCTTCCGTGGCCATGCCTACAGGTCCATGCGTCTGTTGTCAGGTGCACCTTTGTACTCACAGATTGCCAGAGTGCATGGACAATGCGGTCTTCTACATGCTGGTGGAGGGTTGGGATGGCTTTTCTCGCAAAAGAAGTGTCGACTGGTTAGCTTGTAGCGTGGTACAGCGTAGTCCATCATGGCCTTATTAATAGTAAATAAAATATATAACTAGGCTCTATGAACTTTTAAATAGGTTCCAGGGGTACACGGGCAGCATTGGTGTGGTCAGTGGAGGAGTATTGCAAGTAGGGGCTGCAGACAGGCTATCAAAGGCCTAAAATAACAAACAGTAGGCAGTCATGGCAGTTTTACATCGGTTACATGGATACACAGGCAGGCACTCCAGGCAGCATTGTGGTCAGTGGAGGAGTATTGCAAGTAGGGGCCGCAGACAGGCTATCAAAGGCCTAACATAAGAAAATGGGCTGGCTGTAGGCACTTTATAATTGGTTCCAGGGGTACACGGGCAGCAGTGGTCTGGTCAGTGGAGGAGTATTTAAAGTAGGGACCGCAGACAGGCTATCAAAGGCCTAACATAACAAACAATAGGCTCATGGCAGTTTCACAGCGGTTACATGGATACACGGGCAGGCAGCTTGGTGGTGAGTGGAGGAGTATTTAAAGTAGGGACCGCACACAGGCTATCAAAGGCCTAAAATAACAAACAATAGGCTCATGGCAGTTTCACAGCGGTTACATGGATACACGGGCAGGCAGCTTGGTGGTGAGTGGAGGAGTATTTAAAGTAGGGACCGCACACAGGCTATCAAAGGCCTAAAATAACAAACAATAGGCTCATGGCAGTTTCACAGCGGTTACATGGATACACGGGCAGGCAGCTTGGTGGTGAGTGGAGGAGTATTTAAAGTAGGGACCGCAGACAGGCTTCAAAGGCCTAACATAAGAAAATGGGCTGGCTGTAGGCACTTTATAATTGGTTCCAGGGGTACACGGGCAGCAGTGGTCTGGTCAGTGGAGGAGTATTTAAAGTAGGGACCGCAGACAGGCTTCAAAGGCCTAACATAAGAAAATGGGCTGGCTGTAGGCACTTTATAATTGGTTCCAGGGGTACACGGGCAGCAGTGGTCTGGTCAGTGGAGGAGTATTTAAAGTAGGGACCGCAGACAGGCTATCAAAGGCCTAACATAACAAACAATAGGCTCATGGCAGTTTCACAGCGGTTACATGGATACACGGGCAGGCAGCTTGGTGGTGAGTGGAGGAGTATTTAAAGTAGGGACCGCACACAGGCTATCAAAGGCCTAAAATAACAAACAATAGGCTCATGGCAGTTTCACAGCGGTTACATGGATACACGGGCAGGCAGCTTGGTGGTGGTGAGTGGAGGAGTATTTAAAGTAGGGACCGCACACAGGCTATCAAAGGCCTAAAATAACAAACAATAGGCTCATGGCAGTTTCACAGCGGTTACATGGATACACGGGCAGGCAGCTTGGTGGTGGTGAGTGGAGGAGTATTTAAAGTAGGGACCGCAGACAGGCTTCAAAGGCCTAACATAAGAAAATGGGCTGGCTGTAGGCACTTTATAATTGGTTCCAGGGGTACACGGGCAGCAGTGGTCTGGTCAGTGGAGGAGTATTTAAAGTAGGGACCGCAGACAGGCTATCAAAGGCCTAACATAACAAACAATAGGCTCATGGCAGTTTCACAGCGGTTACATGGATACACGGGCAGGCAGCTTGGTGGTGAGTGGAGGAGTATTTAAAGTAGGGACCGCACACAGGCTATCAAAGGCCTAAAATAACAAACAATAGGCTCATGGCAGTTTCACAGCGGTTACATGGATACACGGGCAGGCAGCTTGGTGGTGAGTGGAGGAGTATTTAAAGTAGGGACCGCACACAGGCTATCAAAGGCCTAAAATAACAAACAATAGGCTCATGGCAGTTTCACAGCGGTTACATGGATACACGGGCAGGCAGCTTGGTGGTGGTGAGTGGAGGAGTATTTAAAGTAGGGACCGCAGACAGGCTTCAAAGGCCTAACATAAGAAAATGGGCTGGCTGTAGGCACTTTATAATTGGTTCCAGGGGTACACGGGCAGCAGTGGTCTGGTCAGTGGAGGAGTATTTAAAGTAGGGACCGCAGACAGGCTATCAAAGGCCTAACATAACAAACAATAGGCTCATGATGGCAGTTTCACAGCGGTTACATGGATACACGGGCAGGCAGCTTGGTGGTGAGTGGAGGAGTATTTAAAGTAGGGACCGCAGACAGGCTATCAAAGGCCTAAAATAACAAACAATAGGCTCATGGCAGTTTCACAGCGGTTACATGGATACACGGGCAGGCAGCTTGGTGGTGGTGAGTGGAGGAGTATTTAAAGTAGGGACCGCAGACAGGCTTCAAAGGCCTAACATAAGAAAATGGGCTGGCTGTAGGCACTTTATAATTGGTTCCAGGGGTACACGGGCAGCAGTGGTCTGGTCAGTGGAGGAGTATTTAAAGTAGGGACCGCAGACAGGCTTCAAAGGCCTAACATAAGAAAATGGGCTGGCTGTAGGCACTTTATAATTGGTTCCAGGGGTACACGGGCAGCAGTGGTCTGGTCAGTGGAGGAGTATTTAAAGTAGGGACCGCAGACAGGCTATCAAAGGCCTAACATAACAAACAATAGGCTCATGGCAGTTTCACAGCGGTTACATGGATACACGGGCAGGCAGCTTGGTGGTGAGTGGAGGAGTATTTAAAGTAGGGACCGCACACAGGCTATCAAAGGCCTAAAATAACAAACAATAGGCTCATGGCAGTTTCACAGCGGTTACATGGATACACGGGCAGGCAGCTTGGTGGTGGTGAGTGGAGGAGTATTTAAAGTAGGGACCGCAGACAGGCTTCAAAGGCCTAACATAAGAAAATGGGCTGGCTGTAGGCACTTTATAATTGGTTCCAGGGGTACACGGGCAGCAGTGGTCTGGTCAGTGGAGGAGTATTTAAAGTAGGGACCGCAGACAGGCTATCAAAGGCCTAACATAACAAACAATAGGCTCATGGCAGTTTCACAGCGGTTACATGGATACACGGGCAGGCAGCTTGGTGGTCAGTGGAGGAGTATTTAAAGTAGGGACCGCAGACAGGCTATCAAAGGCCTAAAATAACAAACAATAGGCTCATGGCAGTTTTACAGCGGTTACATGGATACACAGGCAGCTTGGTGGTGAGTGGAGGAGTAGTGCAAGGAGTGTCTGTCCCAGTACTCCCAAAATATAAATAGATGTTAATGTCTCGCAAAACAACCAAAACAAAAAAAAAAGGTGGCATACTTAGGTACAGGGGTGGGCTCATCTACTGAGTTTCTGACATTGTAATTTGGCAGTAACTATTTAATGGTGCCAATATAGGACACAGACACAGACTACTTTAAGTTGCATCATAGATGTCTACAAATTTGTATTGTCAGTGCCAGACATTGAATGATGTCAGCGAATAGACTAAAGATTGGTGGAGCTGTGCGACATAATTTTGCACGTGGTAGAGCACATTTTGAGCTGGGGTAGGGGGGAACTCTCTTGAGGCCGGCGGGACCGCCCCAGGGCCCCTCATGTTACAACGGTGTGTCTGACGTTGGGTGCGCACCACCACCGCCAGAGACACTACATTGTACTATGAGGGACCCAGTAGCAATGCCGTCAACCAAAAGCGAGCACACCCACCTCTTCAGACAAACAGCAGTCTCACGGGTGCTTGCGCCAAGTCGCGATACCACGGCCCCGTGTGGGGAGTTTTGCCATTTAGGGAGGTGTAAACATGTCGTATGCTGTACAATCAGCTGCAGCAAATTAGACATTAGAAAAGTAATTCACAGGCAAGAGCTTTTCATAGGAAAGCTAGGTGTCGGCCGGGCAAGGTGGGGCAAAAGATTTCGAAATCCAGTTGTGGTTCATTTTAATGAATGTTAGATCGTCAACATTTTGGGTAGCCAGACGAGTCCTTTTTTCGGTTAATATTGAACCTGCAGCACTGAATACTCTTTCTGATAGGACACTTGCTGCCGGGCAAGCAAGCTCCTGCAATGCATATTCTGCCAATTCTGGCCAGGTGTCTAATTTGGAGGCCCAGTAATCAAATGGGAATGACGGTTGAGGGAGAACATCGATAAGGGATGAAAAATAGTTAGTAACCATACTGGACAAATGTTGTCTCCTGTCACTTTCAATTGATGCAGCAGTACCTGTCCTGTCTGCGGTCATAGCAAAATCACTCCACAACCTGGTCAGAAAACCCCTCTGTCCAACGCCACTTCTGATGTGTGCACCCCTAACACTCCTAGTCTGCTGCCCCCTGGAGCTTGTGTGAGAACGATCACGTGCGCTGTGTGCTGGGAATGCCTGAAGCAAACGGTCAACAAGAGTTGATTGTTTGGTTGCTAATATTAGTTCCAAGTTCTCATGTGGCATAATATTTTGCAATTTGCCTTTATAGCGTGGATCAAGGAGGCAGGCCAACCAGTAATCGTCATCGTTCATCATTTTCGTAATGCGTGTGTCCCTTTTTAGGATACGTAAGGCATAATCCGCCATGTGGGCCAAAGTTCCAGTTGTCAAATCTCCGGTTGTGATTGGTTGAGGGGCAGTTGCAGGCAAATCTACGTCACTTGTGTCCCTCAAAAAACCAGAACCCGGCCGTGACACGCAACCAATTTCCTGTGCCCCCGTGAAAGTTTCCGCATTAAAAATATACTCATCCCCATCATCCTCCTCGTCCTCCACCTCCTCTTCGCCCGCTACCTCGTCCTGTACACTGCCCTGACCAGACAATGGCTGACTGTCATCAAGGCTTCCCTCTTCCTCTGGTGCAGACGCCTGCTCCTTTATGTGCGTCAAACTTTGCATCAGCAGACGCATTAGGGGGATGCTCATGCTTATTACGGCGTTGTCTGCACTAACCAGCCGTGTGCATTCCTCAAAACACTGAAGGACTTGACACATGTCTTGTATCTTCGACCACTGCACACCTGACAACTCCATGTCTGCCATCCTACTGCCTGCCCGTGTATCCTCCCACAAATAAATAACAGCACGCCTCTGTTCGCACAGTCTCTGAAGCATGTGCAGTGTTGAGTTCCACCTTGTTGCAACGTCTATGATTAGGCGATGCTGGGGAAGGTTCAAAGACCGCTGATAGGTCTGCATACGGCTGGCGTGTACAGGCGAACGTCGGATATGTGAGCAAAGTGCACGCACTTTGAGGAGCAGGTCGGAGAACCCAGGATAAGTTTTCAATAAGCACTGCACCACCAGGTTTAAGGTGTGAGCCAGGCAAGGAATGTGTTTCAGTTGGGAAAGGGAGATGGCAGCCATGAAATTCCTTCCGTTATCACTCACTACCTTGCCTGCCTCAAGATCTACTGTGCCCAGCCACGACTGCGTTTCTTGTTGCAAGAACTCGGACAGAACTTCCGCGGTGTGTCTGTTGTCGCCCAAACACTTCATAGCCAATACAGCCTGCTGACGCTTGGCAGTAGCTGGCCCATAATGGGACAACTGGTGTGCAACAGTGTCATCTGCCGATGGAGTGGTTGGCCGACTGCGTTCTGTGGAAGAGCTGTAGCTTCTGCAGGAGGACGAGGAGGAGGAGGAGGAGGGGGTGCGAACGCCTACAGCCAACTGTTTCCTAGACCGTGGGCTAGGCACAACTGTCCCTAAATTGATGTCGCCTGTGGACCCTGCATCCACCACATTCACCCAGTGTGCCGTGATGGACACATAACGTCCCTGGCCATGCCTACTGGTCCATGCATCTGTAGTCAGGTGCACCTTTGTACTCACAGATTGCCTAAGTGCATGGACGATGCGCTGTTTAACATGCTGGTGCAGGGCTGGGATGGCTTTTCTGGAAAAAAAGTGTCGACTAGGTAGCTCGTATCGTGGTTCAGCGTACTCCATCAGGGCTTTAAAAGCTTCGCTTTCAACTAAACGGTAGGGCATCATCTCTAACGAGATTAGTCTAGCTATGTGGGCGTTAAAACCCTGTGTACGCGGATGCGAGGATAAGTACTTCCTTTTTCTAACCAGAGTCTCATGTAGGGTGAGCTGGACTGGAGAGCAGGAGATCGTGGAACTTTCGGGTGTGCCGGTGTACATGGCAGACTGAGAGACGGTTGGAGACGGTATTGTTTCCGCCGGTGCCCTAGATGCAATATTTCCTCCTACTAAACTGGTGATTCCCTGACCCTGACTGCTTTTGGCTGGCAAAGAAACCTGCACAGATACTGCCGGTGGTGCGGAAAATGGTGGCCTTACAGTGACGGAAGGGATGTTGCGTTGCTGACTAGCTTCATTGGCCGAGGGTGCTACAACCTTAAGGGACGTTTGGTAGTTAGTCCAGGCTTGAAAATGCATGGTGGTTAAGTGTCTATGCATGCAACTAGTATTTAGACTTTTCAGATTCTGACCTCTGCTTAAGCTAGTTGAACATTTTTGACAGATGACTTTGCGCTGATCAGTTGGATGTTGTTTAAAAAAATGCCAGACTGCACTCTTCCTAGACTCGGATCCCTTTTCAGGGATTGCAGACTGAGCTTTAACCGGATGGCCACGCTGTCCTCCAACAGGTTTTGGCTTTGACACGCGTTTTGGGCCAGATACGGGCCCGGCAGATGGAACCTGTTGCGATGTTGATGCCTGCTGCGGCCCCTCCTCCACCTCCGCTTCTGAACTACTGCCGCCTGCACCCTGTTCCCCCAATGGCTGCCAATCGGGGTCAATAACTGGGTCATCTATTACCTCCTCTTCGAGCTCGTGTGCAACTTCGTCTGTGTCACTGTGTCGGTCGGTGGTATAGCGTTCGTGGCGGGGCAACATAGTCTCATCAGGGTCTGATTGTGGATCTGTACCCTGAGAGGGCAATGTGGTGGTCTGAGTCAAAGGAGCAGCATAGTACTCTGGCTGTGGCTGTGCATCAGTGCACTCCATGTCAGAATCTACTTGTAATGGGCATGGCCTGTTAAATGTTTCACTTTCTAAGCCAGGGACGGTATGTGTAAAGAGCTCCATGGAGTGACCCGTTGTGTCGCCTGCTGCATCCTTCTCTCTTGTTGTAGTTTTTGCTGAGGAGGACAAGGAAGCGACTTGTCCCTGACCGTGAACATCCACAAGCGACGCGCTGCTTTTACATTTACCAGTTTCGGAAGAGGAGGCAAAAGAGCTAGAGGCTGAGTCTGCAATGTAAGCCAAAACTTGCTGTTGCTGCTCAGCCTTTAAAAGCGGTTTTCCTACTCCCAGAAAAGAGAGCGTTCGAGGCCTTGTGTAGCCTGACGACGAAACTGGCTCCACAGCTCCAGACTTAGGTGGAATATTTTTATCCCCACGACCACCTGATGCTCCACTACCACTACCATCATTACCAGCTGACAATGAACGCCCACGACGACCTCTTGCACCAGACTTCCTCATTGTTTAAAAATCGTAACCAAACTAACTTTATTTGTTGCTGTCAAACAACTTACACGGTGAGCTATAACTTCAGTATGATTTCAATATCCCTTAACAGGTTGGTGAGACCACAAGGAAAATCAGGCACAATGTTACACACTCTGTTTTCTGTGACACCAAATCACAGAGATGACACACACGCAGGACTGTCACTCAAGCACTAATGTCAATATTAATCTCCCACCTAATTTATTTTTTTTTTTTTCTCTGTGAGACTTTAGAAACCAAATAATATTTAAAAAAAAAACAAAAAAACAAGGCTTTCTATGGCCCACTGAATGAGAGATGGCACGCACAGGAGTGGCACACAAGCCCTGACTGAGGCCAATATTTTTCTCCCACTGATTGATGTAGTGTTTTTGTGTTGAGGTTGATTTTAAAACACAAATGAAGGAAAAAAATAAAAAGGCTTTCTATGGCCCACAATTAGAGAGAGAGGTGGCACACCCAGGAGTCAAGACTGGCACACAAGCTGAAATGGCAATATTACTCTCCCACTGTTTTTTTATGTATTTTTTTTTTTTATTTTCAGGGAGACTTTAGAAACCAAATAATATTTAAAAAAAAAAAAAAAAACAAGGCTTTCTATGGCCCACTGAATGAGAGGGACAGAGGTGGCACACCCAGGAGTCAAGACTGGCACACAAGCTGAAATGGCAATATTACTCTCCCACTGTTTTTTTATGTATTTTTTTTTTTTATTTTCAGGGAGACTTTAGAAACCAAATAATATTAAAAAAACCAAAAAATAAATAGGCTTTCTATGGCCCACTGAATGAAAGGGAGAGAGGTGGCACACCCAGGAGTCAAGACTGGCACACAAGCTGAAAGGGCAATATTACTCTCCCACTGTTTTTTTATGTATTTTTTTTTTTTATTTTCAGGGAGACTTTAGAAACCAAATAATATTAAAAAAACCAAAAAATAAATAGGCTTTCTATGGCCCACAATTAGAGAGAGAGGTGGCACACCCAGGAGTCAAGACTGGCACACAAGCTGAAATGGCAATATTACTCTCCCACTGTTTTTTTATGTTTTTTTTTTTTATTTTCAGGGAGACTTTAGAAACCAAATAATATTAAAAAAAAAACAAAAAAACAAGGCTTTCTATGGCCCACTGAATGAGAGGGAGAGAGGTGGCACACCCAGGAGTCAAGACTGGCACACAAGCTGAAATGGCAATATTACTCTCCCACTGTTTTTTTATGTATTTTTTTTTTTTATTTTCAGGGAGACTTTAGAAACCAAATAATATTAAAAAAACCAAAAAATAAATAGGCTTTCTATGGCCCACTGAATGAAAGGGAGAGAGGTGGCACACCCAGGAGTCAAGACTGGCACACAAGCTGAAAGGGCAATATTACTCTCCCACTGTTTTTTTATGTTTTTTTTTTTTTTTCAGGGAGACTTTAGAAACCAAATAATATTAAAAAAAAAAAAAAAAAAAAAAAAAAATAGGCTTGCTATAGCCCACTGAATGAGAGATAGCACACACAGCAGTGGCACACAAGCCCTGACTGAGGCCAATATTTTTCTCCCACTGATTGATGTAGTGTTTTTGTGTTGAGGTAGATTTTAGAACACAAATCACGGAAAAAATAAATAGGCTTTCTATGGCCCACTGAATGAAAGGGAGAGAGGTGGCACACCCAGGAGTCAAGACTGGCACACAAGCTGAAAGGGCAATATTACTCTCCCACTGTTTTTTTATGGTTTTTTTTTTTTTTCAGGGAGACTTTAGAAACCAAATAATATTAAAAAAAAAAAAAAAAAAAAAAAAAGGCTTGCTATAGCCCACTGAATGAGAGATAGCACACACAGCAGTGGCACACAAGCCCTGACTGAGGCCAATATTTTTCTCCCACTGATTGATGTAGTGTTTTTGTGTTGAGGTAGATTTTAGAACACAAATCACGGAAAAAATAAATAGGCTTTCTATGGCCCACTGAATGAAAGGGAGAGAGGTGGCACACCCAGGAGTCAAGACTGGCACACAAGCTGAAAGGGCAATATTACTCTCCCACTGTTTTTTTATGGTTTTTTTTTTTTTTCAGGGAGACTTTAGAAACCAAATAATATTAAAAAAAAAAAAAAAAAAAAAAAAAGGCTTGCTATAGCCCACTGAATGAGAGATAGCACACACAGCAGTGGCACACAAGCCCTGACTGAGGCCAATATTTTTCTCCCACTGATTGATGTAGTGTTTTTGTGTTGAGGTAGATTTTAGAACACAAATCACGGAAAAAATAAATAGGCTTTCTATGGCCCACTGAATGAAAGGGAGAGAGGTGGCACACCCAGGAGTCAAGACTGGCACACAAGCTGAAAGGGCAATATTACTCTCCCACTGTTTTTTTATGGTTTTTTTTTTTTTTCAGGGAGACTTTAGAAACCAAATAATATTAAAAAAAAAAAAAAAAAAAAAAAAAGGCTTGCTATAGCCCACTGAATGAGAGATAGCACACACAGCAGTGGCACACAAGCCCTGACTGAGGCCAATATTTTTCTCCCACTGATTGATGTAGTGTTTTTGTGTTGAGGTAGATTTTAGAACACAAATCACGGAAAAAATAAATAGGCTTTCTATGGCCCACTGAATGAAAGGGAGAGAGGTGGCACACCCAGGAGTCAAGACTGGCACACAAGCTGAAAGGGCAATATTACTCTCCCACTGTTTTTTTATGGTTTTTTTTTTTTTTCAGGGAGACTTTAGAAACCAAATAATATTAAAAAAAAAAAAAAAAAAAAAAAAAGGCTTGCTATAGCCCACTGAATGAGAGATAGCACACACAGCAGTGGCACACAAGCCCTGACTGAGGCCAATATTTTTCTCCCACTGATTGATGTAGTGTTTTTGTGTTGAGGTAGATTTTAGAACACAAATCACGGAAAAAATAAATAGGCTTTCTATGGCCCACTGAATGAAAGGGAGAGAGGTGGCACACCCAGGAGTCAAGACTGGCACACAAGCTGAAAGGGCAATATTACTCTCCCACTGTTTTTTTATGTATTTTTTGTTTTTTCAGGGAGACTTTAGAAACCCAATAATATTTAAAAAAAAAAATAAATAGGCTTTCTATGGCCCACTGAATGAGAGGGAGAGAGGTGGCACACCCAGGAGTCAAGACTGGCACACAAGCTGAAAGGGCAATATTACTCTCCCACTGTTTTTTTATGGTTTTTTTTTTTTTTCAGGGAGACTTTAGAAACCAAATAATATTAAAAAAAAAAAAAAAAAAAATAGGCTTGCTATAGCCCACTGAATGAGAGATAGCACACACAGCAGTGGCACACAAGCCCTGACTGAGGCCAATATTTTTCTCCCACTGATTGATGTAGTGTTTTTGTGTTGAGGTAGATTTTAGAACACAAATCACGGAAAAAATAAATAGGCTTTCTATGGCCCACTGAATGAAAGGGAGAGAGGTGGCACACCCAGGAGTCAAGACTGGCACACAAGCTGAAAGGGCAATATTACTCTCCCACTGTTTTTTTATGTATTTTTTGTTTTTTCAGGGAGACTTTAGAAACCCAATAATATTTTAAAAAAAAAATAAATAGGCTTTCTATGGCCCACTGAATGAGAGGGAGAGAGGTGGCACACCCAGGAGTCAAGACTGGCACACAAGCTGAAAGGGCAATATTACTCTCCCACTGTTTTTTTATGGTTTTTTTTTTTTTTCAGGGAGACTTTAGAAACCAAATAATATTAAAAAAAAAAAAAAAAAAATAGGCTTGCTATAGCCCACTGAATGAGAGATAGCACACACAGCAGTGGCACACAAGCCCTGACTGAGGCCAATATTTTTCTCCCACTGATTGATGTAGTGTTTTTGTGTTGAGGTAGATTTTAGAACACAAATCACGGAAAAAATAAATAGGCTTTCTATGGCCCACTGAATGAAAGGGAGAGAGGTGGCACACCCAGGAGTCAAGACTGGCACACAAGCTGAAAGGGCAATATTACTCTCCCACTGTTTTTTTATGTATTTTTTGTTTTTTCAGGGAGACTTTAGAAACCCAATAATATTTAAAAAAAAAAATAAATAGGCTTTCTATGGCCCACTGAATGAGAGGGAGAGAGGTGGCACACCCAGGAGTCAAGACTGGCACACAAGCTGAAAGGGCAATATTATTCTCCCACTGTTTTTTTAGGTTTTTTTTTTTTTTTTCAGGGAGAATTAGAAACCAAATAATATTAAAAAAAAAAAAAAAAATAGGCTTGCTATAGCCCACTGAATGAGAGATAGCACACACAGCAGTGGCACACAAGCCCTGACTGAGGCCAATATTTTTCTCCCACTGATTGATGTAGTGTTTTTGTGTTGAGGTAGATTTTAGAACACAAATCACGGAAAAAATAAATAGGCTTTCTATGGCCCACTCAGTGAGAGATGGCACACACAGGGATGGCACTGTAGCAGAAATGCCAATCTTAATCTCCCACAAAAAAAAAAAACAAAAAAAAAAAAAAAACTGTCCTACAATTACTATCTCCCTGCAGTAATGTAAGCCAGGTATGGCAGGCAGCAATAGGAGTGGACTGATGCACAAATTAAATAAAAAGTGTGGAAAAACAGAAAAGATAGCTGTGCAGAAAGGAAGGAACAAGAGGATATGTGCTTTGAAAAAAGCAGTTGGTTTCCACAGTGGCGTACACACAGCAATACAGCTATCACGGAGCCTTCTAGGGCAGCCCAATGAGCTACAGCGCTGAGGGGAAAAAAAAAAAAAAATAGCTTCCACAGTCCCTGCACACCGAAGGTGGTGTTGGACAGTGGAAATCGCTGCAGCACAAGCGGTTTGGTGGTTAGTGGACCCTGCCTAACGCTCTCCCTGCTTCTGATGAAGCGGCAGCAACCTGTCCCTAAGCTCAGATCAGCAGCAGTAAGATGGCGGTCGGCGGGAACGCCCCTTTATAGCCCCTGTGACGCCGCAGACAGCAAGCCAATCACTGCAATGCCCTTCTCTAAGATGGTGGGGACCAGGATCTATGTCATCACGCTGCCCACACTCTGCGTTCACCTTCATTGGCTGAGAAATGGCGCTTTTCGCGTCATTGAAACGCGACTTTGGCGCGAAAGTCGCGTACCGCATGGCCGACAAGCACAGGGGTCGGATCGGGTTTCATGAGACGCCGACTTAGCCAAAAGTCGGCGACTTTTGAAAATGATCGACCCGTTTCGCTCAACCCTAATTACCGAGTCTGACTATGGGGGCTGCCTCATCACAGGGTCTGACTATGGGGTTGCTGCCTTATTGCAGGGTCTGACTGTGGGGGCTGCCTTATTACAGGATCTGCCTATAGGGGTGCTGCCTTATTACAGGGTCTGACTATGGGGGTGCTGCCTTATTGCAGGGTCTGACTATGGGGGCTGCCTTATTACAGGATCTGACTATAGCAGTGCTGCCTCATTAAAGGGTCTGACTATGGGGGCTGCCTTATTACAGGGTCTGACTGTGGGGGTGCTGCCTTATTACAGGGTCTGACTATGGGGGTGCTGCCTTATTACAGGGGCTGCCTATGGGGGCGCTGCCTTTTTACAGGGGCTGCCTATGGGGGCTGCCTTTTTACAGGGTCTGACTATGGGGGTGCTGCCTTTTTACAGGGTCTGACTATGGGGGTGCTGCATTATTACAGGGTCTGACTATGGGGGTGCTGCCTTACTACAGGGTCTGACTATGGGGCTGCCTTATTACAGGGTCTGCCGCCTTATTACAGGGTCTGCCTATAGGGGTGCTGCCTTATTACAGGGTCTGTCTATGGGGGCTGCCTTATTACAGAGTCTGACTATGGGGGTGGTGCCTTATTACAGGGTCTGCCGCCTTATTACAGGGTCTGCCTATGGAGGTGCTGCCTTATACTACAGAGTCTGCCTATGGGGGCTGCCTTATTACAGGGTCTGCCTATATGGGGGTGCTGCCTTATTACAGTGTCTGCCTATGGGGGCTGCTGTATGCTATAGAGTCTGCCCATGGGGAGTGCATTATACTATATTGTGGACTATTTGGTGCATTACGCTACTGTATATGGAGGCTATCTAGGGGGCCATCATACAGTATGGAGATTACAGTGTGGGGGTCATTATACATTGTTGGAGCCATCAAACAGTTTTACTTTCTAGGGGCAAAATATGGGCACTGTTTTATAGGGCACTTGCACCCGGTATTACTATATTGTAGAGAGTTGCTTTAGAATTTAGAGAGCACAGAGAACCACACAGAAGGTGCAGTAATAGGAACACATACGGCAACAGCAGTTCAGTATTGGGGTATCAGGGGCAGTAATAGGGACACATACGGCAGCAGAGGCTCATTATTGGGGTATCAGCCGGATGAGGAGTTTGTGCAGGTTGGGAATAGATGGTGATGGGGCTGGAATATGAGAAGTTAAATGTGTCTTTGTTGTAATCTCTGCAGACGAGTTGTAGCTGGAAGAAGTTGTCATGTCAGTCTGGGCTAGATGGAAAAGACGGGAAAAATGAACGATTCCATCAGAAAGAACGTCAGTGGTAAGTAATTATCTGTCACTGTGCTGTGATCTGTTATATGCTCTGTAGGACTGGTATCTACCACTGACCATATGGCGGTAACATCCATATTGGTCTTTATATAGAGATTATCTTCAGTAACAGCGCGGTCATCTGCTGAGGTTCTCCTCCATTATTAGGGCGGGTCACCGAGTTGTAATCAAGGTTACCTGGTTAGGGGCCCGCTCAGAAGTTTTGCCCCCTCTGAACCAAAACCCTAGCTACGCCTCTGTGTTAGGCTATGGGTGGAACTAGATGGACTTAAAGTCTTCCTTCAACTTTAAATACTATGAAACATTGTATGATGGCCTCCACATTAATTCCCACATTTTATAACGGCTCCACATTTTGAGGGCCCACACAGTAGCTCCTACAATGTATGAGGGCACCCAGAATAACTAGCATGCTGTGTAATGGCCGCCACACTTTGAGGGAACTCACACGCACACTGTATGAGGGCCCCCGCAGTCACACTGTAAGGGGATGAAGATTCATGTTCCCTTTTGCTTTTCCTCCTTAACAGGCCCTAATACTGTCTGTTCTATTATAATATATATATGTTATTGTATAATGCTATTGCTACATAGATACATGTGCTACCACCTACTTTTCATGGTCCAGCTACACTCTTAGTGTATTACTGTGTCTTGTACATGTGCATTATGTATTGTAGTAAAGTATATTGTATTCGCACTTGTATTAAGGAAAGTGTAGTTGACCTATTGGCCACTAGATGGGGGGCATTTTTAGTGCACACAGTTCCTCAGTAGAACATAAAGTTAGTACATAGTTAATTGTAGGAGGGGCTGCTGTTTGGTAAGCGAGTGATAGTCTCAGGCCATGTGCACACGTTCAGTATTTTTCGCGTTTTTTTCATGTTTTTTCGCTATAAAAACATGGTAAAAACGCGAAAAAAACGCTTACATATGCCTCCCATTATTTTAAGTGTATTCCGCATTTCTTGTGCAAATGTTCCATTTTTTTTCCGCAAAAAAATCGCATCGCAGAAAAAAAAGCAACATGTTCATTAAATTTGCGGAATTGCGGGGATTCCGCACACCTAGGAATGCATTGATCTGCTTACTTTCCGCATGGGGCTGTGCCCACCATGCGGGAAGCAAGCAGATCATGTGCGGTTGGTACCCAGGGTGGAGGAGAGGAGACTCTCCTCCACGGACTGGGCACCGTATAATTGGTAAAAAAAAAAGAATTCAAATAAAAAATAATCATATACTCACCTTCGATTGCCCCCGGAGTCTTCCCGCCTCTCAGCGGTGCATGCTGCCGCTTCCGTTCCTATAGATGGTGTGGTGAAGGACCTGCGATGACGTTGCGGTCACGTGACCACGATGACGTCGCGGTCACGTGACCGCGACGTCATCGAAGGTCCTGCACACACACACCATCTATAGGAACGGACGCCGCTGAGGAGATCGGCTGTCTGCAGAGGGTGAGTATAACCATTTTTTAATTTTTTTATTATTTTTAACATGATACCGGTATCTTTTTACTATTGATGCTGCATAAGCAGCATCTATAGTAAAAAGTTGGTCACACTTGTCAAACACTATGTTTGACAAGTGTGACCAACCTGTCAGTCAGTTTTCCAAGCGATGCTACAGATCGCTTGGAAAACATTAGCATTCTGCAAGCTAATTACACTTGCAAAATGCTAAAAAAAACGCGAAAAAAACGGGAAAAAAACGCAAAAAAAAATGCGGATTTCTCGCAGAAAATTTCCGGTTTTCTTCAGGAAATTTCTGCAAGAAATCCTGACGTGTGCACATACCCTTAGAATAAGGCAGAGGGCTAGGGACGCCCGAACCATCTACATGGGCTACAGGCCCAGGATGTCACCGCAGCCACGCAACATGAAGAGGAGTGCATCTCAGCCATCCACAGCTGCGGTACAGACAGGGCCGGACTGGGACTAAAATTCAGCCCTGGCATTTGAAGTTACACAGGCCCACTTGTCACATGGTGACTGTATAATATCTTTGTACACTTGTAGGCAGGGCCGGTTTTAGGCAAAGTGGGGCCCTAGGCAAAGTTTAAAATGGGTCCCCAAATGCTAACATATTGCACATCACACAGAAGCCTTTCTGTTGTATTTACGTGCGCTGAGTTCAGGCCGCTAAACGAGTTTGATCGACAATACTGAAGTTGTTCAACGCTTGTTTCCTGGCCTCTTTCCACCAGCTGAGGAATAATGATGAGACAGAACGATCACTAATAGATCACCATACAGTATCATGTTTTCAGCAGCACATCTACAGTTTACACTGGCAATGTGCTGCTGACAACAAGGCTTTTTGTTCCAGCAAAAACAATCCGAATATGCAGCATTTTACTTGTTTAGTAAAATACACCCCATAGTCCTCCACATATTATAATGTGCTCCATAGTCCTCCATATAGTATAATACACTCCCTATAGTCCTCCATATATTAAAATACACTGCTCAGTCCTCCACATAGTATAATACACTCCTCATAGTCCTCCATATAGCATAATACAATCCTCATAGTCCTCCATATAGCATAATACAATCCTCATAGTGCTCCATATAGTATAATGCACCGCCACAGTCATCCATGTAGTACAATTCACTTCCCATAGTATAATGCACCCCATAGTTCTTCATATAGTATAACGTATTCCCCATAGTCCTCGATACAGTATAATGCAGCCCACATATAGTATAATGCAGCCACCCCAGAGTATAATGCAGCCACCCCAGAGTATAATGCAGCCACCCCAGAGTATAATGCAGCCACCCCACAGAGTATGTAACCCCCATAGAATATAATACAGCCCACCTCCCCATAATATATAATGTAGCCCCCCATAGAATATAACGCAGCCTCCCCCATAGAATATAATATACCCCCACAATAGTATATAACACAGCCACATAGTACATAACATGGCCTCCCCCATAGAATATAATATACTCCCCATAGTATATAGCAAAGCCCGCATATTATATAGCACAAACCGCATAGTATACAGCACAGCCTGCATACTATAGCACAGCTCGCGTAGTAGATAACACAGCCCACACAGCAGTATTCAGCACAGACCACACAGTAGTATACAGCACAGACCACACAGTAGTATACAGCACAGCCCACGTAGAAGTATACAGCACAGTCCACACAGTAGTATACAGCACAGCCCACAGAGTAATATATACAGCACAGCCCACAAAGTAATATATACAGCACAGCCCACAAAGTAATATATACAGCACAGCCCACAGAGAACTATATACAGCACAGCCCACAGAGAACTATATACAGCACAGCCCACAGAGAACTATATAAAGCACAGCCCAGAGTACTATATACAGCACAGCCCAGAGTACTATATAAAGCACAGCCCAGAGAGTACTATATACAGCACAGCCCAGAGAGTACTATATACAGCACAGCCCACAGAGTACTATATACAGCACAGCCCACAGAGTACTATATACAGCACAGCCCACAGAGTACTATATACAGCACAGGCCACAGAGTACTATATACAGCACAGCCCACAGAGTACTATATACAGCACAGCCCAGAGAGTACTATATACAGCACAGCCCACAGAGTACTATATACAGCACAGCCCACAGAGTACTATATACAGCACAGGCCACAGAGTACTATATACAGCACAGCCCACAGAGTACTATACACAGCACAGCCCACAGAGTACTATATACAGCACAGCCCACAGAGTACTATATACAGCACAGGCCACAGAGTACTATATACAGCACAGCCCACAGAGTACTATATACAGCACTGCCCAGAGAGTACTATATACAGCACAGCCCACAGAGTACTATATACAGCACAGCCCACAGAGAACTATATACAGCACACAGTAGTATACAGCACAAGAGCACAGCCCACAGAGAACTATATACAGCCCACAGCAGTATACAGCACAGAGCACAGCCCACAGAGAACTATATACAGCCCACAGCAGTATACAGCACAGAGCACAGCCCACAGAGAACTATATATAGCACAGAGCACACAGTAGTATACAGCACAGAGCACAGCCCACAGAGAGCTATATACAGCCCACAGCAGTATACAGCACAGAGCACAGCCCACAGAGAACTATATACAGCCCACAGTAGTATACAGCACAGAGCACAGCCCACAGAGAGCTATATACAGCCCACAGTAGTATACAGCACAGAGCACAGCCCACAGAGAACTATATACAGCCCACAGCAGTATACAGCACAGAGCACAGCCCACAGAGAACTATATACAGCCCACAGTAGTATACAGCACAGAGCACAGCCCACAGAGAACTATATACAGCCCACAGCAGTATACAGCACAGAGCACAGCCCACAGAGAACTATATATAGCACAGAGCACACAGTAGTATACAGCACAGAGCACAGCCCACAGAGAACTATATACAGCCCACAGCAGTATACAGCACAGAGCACAGCCCACAGAGAACTATATACAGCCCACAGCAGTATACAGCACAGAGCACAGCCCACAGAGAACTATATACAGCCCACAGTAGTATACAGCACAGAGCACAGCCCACAGAGAACTATATACAGCCCACAGCAGTATACAGCACAGAGCACAGCCCACAGAGAACTATATACAGCCCACAGCAGTATACAGCACAGAGCACAGCCCACAGAGAACTATATACAGCCCACATCTCTTCTCTTCCTCCCCTCACCTCCTCCGAGAATGGCCCCACAGTCCAGAAAAAAAAACAACTCTCCTCACCTCTCCTCGTGCCCAGCGTTGCTTCCTGGTTCCTGCTCCTGTCTCAGCAGCTGCAGTCTGCCCGGGACACAGCATGTGCGCGATGATATGACATCATCGCGCACCCGCAGTGTCAGAGGCAGAGCGGGGAATGATGGGAGAGGAGCGTCTGTAGACGCTCTCTCCTCCATCATTGCATTCAACTGTACCGGCGTCTATACGCCGGTATAGTTGAATGCGACGGCGGGGGCGGCGGATTGAGCGGCCCACCACTGGCACCGGCCCTTCTGGCATTTGCCAGAAGTGCCCTATGGCCAGTCCGGCCCTGGGTACAGATACCCAGCGGGTTAGAGCAGGTTGAAGACTCAGAATGTGGCAACTCATTGTTTGGGCAGAAACCCTTAGAACCATTGTGAAATGGTCAAGGAACCCCACGGCAGCAGTGAGCACGTATATTAAAGACGTGGTGCAAAGGCAGAAGGCAGAACAGAAGAGCATTACTCTCTTTCAGTGGCTTTATACTCCGAAGATTAATGATCTTGTGCCTGGGGCGAAAAAGACCAAGGGAAGCATACCCATAGTGGAACTGCACAGAGAGAATGCTGAGGAACTATCAGGGATGGTCCAACCCGGGCTGGCACTTTGGGATCACGAGAGTAACGCAGGGAAAGAAAAGGAATATTGTTTTGTGAAACCCGTTATAAAGCATATGAAGTCTTTGGATGTGCTGTGTAACCGAACCAGTAAAGATGTCATTGTTGAAGTTGATTTGGACTGTGTTTAAATTAATGCAAATCGGCCTGAAGAGAGTCTCCCACAGCATAGGGAAGATCCAGAAGGAGCCGGACCTGAAGACACAGGTATGCTGACTATTGGTGATAATATTCCTGTGAGGGGAGCCAGGGCACCAAGAGCCAGGTGTCGTCGGCCATGACTACAGCCTTGGGCCAGAACCTTACAACACCGCAAGTATTAATAAAAATAAAAAACATCATATACTCACCTAATCTTGGATCCTGAAGTGTTCCCCGTCATAGCGCGGGAGGACCATCACATTTATGCCATCTCATTAGCGCATGCACAGGACGTTAAAATCCCAACACTGCTTGTGCTCCAGCACCTGAGCTAATACATTACCCTGCTGTTCTGTAGGCTGCAGCCTCAAAATGTCCTGCGCTCTACAGAACGGAAAGTGGTAGTGCAGGGAGATCTTAATAGACAATGGCTGTGTGTTAGGCTAGGTTCACAGTATCAGTATTTGGTAAGTATTTGACATCAGTGTTTGTAATCCAAAATCAGGAGTGGAACAATCAGTGGAAAAGTATAATAGAAACAAGTCACCACTTCTGCATTTTTCACCCACTCCTTATTTTGCTTACAGATACTGAGGTAAAATACTGACCAAATATTGAATGTGTGAATGTGGCCTTACAGCCAGGTACTGCCTCTAACAGCCAAGGGTGGCGGTGATCAAAATGTCACAATGGCGTAGCTAGGGTTTTGGTTCAGGGGGGGGCGAAGCTTCTGAGTGGGCCCTTAACCAGGTAACCTTGATTACAACTGGGTGACGCCCCCTAATAGTGGAGGAGAACCTGAGCAGATGACCACGATGTTGCTGAAAATAATCTCTATACAAAGAGCAACATTGATATTAACGCCATATTTTCAATGGTAAATACCAGCCCTGCAGAACATATAACAGATCAAAGTACAGTTACAGATGGTGACTTACCGCTAACATTCTTTTTGATGGAGTTGTTCACTTTTCTGGTCTTTTCCATCTGACCCAGACAGGACTCGCCTGCAGAGAATACAACAAAGACACATTTCACTTCTCATATTTTCAGCATGTCACCATCCATTCCCAACCTGCACAAACTCCTCATCCTACTAGTATCCCAACACTGCTGCCATATGTGTCCCTATTACTGCATCTGCTGTGTGGTTCTCTATGCCCTCTAAATTCTAAAGCAACCCTCTAGAATGCCGTGTGCAAGTGCCCTAGAAAACAGTGCCCCCATTTTGTCCCCTAGAAAGTAATAATGCCCTGTGTGCCCCTTTGATAGTCACAGCAACCGGAGTTCTCTTATAACAATAAGTGTCCACTTATCATTGAATAATGTCCCGGCCTCCCCCTGTACAGCTCCCCTATACACATTATGATGCTCTCTTATACATAACATGGTGTCTCCTCACTGTAATGTACCCCCACACAGTATACTGACTCCTTAGAAGCCCCCAAACTACTTGATGGCCCCAACACTGTGTGATGGCCCCTTCACTGTAATCCCCACCCTGAATGATGGCCCCCTAGATAGCCTCCATATAGTATAATGTGCCAAATAGTTCTCAATATAATATAATACATTCCTCATAGGTCTGTATAGTATAATGCACTCCCCATAGGCATGCATAGTACAATGCATTCCCCATAGGCCTGTATAGTATAAAGCATTCCCCATAGGCCTGTAGAGTATAATCCACTCCCCATAGGCCTGTATAGTATAATGCACTCTCTATAGGTATGCATAGTATAATGCACTCCCTATAGGCCTGTATAGTATAATACACTCCCCATAGGTCTGTATAGTATAATGCACTCCCCTCAGGTCTGTATAGTATAATGCACTCCCTATAGGCCTGTATAGTATAAAGCACACCCCAGGGCCTGTATAGTATAATGCACTCCCCATATGCATGCATAGTACAATGCTCTCCCCATAGGCCTGTATAGTATAACACACTCCCCATAGCCCTGTATAGTATAATGCACTCCCCATAGGCCTGTATAGTATAATGCACTCCCCATAGGCCTGTATAGTATAATACACTCCCCATAAGCCTGTATAGTATAATGCACTCCCTATAGGCCTGTTTAGTATAATGCACCCCCATAGGCAGCCAGCACAGTATAATGAACCCCCATTTGGCAGCCTGTATAGTATAATGCACTCCCATTAGGCAGTCTGTATAGTATAATGAACCCCATTAGGCAGCCAGTAGAATATAATGCACCCCCGTTAGGCAGCCTGTATAGTACAATGCACCCCCATTAGGCAGCCAGTACAGTATAATGTACCCCCATTAGGCAGCCTGTATAGTATAATGCACCCCATTAGGCAGCCTGTATAATATAATGCACCCCCATTCGGCAGCCAGCACAATATAATGCACCCACATTAGGCAGCTTGTATAGCATAATGCACCCCCATTAGGCAGTCTGTACAGTATAATGCACCCCATTAGGCAGCCAGTACAATATAATGCACCCTCATTAGGCAGCCTGTATAGTATAATGCAACCCCATTAGGCAGTCAGTACAGTATAATGCACCCCATTAGGCAGCCTGTATAGTAAAATGCACCCCCATTTGGCAGCCAGCACAATATACTGCACCCACATTAGGCAGCCTGTATAGCATAATGCACCCCCATTAGGCAGCCAGTACAATATAATGCACCTCCATTAGGCAGCCAGTAAAACATAATGCACCCCATTAGGCAGCCTGTATAGTATAATGCACCCCCATTAGGCTGTCTGTACAGTATAATGCACCGCATTAGGCAGCCAGTGCAGTATACTGCACTCCCATTAGGCAGTCTGAATAGTGTAATGCACCCCCATTAGGCAGCCAGTACAATACAATGCACTCCCATAGGCAGACTGTAAAGTATAATGCACCCCCATTAGGCAGTCTGCATAGTATAATGCACCCCCATTAGGCAGCCTGTATAGTATAATGCACCCCCATTAGGCAGCCTGTATAGTATAATGCACCCCCATTAGACAGCCTGTATAGGATAATGCACCCCCATTAGGCAGCCTGTATAGTATAATGCACCCCCATTAGGCAGCCAGTACAATATAATGCACCCCCATTAGGCAGTCTGTATAGTATAATGCACCCCATTAGGCAGCCAGTACAATACAATGCACCCCCATAGGCAGCCTATATAGTATAATACACCCCCATTAGGCAGCGTGTATAGAATAATGCACCCCCATTAGACATCCAGTACAATAATGCACCCCAATTAGGCAGCCTATATACCATAATGCACCCCCATTAGACGGCCAGTACAATAATCCACCCCCATTAGGCAGCCTCTACAATATAATGCACCCCCATTAGGCAGTCTGTATAGTATAATGCACCCCATTAGGCAACCAGTGCAGTATAATGCACCCCCATTAGGCAGTCTGAATAGTATAATGCACCCCATTAGGAAGCCAGTACAATACAATGCACCCCCATAGGCAGCATATATAGTACTAGATTGTGGCCCGATTCTAACGCATCGGGTATTCTAGAATATGCATGTCCCCGTAGTATATGGACAATGATGATTCCAGAATTCGCGGCAGACTGTGCCCGTCGCTGATTGGTCGAGGCAACCTTTATGACATCGTCGTCGCCATGGCAACCATTATGACATCTACGTCGATACTGTGCCCGTCGCTGATTGGTCGAGGCCTGGCGGCCTCGACCAATCAGAGACGTGGGATTTCCATTATGACATCATCGTCGCCACGCTGTGCCCGTTGCTGATTGGTCGAGGCCTGGCGGCCTCGACCAATCAGAGACGCGGGATTTCCAGGACAGACAGACAGACAGAAAGACAGACAGACAGACAGACAGAAAGACAGACAGACAGAAAGACAGACAGACAGACGGAAAAACCCTTAGACAATTATATATATAGATAATGCTCCCCCATTAGACAGCCTGTATACTATAATGCACCCCCATTGGACGGCCAGTACAATAATCCACCCCCATTAGGCAGCCTGTATAGGATAGTGCACCCCCATTAGGCAGCCTGTACAATATAATGCACCCCCATTAGGCAGTCTGTATAGTATAATGCACCCCATTAGGCAGCCAGTGCAGTATAATGCACCCCCATTAGGCAGTCTGAATATTATAATGCACCCCATTAGGCAGCCACTACAATACATTGCACCCCCATAGGCAGCCTATATAGTATAATGCACGCCATTACGCAGCCTGTATAGTATAATGCACCCCCATTAGACAGCCAGTACAATAATGCACCCCCATTAGACAGCCAGTACAATAATCCACCCCCATTAGGCAGCCTGTAGAGTATAATTCACCCCCATTAGGCAGCCAGTATAATACAATGCACCCCCATAGGCAGCCTGTAAAGTATAATACACCCCCATTAGGCAGTCTGTATAGTATAATGCACCACAATTAGGCAGCCTGTATAGTATAGTGCACTCCCATTAGACAGCCTGTATAGGATAATGCACCCCCATTAGACAGCCAGTACAATAAAGCACCCCCATTAGACAGCCAGTACAATAATCCACCCCCATTAGGCAGCCTGTAGAGTATATTTCACCCCCATTAGGCAGCCAGTACAATACAATGCACCCCCATTAGGCAGTCTGAATATTATAATGCACCCCCATCAGGCAGCCAGTACAATACATTGCACCCCCATAGGCAGCCTATATAGTATCATGCACGCCATTACGCAGCCTGTATAGTATAATGCACCCCCATTAGACAGCCAGTACAATAATGCACCCCCATTAGACAGCCAGTACAATAATCCACCCCCATTAGGCAGCCTGTAGAGTATAATGCACCCCCATTAGGCAGCCAGTACAATACAATGCACCCCCATAGGCAGCCTGTAAAGTATAATACACCCCATTAGGCAGTCTGTATAGTATAATGCACCCCACTAGGCAGCCTGTATAGTATAGTGCACTCCCATTAGACAGCCTGTATAGGATAATGCACCCCCATTAGGCAGCCAGTACAATATAATGCACCCCAATTAGGCAGTCTGTATAGTATAATGCACCTCCATTAGGCAGCCAGTACAATACAATACACCCCCATTAGGCAACCTGTATAGGATAATGCACCCCATTAGGCAGCCAGTGCAGTATAATGCACCCCCATTAGGCAGTCTGAATAGTATAATGCACCCCATTAGGAAGCCAGTACAATACAATACACCCCCATTAGGCAGTCTGAATAGTATAATGCACCCCATTAAGCAGCCAGTACAATACAATGCACCCCCATAGGCAGCCTATATAGTATAATACACCCCCATTAGGCAGCCTGTATAGAATAATGCACCCCCATTAGACAGCCAGTACAATAATGCACCCCAATTAGGCAGCCTATATACCATAATGCACCCCCATTAGACGGCCAGTACAATAATCCACCCCCATTAGGCAGCCTCTACAATATAATGCACCCCCATTAGGCAGTCTGTATAGTATAATGCACCCCATTAGGCAGCCAGTGCAGTATAATGCACCCCCATTAGGCAGTCTGAATAGTATAATGCACCCCATTAGGCAGCCAGTACAATACAATGCACCCCCATAGGCAGCCTATATAGTATAATGCTCCCCCATTAGACAGCCTGTATACTAAATTGCTCCCCCATTGGACGGCCAGTACAATAATCCACCCCCATTAGGCAGCCTGTACAGTATAATGCACCCCCATTAGGCAGCCAGTACAATATAAAGCACCCCAATTAGGCAGTCTGTATAGTATAGTGCACCCCCGTTAGGCAGCCAGTACAGTATAATGCACCCGATAAAAAAAAAATACAATACTCACCTTTCTTCCTCCTTGTTCCCATGGTGCTCTGAGCGCCCGCTCATCTCCAGACAGCCGACATCGAGTACTGATGTCATCACGACCCCCTGTCAGTGTCGGCGTCAGTGACGTCAGACACTGACAGGGGGATGATGGGAGAGGGAGCGTAACACTCCCTCTCTCATCAATGCGGTCAGCTGTATAGGCATGTAGCCGATACAACTGACCCTGCGATGACATGCGGTTGGGCCCACTGTTGGCACGGCGCCTCCCATCACCTCCTCAGGGACCTCATAGTGGCCAGGCGGCAGAGCAGGGAGATTGTGTCTCCCTGCTCTGCTGCAGAATGTAACTGTATTGGCGCCAATTCAGTTACATAGTGTAGCTCCGGGTTGACCCCTGTTGTGAACTCTGATTTTGGGCTCCCTCTTGTGGTCACAACTGGTACTGTGTGAGTGCTGTCTTTGGGCTCCCTCTGGTGGTTCTTTGTGTCATTCTGCAGGTCTGAGGCAGGATCAGCTGTCTCGTTATCTCTTAGCTGGTTTCCTATTTAGTTCACCTGGACTCTCAGTTGTTGCCTGCTGTCAATGTCTTCAGTGCTATTTTGGAGCTCTCCTGCAGTCCTTCATTATCAGTCTCTTCAAGAGAAGCTAAGTTTTGCTTGGTTCATTTTTTGACCATCAGTGGTCACATGTTTCTTGGTTTATTTTTGTCCAGCTTGCTAATATGTGATTTCCTTGCTTGCTGGTAGCTCTAGGGGGCTGAATTTCTCCCCTCACACCGTTAGTTGGTGTGGGGGTTCTTGTATTCTCAGCGTGGATATTTTGCATAGGGTTTTTTACTGACCGCACAGTTCCCTATCTGTCTTCTGCTATTTAGTATTAGCGGGCCTCATTTGCTTAATCTGTTTTCATTTCTACGTTTGTGTTTTCCCCTTACCTCACCGTTATTATTTGTTGGGGGCTTCCTATATCTTTGGGGTGATTTCTCTTGAGGCAAGTGAGGTCTTACTTTCCCTCCAGGAGTAAATAGTTTCTCAGGCTGCGTCGAGACGTCCAGGATTTTAGGCACGTTCACCGGCTTCCTTTAGTGTGTTGGTTAGGATCAGGTTTGCGGTCAGTCCAGTTACCACCTCCCTAGAGCTCGTGTCTATGTTCATAAACTTAGCTAGTCCGTTTTGTGATCCTCAGCCACTAGAATCATAACAGTACAGCAGGCCAAAAAAGTGTTCAATGCATCGCAGAAGTGGGATAAGAGAAGCCCTGAGTACAATTTTTTTTTTCTCTCTATCTTTGCTGCAGTCTGTCCAGCTTCTCTCATCCCCTTAATCTCTGGGTGGTTTTGTGTTCAGCTGCAGACATGGATATTCAGAGTCTGACTTCTAGTGTGGATCATCTTGCTGCAAGGGTGCAAAGCATTCAGGATTTTATTGTTCATAGCCCTATGTCAGAGCCTAAAATACCTATTCCTGAATTGTTTTCTGGAGATAGATCTAGGTTTCTGAATTTTAAGAATAATTGTAAATTATGTCTATCTTTGAGACCTCGTTCCTCTGGTGATTCCGCTCAGCAAGTTAAAATTGTTATCTCCTTGCGACCCTCAAGATTGGGCCTTCTCTCTGGTGCCAGGAGATCCTGCATTGCTGAATGTGGATGCGTTTTTTCTGGCGCTTGGACTGCTTTATGAGGAACCTAATCTTGAGAACCAGGCAGAAAAGGCCTTGCTGGCTCTTTCTCAGGGCCAGGATGAAGCTGAGGTGTATTGTCAAAAATTTCGGAAATGGTCGGTGCTTACTCAATGGAATGAGTGTGCCCTGGCTGCAAATTTCAGAGAAGGTCTTTCTGAAGCCATTAAGAATGTTATGGTGGGGTTCCCCACTCCTGCAAGTCTGAATGGCTCAATGGCTTTGGCCATTCAGATTGATCGGCGTTTGTGGGAGCGCAAATCTGCGCACCATCTGGCGGTGTTTTCTGAACAGAGACCTGAGTCTATGCAATGTGACCGAGTTCTGACCAGAATTGAGCGGCAAAATCATAGTCGTCAAAATGGGTTGTGCTTTTACTGTGGTGATTCAACTCATGTTATCTCAGCATGCTCTAAGCGCGTTAAAAAAATCGCTAAACCTGTCACCATTGGTACTATACAGCCTAAATTCATTTTGTCTGTTACTTTAATTTGTTCTTTGTCATCCTACTCGGTTATGGCTTTTGTGGATTCAGGTGCTGCCCTGAATCTGATGGATTTGTCGTTTGCCAGGCGCTGTGGTTTTGTCCTGGAGCCTTTGGAATTCCCTATTCCACTGAGGGGAATTGATGCTACACCATTGGCTGAGAATAAGCCTCAATATTGGACTCAAGTGACCATGTGCATGACTCCTGTACATCAGGAGGTGATTCGCTTTCTTGTGCTGCATAATTTGCATGATGTTGTCGTGTTGGGTCTGCCATGGCTGCAGGCCCATAATCCAGTTCTGGATTGGAAAGCTATGTCTGTGTCAAGTTGGGGTTGCCAGGGGATTCATGGCGATGCTCCTTTGGTATCAATTGCTTCTTCCACTCCTTCTGAGGTCCCTGAGTTTTTGTCGGACTACCAGGATGTATTTGATGAGCCCAGCTCCGGTGCCCTGCCTCCTCACAGGGATTGTGATTGTGCTATAAATTTGATTCCTGGTAGTAAGTTCCCTAAGGGACGACTTTTTAATTTGTCTGTACCAGAACATGCCGCAATGCGGAGCTATATAAAGGAGTCTTTAGAGAAGGGACATATTCGCCCGTCCTCCTCCCCTCTTGGTGCAGGATTCTTTTTTGTGGCCAAGAAGGATGGTTCTCTGAGACCTTGTATAGATTATCGTCTTCTAAATAAAATCACGGTCAAATTTCAGTATCCTTTGCCATTGTTGTCTGATCTGTTTGCTCGGATTAAGGGGTCCAGTTGGTTCACCAAGATAGATCTTCGTAGTGCGTATAACCTTGTGCGCATTAAGCAGGGGGATGAATGGAAAACAGCATTTAATACGCCCGAAGGCCATTTTGAGTACTTGGTGATGCCTTTTGGACTCTCTAATGCTCCTTCTGTGTTCCAGTCCTTCATGCATGACATCTTCCGAGAATATCTGGATAAATTTATGATTGTGTATCTGGATGACATTTTGGTCTTTTCTGAGGACTGGGAGTCCCATGTGAAGCAGGTCAGGATGGTATTTCAGGTCCTGCGTGCTAATGCCTTATTTGTGAAGGGCTCTAAATGTCTCTTCGGAGTACAGAAGGTTTCCTTTTTGGGTTTTATTTTTTCTCCTTCTACTATTGAGATGGACCCAGTCAAGGTCCAGGCTATTCATGACTGGACTCAGCCTACATCTGTTAAGAGTCTTCAGAAGTTCTTGGGTTTTGCTAATTTTTACCGTCGCTTCATTGCTAATTTTTCTGGCTGGTTAAACCCTTGACGGATTTGACCAAGAAGGGTTCTGATGTGACTAATTGGTCTCCTGCGGCCGTGGAAGCCTTTCGGGAGCTGAAGCGCCGGTTTTCTTCGGCTCCAGTTTTGTGTCAGCCTGATGTTTCTCTTCCTTTTCAGGTCGAGGTTGATGCTTCTGAGATTGGAGCAGGGGCTGTTTTGTCGCAGAGAAGCTCTGATTGCTCTGTGATGAAGCCTTGTGCTTTCTTTTCAAGAAAGTTTTCGCCTGCCGTGCGAAATTATGATGTTGGTAATCGGGAGTTGTTGGCTATGAAGTGGGCATTTGAGGAGTGGCGACATTGGCTTGAGGGAGCTAAGCATCATGTAGTGGTCTTAACTGATCACAAAAATCTGATTCATCTCGAGTCTGCCAAGCGGCTGAATCCTAGACAGGCTCGTTGGTCGTTGTTTTTCTCCCGTTTCGATTTCGTGGTCTCGTACCTGCCTGGTTCGAAGAACGTGAAAGCTGATGCTCTTTCTAGGAGTTTTGTGCCTGACTCTCCGGGAGTTTCAGAGCCGGCTGGTATCCTCAGAGAGGGAGTGATTTTGTCTGCCATTTCCCCAGATTTGCGACGAGTGCTGCAGAAATTTCAGGTGGATAGACCGGACCGTTGCCCACCAGAGAGACTGTTTGTCCCAGATAGATGGACCAGCAGAGTTATTTCCGAGGTTCATTCTTCGGTGTTGGCAGGACATCCTGGGATTTTTGGTACCAGAGATTTGGTGGCTAGGTCCTTCTGGTGGCCTTCCTTGTCGCGGGGTGTGCGTTCCTTTGTGCAGTCCTGTGGGATTTGTGCTCGGGCTAAGCCTTGCTGTTCTCGTGCCAGCGGTTTGCTTTTGCCTTTGCCTGTCCCGAAGAGACCTTGGACGCACATTTCCATGGATTTTATTTCGGATCTTCCAGTCTCTCAGAGAATGTCTGTCATCTGGGTGGTGTGTGATCGTTTTTCCAAAATGGTCCATTTGGTGCCCTTGCCTAAGTTGCCTTCCTCCTCCGATTTGGTTCCTCTATTTTTTCAGAATGTGGTTCGCTTGCACGGCATCCCTGAAAATATTGTGTCTGACAGAGGATCCCAGTTTGTGTCCAGATTTTGGCGGATCTTTTGTGCTAAGATGGGCATTGATTTGTCTTTTTCGTCGGCCTTCCATCCTCAGACGAATGGTCAAACCGAGCGAACTAATAAGACCTTGGAAACTTATTTAAGATGTTTTGTTTCTGCTGATCAGGATGATTGGGTGACTTTTTTGCCATTGGCCGAGTTTGCCCTTAATAATCGGGCTAGTTCTGCTACTTTGGTTTCGCCTTTTTTCTGCAATTCTGGTTTTCATCCTCATTTTTCCTCGGGTCAGGTTGAGCCTTCTGACTGTCCTGGGGTGGATTCTGTGGTGGATAGGTTGCAGCAGATTTGGAACCATGTGGTGGACAATTTGAAGTTGTCACAGGAGAAGGCTCAGCGCTTTGCCAACCGCCGTCGCGGTGTGGGTCCCCGACTTCTTGTTGGGGATGTGGTATGGCTGTCTTCTCGGTATGTTCCTATGAAGGTTTCCTCTCCTAAATTCAAGCCTCGCTTCATCGGTCCTTATAAGATTTTGGAAATCCTTAACCCGGTGTCATTTCGTTTGGACCTCCCAGCGTCGTTTGCCATTCATAACGTGTTCCATAGGTCTTTGTTGCGGAGGTATGTGGTGCCTGTGGTTCCTTCTGTTGAACCCCCTGCTCCGGTGCTGGTTGAGGGCGAATTGGAGTACGTGGTGGAGAAGATCTTGGATTCTCGTATTTCTAGACGGAGGCTTCAGTATTTGGTTAAGTGGAAGGGCTATGGTCAGGAGGATAATTCCTGGGTTGTCGCCTCTGATGTTCATGTGGCCGATTTGGTTCATGCCTTCCATGTGGCTCATCCTGATCGCCCTGGGGGTTTTGATGAGGGTTCGGTGACCCCTCCTCAAGGGGGGGGTACTGTTGTGAACTCTGTTTTTGGGCTCCCTCTTGTGGTCACAACTGGTACTGTGTGAGTGCTGTCTTTGGGCTCCCTCTGGTGGTTCTTTGTGTCATTCTGCAGGTCTGAGGCAGGATCAGCTGTCTCGTTATCTCTTAGCTGGTTTCCTATTTAGTTCACCTGGACTCTCAGTTGTTGCCTGCTGTCAATGTCTTCAGTGCTATTTTGGAGCTCTCCTGCAGTCCTTCATTATCAGTCTCTTCAAGAGAAGCTAAGTTTTGCTTGGTTCATTTTTTGACCATCAGTGGTCACATGTTTCTTGGTTTATTTTTGTCCAGCTTGCTAATATGTGATTTCCTTGCTTGCTGGTAGCTCTAGGGGGCTGAGTTTCTCCCCTCACACCGTTAGTTGGTGTGGGGGTTCTTGTATTCTCAGCATGGATATTTTGCATAGGGGTTTTTACTGACCGCACAGTTCCCTATCTGTCTTCTGCTATTTAGTATTAGCGGGCCTCATTTGCTTAATCTGTTTTCATTTCTACATTTGTGTTTTCCCCTTACCTCACCGTTATTATTTGTTGGGGGCTTCCTATATCTTTGGGGTGATTTCTCTTGAGGCAAGTGAGGTCTTACTTTCCCTCCAGGAGTAGATAGTTTCTCAGGCTGCGTCGAGATGTCCAGGATTTTAGGCACGTTCACCGGCTTCCTTTAGTGTGTTGGTTAGGATCAGGTTTGCGGTCAGTCCAGTTACCACCTCCCTAGAGCTCGTGTCTATGTTCATAAACTTAGCTAGTCCGTTTTGTGATCCTCAGCCACTAGGATCATAACAGACCCCCTTAGAGCATGGGGCCAGGGGCCATCGCCCCCTCTGCCCCCCTGGTAGCTACGCTACTGTGTCACATCTATCCCAAAATGGTTTAAATAAAAAGGTTTTCATGTCAAGCTGAAAAATAAAAAAGTTACGGGTCTCGGAAAAGGGTGACATACATTTTTTTGGTATTGCCAAATTTGGTATTGCTGTAATTGTACAGATAATGAGAATCATATTGTCAGGTCATTTTTAGAACACATTGAACGCTGTAAAAACAATTCCCAAAACACAATTGTGATTTTTCTTCCACAATTTCAACACACTTGAATTTTTTTCCTATTTTCCAGTACACCATGTGGTAAAAAGAATGGCGACATTCAAAAGTACAACTCAACCCTTATGTCGAGTGGACAGAAAAATAGCAATGTTCTGGCTCTTTGAAGAAGGGGATAAAAAAATAAAAACGGAAATTGGCTGAGTCTGGAAGGGTTAAAGTTTTTATGTTTTATATTTGTCATCCTTGTGGAAAATGTCCAAAGCCATTGTTAATTTCTTACTAGCAATATCGAGACTGGCACATGTGGCAATTACCCTCTTCCTACCTTACCCTACTAGTCCTTTTATGTGTGACTTATAACAGTGGATTTTTTTTTGTGAAATAATTATATTCATTATTTGTGAGTAATGGATAACAAGCTTTGTATCATGACATAACAATTATTGAATGACAGTAAAATGTCTGTGCCCAACCCAACAAACTATAGCTTGATTACATATGTTTTGCTTTACACATAGTATTTGGCAGTTTAACTGTTCAGTATGAGCAATAGATAAAGAAGTCTACATTGTAATGGATTAACCTTTATGTCTTACTATTTTTAATGTCAGATTAATCAAGTTCAGTGATATATTTATAGCCACATGGCACTGGGGCACTGTAGGGGCTATCTTACTGTCCATTTAAGTTGCCTTAATTAAAGGGAACCTATCAGCAGGATTGTGCTGAGTAACCTACAGACAGTGTCAGGTCGGCGTCGTTATACTGATTAAAATGATTCCTGGGTGATGAAATCTGTTTTGTGGTTGTTGTTTAATCTTTATTTTCAGTTTTTTGTTAATGATATGCTCGTGCTCCAGGACAGCCTATGGGGGAGTCTTTAAGTGGTGCTCTGATCAGATATTCATCTGTATGGCTTCTGACGGGTCACTGATTGTATTTTTTTAGGAACTTAGGGATGACATCAAGGAAATAAGTAGCATACACATTACGTATGCGATAATGCTGCAGCACAGGTGCCATCGTCTGCCCGCAGCTGGGGACAGTGACCTGTCAGAAGCCATTCTGATGAATACAGTGGGGAAAAAAAAGTATTTAGTCAGTCAATTGTACAAGTTCTCCCACTTAAAAAAAATGAGAGAGGCCTGTAATTGACATCATAGGTAGACCACAACTATAAGACTGCCGTCACGCTAGCAGTATTTGGTCAGTATTTTACATCAGTGTAAGCCAAAACCAGGAGTGGAACAATTAGAGGAAAAGTATAATAGAAACATATGCACCACTTCTGTATTTCTCACCCACTCCTGGTTTTGGCTTACAAATACTGATGTAAAATACTGACCAAATACTGCTAGTGTGACCGCAGCCTGAGAGTCAAAATGAGAAAACAAATCCCGGAAGTCACCTTGTCTGATTGGGCAAGATTTATTTAGCAAATTATGGTGTAAAATAAGTATTTGGCCACCCAGTAGCGTAGAGGGGGGGCAGAGGGTGTGGGTGCCCCAGGCCCGCTGCTCAGAGGGGGCCCACTCAGAACTACGCTACTGTAGCGCCGATACAGTCACCTTCTGCAGCAGAGCAGGGAGAATCGATCTCCTTGCTCTGCCGCCGGCCACTATGGGGCCCCTGAGCAGGCGGGGGGGGCCAGTGCCAGCAGTGGGCCCCCCGCCTGTCATCGCAAGGTCAGCTGTACCGGCATTTAGCCGATACAGCTGACCGCAATGATGAGGGAAGGAGCTCTGCGCTCCTTCTCCCATCAACCCCTTGTCAGTGTCTGACATTGCCGACGCTGACAGCTGGCATGATGATGTCACTGCCCAGCGCCCGCGGGGGACACCGCATCTGGGCACTGAGACACACACGCTGCAACAGCCCATTCTAATCTCTATACGGCTATCCATAAACTATCCACAAGCCATCTATTAGCAGATGCAGATTACAGTGTGTTCTCTGACACAATACTTGATACATATACTAAATAATACGTAACTGATGAAGGTCCTGAACTAGGACCAAAACATTTTGGGTACTACAATAAAACCTCTCACAGCATTGAGTTGAGTGCCGGGTTATTTCTATTGAGTTACACATGGTGTGGGAACCTACCTTGGCACCGTATATAGTAGTGCACACGCTTCTACTTCTCATGCCCAGCGCCCGCTGTCAGGAGATGAGCGGGCTCTCAGAGCAGCGCAGGAGCTAGGAAGAAGAGAGGTGAGTATTTATTTTTTATGGGGTGCTGCCTAATACTACAGGGTCTGCCTATAGGGGGGTCTGCCTTATACTACAGGATCTGCCTATGGGGGTACTGTCTTATAAAACAGGATTTGCCTATAGGGGTACTGCCTTATAGTACGAGGTCTGCCTATTGGGGTGCTGCCTTATAGTACAGGGTCTGCCTATAGGGGTGCTGTCTTATAGTACAGGGTCTGCCTATAAGGGTGCTGCCTTACAGTACAGGGTCTGCCTATAGGGATGCTGCCTTATAGTACAGGGTCTGCCTATGGGGGTGCTGAATTATAGTACAGGGTCTGCCTATGGAGTGCTGCCTTATAGTAAAGGGTCTGCTTTTGAGGGTGCTGCCTTATACTACAGGGTCTGCCTATAGGGGTGCTGCCTTATACTACAGGGTCTGCCTATGGGGATGCTGCCTTATACTACAGTGTCTGCCTATGGGGTGCTGACTTTTACTACAGGGTCTGCCTATGGGGGTACTGTCTTATACTACAAGATCTGCCTATAGGGGTGCTGCCTTATAGTAAAGAGTCTGCCTATTGGGGTGCTGCCTTATAGTACAGGGTCTGCCTATAGGGGTGCTGCCTTATAGTACAGGGTCTGCCTATAGGGGTGCTGCCTTATAGTACAGGTTCTGTCTATGGGGGTGCTGCCTTATAGTAAGGCTCCACCTATGGAGTGCTGCCTTATAGTACAGGGTCTGCCGATGGGGGTGCTGCCTTATACTACAGGGTCTGCCTTTGGAGTGCTGCCTTATACTACAGAGTCTGCCTATGGGTGCTCCCTTGTGCTATAGAGTCTGCCTACGGGGGGTGCATTATACAATATAGAGTAGGCCTATGGGGAGTGCATTATACTATATTGAGGACTATCTGGTGCATTATACTATATTGAGAACTATCTGGTGCATTATACTGTATTGAGGATGATCTGGTGCATTATACTCTATGGAGGCTATCTATGGGGGCATCATACAGTGTGGATATTATTTGAGGGGGCCATCGTATAGTGTGGGGATTACAGTGAAGGGGCCATCATACAGTGTTGGAGCCATGAAACAGTTTGCAGGCTACTAAGGGGTCAGTATACTGTGTGTGGTACTATACAGAGAGGGGGCATTATACTGTTTATAAGAGAGCATCATACTGTGTATAGGGGAGCTGTACGGGGGGACTCGGTACATTATTAAATGTAAAGTGGGCACTTATTCTTATAGGGGAACTCAGGTTACTGTGACTATCAAAGGGGCACACAGGGCAATATTACTTTCTAGAGGGCAAAATAAAGGCACTGTTTTCTAGGGCACTTGCACCTGGCATTACTATATTATAGAGGGTTACTTTAGAATTTAGAAGACACACAGAACCACACAGCAGGTGCAATAATAGGGACACATATGGCAGCAGTGGCTCGGTATTGGGATATCAGCAGGATCAGGAATTTGTGCAGGTTGGGAATAGATGGTGATGGGGCTGGAATATGAGAAGTTAAATGTGTCTTTTTTGTATTCTTTGTTGTATTCTCTGCAGTCGTGGCTGGAAGAAGTTGTCATGTCGGTCTGGGCCAGATGGAAAAGATGGGAAAAATGAACGATTCTATCATAAAGAATGTCAGCGGTAAGTCATTATCTGTAACTGTGCTGTGATCTCATATGTTCTGTAGGACTGGTATCTACCACTGACCATATGGCGGTAATATCAATATTGGTCTTTATATAGAGATTATTTTCAGTAACATCTCTGTCATCTGCTGAGGTTCTCTCCACTATTAGGGTGCGTCATCGAGTTCTTATCAAGATTACCTGGTTAGGGGCCCGCTCAGAAGCTTTGCCCCCCCTGAACCAAAACCCTAGCTGCGCCTCTGTGGTCACCTAAAAACATGCAAGATTTCTGGCTATCACAGACCTGTAACTTCTTCTTTAAGAGGCTCCTCTGTCCTCCACTCATTACCTGTAGTAATGGCACCTGTTTGAACTTGTTATCAGTATAAAAGACACCTGTCCACAACCTCAAATAGTCACACTCCAAACTCCACTATGGTGAAAACCAAAGAGCTGTCGAAGAACACCAGAAACAAAATTGCAGCCCTGCACCAGGCTTGGAAGACTGAATCTGCAAGCAGCTTGGAGTGATGAAATCAACTGTGGGAGCAATAATAAGAAAATGGAAGACAAGCAAGACCACTGATAATCTCCCTTGATCTTTGGCTCCATGCATGATCTCACCCCGTGGGGTCAAAATGATCACAAGAACAGTGAGCAAAAATCCCAGAACCACATGGGGGGACCTAGTGAATGACCTGCATAGAGCTGGGGCCACTGTAACAAAGGCTACCATCAGTAACACACTACGTCGCCAGGGACTCAGATCCTACAGTGCCAGACATGTCCCCCTGCTTAAGCCAGTACATGTCCGGGTCCATCTGAAGTTTTCTAGAGAGCATTTGGATTATCCAGAAGAGTATTGGAGAATGTCATATGTTCTGATGAAACCAAAGTAGAACTGTTTGGTAGAAACAAAACTCGTCGTCTTTGAAGGAGATAGATGCTGAGTTGCATCCTAAACACACCATACCTACTGTGAAGCATGGGGGTGGCAACATCATGCTTTGGGGCTGTTTCTCTGCAAAGGGACCAGGATGACTGATCCGTGTACATGAAAGAATGAATGGGGCCATGTATCGTGAGATTTTGCTGATTCCTTCCATCAGCAAGGGCATTGAAAATGAAACGTGGATGGGTCTTTCAGCATGATAATGATCCCAAGCACACCACCTGGGCAATGAAGGAGTGGGTTCATAAGAATCATATGAAGGTCCTGGAGTGGCTTTGCCAGTCTCCATATTTCAACCCCATAGAAAACCTTTGGAGAGAGTTGAAAGTCCGTGTTGCCCAGCGACAGGCCCAAAACATCACTGCACTAGTGGAGGCTTGCACGGAGGAATTGGGCCAACATACCACTAACAGTGTGTGCCAACCTTGTGAAGACTTACAGAAAACATTTAACCTCTGTCATTGCCAACAAAGTATATATAACAAAATATTGAGATGAACTTTTGTTAATGACCAAAAACTTATTTTCCACAATAATTAGCAAAATAAATCTTGTCAAATCAGACAAGGTGATTTTCTGGATTTGTTTTCTCATTTTGACTCTCATAGTTGTGGTCTACCTGTGATATCAATTATAGGCCTCTCTCATCTTTTTTTTTACGTGCTAGAACTTGCACAATTGGTGGCTGGCTAAATACTTTTTTCCCCACTGTATTCAATCAGGGGACAATCCCTCTAAAAGATTTGATGCAAATTTGTATTCCTAACTTGTTAATCACTAGGTGTCCCACAGCTAGGACCCTCACAGATCTAAAGAATGGAGTAATGACCAAGCATGTGTTGAACTACCATCATAAGAAGTATGAAATGGCCATTTAAAGACAGTAACATTTTTTAAAATTATTCCAATTGAAAAATTATTGCTTTCTTGATCTAACAGGACAGCACAGTGGCTCAGTGGTTAGCACTGTAACTTGCAGCGCTGGGGTCCTGGGTGCAAATCCAACCAATGACCACATCTGCAAGGAATTTGTATACAGTATTCTCCCCATGTTTGCGTGGGTTTCTCCCAAAGACAATCTGATTGGGAACTTAGATCAATGTCTGTAAAGCAATGTGGAATTAATGGCGCCATATAAGTGAGTAAAATAAATAAATACATAAAATAAATAATACATTTCTTAAACCCTTAAATTCAATTCAAAATAACAAATGTACAGATTTCTATAAATTCCTTTCTTTATTATGGTGCGAACACTGTGAACCAAAAAAAACGACTGACTAGGTTAACGGAGACTCCAAATGCCAAAAGAAATATATATTTTTTTAATCTTTAATGTCTTTTTGTACAATAACCCCTGTAAATCAAACTCCTGTGCAAAAATTAAAAACAGCAATCCTGAAAATGGACATATTTTATGAGCCATTATAAAAAAAATAAAAATAGGTTTATGTAAGATTTTTAACCATAGTGTTATATGAGACAAACAGAAAACATGAAAATAACAAGGTGAGACGACACAAGGCAACATTTATGATGCTGTTAATTACACATTGTTACTATTATGTTTTAATTATTCTTTTAAAATGTTAAAAAATAGGGTCTTGATTTACAGGTGGCAAAATAACCAACTGTAAATTTGTTTGCAATTTAGAAGGTGTGTAGTTATTTCTTTTTCTGTCAATAATAGTACTATGAAATGCCATGCCAGCGCTTTAGGACAATAAAACTGCAATTATAGGGTATTTTTATGTTGTAGAATGCTACCATACCCATTACCTGTGTATAAAAGGTGATGCTGCCTTCACTTCAGAACTGCTCTCCCAAGCTTACACCGCAGTTAGCCTCATCTATCCTTTCCTGTCATGGCTCACCCATCCAGTCACTGTAACTCTGCATACAGAAATTTCAGCTCTTCTTCTATGCCAAGGAATGGGAACAGGAACCATATGAGCTCTCCAAGAAGCAATAGTGGCTCAAGGATGCAGTCCCAGTACAGCAGAAGTGCCTATAACGCTGGAGGAACAAGAAAAATCTCTGTTGCAAGCTGTAATGCTGGAATGGGTGGCTATGGGGGTGCTGGTATGGGTTCTGGATATGGCTCATCTGGAGCTGGCTTTGGCAGGCCTGGAGGTGCAGGATATGGAGGCTCAGGCTTTGGTGGATCTGGCTTCGGGAATGGTGGATATGCAAACATTACAAATGTTACTGTAAATGAAAGTCTTCTCACCCCCTTGAATTTGGAGATTGATCCAAATATCCAGAAAGTAAGAAAAGAGGAAAAGGAACAGATCAAGACACTGAACAACAAATTTGCTTCCTTTATTGACAAGGTATGTTCATCCTACACCCACAAGTACGAGACACATGATAGAAATAAGCAACTAAATTATAGAACTGTGGAAACAGAATTTGCTCAGATGGGCCTACAACTTCCAAGCAGCAAATAGAGAAATGATAGATTATTCACTATTAGACTTTAGTCTACCATGACTAGCACCTCTGTAGAATGTTCTGTCATGCTTCAGTTCACAGAAGTATGCATATGACTTCTGTAATTGTATTCAGTCTCCTACTGTCTTCTCCCCCCTTCCTTACTAGATTTCAAGCCCTCGTGGGCAGGGTCTTCCCTTCCTCTGTATCAGTCTGTCACTCATTTAGGCATGTTTATTGCAATTGCTTGTTTACTGTGTTATGTACTTTTTCCCTTTTCAGTTATAGAGTTCCCTAAAAAAAGTTTATTATTTTATTTGTACCTGTTCTTTCATACATAATAACTACTTTTTTTCTTACCAATCAATAGTTTCTTCTGTGAAACAAATACTAGTGCCAATAATTAGAATTTTACGACTACTATTTTTTTTTTCAGTTCAATTCTCTACATTGTTTTTAAAAAATTACTATTGTGATGTTTTCTCCTAAAACATATACCATAATACCAACATATAAATTGAATTTTGTAGGTGCGGTTTTTAGAACAACAAAATAAAATGCTGGAAACCAAATGGGCTTTCCTGCAAGATCAAAAAACAGCAAAAAGCAACGTAGAACCTCTTTTCGAGTCCTACATATCTAACCTCAGAAGGCAGTTGGATTCCTTTGAAAGTGAAAAGTCGCGTCTAGAAGGAGAGAAGAGGAACATGGAAGATTTGTTGGAAGACTTCAAGAAAAAGTATGATTTTATTTCAATATTTTATCTATACTGGCACAATAATGAGTAACTCGTTCACAATGACTTGTTGCCCCTTTATCTGTAGGTATGAAGATGAACTGAACAAGCGCACAGCAGCAGAAAATCAGTTTGTAGTATTGAAAAAGGTGACACGACACGGCGTACACAATTTCTGTGGAGGTGAAAAAAGTTTATTAGTACAGATTGGGTAACACAATGTACCTTATAATTTGCAGGATGTAGACGCAGCATTTATGACCAAAACTGACCTACAGTCAAGGGTTGATTCTTTGACCGATGAGATCAACTTCTCTAGAGCTATTTATGAAATGGTAAGCTATTATTTGTGGAGACACTAAACTTTTTATTGGCTTCTTTAATATACAGTGAGCTCTAGTTACTTGCGAAACCTTCACAAATCAGGTCATTATTTTTGTATTTTGAAAAAGGTTCTTCGGTCTAATACATTTTATTTGGTAGGTCTATATAGAATTTCACACAGAACTTTACTTATATGTATTTCTACATTATACTACAATAATTTGCACCATGATGAAGCCTCCCCAAAAAAACATGCTTTCAAGAGATATACTCACGATCTAGATCAATTTTTTGTGACAGTTTTCACAATTTTTCATTTACATTGGCTCTTAATTTAGAAAGGCCCATTAATCCAGATCTTTTTCCGAGCAATTGTGGGTGGTTTGGTGAAAGAGGTTTCACTATGAACAAAGACAGCTCCAAAAGACTATCTATTTAATATGTACAGTACATAATCTGGACCAGATTTCCTCTCACAGAATTTAAAATCTATCATATCATATCAATCTTTCACATTCTTTGAGAAACCCCTTTCAGTGCAAATTTGAGAGGTTGTCTCAAATATGTTTTGTGGTATATTACTGGAATTTTTCATTTTCTTTTGTTTTCCTTATGAATCTTACAGGAAATAACTGAACTTGAAAATCAGATCTCTGACACTTCAGTTATTGTGTCAATGGACAACAGCCGAAATCTAGATATGGATGGCATCATCGCTGAGGTCAAAGGTCAATATGAAGAGATTGCCAGGAACAGCAGAGCTGAGGCTGAATCCTGGTATCAATCAAAAGTAAGTGCAGACTGAAGAAACCTACCATTTCAGTCGGTGGAGTAAAATCCAAGCCAAACCATTGGAGATTACTAGTGCATCGATTCCACTGAAATACTGAAAATCTTTTTTTACATTTCCCCAGTATGAAGAACTACAGAATACAGCAGGAAAGCACGGAGATGACCTGAGAAACACCAAGAATGAAATTGCAGATCTCAACAGAATAGTGAACAAGCTCAAAGCCGAGATTGAAAATGCAAAGGCTCAGGTAAATCATTAATAGGTTGCAATAGATTAATGAGATGATGGCCTATTAAGTTAGCTACATTCATGTCTCTAATTTTTTGCATTTCTAAAATTTGGTAGTTTATATCTGTATGAGTTGCATGTATAGGAATTCTTGGGCTTGATCAAGGATTATGGTCACAGCTGAATGCAAATGCTCGGTTATAGGAAATATTGTACTGAATATAGTACTGTCAGAAGATTTACACATAAGTCAATGAAAGCACTGCTATGTTTTCACAGTAACATTTATGTTTTTTAGAGAGCCAAACTAGAGTCTGCCATAGCAGAAGCTGAGGATCGTGGAGAGATGGCTATCAAAGATGCTAAGGATAAACTGAGTGATCTGGAGGAAGCTCTCCAGAAGGCCAAGCAGGACATGGCTCGCCAACTGAAAGAATACCAGGAGCTGATGAACGTTAAACTGGCCCTGGATCTTGAGATTGCCACCTACAGGAAACTGCTGGAAGGCGAAGAGTGCAGGTATAAATACAATGAATATAGTTTTAAAAGAAAAACCTCAAAAACAAGAGAAAACAAATGACTTATTCAGTTGACCTATTTAATACACATATCATCAATAGATAATTTTAGTATGACATATTCACATAACTGCAATTATCCTTTATTTTCTGTCTTAAAGATTTATTGGTAACTTGGCAAATTTGCAAAGCTTTAATTAAAAAAAACATTAATTATGTACCTTGTGTATTAGTATGGTTTCGAGATCATTAAATAGAGTTTGTCAGCATATTTCAGGCTATTAAACTAAAAAAATTATAGAAAAAAAGCAGCTATATTTACCAACCTCAACCAAAGCACTACAGGAAGCAGCAGTGACCCATGATAAAGGCAGAGACAATACAGGTGCAAATTCTGGAGAAACAACCTGCCAGGGTGACTGCCTATTTTTTTTAAAGGTACCCAGATAAGAATTAAAATGGAGGCAACCAGTTTACATATCACTAAGTGCATTCCGGGGGTGGCGTATGTGCATCAACTTTTTCTGGACAACAGTCTCAATGATGTTCTAGACATGCACCTCTACCCCAGGAATGCACGGAGCAGTCACAGGCTTTCAATGCCAATAATGTTGACATAAGGGAACCCTGCACCAATCAGTCAAGTTGAAAGAGGAGAGAGCTAAAGTATTGAAAATCAAGGACACTGGTGAGATAACACCCAATGGACCCTTACCATCTACTTTCGTGTGATGTGAGGCAAAATTGAAGTTTATTTTTTTCCTGCTATCCTACTGCTACAAATGGTCACTTGCATAAGTTTAAATGATTCAGTGGCATTAGTAAATTGGCAGCCTGAAATGTGCTAACATATTACCTTTAACAAAAAACTTTAGAAACTTTTAATTTAATTTAATTTAATTTGATTATTTTGTAGGATTTCTGGAGAATGTGCTGGACCCGTTAAGATATGTAAGTATTATAATATCAAGCCATCTTTATTCATTATTGCTGTTATCATCCATAGTATTTAATATGTAACACTCCTGCCATCTTTTACTTACAGCTGTTATTACATCTACCATGGGAGGTTCCAACTGTAATGGAGGTGGCTTTTACCATGATGGAGGAATGAGCTCTGGTGGTACCAGTGGTGGTGTCAGTGGTGGAGCCAGTGGCGGAGTAAGTGGTGGAGCCAGTGGCAGTGCAGGAGTGAGCAGCAACCGCTTCAGTGGTGGAAACAATTTTAACTCTAGCAGTGGAAATGTCAACAGAAGTTACAGTACCGGATCCGGATATACCTCTGGAAGCAGCACAACTGTGACCACAACTAGATCTACCTCATCAAGTTCTAGAAAAATGTAATCTCATAATGTCTTCAACTGATTGAAAAGTATTTCCGACTGGCTTTGTTCTTGCGTTCTCGCATATCTTGCTACCTTTGCCTGCATGCCTGTTTTACCGTAATCAATACATGACATGACTAATAATGCATACTAGTTAATGGATGATGACAATATACCTTTATTGTTTCATATTGATGTGTTAGTTCTGCACAAGTGACATATTTATAAGCTATGGAAACAGGTAAAAAAAGCAAAACTAAATTTAATATACGGTACCTGTATTTACAAATTATTGATATTTTCAACACAAATTAGACTCAAATTCTAATGGGTTGATGATGAACCATGAAAAATTGCATAGATCATCATATTTAATTCTAAATGTCTTCACAGTTTGTAAATGTAGAAAAAAAGTGACTAGTCCTCATATTTATTTTAATCCAACAAATGGTGACTAGCAAGTGTAAATATGCGACACAGTATTCCTTTAAGTTGTGATTCCTTACCTTTTCGCCAGTGGCATATCTCATTGCTTTAACTATTACTTTATTGCTTCTGTGCAAGTTTGTCTCTTTATTTCAGTTCAATAAACTTTAGTTCATGAATATCATCTTTGTGTTGTGTTTCAGTCATTGTATAATTGGTATCCAAGGAGAGATCAATGTTTTTTCTTAAATGGTCACTGTTTTTCCAACAGTGTGCATAAATCAATAGTGCAAGGGAATAAAAAGTCTTTGTAGTATATCTTATCAGAAAAATCGAAAAATAAGCTTTTTTCTTCACTAATAGTTTCATAGATTTTAAGGTTGAAGGTAGTCATAAGTCCATCGATTTCAGCCTAAACCCTAACATGTTAATCTAAGCATACAGCAATCAACCTAATTCCCTGGATCAATGAAATATCACATAAACTAGTACCCATTACCTGTAATATTCTATTTTTTAAGAAAGTCATCAAGGCCCTCCGTGAACTTTTTTACTGAATCGACCTTTACAACATCATGTGGCAGAAAGTTCCATAATCTCACGGCTCTTGAAATAAAGAATCACCATTAGCGATAATGATTAAACCTTTGTTCCTCTAGATCAGTGTTCCCCAACTCTGGTCCTCAAGAGCCACCAACAGGTCATGTTTTCAGTATTTCCTGAGTATTGCATGGGTGATTGAGTTATTGCCTGTGTAGGAGATGCAATTATCACCTGTGCAATACTAAGGAAATACTGAAAACATGACCTGTTGGTGGCTCTTGAGGACCGGAGTTGGGGAACACTGCCCTAGATGTAGAGGATACCTCCTTGTCACAGTTGTAGACCTAGGTGTAAAAAGATCATTAGAAAGATCTCTGTACTGTCCCTTCATATATTTGTACATTGCAAAGAGATTTCCCCTAAACATTGGCTAAATGTTCGGCTATGCATTTCTTAATTCTCCGCGTGGTGCAACCAACGTATTGCATATTGCACGACAGACAACAAATGCAGTAAATTACATATTGCGTATCACAATTCATAAGGGAAGTAATATTCTGTGAAAAACCAGAAAAAGAACTAATAAATTTAGTTTTGTCCAGGGTATCATTTATTCAGTGTAATGGTGCTGACCTGACACTGTGTGTAGGTTACTATGCTCAACCCTGCTGACACGTTCTCTTTAAAGCGTGCAGTGTGTGCTGTGAGAATTCAGAAGTCTGCAGTCACATAGAGTGACTGCAGACTTTCATAACAAACCTGGACAACCCAATAAAAAAACATGGTTATCCTTAACTTGTCATATAACACAACACTTTATTAATGTAAAAATGTATCAAGTAATCTTACGAGTTATGGATTGTTACTAGTGATGAGCGAGTATACTCATTGCTCTGGTTTTCCAGAGCACGCTCGGGTGGTCTCCGAGTATTTATGACTGCTCGGAGATTTAGTTTTCCTTGCCGTAGCTGGATGATTTACGGCTGTTACCCAGCCCGAGTACATGTGGGGGTTGCCTGGTTGCTAGGGAATCCCCACATGTAATTAAGCTGTCTAGTAGCTGCAAATCATCCAGCTGCGGCAAGGAAAACTAATTCTCCGAGCAGTCATAAATACTCGGAGACCACCCGAGCGTGCTCTGAAAAACCCGAGCAACGAGTATACTCGCTCATCACTAATTGTTACATGTGTACAGGTTCAAGACCAATAACAGCACAAGAATACATCAGCAGAACCACCATCAGTAAAGAAATACATCGGTAGAACCCCCATGAGTACAGAAACACAGCATTGCAACCCTCCTCTGTACAAAAATACATCACCAGAACATTTAACAGTACATGAATACATCACTAGGACCACCAATAGTACATGAATACAACACCAGGACCACCATTTGTAGATGAATTCAGCATAAGAACCACCATAAGTATAGAAGCACATCACCAAAACTACCGTCAGTACAGAAATACATCACCTGGACCACGTCACTAAATAAATAAATCATCTCAACCATGATCAGTACATGAATACATCACCAGAAACCACCATGAGTTCATGGTACATTAATTGCAATGTTAGGTCAGACCCATATACATTTGTATTGCATGAACCTACAACTCCCAGTCTGTCCTTAGCAGTAAGTCCTTAACAGCTTGACAGCCGACTCAGAGAATTACCGACTCCCAATACAGGGAGTAGCAAAATGAAGTCACTGGGGAGACCCCTCTGACTGTTGCATCAAGAGCCCGAATTCACCCCCTGCCGGCTGTGCCCAGCGCAAATGCCCCTTCTCCCCCTCTCCTAGATACACCTCTGCACTCACACATAACATTAGTACCTCCACAAACATACCACTCAACTGGCAGGAAAAGATATTATGGACCTCAATGATTTCTTACAGATATAGCAAGGCTTAAGTTGACAAATAACGCACTTACTTGTCACAGAAGGGTACCTCACTTAGGCCTCATTCAGATGTCCACTTTTCACAGATAGAACATGTACTCATATTCAGTGGAGCTGTTCACATGTCCGTATTTCTTTGCTGACCATGTCTGCCTTTTGTCTGAGTCATGTATCAAAATTTCCCATACAACTCATATGGGTCTGTGAAAATCACGGACAGCACATGGATGGCATCAATGAATGTTCTGTGTGCTGTTCATGATTCATATTGTAATAGGAGAAACTTTGTAAAAAAAATTTCATACATGAAAATCACTATTGAAAAACTGGTGGGGAAAACTGACACACGGATCAAACACTGATGAAACTTAGATCCTAAAAATTGATGAAACAGTTTTTTGCATACCAAAAAAGATCATTGCCATCTGAATGAGGACTTAAATAATTTAACGTTACAAAAGACATTGACCAATATCAAATTAAGTGTCAAAGAAATTATATTTTAGTGTTATGATATCCCAGTGCTTATTATCTGCATTATGACAAACTTTGTTATATCTGTACATTTGCTCTGGTAAAATGAAAAATGGATGCGGAGTCAGTTCTGATGTACAAACCAGGCCAGGGAAGCAGGCGCACCCTTATTATTTCTAGACAGATATTATTTGTAAACCACAGAAAATTCCTTTTGACATATGTTATTTATTGATGAATCTACTTTTGAGCTTAATAGATCAAAATTACAGACAGACAAAAAAGTAATAAAATAACCCAAACAATTATAATGGAATTTCTTGACATGCATGCTAATTAAGTAAGGGATCATGTTAAGCTTTAAAGCCTAATTAATTTGGCATTAATAGACTTGTCTTTCTCCGCAGACATTTTATAACGACATAAAATTAAAAAAAATCCTAATAAGCAGGGGTAAATTGGTGTTTATGTGACACTGTATGACAAAGTGAGAACTATACAGTCTCATAAAGAGCACTTTACAAGCTGACCCCTATTTCGGAAAATGACTTTTATAATCATAATCTGCAACACATGAGGTGTGCTCGCTTAGTGAGAAAAGTCGTCAGCATTAAGTGCTTTTCATCTTTACTAATATTCTAGGTGTGTTGCCACTATGAGTTTTATTTAAATGTTCTATTAAATTTCATTAAACTAGGATGATGAGGATGTAAAAATGCCAAAGTGGAAGCTCAGAAGATGCAATTACAAGGTCTTAGTGCTCTTTAAAGTCACCAAGCCCACCACTTCAGGTATATAAAAGGGACAATTTTAGGCACCGGACTCATCCGCAGCTTCTTCCACTCCAAGCACAACTAATATCAAGATACTCTTCAGAGATGTCTGTTAAATCTGGACATAGCCATCATGGAATCAAGAGCTTCAGCTCATCCTCAGCTTGCTTACCATCTGTGCACAAACATGGCTCCATTGGTTCCTTCACTAGTAAGAAAATATCAATTGGCCACAAAATGCACCCATCATTCAGCAGCAAAAGTGTTTACAGTGTTGGGTCTGGAGGACACAAGATTTCAAGCGGATTGAAGAGTGGACATGCCTATGGTTTCTCTGGATTCGGAATAGGACATGGATTTAGTGCTGGAGGCCATGGATTTGGTGGATCATTTTGTTCTCCCGGTATCACTGCTGTTACAGTTAATCAAAGTCTCCTGGCCCCTCTCAATTTGGAGATTGATCCAAATATCCAGAAAGTCAGAATTGACGAAAAAGATCAGATTAAAGGCCTGAACAACAAGTTTGCTTCCTTCATAGACAAGGTAAGCCACAATTCATAAATCTTATACTAAAAGCACCATTCCAGCATTTTTTATAATTTTACCGCTGGAGTGGTGCTGCTAATCTAAGTTCCCTGCTTCTGGTATTATACTTACTAGATGCCACCGTCATCTGTCATTGGCACCTCTCCGGTTGGTCTTCTCCAGTTTGTGACCTTCCAGAGTGTTTGCTAGGAGAGCCAGAAGTCACAACTCAATGTAAGCCTATGAAAGCCAGCACAAGGACAGGACAAGGTCCTCAGAGACTTGCATTGAGAGCTTCTGACCGTTACCTCTGACTTCTTGTCATTCAGAAGTTATGGTCATAAGATGGTGGTGCAGGACTAGAATTGCAATGTGAAGAGTTGAGGATGGCGGCTGGTAAGTATAATATTAGGTTTGGGGAGCTTAGATTAGTGGCACCATTCCAGTGCTGAAATAAAAAAATGATGGAGTGGTGTTTAATAAATCTTAGTGGATGACAGTTAATATATGATGCCCATCCAGTCAACAACTGTAGGTCCAGTTTAGGCCTAGAAACATATTTCCAAAGTTTGGCTTTATAGAGTATTGTACATATTGTGCTAAGTGCTAATCAGGGAATGGTAGATTTGGGAAGACATGTAAAAAACTAGTCCAGCATGTCCAATCAGACACCCACATTAACATGTACACTTTACCCTGCTTATCCAGATCAATATTCTAAATCTATATGCTCATTTAATGGCAAATAACATATTTTGATTTGCCTTCCAAAAGGTCAGTTAAAGGGTATTCATGGTTGAGATGGGTATAGGTATAGAGATGGGTATACCTTTCGTTGAGTAGATGGCACAGGTGGTTGGAAATACTGAAACAGATACAGTAGGTGCAGCTATTTCATGCCGTTCCCATCACTCCTACAGAAGTAAATGGGAGTTGTGGAAACAGTGCAGCACAACAGGCTATGCTTTTTTTCATAAGTCGTCAGTTACAGAAACAACACAGCTCGCTCTGCTGGTTCTGTAACTTACATACATTTCTACGGGAGTTACTGAACTAGCATGGCTGAGCAGCACTCAGATGTTTCTATAGTCCTGACTACATAGGGAAGCTGCATAGAGACAGCTATTCATATCTCAGCCATGAATAGCTGAGGTCAAAATACCCCTTTAAATAAAAGGGTACACCAGCAGACCCTCATTTAAGCCACACATTAAAGACAGCCCATTACCAATCTGCGGCAGTATTTTTATTTAATTAAAGAGTGGGCAGCCCCAGAATGGACATTATTTAAATATGCTAATGTCAAAAGTGCACAGAAGTAACGCTAATGCTCCCCAGAAAAGGCCAGACTACTTAGCAAAGTCGGGATCCCATAACCCAGAAGTCCCGACATGACATTTTTTGGAAAGCTGGGCCCTTTCAGGGGAGCATTGGGGTTACTTCGCACACTTTTATCAATATCTTATATTTAGAATAACTACCAATCAGGGAATGCTCTTGTATTAAATAAAAAAAAGCAGTCCCAGATAGGAGATAGTAACTATTTAAATTGACATTCAATTTCTATACTGAATACGTGACAAGACTATTCCATATTGCTGCATAGTCATCTTCATTTATCATGATCTGTCTGAGATCAGGGCTGTCTAGTGTCCGGCACAGAAGCTTTCACTACATTGCGTAATGCTTAGTAACTTGAAATTGCACTTTTAATACACATACAAACTGGACCAAACTTCAACAAGCTTTAAAACTTTTCAAAAATTACATAGAAGACTGCGTTGTTTCTTTAGATCTGAAATCTCTGTCACTCCAGCTCTATTCCCGGTTCAGCGCCGCCTCCTCCCGCTTGACTGACATCCTCTTTGCTTGTGACTTCAGTCAATGGAGCCATCAGTCAAACAGGAGCAAGCACTGCTGGATGGGGAATAGAGCTGGAGTGACAGAGGCTTCAGATCTACCATAGTCCTTCAGCCTCATTTATATATCAATTCAAATGCTAATTTCTCAATAAAGCAGGAACGGACTGGCCATGTAAAGGTATTACTGGGCTTGTCTTTGAAAAATCTACATGCACATATAAATAGGAGGCTTTTATGTTTTAGCAATGTATGTTTTTATGTATACCTCCATATAGAGCAAAGCAATGTCTCCATGTGATTGATCAACTCAATTTAAGTCTGTTGGAAGCAATGTCATCCTATTTATAGCCAAGCCATTTATATTGCATGGCAGACACTTTCTTCATTCCTAAAATTACGGTTCATGTAAAGCAATATAGAAAAGTTTTCTGTACTTCAGTACAATGGGATAGTCCAATGACAAGTGTCCTAAGTGATCAAAAGAACTGGAAAACAATATTTTTTTCCAGATTGCTGGCACCCCAGTAGCTGTGGAGTTCCCGCTGGAACATTGCCATACATATACTAGTGACTGTACCTGGTAATACAGCACATTTCCATTCACTTGAATAGGACTAAGCAGCAGATAATGCCACAATGCTATGTGCAGCATAAGGAAGGAAGGGGCAGGGTGCGCTGTAGCCCCCTCACTCAGCTGATTGGCTGAGGTGCCATGAGTAAGACCCCATACAACTAAATACTGATGCCCTATGCAAAAATAGACAATCAAAATTAAACTCCTGAAAACTCTATCAATCCGATTGCTTTAAATGAGGCAATGGTCTTAATTTTGATGAATGCTTAGGGTATGGATGTATAACCCTACTATGTCTCTAATTTCACTTGTATTTTTTTTTAATATGTTTATTGCAGGTGAGATTTCTAGAACAGCAGAATAAGATGCTAGAGACAAAATGGTCTCTTCTACAAGACAAGAAACCCGCAAAAAGCCACATTGAACCTCTCTTTGAGGCATACATCAGCAACCTCCGAAAACAATTAGATAGTCTTGGAGGTGAAAGAGCTCGTCTAGAGTCAGAACGAAGGGCCATGGAAGATGCAGTAGAGGAATTCAAGAAAAAGTAAGTTATTTGGATAAAAAAATAAAGTTAAATTTATGGCTTCCACTGTTTAAGTAATAAAATATCACAATGGTGACAAGATGTCTAGCACATTGGATTGTGATAGTACATTTATGTCCATTTCATGTGTAATGCAACAGGTATGAAGAAGAAATCAACAGACGCACTGCGGCCGAGAATGAATTTGTTGGACTTAAGAGAGTATGTACCAAATATTATTTTAAGATTATATTCTTGTAATGAGCAATTAATATATTAGCAAATTTACCTTGCAGGACGTTGATGCTGCTTTCATCAACAAATCTGAGCTACAAGCTAAAGTGGACTCACTAACGGATGAGATTAACTTCCTGCGCGCCCTATTTGATGCAGTAAGTACCGTACTTTGGAAATGTACCTCTTTGTATGTACATATTTAGCTCATACTTTATGCAGATTCATATGGAAAAAATGAGATATGGAGGTTGTCTGTCCTAAAAACATTGCTTCTAGAGGAAAATATGGGGCTTCATTACATTTGATTTGACTACTATATTATATTTTAGTGGTAGACCTACAGCCCACCATGAAATGTTACTATTTTCAGCCAAACTCACCGATACAGATGGGTTCAGCTAACAGCCTAATGTGCCCCGGCCAATTTATTGTCAGGAGAAATATTAGTCCGATTTCAGACAGTCTCCCTGAGATAAGCTGCTGCCAGACATGTCTGGCGATGGCTCCCTCATAGGGAACACAGGAGAACTCGTCCGAAAACGGGAGAGGTGCCAGCTATCTAACATGTTTGGCGGACTTAAGTGTTTGTGGGAATTTGATAATATTAATGATGTTCCAGTTGGGAATGAGACAAATGTGAATGTCTAAGATAGTACATCAGGGTTCCAAATAAGAGTAATAATAGATAGATGTGTCCTAATGCTGATGGACTGTTTTTATTTCATTCGTTTATGGCTAACAACACTTTGTTTTCCGATGTTTAGGAGATTGCTCAGCTCCAAGCTCAGATCTCAGACGTCTCCGTCATTGTGTCCATGGACAACAGCAGAGATTTAGACATGGACAGTATCATTGCTGAGGTTAAAGCTCAATATGAAGAGATTGCTAACAAGAGTAGAGCTGAGGCTGAAGCCATGTACCAGACCAGGGTGAGTCAAGCTATTAGTTACTCATTTCTAAAAACTTGGTGCAGCCCTATAAAATCCCTGTTAATCCACACAGCATGTTAACATGGTTTAGCAGTTGAAAGGTATTTTTTAGCAACCAAAATTTAATCTACCCATGATTACTCATAAAATATACCTATTATAATACTTAATAGTTTTGAGTTGCTGGGATTATCTGTGTTATATTACTTTAGATCTATCGCTGATTCTACTTTGATCTGGAAAATTCTGCAGCCTTGGCCAACAAGTTAGCCCACACAAAAATCTAATGCTATGAGATTAGAATAAATTGATGACACCATGAAGTTTAGAAAATGTCTCCTGGTAAAGAATCTACAGTGTTTCAAGATAATGTCCAAGATTAGAAAGATGTAGAAATTAATTGATTTGAGGTAAATCAAATTTGCTTCAAATTTCACGATTCAGATTTGCCCAAATGTTTAGTGATTAGGTTCATTTGAAACTTGAATCAAGCAAAATAACAGCCTGTTGGCCAACATGTCGACTGATTATTTTTAGGGTGAAAAAGGAGCTAAAAAAATTGTACTCACTTTGCCCCTCACTTGTCCTGGTGTCCGATAGCTCATGTCCTCCTTTCAGCTCAGATCTTCTCTTCTATCCTGACTTCTTGGCACCTCAGGCTTTGATTAGGTCCCAAATGTTGTCATTATGTCACGGAGCAACACAAATCATACCATCACATGAGACCTAGTGAGCACCAGAAGGGCCAAAGAGTGAAGGAGGCTGTAGATAGAAGAGAACACTGGAGCTATTGTAAGAAAGAGACCTAAGAGAGGACTGGGCTGGGAGCTGCCGCATTAGGACAGATGATGGGTTATTTTTTAACTTCTCCATTTATTATGTTCTGAGGTCTTGAGGCATCTATTCAGTGCAAATCAAACTTCCCGACCAAATTCAACTGAATCTCATGAATCAAATTTTGTCAGATTCACTTATTTCTAGAAAAAGTTAAATTTTTGCTCTTGGTCAAGGGTTATGACTTGCAGCTCAGACTTGTTCACTTAAGTTGTAATACCAGAAACGCATATAGGCAAGAATGAGGCTGTTTCTTAAAAAACTAAATATTAGAAAAGCAGGCCTATAACCCACTCTGTTGTTGTGCTTGGGCAGTCTCCTCATGGCTTGTGAATTCTACGAAATTGTCTCTTCAGACCATTGATGCCATTGCACTTGACTCAATGATACAACCTTCAAATTAGTTTCTACATGTTTTCTAACTTTTTTTTCACTTGCATTTTTCTGTTTAGTATGAAGAGTTGCGTATGACAGCAGGAAGACATTGTGATGACCTGAGAAATACTAAACATGAAATTACTGAACTGACTCGTCTGATCCAGAGACTGAAGGGTGAAATAGAGAGTGTGAAAGCACAGGTAAATTATATGCCGCTCTGGGCTTGTGTTAGCCAAAAGTGCAATTGTTCATTATTTATTTATGAAGCTTTAGAATAGATAGGATTAACAGGATATCCTTTTACAAACTTTATATACAAGTCATCAAAATACTAAACATTTCAACATTCTGAGCTCTTGGATGCTTCAGATATGATTGTGTCCAAACAGTAGTGTCACAAAGAGCATCACAGGATTATGTAAAAGCTCCAGGAGAGACCCATTATTGGACCTCAAAAGTATGAAAGGTATAGCAGAAGACAACCCATTTTCAGTTGATTTTTTTATCTGACCCTATATCTCTTTGATATATGCCCATACGCTTCAGATAGCTATCGAAAGGTAGTAATTAGTCATATCTCTCAATCAAGTTGAGAGTGCAGGAATTGGGGTACTATAATCTCCTTCTCAGATTAAATAAAATGATCAGTCATGTTGAATTTCATCACGCATGATTATAATATAAATACTATTAGGAGAAATTTTGTGCATTAGATGGTTGGATGTCACACCAAAATTACTGGTTTCAGCCGACAATAATCTCATGTGTGTGTTCACATATAGGGTGCAGTTAGACAGCTGAATAAATTGGACAGAGATTGGATTGCAATACTGGGACTGCAACCCGAGCGTGACGTCTGCATAGAAATACATGAAGCTGTCAAGCTCGGGTTGAGAGATCTGCCGACCAGGCCGTGCATTGTAGCCAAATCTTGGTCCATTTAACTGCATCCATAGACCTTATGATCTGTCTTGTGTGTGCAATGCTTGCAAAATTTGGGTCAAATTTTAATCTTGACATGAGCATGTTCTATATAGTTGTTCTTCAGAACCAATTTCTCTGGTGAGCTAGGGGATGCCAAATCCATGCTGTCTAGTAGAAAAGCACTTGAAAGAAGCATGCCACCAGATTTCTTACCAATATCTTCCACAACGGTGATCATCACATAGATTACTACTTTTGTCTATTATAGAATATATTGTGTATAGTTGTATGAATTTCCAACATCTAGCATGTTGTAAAAGAAACATTCCTTACATCAATCATTGAAAAAAAAATCTCATAACAAAAAGTTGATTAAGTGCTAAAACTGCCTATGTGAACATCGTAATCCGATCTGTAGTCAGGTGGAAGATAACTACTTAATTTGGGTTAATATATGAAACAATGTGGAACAGGCGGATCTGGCTGGGATCCTAGGTGAGGCGTGGGAGAGCTTGTTAAAGAAGACGTTCCGACATTAGTCACAATGCTTACACTGATTTACCTTGTCATGCATAGGCCTGTGATTCATACGACAGCCCCTGTGAAACTATGACATACAATATGGTCTCACAGTCAGTCACTGTGACTAAAAAAAATGTGGATGTCAAAGGGATAAATCATGAACACCACGGAGGTGCGGCACATCAATATGACAAAATATGTCTATGATAACTAATTAAAAAAAAAAAAAAAAAAGAATTTAGTGCAAAAAACCCCCCTAGAATATTTAACCCTTTAATAATTGTGCAGGTTGTCATTTCCTTTTTTATTTCCCTCCCTTTCTTCCAAGATCTACAACATTTACATTTTGCCCCAACATAACCATTTGAGAGTTTTCTTTTTTTTTGCAGGCTTAGTTGTAGTTTTGAATGACACCATTAATTTTACCATATAATATACTGGACAACAAACAAACATGATTCTGCCATTACTTTTTGGTGTTTTTTACAATGTTGTTTGAGCGGTAAAAATAGCTTGGAAATATAATATTCCAATACACAGTCCATGCACAGTGGAAATGAAGGAAATGACTCCTTGTGCTCATTAAAACCATTGAGCTCTCCATGTAATGTAGTGCATTTTAATAACAGTTTTGGTTTCTTGTGTATTAATTCTGAAAATGTAAAACTGTATTTTATGATACCTAGCGTGCTAAGTTGGAAGCTGCCATCGCTGAAGCTGAAGAACGAGGAGAAGCAGCTGTCAAGGATGCCAAGCATAAACTGGCAGAGCTGGAGGCTGCCCTACAGAAGGCCAAGCAGGACATGGCTCGCCAACTGCGGGAATACCAGGAGCTGATGAACGTCAAACTGGCTCTGGATATTGAGATCGCCACCTACAGGAAACTGCTGGAAGGGGAGGAGTGCAGGTGAATTTTTTTATAACAAAAACACTTTGCTCTTTTTCCTGTTCTTTTTTGTATTATGTCTCTAACCCATTTTCTTTCTTTTTCAGACTTGTTAGTGAAGGACATGGATCTGTTAGCATCTGTAAGTATAGAAAAAGACATTTACAACTTTTGCTTTTCCAAGACAATTCCATATGAGGCCCCAACTACTATGAATATTTTGTACATTTGTTAATATTATTTTTTAAATCAAGTCTCCTTGACATGGTGACGTTTTTGTAGTTGTATACATGACTGCATTGGAGTATTGCATTAAAGGGAACCTGACAGCTGATACATGCTCCCCGATTTACAGGCAGCATGTATCAGATGCTGGCTGTATGATTTCAGCCTTGTATGTTTAACTCATTTCCTATAAAAGAGAAACATAATAGCAGCACTGAAGGCTAGGCGGACAGGTAGGTCTCCAACGCCTTGTCCTCACCCGCTGTCCTCGAGTGGCAGGTCTCTCCACATATATGCACTCATAGAAAAAGTGGTCAGCCACAAGTGGGGAGAAGTCATCAGGGATTCGATTTTCCAACTAGTCTCTTGTACGACTTGGCCTCAGCCGCTTATTAAACTATGCTTTTCTTTGAAATGCTGATGCGAAATCATGTCTGAAATCATACAGCCAATACTTGGTATATGCTACATGCTGCACATGGATCAGACATCATGCATCAGCAGTCATGTTCAAATTAAAGAAGATGTGTGATCCGGGTAAGCATATAATATTAATATTTGTTTTATAACTTTCAGCCGTGGTCAGCAACTCAAGTGGACATAGTGGACATAGTGGACATAGTGCACATAGTGGACATAGTGGACATAGTGGAAGTGGCCATCATCACCATGTGGGAAGCTTCAGCTCTAGCAGTTTATCCAAGGGGAAGCATGGACACCACTGTTAAGCTTGTCTCATCTTGGACAGGCTGCACAAATAACTGCACTGCAATGAGTTATATCTCAGCAAGTTGCAGTCTATTAAACCAGCCTAAAAGCAGTCGCTGATCTGTTCCCCTGTCTACGCTAAGTCTACACCCTATGTTCTTCACAATTTTATGTCTGTGGCTCTTTCAATTGGGTTTTGTCTCTGTCTTATCAAAAAATTCTGTATTAAACCCTAAGTGTTTATGTCAATTCCATCTTCAATATTAAAATAATGAACAGCATTATTATCTTGTATGTCTTTCTTTTCCAAAATGCATCCTGTATGTTAACAGGTTATTCTCATTATATTAATTGGACATAATTGAAAATGCTTGAAAAAAGAAGCAACTTTGAAATTTAACTGTTTATAAAAATCATCTCCGTTCTCAAGAAGAGAGACATTTTAATATGTATTGCTTACTCATGCCTAGGTTACCAGCCACCGTTCCAGTTAATCAGTGGTAGCCAGTCTCATAGGCAACTTGTAAGAACTACTCTTAAGCTGGCTGGATTGCTGAAGTGCACTGGTAACTCCCGATCTGGCCAGCATCATTGCAACTATGCTCCCACAATGCTTCAGAGGCAAAAACTGAAGAGAGTGGACAGCTTGGGCTAAAGCCCCAAAAATGCTGTTGTTCTGGACTGCAAATTAATCAGGAGCAACCAACCTTGGCAGGCAGGAAGGTGCGAGGCTGGGAAGCAGTGGTCTCCTGAAAAAAGATGCTAGCAAGGGGTGCACTAGGGTTCGAGCACCCTTCTATCACCTTATCTATATAGGATCATGCACTGGTTCATATGCACTTTATTTACATTTGTAGTTTTGATTCTGATTGGACAATTTTAGCATTTACCCAATAAAGGTTATATTTTAATAGAGTTTTATTTTCTGTAAGTGTGTGCAGAAGAGCAAACCTGCAAGGAGGTAGCAACTGTAGCATCACAAGTAACAGTGGCAGCAGTTCCTCACATAATAGGCAATTCGGTGCACCTTTAGAGAGAAATTACAGAAGGAAGCACAAGTGTTTACCAGATCTGGAGGCCTTAGTGAAGACATACGGGACTGACCAGGCCGGGACATTTCCATACAAGAAGTCTCAGCACTACATATTACCTTGGACTTAAGTTAGTGTGAAAGAAGTCACAGTGACACACATTGACCCATGTAGCTCTCATATTTATAAGATGGAGGTCCTCAATAAAACCTGTTATCCAACTGAAAGATTCTCCACAAATATTGTGCTGCCGTTTATAGCCACCAAGTTCATGCCTCTTATGAAACAGATGAAAAATGTAAGAATTATTGCAGCACAGGTGAGGAGAAGACAAACGTAATTTATCCATCTCTACATTATCTGAGTCATTGGGTGTTGAACTGCAATTGGATATGTAGAGGTAATGGTGTGCACTCAGGTCAGGTACAAGGAGGTGCTGGTAAAACAGACCGTGTGGTCCAGTCAATCATATGGGGAAAAATTACCGCACACTCAACACTGGTATGATGCAAAAAAGGTATATGCCAAGTTTATTCAGAAGAACAAAGAAGTTGCCACATAGAAATTTGTAGATAGAAACCCTATCTGCAAATTTCTATGTGGCAACTTTTTTGTTCTTCTGAATAAACTTGGCATATACCTTTTTTACATCATACCAGTGTTGAGTGTGCGGTAATTTTTCCCCATATGATAGAACTGCAATTGAATGACATCTGAATGTAGTCTGATATTTTATACATATCCATAGACATGATTGGGTGCGTGTTACCCAATCTCAGGAGCAACTCGCAACTTGCTGCGATTTTATTTCATCTGCTGAATCAGCATGAAAAAAAAACCCACTGATGAACACTACAACATAGAACAACATTAGTCAGAGTGCTATAAAACATTGGATAGTCTTCCCGTGTGATGGCTGGGGTTTCCCCCTGGAGCTCGATCATATCAGCCCCATGAGGTCCCCCTTTAATTACCACCAGCTCAGCGTGCACCTCCTGAGGCCCACTCGTTGGTGTCAGTGGGGCTGGCATCTCATCTAAGATGTCTGGCGTCTGGTCCCAGGACGCATTTCTGGATGCCCAGCCAGGCCTAGGGGCTGTCGGGGTGGGAAGTGGGCCTACTAAAGTGCCGTTAGTCACCGGAGCAGGGTCAGTCACCGGGGCAGGGTCGGTCACAGTACCTGCTGCTGGTGTCTCACTGGTGCCAGTTTCCTCCTCCGCTGTGGTTGATGTTGGTGGCGAGGCCGTCCATCCCCCCGGTCAGCTTCTCCAGGAACCTTGTAAAATAACTTGGCACACACGTGATCTGATGCTGGGTGAGGTTTAATGAAGAGAGTACATACAAACGTTTCGGTCATAGACCTTCTTCAATGTACCTCTCACAGGTTAAATAATCTGTCAAGCGGATATGTGGGGAAATAGACCCTTTGTAGATTCCGTTGGGAGTAGTCATGGGCTGTGCGTCAGTTAGGCACTAAGGTGATCCCCTCTGGACGCGGTATCCACCGCTCGTCCTCAGTGTAGGGAAGACGAGCGATGGATACCGCGTCCAGAGGGGATCACCTTAGTGCCTAACTGACGCACAGCCCATGACTACTCCCAACGGAATCTACAAGGGGTCTATTTCCCCACATATCCGCTTGACAGATTATTTAACCTGTGAGAGGTACATTGAAGAAGGTCTATGACCGAAACGTTTGTATGTACTCTCTTCATTAAACCTCACCCAGCATCAGATCACGTGTGTGCCAAGTTATTTTACAAGATTATATGGTTTGGGCACCTACTTGCGCACCACCCTCAATAGTACTGCCTACGGTTATCTCTTATAGCTTCTCCAGGAAGACCTCCTTCCATCCCACTAGCGCCGCTAGCTGAGTCTGCAGAAGCTGGTGAGTCAGCCCCTCTACCTCCACGCCCAGGAGGTCAAGATCCACCACAGACAGCTGGTTCAGTTGTTGTGAGTCTCAGCTGGGGGAGTCGTCGTGCTCCACCCCACGCTCCGGTGCTTGCTCACCTCCCTCCGCCATGGCGCTGCCGGGGTCTGCTCTGTCCTTGCAGTTTCCTGCGCTTTCATTGCTCCACGCCCGTCTTCATTCTGGGCCAGGAGGAGGATCCTGACCAACGGGCCTGCTCCTTTTGCATCATACTCTTTACATTGTGCAGGCACAGCTTTTGCACTTTTCAGGAACACAGTCCAAAATAGGCGTATGGGACCCGATATAGTGGGTTGGTTCAACCTGTTCATGACGCCAAGTTGGAGCGCCCCATGGGGCGTTGGGGTACTTGCTACCGAGTCCGACTCGGCAGTTCTTAAAGGGAAAGGTCACGGCAGCAGTGACTCGGTCTGTGGCCCCGGGCGTCCCGGGCGTGGTAAATGGGAAATGGGGATAAAGTTTATGGGGAAAAGTTTGTGACGCCACTCGTGGTGTTCGGCAATGAGGTTGTAGCCGATGCTGCAGTTTAGATGCTCTGGGGTAGATGGTGGTGCAGCAGAGTTGGTACAGCTCTCCACGGGTAGAGCTAACCCCAGGGCAGATGTAGTGTAGAGGTATAAGATGGCGGTGGTGGCTATGCCAGGCAGGTATGATTGGAATAACGCAAAGGACACAGCAAGGTGCAGTTTCCAGACTTTTGCTTACAGTTCTTTATGGCACCCAGCCGAGTGTGGTGTGTCCTCCGGGTCTGTGGTCCAGCAAACTCTTAGATAGTTTGGGATGTACCCTTTCATGATTCCTTTCACATGCCTTCCTCTAGAATAGATGCACCTTTTCTGGGCAGCTGCGGGCTGCTGTTTTAAGGCTGGGGGGCCTATATCAATGGCCCCATACCAGTCTTAGAATAGCAGCCCCCAGCTGTGATCTTTAGCAAGGCTGTTTGTCAAAAAGGGGGGAAACTCCACACCGTTTTTTTAAATTATTTATTTAAATAATTAAAAAAACAGCATGGGGAACCCTCTATTTTTGATAACCAGCCTTGCAGAAGCTGACAGCTGAGCTTTTGCAGCCCCCAGCTGTGAGTTTTGTCTGGTTGATTAAGAAAATAGGAGGGAACCCACATCGGGTTTTTCATTCATTTACTTCCTAAGATTGAAGGTGGCTGCTGTGGAATACCCCGGTTATCCGCACCTACTGTCACTGTTATTAGCGATAGCAGGTGTCGGATGATGGGGGTAAGAGTCCCAAAAGCCCATATACATCTGCTGTCGTTTGGACTTTAAAGTAATGCTCATCATTCTCCTCACACGTACACACGGACACACAAACACATACATCTGTGGTACAGTTTTTTCTGGTACCGGAAATAAATGGACGTGTGAAACCGGCCTAAGGGTCTTGCATTTTTGTCAAATTTTGTGGAGTTTTTTCTCTACAGATTTGTCTGAATGATTCCTTAGTCCAAGCAAAGTGAATTAGATTTCAGAAGTTTCATGCACACTTTGCTTAGTTTTTCCTTGCAGATTTGTAGCAGATTTAAATCTGCAGCGTGTCAACTCTTTCAGAGTTTTTGCTGCAGATTTCACCCATTCTGATGTCTGGAGAAAAACTTACAACAAAAATGCCTGTAAAAAACTGTACATATTTTATGCTGTGTTTTTCCTGCCAAGGGATGCAGAAATTTCAGTAGCAAATAATTAACGTGTGCATAAAGCCTACAGCTGATTCATGTTGCCCGAACCAGGGACAACATAAATCAAACTTTGAACTACTGCAGCCGTGTACAGACTAGACTGATTGGTCTCTTCCTATGTGTGTGTATAGGGAAAGACCTGTTCGGTAAAGGGATCTGAAGCAGCAGAAACCACTGGGGACCCATCTCAGATTAGTAATCCGAGATGTCTAGTCCCCAACAGGCTAAGGCCTCCTTCACACATCCGTATAAAATTGGCACCGGAAAAAACCGAAAAGTATCGGTGTCAGTGTGTCATCAGTGTTCCATCCATGTTTTTCCGGTATGGATGAAGTAAGAATGAAATTTTTATCTGAATGAAAGTTTCTCTTAGACTTTTTAATGTGAAACACGTACAGCACACGGATGGCATTTTTCACGTACCCACATCCATCCGTGCTGCTGGAAAAAAAATGGACATGTCTTTATGTGGTTCATATGAACACATAATCCTTGTGCACACACGGACATGTGATGATCACCATAGGTTATGATGGGTACGTGTGTCATCTGTGAAAAAACAAATGCCACAAGTACTACAAACACAGACATGTGAAGGGGGCCTAAGTATGTTTTTTTTGGGAAATGTCAGTGTTTCGGAGTAAACCATGCTCGACTGCAACAACACAGCCAGTGTCAGTTCATGCTCCCTGTGGTTCAGGCATCATCATCAGCTGACAGGTGCCTATTGTGCAGGGAAGCAGCGAAAAAACTGCAGCAGTGAAAAAAACTGCAGCAGCAAAGTCTGTGTGTCAGCGCAGTAGTATTCTCCTCCACTCTACAACATCAAAAAAAAGACATGTGAGATTAATAAACTGAATTATAATACATGTAAAATGTTTTGCTTAGTATCACTAGGCTGTTGTCTGTTTCTTTATTGTGGATCAATCTAAACATTTTTTAGAAGCTTTTCTGCATTTACTATGTGAATAGTAGATTTAAGTCTTGTGGGCTTAGAGCCAGTTCTCATCACCCACTATGCTTTGTTGTTCTATAAACCAGTTCCACAAGAGACGTGGTAATGCGGTGTGATATGTTTTCTCTCAAATCTGTGTATAGTGTCATGAATCTTTCACTGCTGCCACACATCAGTCTTGACATCTGACACAGGAATTATCCATTTAGGCTAAAAGAATTCAGTTCAAAATGAATTGTAGTATATTCCCATGTTTTTGAGGACCAAATCCTGTCATGTTTTCATTTCTTAGTTTTTTGTTCCGCAGTGCACCCACCACACTACTATTTACAGTAAGACCAAGGGACGAAGAAGTAACGGGGTCCACTTCCACTTTAAAAGCAGCTTTTTTCACAAATGCATAAAAGGGTGTACTGTGATGAATTGCTAGTCTGAAATGAGCCTATATACTGTTCCTACACAGGGGTACTCTTCTATCTATGTTTGTCAAGGAGAATGATCAGATTTGTCAAATTTGTCATGACTATCCCATTTTCTTCAGAATAAGGGCTTGCTCACACTGCTGAATAATACAGAGGAGTGCAATGCGAGAAAAAACCCATTCCACTCCATACAGGAAAAACTGCATACAGTATATCAGATGAGGCTCTCCAATGCAAGTCAATGGGTGAGAGAGAAAAAAGCAAACAACCAATGGCACATGGGCCACTCGTCTGTTGTACGATTTTAAGCACTCATCTCAAAGTAACAACAAAATTTAATCTGCCAAGTAAAGTAAATTCACAGCTGATAGATAAATAGATAGATAGCATATAGCAAACTTCCAACCTTTAGAACCTTTCATGTGGCACTGAAGGGTGTTTAGCCTGGTTTAACCTCATGAATAAATAACTAAAAAAAATAACTATTTTTGATAACCAGCAAAGGTAAAGTAGACAGCTGTGAGCTGATATTATCAAGCTGGGAAGATCCATAGTTATTGGGCTCTTCCCAGCCTAAAAATACCAGCCCGCAGCTGCACCAGAAGTGGCGCATCACATGAGATAACATGACTTGCCGGGTACTGACGTTACTGATTTTCAGAGTTTCTGGGTCTCACTGAATGCAGTGTGATCTCAGCAACTCTGATAAACTGTGACGTAAGGATACAGCAACACTAAATCTTGAGCCAGATTTGTCAAACGCTGGACTACGTCAGAACTGAGTGGGAACTTTTTTGTAATAAATTGGTGAGCGAGGGACATTGTCTTATTTCTTTTTCATCAGCTATCCATTTGTGGACTGCATTGGATTCTGTGGACTTCGGTGAATTCTCTGGACTAAGGCGGACATGCATTGATTTTTTTTTTGGGGGGGAGTTAAAAAATTGTTGAGCGAGGAAAAGTATAGGGGAGTGTTTTTCCAAATAAGGTATCTTTTAGGCCAGGATCACACATACGCGACCGGCACTCCGGAGCGGAGCGTGCATCCGCACAGCAGTACATGGGGCGGCACGCTCCACTCTGGAGTGCCGGTGCCAGAGCTTGGTTTTCACCTGCGAGACTCGGCCGTATCTCGCGTATGTGTGATCCCGGCCTTAGTGTGTGTTTTTATTTCTGATTACTGGGTTTGTAATGGGGTTTCTGATAGACACCTCTCACCTCTTACTAACATCAGGGCTTTATGCCAGTTGTGATTTTTGTTAAATCACAGCTGGCATCAACCCCAACTACCATTACCCCTATTGCCACCAAATTAGAGAATTTGGGAAAAGCACCAGAATTGGTGCATCCCATGTTATGCACCACTTCTAGGGTGTTTATGGGCTATATTTTTAGGCTGGGAAGGACCCAATGACTATAGATTTTCCCAGCCTGATAATGTAAGCTCACAGCTGTCTGCTTTGCCTTTGCTGATTATCATAAATAAGGGGGACCTCAAATTGTTTTTCTAATTGTTTATTTATTAGGTTAAATGAGGATTTCAAGTGCCACTAAAGGGTGGAAGTTTAATAATATATAGGGGGCTTGTGAAATTATATATGTGCAGGATATCTATGTATTATATCTATTATTTTTCTATCGTCTGTCTATATCTTTAGGCTATGTGCACACGTTGCCGATTTTGCTGCAGATCCGCAGCTGTTTGCATGCGTTGTACAGTACCATGTAAACGTATGGAAAACAATATCCACAGTGCACATGCTACGGAAAAAAATGCGCGGAAACGCAACGGTGTTTTTTCCGCAGCATGTCAATTCTTTGTGCGGATTCCGCAGCGGTTTAAACCTGCTTCTCAATAGGAATCCGCAGGTGTAAAATCGGACGTGGAATATGCACAAAAACCACGGTAAATCCGCGGTAAATCCACGGGTAATCCACAGTGCGGTTTACCTGTGGATTTTGCAAAAACAGTGCGGAAAACTCCGCACACCAATCCGCAACATGTGTACATAGCCTTATATAAGACTAGCTGAAGAGCTTGGTGTTGCCCGTGCATAGTAACTAACTGGTTAGTTATAGCACCTCACTTCTCTCATTTTCCCCTTCACATCTCTCATTTTCCCCCTAACACCTGTCATTTTCCGATCACTCCACTATTTTCCCCTCACTCCTCTCATTTTGCACTCAGTGTATACCTGTATGTCATCTCCACTGTATATAGTATATACCTGTATGTCATCTCTTGTATATAGTGTATACCTGTATGTCATCTCCTCCTGTATATAGTATATACATGTGTGTCATCTCCCCTGTACATAGTATATACCTGTATGTCATCTTCTCCTGTATGTAGAATATAGCTGTATGTCATCTCCTCCTGTATATAGTATATACCTGTGTGTCATATGCTCCTGTATACAGTATATACTTGTATGTCATCTCCCCTGTATATAATATGTACCTGTATGTCATCTCCTCCTATATATAGTATATACCTGTATGTCATCTCCTCCTGTATATAGTATGTACCTGTATGTCATCTCCCCTGTATATAGTATACTAGATGGTGGCCCGATTCTAACGCATAGGGTATTCTAGATTACGTATGTATGTATGTATGTACGTCGCGCTGTGAGTGGGGGGTAAATTCTGCGCCAATATCACTGATTGGTGGCGGCCGGCCGGGTGTGACCAATCAGCGAAGCGTGGTTCAAATTCCAAGCCAATTCGCAGGCGGACTGCGCCTGTCGCTGATTGGTCACAGGATGTCGGGGGTTCGGGGCGCAGGATGTCGGGGGTTCGGGCAGCCTGTAGCGCAGTTTGTGGTGCCGCCTTCCTCCAGCCTGCAGGGGTCGCTGTGCTCTGGAGGCTCCGCCCATCCTTTCCTCGCCGTCAGTCCCGGAAACCTGTGATCCTGGCCCGGCCTGGCTGTGCTGTGTGCGGCCGCACTTCTCCTCCTGCGAGCGGCCTCCCGCCACCTCTCTGAGCTCCAGACCCCCAGCCGCCATGCCAGGCCCACAAGCCGGGAGCAGAGCCCGTATGTACGCCGACGTGAACCTGAACTGGGGGTAACCGGGGGCGCAGGGGTCAGGGATGGGCGACACGTTGCCTTACCGGGGGGCGCTCACTGGAGGGGAGTATGGAGGGGGTACTGACTGGAAGGGAGTAGGGAGGGGCCAATTCGCGGTCGGACTGTGCCTGTCACTAATTGGTTGCAGCCGGCCGGTCCCAGCTGGCCGGTCCCGGCCTGCCGGGTGCGAACAATCAGCGACGCAGGATTTCCGTTACAGACAAACAGACGCGTAGACCCTCAGACGATTATATATATAGACATATACATATGTGGCGCCCCAGGGTCCTGGTCGTCGCAGTGGTATTGCTTTCCTCTCGGGGAGAGTGATGCTATGTTTGGAGGCAAAGAAGGATAACTGCATCCAGGTATCACAAACATGCAACACATTTCACACTCCAGGCCACCAGGGGGAGCCCCTGCTCCTATTTATTAGGACACTCCCCACATATATATAACTGGTAGTCTGTAGGGAAAGTTAGTTAGTTGCTGGCTGGGCTCAGCTCAGTCAGTTCCAGACAGGAGTCAATTCCTGACAGAGCTCCAGTCAGATCAGAGCCTGAGGAGGACAGAAGGTCAAAAGGAGCTGTGCATGCCCTCAGAGCTGCAGCTCCAGGAAAGAAATATTGAAAGGCAGAATTGTATTGCAGCGAGTGTGAAGGAAAGCAAAGCAAAGGAGAGGATACCAGAAGGGGACCAGCCCCGCTCAAGCTGTCTCCTTCTGAGGCGCAACATCCCGGTAGCCGGAACACCGAGGGAGTAAGGACCTCTACGCCTTATTTCAGAGACCGGCAGGACAGCTAATTGCAGGTTACCTGTCCGCACTTACACCCAGGAGGCACGGTGACACCTACAGAGCAGGGTTATCTAAGAGACCCTATAAACAGGCTCAAGTCACCAGTCATATGGGTTTTGTCCTATCCTATATGGGGGACAGAGAGAGCGAAACATCGCATCTGTGAGACTCTTATGTGAAGCCATAGGCAGTAAGGGACTACACCACCGCAGGGCAAGGGAAGGCTACTGATTTCATGCGAACATGAAATACAGTGCCTTTGCGAAAGTATTCGGCTCCCTGGAACTTTTCAACCTTTTCCCACATATCATGCTTCAAACATAAAGATACCAAATGTAAATTTTTGGTGAAGAATCAACATCAAGTGGAATACAATTGTGAAGTTGAACGAAATTCATTGCTTATTAGTGATGAGCGCATATACTCGCTACTCGAGATTTCTCGAGCACGCTCAGGTGTCCGAGTATTTTTTAGTGCTCAGAGTTTTAGTTTTTATTGCCGCAGCTGAATGAGTTACATCTGCTAGCCAGCATAAGTACATGTGGGGATTCCCTAGCAACCAGGCAACCCCCACATGTACTTATGCTGGCTAACAGATGTAACTCATTCAGCTGCGGCAATAAAAACTAAATCTCCGAGCACTAAATAATACTCGGAGGACCCCCGAGCATGCTCGGGAAATCTTGAGTATTGAGTATATTCACTCATCACTATTGCTTATTTTAAATTTTTGTGGAAATTCAAAAACTGAAAAGTGGGTCATGCAATATTATTCGGCCCCTTTGCTTTCAGTGCAGCAAATTCACTCCAGAAGTTCATTGTGGATCTCTGAATGATCCAATGTTGTCCTAAATGCCTAATGATGATAAATATAATCCACCTGTGTGTAATCAAGTATCCGTGTAAATGCACCTGCTCTGTGATAGTCTCAGGCAGGGCCAGACTGGTCATCTGGCAATTCTGGCAAATGCCAGAAGGGCCTGTCTGGTCATGGGCCGCCTTGTCTGCAACGTTGTTAATAGAATCGGTGTTCTCAAGACACCCATACTGTTAAGAGTTGTGATGGAGCATAAAGTCGCTGACTCAGTCACTTACCCCAACAGGCCACCGGTATCATTAGAAATATTGATATTGTGGTAAATCTTGCTTTCCTCTATCCAGGGTAATATTAGTAATATACCCCATCTGATTCATGGGGACGGGGGCAACATGGGCCTGTGTGATTTCAAATGCTAGGACTGAATTTCAGCCCCAGTCCTTACCTGGTCTCAGGGTTCTGTTTGAAGCACAGAGAGCATCATGAAGACCAAGGAACACAACAGGCAGGTCCGTGATACTGTTGTGAAGAAGTTTAAAGCCTTCGAGGTTTAGTTCTCCATCCCCAAATGCCCTGCAAGCCTTGGGGATTCCAAACTTGTGGGGCAGCCCCTTCCTCACCTATCCCCACAGCCACCAGAGCCCAGTCAGCGAAATGTAACTCCCTTGTCTACGCTTGCTTGTCCAGGTGTCAGTGTTGAAATGCACCCTGTCATACATTGATTTTTTTTTCAAGGATGATATTGTCTGCGACATGCTTGTGTAGCTCAGGCACATCTTTTTAGAGAAGAAATGGTGACTGGGCAACTGGTACTGGGGACTGCGACGGCCACTAGCTTTTGGAAACCGTCTGTATCCACAAGGCAGGAAGGCTGCATTTCTGTGGCCAACAGATTGGATTCAAAATCCAATTATCACAGAGATCACAGACTAGGAGTCATTCACAACCACCAGCTGTGATCTTTGGAGTGAAGAGCTCTCAGCTGGCACCTATCGTCCAGACAATTACACAATTGGGAGATGATCAACCGTGGAGGCCATAAGCTGTTCACAATAATTAGTTAAAGGAAAGCTAATAGAGAGCGTACGATATACACTTCCGGAGTAATATGAGTATATACCGGTGTAAATCACGGCTAACTCCACGATAACCCCAAACGCCTCGCTGTCAGCAACAATCCTGCTTTTAAGTAAATATAGGCCGATTGGACGCTATTCTTCTTTTGAGGTTCACAACATCAGGATCTTCCATCCCCTCTCCCTCAGAGTAGCAGTCATATACCGTCCCCCAGGCTCACCCATCCACTTCCTTGACCACTTTTCTGCCTTTCTGCCACACTTCATGTCCTCAGAATTGCCTACCCTTATCCTGGGAGACTTCAACAGCCCCACCTCCCCAACTGCATCCCAGCTTCTATCTCTGTCCAATTATTGTGGCCTCTCAAAACTTATGCACTAAGATGGTAACACCCCTGATCTATTCTTTATCCAGCTCAGTTCAATCTCCTACCTAGATAACTCATCTCTTACCCTTTCTTCCCTATGAAATTAGGACTAACCAATAGAGATGGGTGAACCTGAAAAGTCAAGTTCAGCATCTGTACCGAATACCTACTGTTTGGGTACCGAATACCTACTGTTCGGGCATGGACATCGAACATGGACTTCACAGGAAGTCCATGTTACTGTTTGGGTTCGGCTGACCGAACACCGTGTGTTAGTCACACTGTCATGTGCATGACAGCGCTGCAAACACTGCTTCTGATTGGCGGTGAATTCATCCCCGCCAGTCAGAGAGCCGTGGTTCCCACGCTGTCAAAAGACAGCGCTCAGCTGTAATGAGAGGTATAAAGTTTCCCTTTGGTCACTGATGTCAGCTGATCGGACTACTGCTCCCATCATCTAATGCCTGCTGCCACTAATAACAGAAGGAGCTGCTGATGGGAGTATTCATCAGCCGGCTCCTGTGTTGTAAATAAATATTTTTTTAAAAAAATGACGGGGGGGCCATATTGGCCCCTTACCAGCCTGAGAATACCATCCCCCAGCTGTCTGCTTTTGCAAGACTGCTTGTCAAAAATGGGGGGACCCCACGTGTTTTTTTGTTATTATTTATTTAAATAATTAAAAAAAACAGCTTGGGGATCCCTCTATTCTTGATAACCAGCCTTGCTGAAGCTGACAGCTGAGGGTTGCAGCCCCCAACTGTGAGTTCTGCCTGGCTGGTTATCAAAAATACAGGGGAACCCATGCCGTTTTTAAAAAAAAAATTATTTATTTACCGCACAGGAGCCGGCTAATGAATGCCCCTATCAGCTGCTCCTGCTCTCACTGTTATTAGCTGTAGCAAATGTCGGATAATGGTAGCAGTTGTCCCATCAGCTGACACCAGTGACCGTAGGTAAACTTTATACCTCTGATCACAGCTGAATGCTCACACTGTCTTTTGACCGTAGCTGTCTTACCAGAGGTGATGATTTCACCGCTGATCAGAAGCGGTGTTTTGTCGCACTGTCATGCACATGACAGAGAAGCAAACGACAGATGTTCGGGCCCCCATACAAGTGAATTGGGTTTGGATTTGGGTCTGGGTACTGTTCTGGTACCTGAACCCAAACTTTTTATAACTTTTTGGCCAAACCCGAATATACAGGTGTCCACCCATCTCTACTAACCACAACTTTCACATTTTTAGAAGCTCCCTAAAAGCACATCTGTTTAGGGCGGCCTATCACATTTCCTAATTAAAGTCCTGTAGATATATACAGTAGCTTATTGTCTACTTCTCTGAACATAATTTGCCATCAAACATAACCGTTCCCAAAAACCTCATGCATCCTTTATCTAACCCCCCATATCCTCAAGATGGCTGTACCATCATTGTAAATAAGCACCTGTACTTTGTGTCACCCCTAGTGTTGAGCATTCCGATACTGCAAGTATCGGGTATCGGCCGATACTTGCTGTATCGGAATTCCGATACCGAGATCCGATATTTTTGTGATATCGGGTATCGGTATCGAAACAACATTAATGTAAAAATGTGTAAAAGAGAGAATTAAAATAAAAAATATTGCTATACTCACCTCTCCGACGCAGCCTGCACCTTACCGAGGGAAGCGGCAGCGTTCTTTGTTTAAAATTCGCGCTTTTCTTTCCTTTACGTGAGTCCCGGCTTGTGATTGGTTGCGTGCCGCCCATGTGACCGGCACGCAACCAATCACAGCAAGCCGTGACGTAATTTCAGGTCCTTCAGGATTTTAAAATTACGTTCCGGCGTTGTGATTGGTTGCATCGCAGTCACATGGGAGACGCAACCAATCACAGCAAGCCGTGACGTAATTTCAGGTCCTTAAGGATTTTAAAATTACGTCCCGGCTTTGTGATTGGTTGCGTCGCAGTCACATGGGAGACGCAACCAATCACAAGCCGTGACGTCACGGGAGGCTGGACACGCGCGCATTTTTAAATGGGCGCGTGTCCAGCCTCCCGTGACGTCCCGGCTTGTGATTGGTTGCGCCGCGATCAACCAATCACAAGCCGGGAGGCTGGACACGCGCCCATTTTAAAATTTTAAAATGCGTGCGTGTCCAGCCTCCCGGCTTGTGATTGGTTGACCGCGGCGCAACCAATCACAAGCCGGGACGTCACGGGAGGCTGGACACGCGCCCATTTTAAAAAGCGCGCATGTCCAGCCTCCCGTGACGTCACGGCTTGTGATTGGTTAATGGCGGCCATGTTGCCGGGACGCGGACCAATCACAGCAAGCCGTGACGTAATTTCGTCACGGCTTGCTGTGATTGGTCCGCGTCCCGGCAACATGGCGCCGTGACCAATCATAAGCCGGGACGTCACTGGAGGCTGGACACGCGCGCTTTTTAAAATGGGCGCGTGTCCAGCCTCCCGTGACGTCCCGGCTTGTGATTGGTTAATGGCGGCCATGTTGCCGGGACGCGGACCAATCACAGCAAGCCGTGACGTAATTTCATCACGGCTTGCTGTGATTGGTCCGCGTCCCGGCAACATGGCCGCCCTGACCAATCACAAGCCGGGACTTCACGTAACCAAGTAAAAGCGCGAATTTTAAACAAACAACGCTGCCGGTTCCCTCGCTGAGGTCCAGGCTGCGTCGGAGGGTGAGTATAGCGATATTTTTTATTTTAATTCTTTCTTTTACACATTTATATGGATCCCAGGGCCTGAAAGAGAGTTTCCTCTCCTTCAGACCCTGGGAACCATCAGGAATACCGTCCGATACTTGAGTCCCATTGACTTGTATTGGTATCGGGTATCGGTATCGGATTGGATCCGATACTTTGCCGGTATCGGCCGATACTTTCCGATACCGATACTTTCAAGTATCGGACGGTATCGCTCAACACTAGTCACCCCAGATCATTGTAGATTGTATGCTCTGAAGAGCAGGGTCATCATTATTTTTGCTTTCATTCTTTGATTATCATTAAGGCTATGTGCACATGTTGCGGATTTTGCTGCGGATTCCCAGCGGATTTGACGCTGCGGATCTGCAGCTGTTTTCCATGCGTTGTACAGTACCATCTAAAAGTATGGAAAACAAAATCGGCAGTGCACATGCTGCAGAAAAAAACGCTCGCAAACGCAACGTTGTTTTTTCCGCAGCATGTCAATCCTTTGTGTGGATTCCGCAGTGGTTTACACCTGCTCCTCAATAGGAATCCGCAGGTGTAAAACCGCAGGTGGAATCCGCACAAAAACAGTGGAAAAACAGTGGTAAATACGCGGTAATTCCACTGTAAATCCGCAGTGCGGTTTCCCTGTACTATGTACAACTCCAGTATACGCAGAATGATGGCCCCACATCTCCCCTATGCTTCTTTGAATAGTATGATGGGCTTACAACTCCATTATACATAGTATGATGGGACCACATCTCCCCTATACTAACTTGCCCAACAGCTCCCGTATATAGAATATTATCAGCACACAGCACTCATAAGTCCCCTATACACAGAATAATGCCCTCCCCACAGCTTACTATACAAAGTATAATTCCCCCGGAGCTACCTCTACACAGTATAATACCTCCCACGCTGTATGATTGCCCTTACAGTAGCCTCTACACTGTATGACTGTGCACAAAGTAGCCCCTACTCTGTGTGATGCCCCTGCAGAAGCCCCCAAACTATATGATGGTCCTCACACACTGTACGATGCATCCACAGTAGCTTCACACTGTATGATGGCTCCCACACTCTGATGGCTCCTACATAACCCACACTGTATGAAGGCCACCATAATATACTCCACACTGTATGATGGTCCCCACACTGCATGATGGTCCCCATAATGTATGATGCACATACACTGTATGACGAGCCCCACAGTATCCACCACACTGTATGACGGCCCATACAGTAGCTCCCACACTATATAATTGCCCCACACTGTCAGCCTTCCATACACTGTATGATGTCCCCCACACTATATGATAGCCTCCACACTGTATGATGACCCTACAGTGCTCTAACATTGTGTGATGGCACAGACAGTAGCCCTCACACTGTATGATGGCCCCCACACTGTATGATGACCCCCACAATAGGCCTCACACTATATGATGGCCTCCATGCTCTGTGATGACACTACAGTAACTCTTACAGTGTGTGATGGCACCCACAGTAGCTTTCACACTGTATGATGGCCTCCACACTAGCCCCAATACTGTATAATTCCCCTTCTCTGTAGGATGTCTCCACACTGTATTACACCCCCAAGATCACATCACTTCACCTGGGACTCGTACAGTGCGTTACACAGTTATTCTGGAAAGTCACAGGCCTAAAACTAGTAAAGAGATCTCCATGCTCTACTACAGAGCTTTACTGTATTGGCATGATACAGTTAAGGATGATAGTCTCTCTGTTTGAGGACCCTGAGTAAAAACCACCTCTGCCTCCCCCCTGGTAGCTACACCACTGTTTCTAATATCACTGATGTAGTAAATATTTTATACAGTCTTTGTTGTAGCGTGTACAGTATGTGAACAAACAGTATTCAACCAGAAATAAATTAGCCGGCCACTAGGTGTCAGTGTGAATTTACATTAAAAATTAAAGGCAGAAAAGAGGTCATTCAAAACTCGGCTAATTTACAACATATTAAACCTGCTGAGCCTTGTATGGGGATGATATTGTAAGGGGCACGAGGAGGTGTCCGTAAATATGAGTGTTTGCCTTCTTTGTAATGCTATTGTATATAATTAATGTTGTGCATATTTATGGTACCTGTTGTGTAAATGCTATGTATGATTATTGTTAGGGTATGTGCACACGTTCAGGATTTTTCGCGTTTTTTTCGCATTTTTTCGTTATAAAAATGCGATAAAAACACATAAAAAATGCATACATACGCATCCTATCATTTAGAATGCATTCCACAATTATTGTGCACATGATGCATTTTATTCACTAAAAAAACGCATCGCGGTAAAAAAAAGCAGCATGTTCATTAATTCTGCGTTCTTTTCACGTTTTTCCTGCTATTTAATGCATTGGGAAGCTCCGTAAAAAAGTGTAAAAAACATGTAAAAAACGCGAAAAAAACGTATGCGGATTTCTGGCAGAAATGTCCGGTTTTTGTCAGGAAATTTCTGCAAGAAATCCTGAACTTGTGCACATACCCATATAGTTGTAGGCCAAGCATAGTACCCTAGTTTGGCCACTATTTGGGGTGGAGAGTATGCTTAACCTCTATATAGTTAAAGTAGGAGGGGCTAACGGCTGTTAACCTGGGGAACATCTGGGATTTGAATCAGTTGGGCGGGAGCGCCCAAACAGGGCTGTTAGCTCCGTAACGTTAAAGATAAGAGCAAAAGTCATACAGTATTCGGGGTAAGGGCCTCATTGGGAAGAAACACCAGGAGAAGTACTGACAGTGCAGAATAAGTGGGTCTGCAGAAGAAGACTAAGCAGTACGGGCAGGTTACTCAGAATGTGGCGGCTTGTTAAGTGGGTGGACGTACTCGAGACCGGGGCGAAACGGTTTAGAGTTTCCCCTACTGGAGCAGGACTGAGCAGAGATGATGCTGAGAGACCAGAGACCACGGTCCATCCCAGAAGTGAGCTTAGAGACAGAGAAGGAATGATAGAGACAGAGGAGAAATTGTACAATGTTAACCCTGATGCTGATAAGAATACGTATGCGGGGTGTACCAGAAGCAGTAAAGTTAATAGTTCAAGCGTTGAAATGGATTGTGACTCTGTTTATTGTTCATCGTCTGAAGAGTTTGTGCAGCGCAGTGCAGAAAGTCCTGAGGGGGAGCTGAAGAACGTGACAGGTAACGAAACGGAGACCTGTGATTTGTATGTGACGGAAGGCCAGGGTGTGCTAGAGATTTTTACCTTTGCCATGACTACTGCCCTGGCGTTCCCTCACATTATGTTACACAGATGTATTATTGATGCCATATTACAAGCATTTTACAATTGTTAATCAGCAAAATAAGAATAGATGTATTTTGCTTCTATTTGAACTTGTACTGCATAACTGGCATGTAATGGACTGTTACTGTCCCTCTAATACATCTACAGTGCACTTCATGTTTTTCTCTCTGTATACCTTACATCTGCACATTGTACTCTATTCTGTACTGGCTTAATACAATCCTATGCAATGTTTTACTGCACGTGTGTTTGAAATGTTAATGGCTGCCACTAGAGAGCTCTGTAGCACTATAGCTATAAAGTGAGACCACAAGTTGTAAGTGGCATATTTGTAACCGAATGAAGTGCCTGGGGAGTCAGCATAGTTACAGGTGCATCTCACAAAATTAGAATATCATCAAAAAGTTAATTTATTTCAGTTCTTCAATGCAAAAAGTGAAACTTATATAATAGTGTGATGTATTTTAAGTGTTTATTTTGGTTGACGTTGATGATTATAGGTTACAGCCAATGAAAACCCAAAAGTCATTATCTCAGTAAATTAGAATGCTTTATAACACCAGCTTTAAAAAGAATTTTAAAATCCAAAATGTTGGCCAACTTAAATGTATGTTCAGTAAATGCACTGAATACTTGGTTAGGGCTCCTTTTGCATCAATTACTGCATCAGTTCGACGTGGCATGGAGGCGATCAGCCTGTGGCACTGCTGAGGTGTTATGGAAGCTCAGGTTGCTTTGATAGCAGCCATCAGTAAACATTGTTGGGTCTGGTGTCTCTCGACAATACCCCATAGATTCAAATCAAAGCATTGAGAGTGTGAGACAGCTAAGGGAAGCTGCAGAGGAAGCTACCAAGAGAACCATCAGGAGATGAAGCAATGAGTGAAATCTGCCAACTAACCTGAGCCAGGCAGATAGAGGAAGGCATTAGAACACACCTACACAACAGATGATTTCTGGCGTCATGCGCACTGCCAACCTCATCATGCTATTGTCATCATTGCTGCTCCAAAGAGGTGGCAAAAGCAAAAGGGGAGCCAAACAATGTAGGGACTTTTATTCATTACTGGTGAAGGAATTCTTCACGTGATCCTGATTTCCAGTACCTATGTTTGGTGTCAGTGTCACTTGCAGACTTCTCACACCACACTGCTCATGCAACGTGAATCGTGCTAACTCAACGTGCCTACAGTAAGTAAAGATACCTACAAGATACCTACAGTCATAGAACCAGTGTAAACTAAACATCAACAGAGAGTACAGCCCCATTGAAGAAACCTTGGTGTAATGCGCGTCAGGCGTTTCAGGTGACATCTACAGGACATTATTGTTGTCATTAAGATTATGTAATTTTCCAGTACTTTCTCTGCACCACGATCACTCTTTCCATGTGTCTTAGTCTATGATTGACCAACTTCACAAAAGTATTTTTACATGGAGAAAAGAAGATGCACAATTACCCTTATTGGGAAGTACCATACTTATTTTTACTGTTATATTATTAAATCATCGGCTACATTAATTTCACTGGTTATTCCATATATCTTATTTGGTCTTTTACATGAAGGTTTCACCCATTTTTTAGATTGCTAATTTTATTTGTATTTTGATCCAATCAAATTTGTATGCTTTTTACTAGTTCAGCTACAAATTGTAGGTTTTTTCACAATGAGTTAGGAAACAGGGAGCTAGCTGTCAATCAACATAACATGGTCAGTGACACCCTGTTGACAAAGCAGAGCAGAAGAGATGCAATGGTTTTGCCGACATGACGTCACAGTAAGTTGGAAAATCATCATCTAGAGTGGTCTATGACCAGCACACAGCAGAACATGCAGGTAGTTAGCAAAGACCTACTCAAAAGTTTAGGACCCGTTGAAGCGCAGGAGCGCGAAACGGCTGTTGTCCGCAATCTCTGCATTACTCCCAAGCCTATGCTTTTTTATCCATGAAATAAAGACTTCTACTTTTGGTAATGGTGAGTGCCTTCCTTTTATCTTTTACTGTGTCATAAGACCTACTCAAAAGTACTTAGCCATAGCAGAAAAGAAGAGTCCCGGATAACCGTTTTAATAAAACTGCAAGTTTCAGAATGCACTTGTCATTTTTTCATTCAGTTTCGTTTATGCACTTTTCATAAATTCATCATCTTATTTGCAGTTTGCAGCCTGATCCAAGTTTCAATTTTTTCTTCTGTCTTGAGTGTCAGTCCCTGTAATATAGATTGGATATGAGATCTGAGAGTTTCCCTGGTGCTGAGATTTTTATTTGCTTTCATGTATCAGTACGGAATCTGCCCTGAAATTTCCCTCTTCTTTCTCCAAAAGACTGTTCCACATGACTTACCTTTCTCCGGCAGACTGTCCTCATGGTCCCCTCCCTCATGCAGACTGTTCTCTATGCCTTCCTCTCACATAGATAGTCTCCATAGCCCTCTTTCTCACATTAACTGGTGCTTACCAGTTGATCACTCAAAGTTCTGCTGTGATACAATGCTGTTGTGATGGATGTAGTATGTGGTTTAGCACTGACTTACTGAAACATGCAAGTATTTCACTGATACAGATTGTATGGATGGGAGCATATCTTATTCTAAAACCTCTATTTAATGCTCAGCCCTGTTAGAGTCTTTCAAGATGTTTAAGCTCCTCATGCCATAGGCACTAACACAGCCCAATCTCTTCAAAAATCCAGGACTTTAAAATGTCTTCTCATAACAAGCTGGATCTAAAAAGCTAGAATCTTCAAATACTATAGTGCATGCCCTCATCATCTCCCATCTTGACTACTGCAACCTTCTGCTGTATGGCCTCCCCTCTAACACACTCACACCCCTCCAAACTATCTTAAACTCTGCTGCCTGACTAATCCACCTATTCCCCCGCTATTCCCTGGCCTCTCCTCTCTCTCAATCCCTTCACTGGCTCCCCATTACCCAGAGACTCCAGTTCAAAACCCTAACCATGGCATACAAAGCCATCCACAATTTGTCACGCAACCTCCTATCCTCACAAGATCTCCTTCTCGACTCTCCTCTTATGTTTTCTTCTCACAATCGCATACAAGATTTCTCCCGCGCATCCCTCCTCCTCTCGAACTCTCTACCCCAACAAATCAGACTCTCGTCTACTGTTGAAACCTTCAAAAGGAACCTGAACACCTACCTCTTCAGACAAGCCTACAACCTGCAGCAACCACCGATCCATGAAGCTGCTACATGACCAGCTCTGCCCTCAGCTATTGTATCCTCACCCATCGCTTGTAGATTGTGAGCCCTCGCGGGCAGGGTCCTCTCTCCTCCTGTACCAGTCATGACTTGTATTGATTAAGATTATTGTACCTGTTTTCTATTATGTATACCTCTGATCACATTTAAAGCGCCATGGAATAAATGGCGTTATAAAAATAAATAAATAAATAATAATAAAAATGGTTCCTCGCCTATTAAGACCACAGGACACGGTGTCTGAGTTTTTCATAAGAATTTAAGATTTTGATCCAACCAACCATAGAACAGTTTTTTCTTGTTGCCTCAGTCAATTTTAAATGGGCTTTTCTGGATTTTGTTCATATATGGTTTCTTACTTGTATAATAGAAGTTTAATTTGCATTTGTGGATTGCATGGTGAGCTGTGAACACAGATAAAGATTTCTGAAATTATTCCTGAGCCTATGCAGTGATTTGGATGACCGAATGATGCCTGTTTTTAATGCAATGCCACCGGAGGGTCTGTAGATCACCAGCATCCAATTTTAACTGTCAGCCTTGTTCATAGATTTTTCCAGACTCTCTCATTCTATTGATGATATTATGTACTGTAGATGGTAGAATCTTCAAAGTGTTTGCAAATTTATGTTAAGGAACATTTTCTGAAATTAATCCCCCATTATTTGATACAGTTGTTCACAGATTGGTGATCTCTGACCACCTTTGCTTCTAAGAGACTCTGCCTCTCTAACATGCTCTTTTTATACACAGTTATGTGTATTTGAAAATTTACCGACCAACTGTTTTTATTAGAAGTACTTGCTTTTTCACTGTTTTGATTTTTCTGTCCCAAATTCTATGAAATGTGTTTCTTCCATTAATTTGTTAATGAATTCATTTTTTCAAAAGAAATGGAAAAACTTAACTTTCACCTTTTGATCTGTGCTCAGTGAGAAATAAAAAATGGCTAAGACATTTCAGAATTATTGCTTTCTTTAGATTTTACAGTGTCCCAACTTTTTGGGTATTTGGGTTGTTTGTTGCTAAAATACAGATACTATATCAGACCAAACTTCTTAAAAATGCAGACAGCAGACCAACTAAAATGCCAATATAATTGCTTACTAACATATTTAAATTTGATTCTTATCTTGTTATAAACACTTTTTTTTCATGCAAACTGTACCATCACAACTGTTGCTATAAAGCAAACACATCATAAAAAAGTCATACCTTGAAAAGTATTGAACAAAATTTTAAAACCCAAAAAGTACATGAAAATAAAGCTATTCACAAACAGATCACTAGATGTCAGTCTTCCACATTCAAGATTTGCAGAATTAATATGCCATTTTGGAGATTAAATATTTGAAAAATGTATTCATAATTTAAAACATTTGAAGAAAGTTGTAAGAAATCACAAACCCTTGTATATATAAGTGAATCCTATAATGTACAGTATATATACCTCAATATAAAAAACTTTTTAAGTGCTCCAAATGTATCATGTAATACTGAGCTGTTTTCAGGGGTGTTGTCTGTGTGTAACTTTTATGCAGAGTAATTATAGCAATTCTACCGTTATATTTGAAGTAAAGAATGTGTGTCTGTGTGCATGTTTGTGTGTGTGTGTGTGTGTGTGTGTGGGGATGATGGCGTGAGTGGGCAGATTTTGCTGTGGAATCTGAGAGCTACATGATGAAGAGAGAGACAGTTTGTGGGTAACAGTATGGACAGGAGGCAGCATGTAGGGGATAGTATGGAGAGTTGGCATCCTGTAGGATGCAATATGCAGAGTGGGCAGCTTAACACAACCAAAGCAAGAAAAAAGCCGACCAGCAAGACCAAAAGGAGTTTTTCTCAATATTGTATAGCTTTTATTATATACCAGATTTAAAATAATAGGATCAATAAATATATATGGTAATAAAAACAACTAACTGTATGTTGCTATAAGAGCGCCAATATCCAGTACACATGTAATGAATGTGGAGTACACTTAAAACTGAAATTTTATATACACTGTGTGCAGAATTATTAGGCAAGTTGTATTTTGATCACATGATACTTTTTATACATGTTGTCCTACTCAAAGCTGTTCAGGCTTGAGAGCCAACAACCAATTAGCCCCTTCATGACCCAGCCTATTTTGACCTTAATGACCTGGCCATTTTTTGCAATTCTGACCAGTGTCCCTTTATGAGGTAATAACTCATGTCTCAAAAAGACAGAAGAGTCTGTGAGTATAAACTCATGACAACCATTCCTCAGTGCAGGAATTAATGTGTTGCATGGATTTATGTCTTTTTACATCAATTAAGGAATTTGCTCTTCAGACATTCTGGGGGTCATCACAACACAGAACCAGACCCATTCAGAGGACCATAAAACATTAAGACTTCCTTATCTATGAACTGTTCCAATATCTATGTTTTTCCCTCTCACATGATAATTCTGTTTCATGTCACTTGTCTTATCTATTGCCTTCTTTCTCTCTGTGCTGTGTTGTGTATAAGTATGTGATTCTTCAGATTTTGCATTAGTCTTTGCCTGATGAAGAGACCTGCGCAGTCTCGAAAGCTTGCAATTTGCTACCATCTTTTCAGTTAGCCATTAAAAGGTATCAACCACTGAGGACTCTCACATCTAAATATTTTTCAAATTCAGTTGTAAACTCTTGTAATTGTAATTCAGCTTCAGCTAGATTCCGTTGGGACAGAAAGTACTCAAACCCTTTTAAATCTTTCACTCTTTGCTTCATTGCAGCCATTTTGTAAATTCAAAAAAGTTAATTTTTTCTTATTAATGTACACTCTGCACTTCATCTTGACTGAAAAAAATAGAAATGCAGCAAATTTTGCAGATTTAATTAAAAAAAACTGAACTATCACATGGTCATAAGCATTCAGACCCTTTGCTCAGAGACTCATATTTAAGTCACATGCTGTCCATTTCCTTGTGATCCTCCTTGAGATGGTTCTACTCCTTTATTGAAGTCGAGCTGTGATTAATTAAACTGATAGGACTTGATTTGCAAAGGCGCACACCTGTCTTTATAAGACCTCACAGCTCACAGTGCATGTCAGACCAAATGAGAATCATGAGGTCAAAGGAACTGGCCAATGTGCGCAGAGACAGAATTGTGGCAAAGCACAGATCTGGCCAAGGTTACAACAGAATTTCTGCAGTACTCACGGTTCCTAAGAGCACAGTGGCCTCCATAATCCCTAAATGGAAGAAGTTTGGGACCACCAGAAGTCTTCCTAGACCTGGCCGTCCAGCCAGACTGAGCAATCATGGGAGAAGGGTAAAGAAGAAACCCCAAATCATGTAGCTTTGCTCCAGAGATGCAGTAGGGAGATGGGAGAAAGTTCCACAAAGTCAACTATCACTGCAGCCCTCCACCAGTTCGGCCTTAATGGCAGAGTAACCCGACGGAAGCCTCTCCTCAATGCAAGAGATATGAAAGCCCGCATAGAGTTTGCTAAAAAACACATAAAGAACTTCCAGACTATGAGAAATAAGATTCTCTGGCATGATGAGATGAATATAGACCTTTTTGGTGATAATTCTAAGCGGTATGTGTGGAGAAAACCAGGCACTGCTCATCACTTGCCCAATACAATCCCAACAGGGAAATGTGGTGGTGGCAGCATCATGCTATGGGGGTGTTTATCAGCTGCAGGGACAGGACGACTGGTTGCCATTGAAGGAAACATGAATATAGTCAAGTACAGAAATATCCTGGATGAAAACCTCTTCCAGAGTGCTCTTGATGGAAGGTTCACCTTCCAACAAGACAATGACCCTAAGCACACAACTGAAGTAACAAAGCAGTGGCTTCAGAACAACTCTGGGACCATTCTTGACTGGCCCAGCCAGAGCCCTGACCAAAACCCAATTGAGCATCTCTGGAGAGACCTGAAAATCGCTGTCCTGTCTACCAATGTTCACCATCCAACCTGACGGAAGTGGAGAGGATCTGCAAGGAAAAATGCAGAGGATCCCCAAAACCAGGTGTGAAAAACTTGTTGCATCATTCCCAAGAAGACTCATGGCTGTACTAGCTCAAATACTGAGCAAAAGGTCTGAATACTTATGACCATGTGATATTTCAGGGTTTTTTAAAATAAATTTGCAAAAATTATTAGATTTCTGTTTTTTTTTTCAGTCAAGATGGGGTGCAGAGTGTACATTAATGAGAAAAAAATGAACTTTTTTGAAATTACCAAACGGCTGCAATGAAGCAAAGAGTGAAAAATGTAAAGGGGTCTGAATACTTTCCATACCCTCCGTATAACAACTACAGTAGCGATGAAAAGTTTTGCATTTTTTTTTTAAAGTGTGATTAGTTCTGTCTGAATGTTGTGATGCCATTTTCCTGTTGCTTTTAGTATAGTTGTCAGCTATAAGGATGACAATTGTGTTTGACATTGTTTTACCCCTTTATGTGTTTGCTGGGCCAAATGTTCTGCATATAGTCAAATTTTGCCACTTTTTTTTAGTTTGTGTATTTTCGTTTAAAAGATGGCAAAGACAAAGACAAATTTAACACCAGATGTCAGGAAGCTTGCTATTCTGAGAGTGATGTTAGACAAAAGCCAAAAAAAGGAAGCTATGGAAATCAACTGCTCTAAGTTAAATGTCACATATAATACAGAGAAAGAAAGTTATGGAACAGCTGACAAACGTAGAAGTGGAAGACCACGGAAAACTTCCTCCAAAGTTGATCACATTATTAAGAAAAAGTCATTATCTGATGTCCATAAAAGGGCTGTAGAGATTTTGCATGAAATGAATGAAGAATATGGAGTCAAAGTGAGTTGCCAAACTGTGGTGCAACAGCTAAGCGCAGTAGGGTTGAATGCACAAATCAAAAAGCCTTTCATCTCTGCAAAGAGCCAGAAGGACCAACTTGAGTTTGTCAATGGATCAACTCTATTCTGGCTAACTGATGGCTTAATTGGACACACAGACCAGCCCAGGTTTAATTAATCATCTATTAGGATAGACACATGTAGGGCTCAGGGTGGTGGTCAGTGGCGTAACTACCTGTTGTGAATTTACCTTTTGGCTCCCTCTAGTGGCTACTAGTGATTTTACTCTGGGTATGTCATTCATCCCTTGTATGCTCACCTGGGTCGTTAGGTCAGGGGTGTTGCTATATAAGCTCCCTGGACCTTCAGTTCAATGCCTGGCAACGTTGATATCAGAACTAATCTGTAGTGCTCTGGTCTTCTGATCCTGGTTCCTGCTTGATTAAGCTAAGTCTGCTTTCTTGCTTTTTGCTATTTGTTTTTGTTTGCATTTTTGTCCAGCTTGTATATAATCTGTTTCCTGAACTTGCTGGAAGCTCTAGGGTGGCTGGTGTTCTCCCCCCGGGCCGTTAGACGGTTCGGGGGTTCTTGAATCTCCAGCGTGGATTTTGATAGGGTTTTTGTTGACCATATAAGTTATCTTACTACATTCTGCTATTAGTAAAGTGGGCCTCTCTTTGCTAAAATCTAGTTCATCTCTGTGTTTGTCATTTCCTCTTACCTCACCGTTATTATTTGTGGGGGGCTACTATCCTACTTTTGGGGTCTATTCTCTGGAGGCAAGAGAGGTCTTTGTTTTCCTCTTCTAGGGGTAGTTAGCTCTCCGGCTGGCGCGAGACATCTAGCGACCAACGTAGGCATGTTCCCCGGCTACTGCTAGTGTTGGCGTTAGGAGTAGATATATGGTCAACCCAGTTACCACTGCCCTATGAGCTGGATTTTTGTACGTCGCAGACTTACTTGTTTCTCTGAGACCCTCGCCATTGGGGTCATAACAACTACCACGGTCGCAGCAGTCACCGCTGCGACTGGGCCCGGTGGGTCAGGGGCCCGGCAGGTCAGAGGCACCCAACACCATGTTGCAGCACAGGAGATTCCTCTCGCACGGCAACAGTCCGAGGTGTATCTAGGGGGAGGGGGCAGCCAGGGCATGAGAGATAGGAAGCAGCTCTAGTCAGCACGGTGAGACAGCTTCTCCTGCTCTGCAGCCCCGGGACAGAAGGCGAGAGCAGGGGGGAGGACAGGACAGAGCTGCTGTAGTCAGGAGAAGCTGAGGAGCTGCACGTTTATATCAGCCTCCCCAGTACCAGAGAGGAGAGTGTGAGATATGTGTGTGAGCTGGTATCTGGTGTGTGTGTGTGTGTGATATCTGTAGTGTGTGTGATATCTGTAGTATGTGTGTTTGTGATATCTGTAGTATGTGTGTGTGATATCTGTGGTGTGGTGTGTGATATCTGTAGTGAGGGTGTGATATCTGTAGTGTGTGTGTGTGGGTGTGTGATGTCTGTAGTGTGTGTGATATCTGTATTGTGTGTGATATCTGTAGTGTGTGTGTGATATCTGTAGTATGTGTGTGTGTGATGTCTGTAGTTTGTGTGTGTGATATCTGTACTGTGTGTATGATATCTGTAGTGTGTGTGTGTGATATCTGTAGTGTGTGTGTGATGTCTGTAGTGTGTTTGTGTGATTTCTGTAGTGTGTGTGTGATATCTGTAGTGTGTGTGTGATATCTGTAGTATGTGTGTGTGTGATATCTGTAGTGTGTGTATGATATCTGTAGTGTGTGCGATATCTGTAGTTTGTGTGTGATATCTGTAGTGTGTGTGTGTGTGATGTCTGTAGTGTGTGTGTGTGTGTGTGATATCTGTAGTGTGAGTGATATCTGTAGTGTGTGTGTGTGATATCTGTAGTGTGTGTGTGTGATATCTGTAGTATGTGTGTGTGATATCTGTAGTGTGTGTGTGTGTGATATCTGTAATGTGTGTGATATAAGTAGTATGTGTGTATGATATCTGTAGTATGTGTGTGTGATATCTGTAGTGTGTGTGTGTGATATCTGTAGTGTGTGTGTGATATCTGTAGTATGTGTGTGTGATATCTGTAGTGTGTGTGTGTGATATCTGTAGTATGTGTGTGTGTGTGTGTGATATCTGTAGTGTGTGTGTGATGTCTGTAGTGTGTGTGTGATATCTGTAGTGTGTGTGTGATATCTGTATTTTGTGTGTGATATAAGTAGTATGTGTGTGTGATATCTGTAGTATGTGTGTGTGTGATATCTGTAGTATGTGTGTGAGATATCTGTAGTATGTGTGTGTGTGATATCTGTAGTATGTGTGTGTGATATCTGTAGTGTGTGTGTGTGATATCTGTAGTGTGTGTGTGATATCTGTAGCATGTGTGTGATATCTGTAGTATGTGTGTGTGTGATATCTGTAGTGTGTGTGTGTGATATCTGTAGTATGTGTGTGTGATATCTGTAGTATGTGTGTGTGATATCTGTAGTATGTGTGTGTGTGATGTCTGTAGTGTGTGTGTGTGATATCTGTAGTATGTGTGTGTGTGATGTCTGTAGTATGTGTGTGTGTGATATCTGTTGTGTGTGTGTGTGATATCTGTAGTATATGTGTGTGTGAGATATCTGTAGTATGTGTGTGTGATATCTGTAGTACGTGTGTGTGTGATATCTGTAGTGTGTGTGTGATATCTGTAGTGTGTGTGTGTGATATCTCTAGCGTGTGTGATATCTGTAGTATGTGTGTGTGTGATATCTGTAGTGTGTGTGTGATATCTGTAGTATGTGTGTGTGTGTGATATCTGTAGTGTGTGTATGTGTGTGTGATGTCTGTAGTGTGTGTGTGTGATATCTGTAGTGTGTGTGTGATATCTGTAGTGTGTGTGATATCTGTAGTGTGTGTGTGTGATATCTGTAGTGTGTGTGTGTGATATCTGTAGTATGTGTGTGTGATATCTGTAGTATGTGTGTGTGTGTGTGTGTGTGTGTGATATCTGTAGTGTGTGTGTGTGAGGCAGGAGCGTAACTACCATGGTCGCAGCGGACGCCACTGCAACCGGCTCTGGCAGGTCAGGGGCCCGACAGGTCAGAGGCACACGACTCCCCCCGTCGCAGCCACCACAGTGAACTATACCAGCGTCTATGATGACGGCACAGTTCAAAGCAATGATGGAGGAGAGAGCGTCAGCTGATGCTCCCTCTCCCATCATTCCCCTCTGCCTCTGACACTGCAGGTGCATGATGACATCACTTCATCACGCACCTGCTGTGTGCGGGGCCCAGGCAGTGCAGCATCTGCACAGGTGATGGTGGCCGCCATATTGGCAAAGCCTGTGGTGGCTGCTAGGACCGGGAACAGGCGGCTCCGGAGCTAGTGGGGGGCACGTGGACCGAGCCGCCCAGGAGGGGGATGCCGCAGTGACTCAGCCATGTGGAGGATCCAGGGATGAACATGGAGGTGTACGGGACCGACGGAAGTGAGGTGTGTCTGCTGCCCGTGTGTCGCCGTCCTTGGCCCCCAGTGTCCCCAGCCCCCTGTGACTCCAGACCCGTTTCCTCCCTGCTCTCCCTTGCCCCATGCCCTAGTAGGTCCCCAGGTTCAGGTCATTGTGTTCCTCTGGGTCCCCCGTACGTGCCTTGTTCCTCCTCCCTTGGTCCCCCAATGCTCCCTATCTCCCATGCCCTGAGTCCTCCTGCACCCCCCATGCATTCCCTGCCCCTTGTCCCCGTGTGACTTGTCTGCCCTGCTCTCAAGTCTCCCCTGTCCCCTTTCTCACCATAGAAAACCTAAACACAAGGATCCCTAAAATATAACTCTTATTTAACAACAGTTAAAATGTCCTCTTAACATAAACTATCAAAAATAATAACACAATAAATTATGTGCCTATAAGGTCCTAGGGCATCACTACACTTAAACCTACCTAGCAGTGGGGGTAGGCACCCTAAGTTACTGCGGTAGGTGCCCCCACTCAACGTCGACTTACCCTAAAAAGTCCCTAAGAATCCCTAAATAGGGAAACCTGAGACAGTACTAGGAAGTCCCTATGGAAAAAATACTACCTAGCACTGGGGGTAGGCGCTCTACTGTGAAGCGGTATGCGCCCCCATTCAACGTCGACTCGCCCTAGGGTCCCTACAAAGTCCCTATTTAGGGATAGAGAGATAAGAAAATGTACCAAAAACACCCCTACACCCAAAAAGAATGAAAAAATGGCACAAAAGAAAGGGGGGGGGGGCATTTGAAAGTTTGCACCGGGGCCCATAACTTTGTAGTTACGCCACTGGTGGTGGTATATATATATATATATATATATATATATATATATATATATATATATATATATATATGGACAAATGTGCATAGCTTACAACATATCCCTGACGAAGAGGGACTACACCCCTTGAAATGCATAGGATTGAGTCTATTGCACACCTGTCCTGCTTCTACGTGACGTCACAGAAGCTTTTTTCCACGCCGCAACCCTTAGCACTGCTTCCGGACGGAGCGCGCAAGGAGTCGGCGCATCCTGAGACCGCACTGTCACTGCTAGCCAGCACCACCACACTTAGCAGCAGCACCCAGCTGGCCCACGCAAGGAATTAAGCTCTACAAGTAAGCACACTCTAATTGCAATTCTATCTCTAGCATTTAACTCTATGAGAGTATTTCTCTAATCACCGCTATCATATATCATTTATTTAGTGCTTGCTATCAGCGTTTCTACTAGTTGGGCTGTCATCACCTACAATTATTATACACAGCCTCTGCCCGTATCTTATATCGCAGTAAGGTCTTATGGGCTCATACTAATTTTACACATATAAGCACAGGTTATTCAAGCATTTCCTCTAGTTACTGCTCTCATTTACCTAGTGCTTTCCATCAGTATCTCACTGGTTGGACTGCCTTCACCTTCAAGTGTCAATTGCTGCCTCTGCCTATATAAAGCAGTAAGTCTCAAATACTCAGAGGCTAGCATTAGGTATAAGGAACACATCCATTAATCACATAACATATTGTTATTCCCTGAAGTACTAAATACGCACAATTAAAGCATACTACTAGCAGAACCCCTTCACGCTAGAACCCAGTACCTGGTCCAAGAAGTCTCTCATGGACATTCGCACCAAGAAGTAAGTACTGAAAATTTTTTAGCCAGCAGTACTACTGGTAATTCTATCCATTTCCAGATCTGTGATCTATACTATTTTTCATTGGCAGTGACCACCAAAAGGATTTAATTCTTATGAGTTTCCTGATATATGCTCCATATTAACACAATTACAGAGTGAGTATTTTTTTTCTCTCTCTCTATTATCTCAGCATAGCGTGGTGAATTGGTATCTCATTTATTAGCCCCAATTTTTTACAGGAACTGGCACAGAGCCTGTCATTTTCACCAGCTGCATCTGAGGTTTGTCAACAATCTATTTCTGAGTGGTAAGGGCCAGTGTGCACTTCTTTATTCCAATGTATTGAATACCCTTGTGGTTTCAATGCCTCATCAGTGTGATGCAGTAATTAAAGAAAGAGGTTATGCTGCAAAATACCAAGTTATGGCATTGTAAACAATGAATTACTCTTTATTTTATGATAAATAAATAGTATATGCAAAACTCTTGGCAGTCAGTTTTCTTTAATTGAATGACCATAACTATATTCTAAAGCATTTTGGTTGAAATTAAGGTCTTGTATGATGACAACTACATGCACTTTCAATTCATCACCAGGAAAATGGCAATACAACAACCAGACAGAAGAAATCACACTTATTTTTAAAACATACAAAACTTTTGGTCGCCACTGTATGTGGCATGATGTACCGTATTTTCCGCTTTGTAAGATGCACTTTATTTCCCCCAAATTTTGGGGGGAAATGGGGGTGCGTCTTACAAAGCGGATATACCGCTTACCGTTACAGGCTGGGATGAGGGGGTGTCTGCTGCCCGCCAGCCACCGCTCCTGCATTGTCCGCTGCTGCCCCGGGTGATGCTGGAGGGTCCGGTGCTGCGGGGGGCTCTGGCGACATTTTGTGAAAGACCAGAGCCCCCTGGCAGTTCGTCCATGCGTTCCTGTATGACTGACTCCGGGAAAATGGTCGCCAGAATCTCGGGAGATGAGATTTCAGCGCTGAGATCTCATCTCTCGAGATTCCGGCAGCCATTTTCCCAGAGTCAGTCATACAGGAACGCATGGACGAACTGCCAGGGGCTCTGGCCTTTCACAAAATGTCGGCAGAGCCCCCCGCAGCAACGGAGACAGCCCTGTAGCACCGGAGCCCCCCTGCAGCACCGGAGTTCCCCTGCACACCCCCTCATCCCAGCCTGCCTCACAGGAGCCCCCCTGCAGACCCCCTCATCCTAGCCTGCCTCACAGGAGCCCCCCTGCAGCACAGGAGCCCCCCTGCAGACCCCCTCATCCCAGCCTGCCTCACAGGAGCCCCCCTGCAGCACAGGAGCCCCCCTGCAGACCCCCTCATCCCAGCCTGCAGCAATGCTCCACTCCTGCCTCCAGCAACGACCCACCAATTTATTAAAAAAAAAGTTTTTTCCTATTTTTCTCCTCAAAATTTGCAGTGCGTCTTATAATCCGGAGCGTCTTACAAAGCGAAAAATAAAAATTCTTTCAACAAAGCGAAGAATTGAAATTCTTTCAACATTTGCATCATCTACGGTCAACCTATCTGGTGCAAATCTTACTCCATTATAAAGTCTATCAACTACTTATAATTTTTTCTAGTTTTTTATTCTTTGTAACTATAAACATAGAACAATTATGCAAATTCAACCTCAATACCCAAAAAGTTGGGATGTTATGTAAAATGTAAGGAAAAAAAGAATGTATAGATCACGAGCATCCAATATTGATATCATCACTGTCTCTTGTGCACTTTCATTTCTCTAGAATAACAATGTTTTAACTTTTTGAGATGTTTTGCTACCATCAATTTCTAAATTATGGTAGTTAATTTTTCCAAATGAAATGGAAAAATGTCTAACAATCAATTTCAATTGTAAATAAAATACTGTATGTCTATAAGGGTGCTTTCACATTGCGTTTAGGCACCTGTTCAGTGGCCCCATCAAGGTAAAAGTCTGAACCCCCGGAAAATGGGAATAGGACGTATATGTCGATAGGGCATAGACTGTAGTGGCTCCGAGAGAGCAAACGTGCACTCTGACGTACATCATTTTCGAGAGTTTACGCCGACTGAAGATGGACACTCAAACGCAGTCTACTACTGCTGTCCAGAACGAATGACTATGTGTCATAATCCGCTGTATGGTGGATTCATCACGGCAACTTGCCATATTAATTTATAGCTTATTGTCTTATAAATAATGCAGTCTGTTGGGACTCTCTGGAGGTTAAGCAGTGTAGGCTGCAATATTTATGTCATCAAAAGTGACAGAATCCCTGACAGAGGCTCTTAGGATTCTGTCATCACCTAAGGCATGTTTGCTACACATTTAATGAATAGTAACATCATATAATTGTAATGTTAAAGTGAAGTAGACTTAATTTTACTGGCATAAGTTAACATTAACCAGGCCATTAAGGAATTTTTGTCATTCATGGTATTATCAGGTAGACAGGTTATTATGACCTTTCTCTTATTAAGCACTCATTTAAAATGCTAAATAACTTGAGCTTAGAAGAATATGAAGTGCTGTGCAAAAGTTTTAGGCAGTTGTGGAAAAATTCAGCAAAGTAAGAATGCTTTAAAAAAATAGAAGTTTAAAAAGTTTATTTTTATAAATTAACAAAATGCAAAAGAATAAAAAAAACTATGTAAATTAAATCAATATTTGGTGTGAGCACCATTTACAAAAAAAATCTTATGTGGGTGTAATCCCACAAAGGCAGATGTCAAGATCAGTGTTCTGTGGGGCAATATCATCGCTACCACGACTCCTTGTTCTTCCTTAGGATCGTTGTTTTGCTGCAAAACATTTTTTGGAGCCAAACAGATGCTTCGCTGAAGGCATTTCATGATAGATAAGCATCTATATGTATTTCTCAGCATTGAAGTCACCAAGAAATGGACAACATGGAGGACTGTAGAAGTAGTGATTGGCCAAGGAAACTTAGTGCACTATATGAAAAATACAGCATGCTTGCTTCCCTTCAAAATTTGAAGATGTCCAGCAGTGCCATAAGTTCAGAAATGGCAGCACGCAATGGAACTTAGGTACACTGATCTAATGATTAGAGAAGTCAGTGCTGGACTTGTCTAATTGCGCTGTTGTTAAGTGAACTTTGTTAAGTTGTTAAGTAAACTTTACAAATATGCCAGCTTTGTACCCAATAGCTTGTGCTTTTGGAGACATGTATCCCATAAATTAAGTGTGTTCTCCTCACTACGGTAAAGCCAAACTTCAATTTAGACACACTGTAAGGCTCAGTGGGCCATTTAGATTTGGGAGCGCAGATTTTTTTCTTGAGGAACCATGTCACTTTTCTAGAGTCTTTATGCTACCAGTGAATATGCAAACCCCCTATATTTCTGTTGATAGATAATGGACCTGATTAGGGACTTGTTTTTTTGTGGGTTGATTTGAAGTTTTTATTATCAATTTACATAAAATATTCAATCACTTTTAAGGCTTGGTTCACATTATCCTGGGCTCTACGATGAGCACTTCAGAGTTTCCATCTAAAGACCTGTACACTAAGAGGCAGATTTACTCTGGACTCTGTATTGCCTCTGTTCTGGCAATGTTCATATTTTTGGAGGTCCATATAGGGGTGGTCAACTGTGCTTTTGTCCATGGCTAAAAAAAAATGGGACACTGCTGGATTAGATTGCCGGTGGAGTCCAAAATCTATCCATACGCCTCAATAAAATGAATATTTCCATTAGGGGTTCAGTCTGAATCTTTTTTTTCTCAGATTTAGACAAAAATTCCTAATGTAAGTGCTCAGTAGAGATGAGTGAATATTTCAGTAATTGGTTCAGATTACTATCGCTGAATCTGCAATATTCATCGATTTATTCGAACACAGCTAAACGCCATTACAGTCAAGGGGAGGCAAATGCAAATGCATGCAAAACACCTTCAAGCGGCACCAAAAGCTACCAAAACACACCAAATTAATCGGAGACACCAGGAAAGTGGCCTCAATTCACCCACAGTACAAATTGTAGCGTGACATGGCAGCAATCAGCCACGCATGAGGTATGGGGGTTTGGACCAGCATTTACAGCTTTCAATTGAACATCAAAGTAAGATGAGGAGGGTGATTGATCGGTGTAGACCTGCTGTGCTTGGAGTCATGATACCGCAAGCAACAGCTCAACCTGCTTTCATGCTCAGCCACACTTAGGTGGCACAAATATCAGTTTTCTAGACTACTACTGTCAGAAAAATCTAAGGATAGTTACAAGGGTAGTTGACTCAAAGGGAGTAGAGGCATGATGGTCTCAGAGGCCTACTGCAAAGACAGGTACGAGCAGATGGGTACAGGGTAGGCAAGCAGACAGTCGGACCTAGGGAACCTGACAACTAGCAAGCATGCAAGGCAAACTAACAACTAGCTCAGGCACCTCCATATTGGAGGGGAAGACTTAAATAGAAGGTGTCTCCCAGTTACAGGCTGGAAATACCTTAGGATTATGTGGGTGATCCCTTTAAGAAGGAGGGAGTGTGCACACCCTAAGCATAGTGCCCAGGCCCACAACTGAACCTTGGGGGACACTGACACATAGGGGGTGAGATGAGGAGGTGGTGTCCAAGTGGGAGACACTAAATGTACTGTCTGTTAGGTATGTGGTGATCCAATAAAGGGCCAAGCCTGTAATGGCAACAGATCAGAAAATCTGTAGTAAGAGGGAATGGTCCACTGCATCAAAGGCAGGTGCCAGGTCCAGGAGGAGGAGGTCAAACCCGTGTCGCTTTCATTTGGCAGTTAGTAGGTTGTTGGTGACTTTAGTCAAGGCAGATTGTAAGTGGTCAAAGAGGGAGCAAGAGGAGAGGTGGGAGGACAGTTCAAAATGTTGTTCCAGTAGTTTGGAGGCATAGGTAAGAAATGAGATGGGGTGATAGCAAGACACAGAGGATGGGTAAATGGTGGGCTTTTTGAGGATGGGTGTGATCAAGGAATGTTTCAATCAGGAGGGAAGATACCAGTTGTCAGTGATAGGTTGAAGAGGTGGGTTAGGCTTGAGATGAAGACTGTGGTAAGGTTTGGAATGAGGTGGGATGTTATTGTGTCAAGTTCACAGGTAGTGAGGCAAAGTCTTCAGCTTAGATGAGAGGAGAGGTAAGTGGATCTGGTGGATAGAGGAGAGAATTGAAAGTACTGAATAGCTGTTTAGGATTGTGAGACAGGTATGATGTGAGGGATGAGATGTCGGTATATTTTGCTGCAGTGAGCAAATGCGCAGCATTTTTACAACTTCTCTTATTGGACAGGCTACTCTACTCCCTTTCTTTGGCAGCCAAACAGAGGTTCATTTTGTAGATGAGGGCCAGAAACAACAAGTGCTCCAGTAGATGGCAAGCGCTGCATCAAGTGGCCTCTGCTCTTCTTCCTCCACCTTAACATCACAAACAGAATAGTCCTCAGTGGTGGCACCCCAATAAGTCTTGTTTTATCCCATATCACAGCTCTCCAACTGCCCAACTGACTGTTCGGGACCACTAATATTTGAGTCTGCAGATCTGTTGACACATTGTATGTCATGAGCATCGGAAATGTACTACTTAAATTCACAGAGTCAAGAGGAGGAAATCATCTTCATCAATGGCCAAATTTCTTCTCAGCTTGATCCAGGGCCGGACAAAGTTGTGTCCGAGCAGAATCCAAACCCTCATCAACAGACATTAAACCCGTTAGGTGATTAATTCTTGATGAGACTCAGATACTTGAGGGGCCCGTGGACTGTACTGTGCTGTCAGGGTATGAAGAGGAGGAGGGTGACTCTCAGGGTGAGGAGTGGGAGTACAGAGAGGATGACAATGAGGTAGCAGATCACACTTGGTGTAAACCCAGAGGCATGCAGCTAAGTAGCTCAGAAGAGGAGGAGGAGGAAGACAAGGAGGTTACATTGACACAGAGTTATGCAGCCACGACAACCAATGCATCCTGAGCCCCAACTTTGGCAGTGGACAGCAGTGTTTGAGCTTTTGCAGTTGCCTAGCTTGAGTCTTTTTTTCAGACCGCCAAAAATCTAAAAAATAACATTATCTGTCAACTTTTTTAAAAACGCCATAGTAGAGTTAAAAAAAATGAAATAATTTGAGTACTACATGCTTGGACTGGAACATGCACGATCAACATATGTTAATATGGGAATGTCACTGTGCTAAAATGCACAGTCAAAAGTTACAAAGTTTAAGATAATCAAACATTTAACCCAAAAATAATGACAACCCTGCTCTTCAGAGCTTACAATCTACAATGAGGTATGGGGTGACACAAATTACAGGTGCTTATTTACAATGATGGTACTACCATCTTTAGGACATGGGGGTAGATAAAAGCTGCATGAGGCTTTTGGGTATGGTTGAGTTTGATGGCGATTTATGTTTGGAGACGTAGACAAAAGGCTATATATATATATATATATATATATATATATATATATATATATATATAGAAAGTATTTTGATTAGGACACGTGATAAAGAAAGATGATGGCCTGCACTCTGTCCTAATTCAAGGTGCTGGTGTAATGGGCCGGATGACCCTGAGTCTGTAAAGTAAAAATTCACCGCACACTCTGAGGATTTTCAAGTGATGCAAGAAAAAAAAAGTTTATTGGTGAGAACAAAAAAACAATAAAAAGTGGCAGAGCGCAGAGAAAATTTCTGAGCAACTATGTAATTGAGTGATGTTTCGACCTATCCCAGGTCTTATTCGATACGTTGCAGTAAGAAAAGGAGAAACATCAATATCATGTTCCCACGCTGGGGTAAAAGCATATAACTGATAATTTACATGAAAATAATACATATATTACATATATCACAATCCCAAGCTTATATACATACGTATAGCATGAGAGTTAGAATAAAATAAAATTCATGTCCATACAAAGTAATATTATTATTATTATTTATTTATTTATTTATATAGCACAATTAATTCCATGGTGCTGTACATGAGAGTAATATAATGATAAAGCATTCAGGATTAAATCAGTATCATCATAAGGACAACTAAAAATATAAAGTCAACAAGTCATAAATCAACCATGAATACTATTAACATTTGAAGCTTACTCAATATTGTCTTGGTGGTGGATGTTCACTGTATAGGGAAACCTCCCTGGTTATGGTCATGTGTACAATGGGCTGAGAGGAAACAAAGCATGAAAATGAAAATGAAACCCATGGCTAAAAGGAGAGGGTGGTTAGTCAGAGATTATGGTACCTGTATAGTCCTCAGAGAGAAAGCGATATGCTGTGGAAGTAAATGGATACAATTAGGGGCTAGAAGGAAGTATGGAGAATATGTAGAGAGAGATATATTGTTGGTGGAATAAGGTTGCAGTACTGTCATGATCTCAATGGCAAGAGATCATAGCATCAGCATATATAGGAACTAGCTCTTGGAAGATGGAAACTGAGCTGACCATGAACTAAACCTAACGCACAACTAGCAGTGGCCGGGTAGCATGCCTACGTTGATTCTAGATGCCCAGCACCAGCCGGAGGACTAAATAAAGCTAGCAGAGGAAAATATTAGTCCTAGCTCACCTCTAGAGAAATACCCCGAAAGGAGACAGAGGCCCCCCACATGTATTGGCGGTGAATCAAGATGAAATAACAAACGTAGTATGAAAATAGGTTTAGCAAATTTGAGGTCCACTTACTACATAGCAGAAGACAGAAAGGACACTTTCATGGTCAGCTAAAAACCCTATCAAAACACCATCCAGAAATTACTTTAAAACTCTGGCATTAACTCATAACACCAGAGTGGCAATTCCTGTTCACAAGAGCTTTCCAGACACAGTAACGAAACTACAGCTGTGAACTGGAACAAAAATGCAAAAACAAACATGGACAAGAGTCCAACTTATCTAGTAGTTGTCTAGGAGCAGGAACAAGCACAGAGAGGCTTCTGATAACATTGTTGACCGGCAAGCAACTAACAGAGCAGCAAGGTTATATAGCGACTCCCACATCTTGATGGGAACAGGTGAACAGAGAAGATGAAGACACCAGTTCAATTCCACCAGTAGCCACCGGGGGAGCCCAGAATCCAAATTCACAACAGTACCCCCCCCTCAAGGAGGGGGCACCGAACCCTCACCCGAACCACCAGGGCGATCAGGATGGGCCCTATGAAAGGCACGAACCAGATCAGAGGCATGAACATCAGATGCATTCACCCAAGAATTATCCTCCTGGCCGTATCCCTTCCACTTGACCAGATACTGGAGTCTCCGTCTGGAAACACGAGAGTCCAAGATTTTCTCCACAACGTACTCCAACTCACCCTCAACCAACACCGGAGCAGGAGGCTCAACGGAAGGCACAACCGGTACCTCATACCTGCGCAACAATGACCGATGAAAAACGTTATGAATAGAAAAGGATGCAGGGAGGTCCAAACGGAAGGAAACAGGGTTAAGAATCTCCAATATCTTATACGGGCCGATGAACCGAGGCTTAAACTTAGGAGAAGAGACCCTCATAGGGACAAAACGAGAAGACAACCACACCAAGTCCCCAACATGAAGACGAGGACCAACACGACGACGGCGGTTAGCAAAAAGCTGAGTCTTCTCCTGGGACAACCTCAAATTGTCCACCACCTGCCCCCAGATCTGATGCAATCTCTCCACCACAGCATCCACTCCAGGACAATCCGAAGATTCCACATGACCAGAGGAAAATCGAGGATGAAACCCCGAATTACAGAAAAACGGGGACACCAAAGTGGCAGAGCTGGCCCGATTATTGAGAGCGAACTCCGCCAATGTCAAAAAAGCAACCCAATCATCCTGGTCAGCAGACACAAAACACCTCAGATATGTCTCCAGGGTCTGATTAATCCGCTCAGTCTGGCCATTCGTCTGAGGATGGAAAGCGGACGAAAAAGATAAATCTATGCCCATCCTAGCACAGAATGCCCGCCAAAATCTAGACACGAATTGGGTCCCTCTGTCAGAAACGATATTCTCAGGAATACCATGCAAACGAACAACATTTTGAAAAAACAGAGGAACCAACTCGGAAGAAGAAGGCAACTTGGGCAGAGGAACCAAATGGACCATCTTAGAGAAACGGTCACACACCACCCAGATGACAGACATCTTCTGAGAAACAGGCAGATCTGAAATAAAATCCATCGAGATGTGCGTCCAAGGCCTCTTAGGAATAGGCAAGGGCAACAACAATCCACTAGCCCGAGAACAACAAGGCTTGGCCCGAGCACAAACGTCACAAGACTGCACAAAGCCTCGCACATCTCGTGACAGGGAAGGCCACCAGAAGGACCTTGCCACCAAATCCCTGGTACCAAAAATGCCAGGATGACCTGCCAACGCAGAAGAATGAACCTCAGAGATGACTCTACTGGTCCAATCATCAGGAACAAACAGTTTATCAGGTGGGCAACGATCAGGTCTATCCGCCTGAAACTCCTGCAAGGCCCGCCGCAGGTCTGGAGAAACGGCTGACAATACCACTCCATCCTTAACCCCTTCCCGACATTTGACGTACTATCCCGTCGAGGTGGGGTGGGCCCGTATGACCGCCGACGGGATAGTACGTCATCACCGATCAGCGGCGCTCACGGGGGGAGCGCGGCCGATCGCGGCCGGGTGTCAGCTGCATATCGCAGCTGACATCCGGCACTATGTGCCAGGAGCGGTCACGGACCGCCCCCGGCACATTAACCCCCGGCACACCGCGATCAAACATGATCGCAGTGTACCGGCGGTATAGGGAAGCATCGCGCAGGGAGGGGGCTCCCTGCGGGCTTCCCTGAGACCCCCGGAGCAACGCGATGTGATCGCGTTGCTGCGAGGGTCTCCTACCTCCTTCCTGGCTGCAGGTCCCGGATCCAAGATGGCCGCGGCATCCGGGTCCTGCAGGGAAGGAGGTGGCTTACCGAGTGTCTGCTCAGAGCAGACACTTGGTAAGCCTGCAGCCCTGCACAGCAGATCGTCGATCTGGCAGAGTGCTGTGCACACTGCCAGATCAATGATCTGTGATGTCCCCCCCTGGGACAAAGTAAAAAAGTTAAAAAAAATTTTTTCCACATGTGTAAAAAAAAAAAAAAAAAAAAAATCCTAAATAAATAATAATAAAAAAAAATATATTATTCCCATAAATACATTTCTTTATCTAAATAAAAAAAACAAAACAATAAAAGTACACATATTTAGTATCGCCGCGTCCGTAACGACCCAACCTATAAAACTGCCCCACTAGTTAACCCCTTCAGTAAACACCGTAAGAAAAAAAAAAAAAAAACGAGGCAAAAAACAACGCTTTATTACCATACCGCCGAACAAAAAGTGGAATAACACGCGATCAAAAAGACTGATATAAATATCCATGGTACCGCTGAAAACGTCATCTTGTCCCGCAAAAAACAAGCCGCCATACAACATTATCAGCAAAAAAATAAAAAAGTTATAGTCCTGAGAATAAAGCGATACGAAAATAATTATTTTTTCTATATTTTAGTTTTTATCGTATAAAAGCGCCAAAACATAAAAAAATGATATAAATGAGATATCGCTGTAATCGTACTGACCCAAAGAATAAAACTGCTTTATCAATTTTACCAAACGCGGAACGGTATAAACGCCTCCCCCAAAAGAAATTCATGAATAGCTGGTTTTTGGTCATTCTGCCTCACAAAAATCGGAATAAAAAGCGATCAAAAACGGTCACGTGTCCGAAAATGTTACCAATAAAAACGTCAACTCGTCCCGCAAAAAACAAGACCTCACATGACTCTGTGGAGCAAAATGTGGAAAAATTATAGGTCTCAAAATGTGGAGACGCAAAAACTTTTTTGCTATAAAAAGCGTCGCTGGTTTCACACTTGCGTTTTTGTCTGCAGCGTTTTTTGCACAAAAAAACGCATGCGTTTTTTCCCTATATTTAACATTGAAAACGCATGCGGTTTTTTTGTACGCGTTTGGTCGCGTTTTCAAACGCATGCGTTTTTTTTCTGCATGCGTTCATTTTCAGAAATACAACCTGCAGTATTTTCTTGCGTTTTTAAGCACATGCGTTTGTTTGCGTTAAAAACGCATGCATTTAAACACACTGAAAAGCCACCCACCACCATCAAGGTGATAAAGGGATCCAAACCCTAACCCTAACTCTACCCCTAACCTCACCCCTAACCGTTTAATGAACATTTTCTGACAGTCATAGTGCCACGTATTTCAGTGCCACGTATTTCAGTGCCACGTATTTCAGTGCCACGTGTTTCAGTGCCACGTGTTTCAGTGCCACGTATTTCAGTGCCACGTATCACATATTTCAGTGCCACGTATCACGTATTTCAGTGCCACGTATCACGTATTTCAGTGCCACATATTTTAGTACCACGTATTTCAGTGCCACGTATTTCAGTGCCACGTATTTCAGTGCCACGTATTTCAGTGCCACGTATTTCAGTGCCACGTATCACGTATTTCAGTGCCACGTATTTCAGTGCCACGTATTTCAGTGCCACGTATTTCAGTGCCACGTATTTCAGTGCCACGTATTTCAGTGCCACGTATTTCAGTGCCACGTATCACGTATTTCAGTGCCACGTGTTTCAGTGCCACGTATTTAAGTGCCACGTATCACGTATTTCAGTGCCACGTATTTCAGTGCCACGTATTTCAGTGCCACGTATCACGTATTTCAGTGCCACGTATTTCAGTGCCACGTATTTCAGTGCCACGTATTTCAGTGCCACGTATTTCAGTGCCACGTATTTCAGTGCCACGTATTTCAGTGCCACGTATCACATATTTCAGTGCCACGTATTTCAGTGCCACGTATTTCAGTGCCACGTATTTCAGTGCCACGTATTTCAGTGCCACGTATTTCAGTGCCACGTATTTCAGTGCCACGTATTTCAGTGCCACGTATCACGTATTTCAGTGCCACGTGTTTCAGTGCCACGTATTTAAGTGCCACGTATCACGTATTTCAGTGCCACGTATTTCAGTGCCACGTATTTCAGTGCCACGTATTTCAGTGCCACGTATTTCAGTGCCACGTATTTCAGTCACGTTTAGGGTTAGGGTTAGGGGTAGGGTTAGGGTTAGGGCTAGGGTTGGAGGTAAAGTTAGGGTTGGGGCTAAAGTTAGGGTTGGGGCTAAAGTTAGGGTTAGGGTTTGGATTACATTTACGTTTGGATTAGGGTTGGGATTAGAATTATGGGTGTGTCAGGGCTAGGGGTGTGGTTAGGGTTACCGTTGGGATTAGGGTTAGGGGTGTGTTTGGGTTAGGGTTTCAGGTAGAATTGGGGAGTTTCCACTGTCCAGGCACATCAGGGGCTCTACAAGCGCGACATGGCGTCCAATCTCAATTCCAGCCAATTCTGCGTTGAAAAAGTAAAACAGTGCTCCTTCCCTTCCGAGCTCTCCCGTGCGCCCAAAAAGGGGTTTACCCCAACATATGTGTTATCAGCGTACTCGGGACAAATTGAACAACAACTTCTGGGGTCCAAGTTCTCTTGTTATCCTTAGGAAAATAAAAATTTGGGGGGCTAAAAATCATTTTTGTGGGAAAAAAAAGATGTTTTATTTTCACGGCTCTGCGTTATAAACTGTAGTGAAACACTTGGGGGTTCAAAGTTCTCACAACACATCTAGATAAGTTCCTTGGGAGGTCTAGTTTCCAATATGGGGTCACTTGTGGGGGGTTTGTACTGTTTGGGTACATCAGGGGCTCTGCAAATGCAACGTGACGCCTGCAGACCAATCCATTTAAGGCTGCATTCCAAATGGCGCTCCTTCCCTTCCGAGCTCTGTCATGCACCCAAACAGTGGTTCCCCCCCACATATGGGGTATCAGCGTACTCAGGACAAATTGGACAACAACTTTTGGGGTCTAATTTATCCTGTTACCCTTGTGAAAATACAAAACTGGGGGCTAAAAAATCATTTTTGTGAAAAAAAAAAGGAATTTTTATTTTCACGGCTTTGCGCTATAAACTTTAGTGAAACACTTGGGGGTTCAAAGTTCTCAAAACACATCTAGATAAGTTCTTTGGGAGGTCTAGTTTCCAATATGGGGTCACTTGTGGGGGGTTTGTACTGTTTGGGTACATCAGGGGCTCTGCAAATGCAACGTGACGGCTGCTGACCAATCCATTTAAGTCTGCATTCCAAATGGCGCTCCTTCCCTTCCGAGCTCTGTCATGCGCCCAAACAGTGGTTCCCCCCCACATATGGGGTATCAGCGTACTCAGGACAAATTGGAAAACAAATTTTGGGGTCCAATTTATTCTGTTACCCTTGTAAAAATACAAAGCTGGGTGCTAAAAAATCATTTTTGAGAAAAAAAATAAAAATTATTTTCACGGCTCTGCGTTATAATCTGTAGTGAAACACTTGGGGGTTCAAAGCTCTCAAAACACATCTAGATAAGTTCCTTAGGGGGTCTACTTTCCAAAATGGTGTCACTTGTAGGGAGTTTCAATGTTTAGGCACATCAGGGGCTCTCCAAACGCAACATGGCGTCCCATCTCAATTCCAGTCAATTTTGCATTGAAAAGTCAAATGGCGCTCCTTCCCTTCCAAGCTCTGCCATGCGCCCAAACAATGGTTTACACCCACATATGGGGTATCAGCGTACTCAGGACAAATTGCACAACATTTTTTGGGGTCCAATTTCTTCTCTTACCCTTGGGAAAATAAAAAATTGGGGGCGAAAAGATCATTTTTGTGAAAAAATATGATTTTTTATTTTTACGGCTCTGCATTATAAACTTCTGTGAAGCACTTGGTGGGTCAAAGTGCTCACCACACATCAAGATAAGTTCCTTAGGGGGTCTACTTTCCAAAATGGTGTCACTTGTAGGGGGTTTCAGTGTTTAGGCACATCAGGGGCTCTCCAAACGCAACATGGCGTCCCATCTCAATTCCAGTCAATTTTGCATTGAAAAGTCAAATGGCGCTCCTTCCCTTCCAAGCTCTGCCATGCGCCCAAACAATGGTTTACACCCACATATGGGGTATCAGCGTACTCAGGACAAATTGCACAACATTTTTTGGGGTCCAATTTCTTCTCTTACCCTTGGGAAAATAAAAAATTGGGGGCAAAAAGATCATTTTTGTGAAAAAATATGATTTTTTATTTTTACGGCTCTGCATTATAAACTTCTGTGAAGCACTTGGTGGGTCAAAGTGCTCACCACACATCTAGATAAGTTCCTTAGGGGGTCTACTTTCCAAAATGGTGTCACTTGTAGGGAGTTTCAATGTTTAGGCACATCAGGGGCTCTCCAAACGCAACATGGCGTCCCATCTCAATTCCAGTCAATTTTGCATTGAAAAGTCAAATGGCGCTCCTTCCCTTCCAAGCTCTGCCATGCGCCCAAACAATGGTTTACACCCACATATGGGGTATCATCGTACTCAGGACAAATTGCACAACATTTTTTGGGGTCCAATTTCTTCTCTTACCCTTGGGAAAATAAAAAATTGGGGGCAAAAAGATCATTTTTGTGAAAAAATATGATTTTTTATTTTTACGGCTCTGCATTATAAACTTCTGTGAAGCACTTGGTGGGTCAAAGTGCTCACCACACATCAAGATAAGTTCCTTAGGGGGTCTACTTTCCAAAATGGTGTCACTTGTAGGGGGTTTCAGTGTTTAGGCACATCAGGGGCTCTCCAAACGCAACATGGCGTCCCATCTCAATTCCAGTCAATTTTGCATTGAAAAGTCAAATGGCGCTCCTTTCCTTCCGAGCTCTGCCATACGCCCAAACAGTGGTTTACCCTCACATATTGTGTATCAGCGTACTCAGGACAAATTGTACAACAACTTTGGGGGTCCATTTTCTCCTGTTACCCTTGGTAAAATAAAACAAATTGGAGCTGAAATAAATTGTGTGTGAAAAAAAGTTAAATGCTCATTTTTATTTAAACATTCAAAAAATTCCTGTGAAACACCTGAAGGGTTAATAAACTTCTTGAATGTGGTTTTGAGCACCTTGAGGGGTGCAGTTTTTAGAATGGTGTCACACTTGAGTATTTTCTATCATATAGACCCCTCAAAATGACTTCAAATGAGATGTGGTCCCTAAAAAAAAATGGTGTTGTAAAAATGAGAAATTGCTGGTCAACTTTTAACCCTTATAACTCCGTCACAAAAAAAAATTTTGGTTCCAAAATTGTACTGATGTAAAGTAGACATGTGGGAAATGTTACTTATTAAGTATTTTGCGTGACATATGTCTGTGATTTAAGGGCATAAAAATTCAAAGTTGGAAAATTGCGAAATTTTCAAAATTTTCGCCAAATATTCGTTTTTTTCACAAATAAATGCAAGTTATATCGAATAAATTTTACCACTAACATGAAGTACAATATGTCACGAGAAAACAATGTCAGAATCGCCAAGATCCGTCAAAGCGTTCCAGAGTTATAGCCTCATAAAGGGACAGTGGTCAGAATTGTAAAAATTGGCCCGGTCATTAACGTGCAAACCACCCTTGGGGGTGAAGGGGTTAAGGATACCTGTGGGCTCAGAGTTACCAGGCGAGTCAGGCTCAAAACTCCTAGAAAGGGCATCCGCCTTAACATTCTTAGAACCCGGTAGGTATGACACCACAAAATTAAACCGAGAGAAAAATAATGACCAGCGCGCCTGTCTAGGATTCAGGCGCCTGGCAGTCTCAAGATAAACCAAATTTTTGTGGTCAGTCAATACCACCACCTGATGTCTGGCCCCCTCAAGCCAATGGCGCCACTCCTCAAAAGCCCACTTCATGGCCAAAAGCTCCCGATTCCCAACATCATAATTCCGCTCAGCGGGCGAAAATTTACGGGAAAAGAAGGCACAAGGCCTCATCACGGAGCAGTCAGAACTTTTCTGCGACAACACTGCCCCAGCTCCGATCTCAGAAGCGTCGACCTCAACCTGAAAAGGTAGAGCAACATCAGGCTGACGCAACACAGGGGCAGAGGAAAAACGGCGCTTAAGCTCCCGAAAGGCCTCCACAGCATCAGGGGACCAATCAGCAACATCAGCACCCTTCTTAGTCAAATCGGTCAATGGCTTAGCAATATCCGAAAAACCAGCAATAAATCGACGATAAAAGTTAGCAAAGCCCAAAAATTTCTGAAGACTCTTAAGAGAAGAGGGCTGCGTCCAATCACAAATAGCTTGAACCTTGACAGGATCCATTTCAATGGAAGAGGGGGAAAAAATATATCCCAAAAAGGAAATCCTCTGTACCCCAAAAACACACTTAGAACCCTTCACACACAAAGAATTAGACCGCAAAACCTGAAAAACCCTCCTGACTTGCTGGACATGAGAGTCCCAGTCATCCGAAAAAATCAGAATATCATCCAGATACACAATCATAAATTTATCCAAATAATCGCGAAAAATATCATGCATAAAGGACTGGAAAACTGACGGAGCATTTGAAAGACCAAAAGGCATCACTAAATACTCAAAGTGGCCCTCGGGCGTATTAAATGCGGTTTTCCACTCATCCCCCTGCCTGATTCGCACCAAATTATACGCCCCACGAAGGTCAATCTTAGAGAACCACTTGGCCCCCTTTATGCGAGCAAACAAATCAGTCAGCAACGGCAATGGGTATTGATATTTAACAGTGATTTTATTCAAAAGCCGATAATCAATACATGGTCTCAAAGAGCCGTCTTTTTTTGACACAAAGAAAAAACCGGCTCCTAAGGGAGATGACGATGGACGAATATGTCCCTTTTCCAAGGACTCCTTTATATATTCACGCATAGCAGCATGTTCAGGCACAGACAGATTAAATAAACGACCCTTTGGGTATTTACTACCCGGGATTAAATCTATGGCACAATCGCACTCTCGGTGCGGAGGTAACGAATCAAGCTTGGATTCTTCAAAGACGTCACGATAGTCAGACAGGAACTCAGGAATTTCAGAGGGAATAGATGATGAAATGGAAACCACAGGTACATCCCCATGAGCCCCCTTACATCCCCAGCTCAACACAGACATAGCTTTCCAGTCGAGGACTGGGTTGTGAGATTGCAGCCAAGGCAATCCTAGCACCAAATCATCATGTAGATTATACAGCACCAGAAAGCGAATAATCTCCTGGTGATCCGGATTAATACGCATAGTTACTTGTGTCCAGTATTGTGGTTTATTATTAGCCAATGGGGTGGAGTCAATCCCCTTCAGAGGAATAGGAGTCTCCAAAGGCTCTAAATCATACCCACAGCGTTTGGCAAAGGACCAATCCATAAGACTCAAAGCGGCGCCAGAGTCGACATAGGCGTCCGTGGTAATAGATGACAAAGAGCAAATCAGGGTCACAGATAGAATAAACTTAGACGGTAAGGTGCAAATGGAAACAGATTTACCAAGCTTTTTAGTGCGCTTAGAGCATGCTGATATAACATGAGTAGAATCACCACAATAGAAACACAACCCATTTTTCCGTCTAAAATTCTGCCGCTCGCTTCGGGACAGAATTCTATCACACTGCATACTCTCTGGCGATTTCTCAGTGGACACCGCCAGATGGTGCACTGGTTTGCGCTCCCGCAAACGCCTATCGATCTGAATAGCCATTGTCATGGACTCATTCAGACCCGCAGGCACAGGGAACCCCACCATAACATCCTTAATGGCATCAGAGAGACCCTCTCTGAAAGTCGCCGCCAGGGCGCACTCATTCCACTGAGTAAGCACAGACCATTTACGGAATCTTTGGCAGTAAATTTCCGCTTCATCTTGCCCCTGAGATAGGGACATCAAAGTTTTTTCTGCCTGAAGCTCCAAATGAGGTTCGTCATAAAGCAACCCCAAGGCCAGAAAAAACGCATCCACATTGAGCAACGCAGGATCCCCTGGTGTCAATGAAAAAGCCCAGTCTTGAGGGTCGCCCCGGAGCAAGGAAATCACAATCCTGACCTGCTGTGCAGGATCTCCGGCAGAGCGAGATTTCAGGGACAAAAATAATTTGCAATTATTTCGAAAATTCTGAAACCCAGATCTATTCCCCGAGAAAAATTCCGGCAAAGGAATTCTCGGCTCAGATACAGGTGCATGACAAACAAAATCTTGCAAATTTTGTACCTTCGTGGCGAGATTATTCAAACCTGCAGTTACACTCTGAAGATCCATTGCAAACAGGTGAACACAGAGCCATTCAAAGGAGAGAAAAAAAAAAAAAAAAAAAAATTTCAGCAGACTACTTATTTCTCTCCTTTCTCAGCCAAGGATTTTAACCCTTTAGTGGGCCGGTCAAACTGTCATGATCTCAATGGCAAGAGATCATAGCATCAGCATATATAGGAACTAGCTCTTGGAAGATGGAAACTGAGCTGACCATGAACTAAACCTAACGCACAACTAGCAGTGGCCGGGTAGCATGCCTACGTTGATTCTAGATGCCCAGCACCAGCCGGAGGACTAAATAAAGCTAGCAGAGGAAAATATTAGTCCTAGCTCACCTCTAGAGAAATACCCCGAAAGGAGACAGAGGCCCCCCACATGTATTGGCGGTGAATCAAGATGAAATAACAAACGTAGCATGAAAATAGGTTTAGCAAATTTGAGGTCCACTTACTACATAGCAGAAGACAGAAAGGACACTTTCATGGTCAGCTAAAAACCCTATCAAAACACCATCCAGAAATTACTTTAAAACTCTGGCATTAACTCATAACACCAGAGTGGCAATTCCTGTTCACAAGAGCTTTCCAGACACAGTAACGAAACTACAGCTGTGAACTGGAACAAAAATGCAAAAACAAACATGGACAAGAGTCCAACTTATCTAGTAGTTGTCTAGGAGCAGGAACAAGCACAGAGAGGCTTCTGATAACATTGTTGACCGGCAAGCAACTAACAGAGCAGCAAGGTTATATAGCGACTCCCACATCTTGATGGGAACAGGTGAACAGAGAAGATGAAGACACCAGTTCAATTCCACCAGTAGCCACCGGGGGAGCCCAGAATCCAAATTCACAACACAGTACCTTTAAGTTTGTGGATAGTGGCAGCGCTCCCGCACCTTGCCTCGTGCCTGCTGCTGTTGTGCTGGGGGAATGAAATAACAGGTCTCTTGTATCTGCGTGTGGTGGCCTGGCCGGAAGTACATCACAGGAAGAGGAATGCAACCTCCAGCACCTACATTCTAGACCTGTGCATTGTGATGTGCCGAGAGTGTGTCACAGGAAGCGGTGCCTGGTCAGGTGTCTGTTACATAGCATTGTGCTATCCATTCACATGAGTCACCAGGGCTATGTAGCTAAGGTTTTAGGGGATGAGAAGGAGGTGAAGATAAAGAAAATAAGTACATCATGATGAATACATATGTAGCCTCACGGTTAAATGGACTATTATCTCCTTAAAGGGATATACTGTTTGATGACACACATAGTGGCAAAGATTTTCAGGATGGGAATGAGAAGGAGGTGTAACCATGGTGGACACACACACACACACACACACACACACACACACACACACACACACACACACACACACACACACATATATACACACACACACATACCCATACCCCGTAGCCTCATGGATAGCGGGACTAAAGTATCCTTAAAGGGATATGTTAATTGATGCATGTAGTGGCAAAGATATATGGTATATAGAAAGTGGAATCTGAAATGATAATTGATAAAATCGATAGTATTATGACCATAAGGTTAAAGGCGTCCACTATGTAGCAAGAAGATTTTTTTGTAAAAAAAAAAAAATATCCTTAAAGGGATGCATTAATTGATACATGAATGGGAAAATTCTTATAGTATGTAATATGTTAGGTGATAAATCTATATTATTGTAACCATTGGGTTAAAAGGATACAGTTGGGTTAAAGGGATACACTATGTGACAAAAAGCTTTTAATGCCTGATAAATAGGCCCATAGGTAAATTATAGTGATAAATGGGTACCCAATATGTATGTTAGGTTTATTGGTGAGTTCCGGTATTCAACAGAAGGGTATGAGGAGTGTCAAAGTACTCACCATGAAAATGGATAAGGATCATTTGGTCTGTAGAAAGAAAAGTATGAATTAGTACAACCAGTCAATTTCTCTATTAAGTCCCCAAGGTATTAAGGGTCTGTATCCAGTAGGCCTCCCGTTGTTTAAGTAATTTAATGTGGTTGCCGCCTTGCCTGGGTCTAGAGACCTGCTCAATGACTTGGAATCTTAATTGTGCGACTGTATGTTTTGCATTTGAGAAGTGGTCAGGTAGGGGAAGCCAGGTTTGGCCACAACGTGTGGTCGACTTGTGGCTCGCAATTTGGTCCTTGACGTGCTGGGTAGTTTCCCCCACATAAAGTAATCCGCAGGGGCATTTGACAACATAGACTACGAAATTTCTGCGGCTACCTAAGAAGCTTTGTGTGGGGCTCTTGTTCAGACTACCGATGTCGGCCCTGGCCAATTTGTCACGTATGTTGGAGGGTCTCTTAGTGCACATTAATATGGGTAATTTGAATGCCTCAATGTTTAGGTATGCTTTGGCCAAAAGCTGCATTCTTAATAAACCCACATCCAGTTACGCCTGTCTTTTATGTTTTACCAAAGATACATAAGTCACTTACCAATGCTCCTGGCTGCCCAATTGTGGTATCTACAGATTCAGTCCTATCTCCACTGTTTATTTACCTTGGAAGATCCTGACCCCCTTTAACCAAGTCCACAAGCTCTTTTGTCTTGGACACAGGCTACTTCCTCACCATCATCAGGAACATTGCCACCATATCACCTGATAGTCTGCTGGTACCTTTAGACATCAATAGCCTATACACCTCTATCACACATGAAAAGGGCCTGGAAGCAGTCGCACACTTACTGTCACGATCCAACCTATCCACTGATTCTATTGGGTTCTGTATGGAACTATTGTCATTGGTACTCCATGAAAACGTCTTTATTTTTGGTGATACATTCTATGTCCAGAGACGCAGGACCGCAATGGGCTCAAATGTAGCTCCAGCTTATGCAAACACATACATGAGCAGATTCGAGGAACAATACATCTACCCCCATGACACTCTCTATGTTATCATAGATATATAGATAACATTTTTTGTATCTGTGATGGCACACTAGACTCCCTTATGACATTTTACAGTTACCTCAATTCCATAAGACAGGAGTTACAATTCACATTGAACCAGGATACTCACCATTAGGGTTGAGCGACTTTCATTTTTTTAAGATCGAGTCGGGTTTTGCGAAACCCGACTTTGTCCAAAGTCGAGTCGAGTGCAGTCGGCCGATTATCGCTAAAAGTCGGGGATCTGTTGTGAATTTACTTTTTGGCTCCCTCTAGTGGCTACTAGTGATTTGACTCTGGGTTTGTCAGTCATTCCTTTTATGCTCACCTGGGTCGTTAGGTCAGGGGTGTTGCTATATAAGCTCCCTGGACCTTCAGTTCAATGCCTGGCAACGTTGATATCAGAGCTAATCTGTAGTGCTCTTGTCTACTGATCCTGGTTCCTGCTTGATTAAGCTAAGTCTGCTTTTTTGCTTTTTGCAATTCGTTATTGTTTGCATTTTTTGTCCAGCTTATATATTATCTGTATCCTGACCTTGCTGGAAGCTCTAGGGCGGCTGGTGTTCTCCCCCCGGGCCGTTAGACGGTTCGGGGGTTCTTGAATCTCCAGCATGGATTTTTGATAGGGTTTTTGTTGACCATATAAGTTATCTTACTATATTCTGCTATTAGTAAGTGGGCCTCTCTGTGCTAAACCTAGTTCATCTCTGTGTTTGTCATTTCCTCTTACCTCACCGTTATTATTTGTGGGGGGCTTGTATCCTACTTTTGGGGTCCTTTCTCTGGAGGCAAGAGAGGTCTTTGTTTTCCTCTTCTAGGGGTAGTTAGCTCTCCGGCTGGCGCGAGACATCTAGCGACCAACGTAGGCATGTTCCCCGGCTACTTCTAGGGTTGGCGTTAGGAGTAGATATATGGTCAACCCAGTTACCACTGCCCTATGAGCTGGATTTTTGTACTTTGCAGACTTGCTGATATCTCTGAGACCCTCGCCATTGGGGTCATAATAGTTTGCCAGGCCAGTACTAAATGTTAAATGCATTGCAGAAGTGGGATTATAAGAAAGAAAGTTCTGAGGTTTTTTTTCTCTCTCTCATTTTTTTTTTTTTTTTTCTTTTCCCCTTTACCTTTGAGTGGCTTGTGATTGCTGCAGACATGAATGTCCAGACCTTGATTACAAGTGTGGACCAGCTTGCTGCTCGTGTGCAGGGCATACAAGATTATGTTACCAGAAATCCTATGTCAGAACCTAAGATACCGATTCCTGAACTGTTTTCCGGAGACCGATTTAAGTTTAGAAATTTCAGGAATAATTGTAAATTGTTTTTGTCCCTGAGACCCTGTTCCTCTGGAGACTCCGCTCAGCAAGTGAAAATTGTTATTTCTTTTTTACGGGGCGACCCTCAGGATTGGGCTTTCTCGCTGGCGCCAGGAGATCCGGCATTGGCTGATATTGATGCGTTTTTTCTGGCGCTCGGTTTGCTTTATGAGGAACCCAATCTTGAGATTCAGGCAGAAAAAGCCTTGCTGGCTATGTCTCAGGGCCAGGACGAGGCTGAGGTGTATTGCCAAAAATTTCGGAAATGGTCCGTGCTGACCCAGTGGAACGAGTGTGCATTGGCTGCAAATTTTAGAAATGGCCTTTCTGAAGCCTATAAGAATGTGATGGTGGGTTTTCCCACTCCCACAGGTCTGAATGATTCCATGGCCCTGGCGATTCAAATTGACCGGCGGTTGCGGGAGCGCAAAACCGCAAATTCCCTCATGGTGTTATCTGAACAGGCACCTGATTTAATGCAATGTGATAGAATCCTGACTAGAAATGAGCGGAAAATTCATAGACGCCAGAATGGCTTGTGTTACTACTGTGGTGATTCTGCACATGTTATCTCAGCATGCTCTAAGCATCTTACTAAGGTTGTTAGTCCTGTCGCCATTGGTAATTTGCAACCTAAGTTCATTCTATCTGTAACTTTGATTTGCTCACTGTCATCGTATCCTGTCGTGGCGTTTGTAGATTCAGGTGCTGCCCTGAGTCTTATGGATCTGTCATTTGCCAAGCGTTGCGGTTTTGTTCTTGAGCCATTAGAAAATCCTATCCCTCTTAGGGGTATTGACGCTACGCCATTGGCAGAAAATAAGCCGCAGTTTTGGACACAGGTTACCATGTGCATGACTCCTGAACATCGGGAGGTGATACGTTTTCTTGTTCTGCATAAGATGCATGATTTGGTTGTTTTGGGGTTGCCATGGTTACAGACCCATAATCCAGTCTTGGACTGGAAGGCAATGTCAGTGTCAAGTTGGGGCTGTCATGGAATTCATGGAGATTCCCTGCCCGTGTCTATTGCTACTTCTACGCCTTCGGAAGTTCCGGCGTATTTGTCTGATTATCAGGATGTCTTCAGCGAGTCTAGGTCAAGTGCATTGCCTCCTCATAGGGAATGTGACTGTGCAATAGATTTGATTCCAGGCAGTAAGTTTCCTAAGGGAAGACTGTTTAATCTGTCGGTACCTGAACATACCGCGATGCGTTCATATATCAAGGAGTCTCTGGAGAAGGGGCATATCCGTCCTTCTTCTTCCCCTCTTGGTGCGGGATTCTTTTTTGTGGCTAAAAAGGACGGATCTTTGAGGCCTTGTATTGACTATCGGCTTTTGAATAAGATCACTGTCAAATTTCAGTATCCTTTGCCGTTGTTGTCAGACTTGTTTGCCCGGATTAAAGGTGCCAAGTGGTTCACCAAGATAGACCTTCGTGGTGCATACAACCTTGTGCGCATTAAGCAAGGAGATGAATGGAAAACCGCATTCAATACGCCCGAAGGTCATTTTGAGTACTTGGTGATGCCATTTGGGCTCTCTAATGCACCTTCAGTTTTTCAGTCCTTTATGCATGACATTTTCCGGAAGTATCTGGATAACTTTTTGATCGTTTATCTGGATGATATTCTGTTTTTTTCTGATGATTGGGACTCGCATGTGGAACAGGTCAGGATGGTTTTCAAGATTTTGCGTGAAAATTCTTTGTTTGTTAAAGGCTCAAAGTGTCTCTTTGGTGTACAGAAGGTTCCCTTTTTAGGGTTCATTTTTTCCCCTTCTGCTGTGGAGATGGACCCAGTCAAGGTTCGAGCTATTCATGATTGGACTCAACCCTCGTCAGTTAAGAGTCTTCAGAAGTTCTTGGGTTTTGCTAACTTCTACCGTCGTTTTATCGCTAATTTTTCTAGCGTTGTTAAACCGTTGACGGATATGACCAAGAAAGGCTCTGATGTGGCTAACTGGGCTCCTGCTGCCGTGGAGGCTTTCCAGGAGTTGAAGCGCCGCTTTACTTCAGCGCCTGTTTTGTGCCAGCCTGATGTCTCACTTCCCTTTCAGGTTGAAGTGGATGCTTCGGAGATTGGGGCAGGGGCCGTTTTGTCGCAGAGAGGCCCTGGTTGCTCTACTATGAGACCTTGTGCCTTTTTCTCTAGGAAGTTTTCGCCGGCCGAGCGAAATTATGATGTGGGCAATCGGGAGTTGTTGGCCATGAAGTGGGCATTTGAGGAGTGGCGTCATTGGCTCGAGGGTGCTAAGCATCGTGTGGTGGTCTTGACTGATCACAAAAATCTGATATACCTCGAGTCTGCTAAACGCCTGAATCCTAGACAGGCCCGCTGGTCATTGTTTTTCTCCCGTTTTGACTTTGTGGTTTCATATTTACCAGGTTCTAAGAATGTGAAGGCCGATGCTCTGTCTAGGAGCTTTGTGCCTGATGCTCCTGGAGTCGCTGAACCTGTGGGTATTCTTAAGGAAGGAGTTATCCTGTCAGCTATTTCTCCAGATCTGCGACGTGTGTTGCAGAGATTTCAGGCTGGTAGGCCTGACTCTTGTCCACCTGACAGATTGCTTGTGCCTGCTAAATGGACCAGCAGAGTCATTTCCGAGGTTCATTCCTCAGTGTTGGCAGGGCACCCGGGAATTTTTGGCACCAGAGATCTGGTGGCCAGGTCTTTTTGGTGGCCTTCCTTGTCAAGAGATGTGCGGTCATTTGTGCAGTCCTGTGGTACTTGTGCTCGAGCTAAGCCTTGCTGTTCTCGTGCCAGCGGGTTGCTCTTGCCCTTGCCTGTCCCGAAGAGACCTTGGACACACATCTCTATGGATTTCATTTCGGATCTTCCGGTGTCTCAGGGCATGTCTGTCATCTGGGTGATATGTGATCGTTTCTCCAAGATGGTCCATCTGGTTCCTTTGCCCAAACTGCCTTCCTCTTCTGATCTGGTTCCTGTGTTCTTCCAGAACGTGGTTCGTTTGCACGGCATTCCTGAGAATATTGTGTCGGACAGAGGATCCCAGTTTGTTTCCAGGTTCTGGCGATCCTTTTGTGGTAGGATGGGAATAGATTTGTCGTTTTCGTCCGCTTTTCATCCACAGACTAACGGACAAACGGAACGAACTAATCAGACTCTGGAGACGTATTTGAGGTGTTTTGTCTCTTCTGATCAGGATGATTGGGTGACCTTCTTGCCGTTGGCTGAATTTGCCCTTAATAATCGGGCTAGTTCTGCCACCTTGGTTTCGCCATTTTTCTGCAACTCTGGTTTCCACCCTCGTTTTTCCTCGGGACATGTGGAGCCTTCTGACTGTCCTGGAGTGGATTCTGTTGTGGATAGGTTGCAGCGGATCTGGAATCATGTGGTGGACAACTTGAAGTTGTCACAGGAGAAGGCTCAGCGTTTTGCCAACCGCCGCCGTGGTGTGGGTCCCCGACTTCGTGTTGGGGATTTGGTATGGCTGTCTTCTCGATTTGTTCCTATGAAGGTCTCCTCTCCCAAATTTAAGCCTCATTCATTGGTCCTTACAAGATATTGGAGATCCTTAATCCTGTATCCTTTCGCCTGGATCTTCCGGTGTCGTTTGCCATTCTCAACGTATTTCATAGGTCCTTGTTGCGGCGGTACGTTGTGCCTGTGGTTCCTTCTGCTGAGCCTCCTGCTCCGGTGTTGGTTGAGGGCGAGTTGGAGTACGTGGTGGAGAAGATCTTAGATTCTCGTCTCTCCAGGCGGAGGCTTCAGTACCTGGTCAAGTGGAAGGGCTATGGTCAGGAGGATAATTCCTGGGTGGTCGCCTCTGATGTGCATGCGGCCGATTTAGTTCGTGCCTTTCACGCCGCTCATCCTGATCGCCCTGGTGGTCTTGGTGAGGGTTCAGTGACCCCTCACTAAGGGGGGGGGTACTGTTGTGAATTTACTTTTTGGCTCCCTCTAGTGGCTACTAGTGATTTGACTCTGGGTTTGTCAGTCATTCCTTTTATGCTCACCTGGGTCGTTAGGTCAGGGGTGTTGCTATATAAGCTCCCTGGACCTTCAGTTCAATGCCTGGCAACGTTGATATCAGAGCTAATCTGTAGTGCTCTTGTCTACTGATCCTGGTTCCTGCTTGATTAAGCTAAGTCTGCTTTTTTGCTTTTTGCAATTCGTTATTGTTTGCATTTTTTGTCCAGCTTGTATATTATCTGTATCCTGACCTTGCTGGAAGCTCTAGGGCGGCTGGTGTTCTCCCCCCGGGCCGTTAGACGGTTCGGGGGTTCTTGAATCTCCAGCGTGGATTTTTGATAGGGTTTTTGTTGACCATATAAGTTATCTTACTATATTCTGCTATTAGTAAGTGGGCCTCTCTGTGCTAAACCTAGTTCATCTCTGTGTTTGTCATTTCCTCTTACCTCACCGTTATTATTTGTGGGGGGCTTGTATCCTACTTTTGGGGTCCTTTCTCTGGAGGCAAGAGAGGTCTTTGTTTTCCTCTTCTAGGGGTAGTTAGCTCTCCGGCTGGCGCGAGACATCTAGCGACCAACGTAGGCATGTTCCCCGGCTACTTCTAGGGTTGGCGTTAGGAGTAGATATATGGTCAACCCAGTTACCACTGCCCTATGAGCTGGATTTTTGTACTTTGCAGACTTGCTGATATCTCTGAGACCCTCGCCATTGGGGTCATAACAGGGATCGACCGAAACACAAAACCCAATGCAAGTCAATGGGGACGCATAGTCGGCAGTGAGTGTAGGCCAGGAAAACACCTACAGTGCCCATTTTAATGCCAAAAACATCCATTCTTGTTTCTGAAGCTTGTCAATCTTAATTATTATTTATAATAATAGTTGGGCATTGGAAATTGGGGGTCATTTGGCAAAAGTTGTGGGGGGTAGGGCTGGTTCAAGGTTTCAGTGGGCCCAGGAAACGTGGACTACGTCACGGCGGTGGAGCAGTGGGAGGTAAGTATGTCAAGTTTGCAAGTGCTGTGATCCTAAGCAAGCATGGGGGGCCCACTCGTTGGCATTGGCACTGGCATGGGGCCCCTCAAAGTACAGCGGTGTGTTTGCACGGCGGGGGCGCCTCCCACCAGCAGCGACACTTTTGCGTACTCTGAGGGGCCCTGTGCCAGTGACGTCGCCAACGAGTATGCCCCCCCACCTGATGAAGGAACCTGCACTTTCATCTGCACCTTCCTCTTTGTCCCTGTGTAAGGTGGTATAACATGCGGGAAGGGGAACCTTACTTTCAGCAGGGTCAGATTCTAGCTGTGTAGAGTGCAAGGGGAATGTAGTGGTCTAGTTCAATGTACCAGCAGACTCATCTAGCAGTGGCTGGGCAATGGGCAGGATGAGGAGGAAACACAGATATAGGGCCAAAGAATAAAGTAGGCTAAATGCAGTTCAAGATTGGCAACAGGACTAAACAGGCGGCATTGCTTTGTTCAGTGGAGTAGCAAACCCAGGAGCAGCAGACACTGTTTTAAGGGTCCAACCACACTAGTAGGCCAAATGCAGTTTAATATCTGCTACTATAGGCCAAAAGCCTAAAGACTGAAGCTCAGCTTTATACAGTGGAGGACAACACCAGGGAGCGGCAGACATCGTTAGTAGGCCGTAACCACCAATTTTTTGTTAAAAAAGCACTTAATGAGAGCCACAAGGTTGAAGCTCAGACAAGGCAACCTGGAGGAGAACACCAAGGAGGAGGAGAACACTCAGGAGGAGGACAACACCCAAGAGCGGCAGACACCGTTAGTAGGCCCTAACCACCAATTTATTTAAAGAAAGCACTTAATGAGAGCCAGAAGGTTGAAGCTCAGATTTATACAGTGGAGGACAACACCAGGGAGCGGCAGACACCGTTAGTAGGCCGTAACCAAAGTTGAAGGCCAAATGCAGTTTAATATCTGATACTATAGGCCGAAAGCCTAAAGACTGAAGCTCAGCTTTATACAGTGGAGGACAACACCAGGGAGCGGCACACACCGTTAGTAGGCCCCAACCAAAGTTGAAGGCCAAATGCAGTTTAATATCTGATACTATAGGCCGAAAGCCTAAAGACTGAAGCTCAGCTTTATACAGTGGAGGACAACAACAGGGAGCGGCAGACACCGTTAGTAGGCCCTAACCACCAATTTTTTGTTAAAAAAGCACTTAATGGGAGCCAGAAGGTTGAAGCTCAGACAAGGCAACCTGGAGGAGAACACCAAGGAGGAGGACAACACCCAGGAGCGGCAGACACCGTTAGTAGGCCCTAACCACCAATTTATTTAAAGAAAGCACTTAATGAGAGCCAGAAGGTTGAAGCTCAGATTTATACAGTGGAGGACAACACCAGGGAGCGGCAGACACCGATAGTAGGCCGTAACCACCAATTTTTTGTTAAAAAAGCACCTAATGAGAGCCAGAAGGTTGAAGCTCAGACAAGGCAACCTGGAGGAGATCACCAAGGAGGAGGAGAACACTCAGGAGGAGGACAACACCCAGGAGCGGCAGACACCGTTAGTAGGCCCTAACCATCAATTTATTTAAAGAAAGCACTTAATGAGAGCCAGAAGGTTGAAGCTCAGATTTAGACAGTGGAGGACAACACCAGGGAGCGGCAGACACCGTTAGTAGGCCCTAACCACCAATTTTTTTAAAAACAGCACTTAATGAGAGCCAGGAGGTTGAAGCTCAGATTTATACAGTGGAGGACAACACCAGGGAGCGGCAGACACCGTTAGTAGGCCCTAACCACCAATTTTTTAAAAAACAGCACTTAATGAGAGCCAGGAGGTTGAAGCTCAGATTTATACAGTGGAGGACAACACCAGGGAGCGGCAGACACCGTTAGTAGGCCCTAACCACCAATTTATTTAAAGAAAGCACTTAATGAGAGCCAGAAGGTTGAATCTCAGATTTAGACAGTGTAGGACAACACCAGGGAGCGGCAGACACCGCTGGTAGGCCCTAACCACCAATTTTTTAAAAAACAGCACTTAATGAGAGCCAGAAGGTTGAAGCTCAGATTTATACAGTGGAGGACAACACCAGGGAGCGGCAGACACCGTTAGTAGGCCCTAACCACCAATTTATTTAAAGAAAGCACTTAATGAGAGCCAGAAGGTTGAAGCTCAGATTTAGACAGTGGAGGACAACACCAGGGAGCGGCAGACACCGTTTGTAGGCCCTAACCACCAATTTTTTTAAAAACAGCACTTAATGAGAGCCAGAACGTTGAAGCTCAGACAAGGCAACCTGGAGGAGAACACCAAGGAGGAGGAGAACACTCAGGAGGAGGACAACACCCAGGAGCGGCAGACACCGTTAGTAGGCCCCAACCACCAATTTTTTTTAAAAAAGCACTTAATGAGAGCCAGAAGGTTGAAGCTCAGATTTATACAGTGGAGGACAATTTGAATTAGGGACTGCAGACAGACTTAGTAGGCTGTCCCCTGTGGACCATGCATCCACCACATTAACCCATTGCGCCGTAATGGACACGTAACCTTCCTTGGCCATGCCTACAGGTCCATGCGTCTGTTGTCAGGTGCACCTTTGTACTCACAGATTGCCAGAGTGCATGGACAATGCGGTCTTTTACATGCTGGTGGAGGGTTGGGATGGCTTTTCTCGCAAAAGAAGTGTCGACTGGTTAGCTTGTAGCGTGGTACAGCGTAGTCCATCATGGCTTTATTAATATTAAATAAAATATATAAATAGGCTCTATGAACTTTTAAATAGGTTCCAGGGGTACACGGGCAGCATTGGTGTCGTCAGCGGAGGAGGATTGCAAGGAGGGACCGCAGACAGGCTTACTAGGCCTAAAATAAATAAAAATAGGCTCAATGCAGTTTTAAATAGGTTACATGGATACACAGGCAGCATTGTGGTCAGTGGAGGAGGATTGCAAGGAGGGACCGCAGACAGGCTTACTAGGCCTAAAATAAATAAAAATAGGCTCTATGCAGTTTTAAATAGGTTACATGGATACACAGGCAGCATTGTAGTCAGTGGAGGAGGATTGCAAGGAGGGACCGCAGACAGGCTTACTAGGCCTAAAATAACTAAAAATAGGCTCAAGGCACTTAGAGTTGTCTCGCAGGGGTACACAGGCAGCATTGTTGTGGTCAGTGGAGGAGGATTGCAAGGAGGGACCGCAGACAGGCTTACTAGGCCTAAAATAAATAAAAATAGGCTCAATGCAGTTTTAAATAGGTTACATGGATACACAGGCAGCATTGTGGTCAGTGGAGGAGGATTGCAAGGAGGGACCGCAGACAGGCTTACTAGGCCTAAAATAAATAAAAATAGGCTCTATGCAGTTTTAAATAGGTTACATGGATACACAGGCAGCATTGTAGTCAGTGGAGGAGGATTGCAAGGAGGGACCGCAGACAGGCTTACTAGGCCTAAAATAACTAAAAATAGGCTCAAGGCACTTAGAGTTGTCTCGCAGGGGTACACAGGCAGCATTGTTGTGGTCAGTGGAGGAGGATTGCAAGGAGGGACCGCAGACAGGCTTACTAGGCCTAAAATAAATAAAAATAGGCTCTATGCAGTTTTAAATAGGTTACATGGATACACAGGCAGCATGTTGGTCAGTGGTGGAGGAGGATTGCAAGGAGGGACCGCAGACAGGCTTACTAGGCCTAAAATAAATAAAAATAGGCTCAAGGCAGTTTTAAATAGGTTACGTGGATACACAGGCAGCATTGTGGTCAGTGGAGGAGGATTGCAAGGAGGGACCGCAGACAGGCTTACTAGGCCTAAAATAACTAAAAATAGGCTCAAGGCACTTAGAGTTATCTCGCAGGGGTACACAGGCAGCATTGGTGTGGTCAGCGGAGGACGATTGCAAGGAGTGTCTGACACAGTTAGTACTCACAAAACAAAAAAAAAAAATTGGCATACTTAGGTACAGGGGTGGGCTCATCTGCTGAGTTTCTGACATAGTAATTTGGCAGTAAGTATTTACTGGTGCCAATATAGGACACTGACACAGACTACTTTAACTAGCATCATAGATGTCAACAAATTGGTATTGTCAGTGCCAGGCATTGAATGATGTCAGCGCATAGACTAAACATTGGTGGAGCTGTGAGAGATAGTTTTGCACGTGGTAGAGCACAGTTTGAGCTGGGGTGAACTCTCTTGTGGCTGGCGGTACCGTCCCAGGGCCCCTCATGTTACAACGGTGTGTCTGACGTTGGGGGCGCGCCACCACCGCCAGAGACACCCAGTGGCAGTGCCGTCGACCAAAAGCGGGCACACCCACCTCTTCAGACAAACGGCACTCTAACGGGTGCTTGCGCCAAATGGCGAGACCACGGCCCCGTGGGGGGAGTTTTCCCATTGAGGGAGGTGTAAACATGTCGTATGCTGGACAAACAGCTGCTGCAAATTAAGAGATTGGAACACTCAGTAAGACCAGTCCACAAGCAAGACCTTTTTATAGGAAAGCTAGGTGTCAGCCGGGAAAGGTGGGGCAAAATAATTTGAAATCCAGGAGTGGTTCATTTTAATGAAGGTTAGATCATCCACATTTTGGGTAGCCAGACGAGTCCTTTTTTCGGTTAATATTGAACCAGCAGCACTGAATACTCTTTCTGATAGCACACTAGCTGCTGGGCAAGCAAGCTCCTGCAATGCATATTCTGCCAACTCAGGCCAGGTGTCTAATTTGGATGCCCAGTAATCAAATGGGAATGACGGTTGAGGGAGAACATCGATAAGGGATGAAAAATAGTTAGTAACCATACTGGACAAATGTTGTCTCCTGTCACTTTGAATAGATGCTGCAGCACCTGTCCTGTCTGCGGTCATTGCGAAATCACTCCACAACCTGGTCAGGAAACCCCTCTGTCCAACGCCACTTCTGATTTGTGCACCTCTAACACCTCTGCCCTGTAGCCCCCTGCAGCTCGTGTGAGAACCATCACAGACGCTGTGTGCTGGGAATGCCTGAATCAAACGGTCCACAAGAGTAGCTTGTTTGGTTGCTAATATTTGTTCGAGGTTCTCATGTGGCATAATATTTAGCAATTTGCCTTTATAGCGAGGGTCAAGGATGCAGGCCAACCAGTAATCGTCATCGCTCATCATTTTAATAATGCGTGGGTCCCTTTTGAGGATACGTAAGGCATAATCCGCCATGTAGGCCAAAGTTCCAGTTGTCAAATCTGCGGTTGTGCTGGTTTGAGGGGCAGTTACAGGCAAATCTACATCACTTGTCTCCCTTAAAAAAACAGAACCCGGCCTTGCAACGCCACTAATTTCTGTTGGCCCAGGAGAAGCTTCCTCATTAAAAAAGTACTCATCCCCATCATCCTCCTCATCCTCCTCCTCCTCTTCGCCCGCTACCGCGTCCTCTACACGGCCCTGACCAGACAATGGCTGACTGTCATCAAGGCTTTCCTCTTCCTCGGCTGCAGACGCCTGCTCCTTTATGTGCGTCAAACTTTGCATCAGCAGACGCATTGGGGGATGCTCATGCTTATTATGGCGTTGTCTGTACTAACCAGCCGTGTGCATTCCTCAAAACACTGAAGGACTTGACACAGGTCTTGTAGCTTCGACCACTGCACACCTGACAACTCCATGACTGCCATCCAACTGCCTGCCCGTGTATCCTCCCACAAATACATAACAGCACGCCTCTGTTCGCACAGTCTCTGAAGCATGTGCAGTGTGGAGTTCCACCTTGTTGCAACGTCGATGATTAGGCGATGCTGGGGAAGGTTCAACGACCGCTGATAGTTCTGCATACGGCTGGAATGTACAGGCGAACGGCGGATATGCGAGCAAAGTCTGCGCACTTTGAGGAGCAGGTCGGGTAACACCGGATAACTTTTCAGGAAGCACTGCACCACCAGGTTTAAGGTGTGAGCCAGGCAAGGAATGTGTTTCAGTTGGGAAAGGGCTATGGCAGCCATGAAATTCCTTCCGTTATCACTCACTACCTTGCCTGCCTCAAGATGTACAGTGCCCAGCCATGACTGAGTTTCTTTCTGCAAGAACTCGGACAGAACTTCCGCGGTGTGTCTGTTGTCGCCCAAACACTTCATTGCCAATACAGCCTGCTGACACTTGCCACTAGCTGTCCCATAATGGCACACCTGGTGTGCAACAGTGGCAGCTGCGGATGGAGTGGATGTGCGACTGCAGTCTGTGGATGAGCTCTCGCTTCTGCAGGAGGACGAGGAAGAGGAGGAGGGGGGGCGAACGCCTACAGCCAACTCTTTCCTTGACCGTGGGCTAGGCAGAACTGTCCCAATATTGCTGTCCCCTGTGGACCCTGCATCCACCACATTCACCCAGTGTGCCGTGATGGACACGTAACGTCCCTGGCCGTGCCTACTGGTCCATGCATCTGTTGTCAGGTGCACCTTTGTAGTCACAGACTGCCTGAGTGCATGGACGATGTGGTCTTTAACATGCTGTTGGAGGGCTGGGATGGCTTTTCTAGAAAAGAAGTGTTGACTGGGTAGCTCGTAGCGTGGTACAGCGTAATCCATCAGCGCTTTGAAAGCTTCGCTTTCAACTAACCGGTAGGGCATCATCTCTAATGAGATTAGTCTAGCAATGTGGGCATTCAAACCCTGTGTACGCGGATGCAAGGATGAGTACTTCCTTTTCCTAACAAGAGTCTCATGTAGGGTGAGCTGGACTGGAGAGCTGGAGATTGTGGAACTAGCCCTGGTGCCGGTGGACATGGCAGACTGAGAGAGGGTTGGAGATGGTATTCTTGCCGGTGCCCTACATGCAGTGTTTCCTACTAAGAACCTGGTGATTCCCTGACTGCTTTGGCCTGGAGACAAAAGCTGCACAGATACTGCAGGTGTTGCGGTAAATGGTGGGCTTACAGTGAGGGAAGGGATGTAGTGTTGCTGACTAGCTTCTTTGGCCGAGGGCACATTTGGTAGTTAGTCCAGGCTTGCAAATGCATGGTGGATAAATGTCTATGCATGCAACTTGTATTTAGACTTTTAAGATTCTGACCTCTGCTTAAGATAGTTGAACATTTTTGACAGATGACTTTGCGCTGAACATTTGGATGTTGTTTAAAAAAATGCCAGACTGCACTCTTTCTACTGTCGGATACCTTTTCAGGCATTGCAGACTGAGCTTCTTTAACCGGATGGCCACGCTGTCCTCCAACTGGTTTTGGTTTTGCCATGCGTTTTTGGCCAGATACGGGCCCGGCAGATGGAACCCGTTGTGATGTTGATGCCTGCTGCGGCTCCTCCTCCTCCTCCACTTCAGAACTACTGCCGCGTGCACCCTGTTCCCCCAATGGCTGCCAATCAGGGTCAACAACTGGGTCATCTATGACCTCCTCTTCTATCTTGTGTGCAACTTCGTCTGTGTCACCATGTAAGCCGGTGGTAGAGCGTTCGTGACGGGGCACCATAGTCTCAGCTTGGTTTGATTCTGGCTCAGTACACTGCGAGGGCAATGTTCTGGTCTGAGTCAAAGGAACAGCATAGTAATCTGGCTGTGGCTGTGCATCAGTGCACTCCATGTCCGATTCAACTTCTAATGGGCATGGCCTGTTAACTATTTCACTGTCTAACCCAGGAACGGTATGTGTAAAGAGCTCCATGGAGTAACCAGTTGTGTCTCCTGACGCATCCTTCTCTCTTGTTCTGGGTGAAGAAGACAAGGAAGCGACTTGTCCCTAACCGTGAACATCCACTAACGACACGCTGCTTTCACATTTTGCACTTTCAGAAAAGGAGGCAAAAGAGCTAGAGGCTGAGTCAGCAAGGAAAGCCAAAAATTGTTCTTGCTGCTCCGGCTTTAAAAGCGGTTTTCCTACTCCCAGAAAAGGGAGCGTTCGAGGCCTTGTGTAGCCAGACGATGAACCTGGCTCAACAACTCAAGACTTAGGTGCTGTACTGCTTTTACCACGACCACCTGATGCTCCACCACCACTACCATCATTACCAGCTGACAATGACCGCCCACGGCCACGACCTCTTCCACCAGACTTCCTCATTGTTTGCAAAACATAACCAAAGTAACGGTATTTGTTACTGTAAAACAACTTATAAGGTGAACTCTAACTTCTGTAGGATTTATATACACCTTTATAGGTGGCTGACACTGAAAGGAAAACCAGGCCCAATGTTACACACTAGGTTTTCTGTGCCCCAATAATTTGAGACAGATGGCACAAACACGACCGGCACTCAAGCAGAAATGCCAATCTTAATCTTCCACTATTTTTTTTTTCAGGGAGAATTTACAAAAAAAAAAAATGGCCCAGTATTACACACTGGTTTTCTGTGGCACACAATGAGAGACAGATGCCACACACAGCACTGGCACAGAGGCAGACTTGCCAATCTTTATCTCCCACTATTTATTTATTTTTTTACAGAGAGAATTTACAAAAAAAAAAAAAGGCCCAGTATTACACACTGGTTTTTGGTGGCACACAATGAGAGACAGATGCCACACACAGCACTGGCACAGAGGCAGACTTGCCAATCTTTATGTCCCACTATTTATTTATTTTTTTACAGGGAGAATTTACAAAAAAAAAAAAATGGCCCAGTATTACACACTGGTTTTCGGTGGCACACAATGAGAGACAGATGTCACACACAGCACTGGCACAGAGGCAGACTTGCCAATCTTTATCTCCCACTATTTATTTATTTTTTTACAGGGAGAATTTACAGAAAAAAAAGGCCCAGTATTAGACACTGGTTTTCGGTGGCACACAATGAGAGACAGATGCCACACACAGCACTGGCACAGAGGCAGACTTGCCAATCTTTATGTCCCACTATTTATTTATTTTTTTACAGGGAGAATTTACAAAAAAAAATGGCCCAGTATTACACACTGGTTTTCGGTGGCACACAATGAGAGACAGATGCCACACACAGCAATGGCACAGAGGCAGACTTGCCAATCTTTATCTCCCACTATTTATTTTTTTACAGGGAGAATTTACAAAAAAAAAAAAAGGCCCAGTATTACACACTGGTTTTGGTGGCACACAATGAGAGACAGATGCCACACACAGCACTGGCACAGAGGCAGACTTGCCAATCTTTATGTCCCACTATTTATTTATTTTTTTACAGGGAGAATTTACAAAAAAAAAAAAAACGGCCCAGTATTACACACTGGTTTTCGGTGGCACACAATGAGAGACAGATGCCACACACAGCACTGGCACAGAGGCAGACTTGCCAATCTTTATCTCCCACTATTTTTTTTTTTTTTTTACAGGGAGAATTTACAAAAAAAAAAAATGGCCCAGTATTACACACTGGTTTTCTGTGGCACACAATGAGAGACAGATGCCACACACAGCACTGGCACAGAGGCAGACTTGCCAATCTTTATCTCCCACTATTTATTTATTTTTTTACAGGGAGAATTTACAAAAAAAAAAAAAAAGGACCAGTATTACACACTAGTTTTCGGTGCCACACAATGACAGACAGATGCCACACACAGCAATGGCACAGAGGCAGACTTGCCAATCTTTATCTCCCTGCAGTAATCTCAGGAAAGTATGGCAGGCAGCTATAAAAGGACTGCTGCACACAAAAGTGTGGACAAACAAACAAGATAGCTGTGCAGAAAGGAAGGAACAACAGGATTTGTGCTTTGAAAAAAGCAGTTGGTTTGCACAGCGGCGTACACACACAGCAACGCAGCTATCAGGGAGCCTTCTAGGGCAGCCCAATGAGCTACAGCGCTGATGAAAAAAAAATGTAGCTTCCACTGTCCCTGCAAACAAAAGGTGGTGTTGGACAGTGGAAATCACTACAGCACAAGCGGTTTGGGGGTGAATGTACCCTGCAAAACACTATCCCTGCTTCTGACGAAGCGGCACCTCTCCCTACGCTCAGATCAGCAGCAGTAAGATGGCGGTCGGCGGGAACGCCCCTTTATAGCCCCTGTGACGCCGCAGAAAGCAAGCCAATCACTGCAATGCCCTTCTCTAAGATGGTGGGGACTGAGATCTATGTCATCACGCTGCCCACACTCTGTGTCCACCTTCATTGGCTGAGAAATGGCGCTTTTAGCATCATTGAAACGCGACTTTGGCGCGAAAGTCGCGTACCGCATGGCCGACCCCACACAGGGATCGGGTCGGGTTTCATGAGACGCTGACTTTGCTAAAAGTCGGCGACTTATGAAAATGAACGATCCGTTTCGCTCAACCCTACTCACCATATCTCATCATATAACATTGACTAGATGCTACAAGCAATTTCTAAGTGAGCTGTCCCCTACTGTATTAGGTTAGTAACATAAGAATTTTTGGGGCTTGTCAATGAGGCCTGTATAACATTGACTACATGCTCCAAACAATTTCAGAGTGAGATGTCCCCTACTGTATGATGTTAGTAACAGAAGAAAGAATTGTTTAAGTGTGGATGAGGGCTGGATGACAAAAAAAGATATGCTCCAAGCAATTTTTTAATTAGATGTCCCCTACTGTATGACATTAGTAACCGACAACATTTTTTGGGGCTTGTCAATGAGGCCTATATAACATTGACTAGATGCTACAAAGAATTTCAAAGTAAGATGTCTCCTACTGTATTATGTTAGCAGCAGAAGAATTTTTTTGACCTGTCGGTGAGGTCTGTATTGCTTTTCCTACATGCTTCAAACAATTTCAAAGTGAGATGTCTCCTACTGTATAATGTTAGTAACAGAAGAAAGAATTAAGTGTAGATGAGTGATGGATGACAAAAGAAGATATGCTCCAAACAATTTTTTAACTAGATATTTCCTATTGTAACACGTTAGTAGCCGGGAAAATTTTTGGCGCCTGTGGATGAGGCCTGTATTACATTGACTAAATGCTACAAACAATTTCTAAGTGAGATTTCCCCTACTGTATTACATTAGTAACAGAAGAATTTTTGGGGGCCTACTGATGAGGCATGTAAAACTTTGAAAGATGCTCAAAACAATTTCAAACTGAGATCCTCTCTTCTATATCACATTAGTAACATAAAAAAAATATTTTTAGTGTGGATGAGGCCTGTATAATCTAGAAGATTATCCGTGTGGTTGGAATTCCCTCTTTCCTACATTTTGTGCTGGTAAGGTACAGGTTTGTTGGAGTAATATGGCCTAGATGTCGTTAGATGAACTGATCAGGAAAAGGGGCATGATGACGGCGGGAATGGGAACATACAACAAAATCAATAACAGGGCGGCTATGAGAGGTATGAGTTCCAGGATCAAGCCTACAATGATTAGTCGTTTACCCAACACCAATTACCAGAGAGCGTTTGATGCTTGTCACAAGATAGGTGTAACAGATGCGAGTCTCAAGCTAGGCATAAAAAATGCCATGAGAAATTAGTTGCCAAAGATGTGCATAATCTAGAAGATAGGTTCAAAACAATTACAATTTCAAAATCAGATCTTGACTGCTGTTTCATGTTTGTAAAAAAAGAAAAAAAATTATGTGCAACAGCTCTGCACACGAAACAATTTCAATGCCACTAAATAACAAGGTTGGATATAGCGGGCTGTATCACGTTAAAAAACAGAAAAACAAAAATATTTTAATATGCATGAGATCTGCAGACAGCTTCATATCGCCACCACAAAATAACAATGTGGGATACGGCAGGCTATATCACATTTTGCAACAGAAAAAAATTATAATTTTTTAATGTGCGTGAGGTCTGCAGACAGCTTCATATAATCGCCACAAAATGACAATATCGGATATGGCAGGCTGTATCACGTTTTGCAACAGAAAAAATTATAATTTTTGTTTTTTAATGTGCGTTAAGTCTGCAGACAGCTTCCTGTCACTGCTACAAAATGACAATGTGGGATATGGCAGCCGCTATCACGTTTAGCAACAGAATTTTTTTTCTTTTTTTATGTGTGTGAGCTATACACTGTGGCATTTCACTGCCACTAAATAACAAAGTGAGATATGGCATGGTGAATCATGGCAGCAACTGCCCCCCAAAATATTTCTTCATGCACAACAGTTCAAATCACAGAACAATGTCACCACAGCACTAAATGACAAAATGGAATATGGCATGCTGTTGCTCATTTAGAAAAAATAAGATTTAGAGCTGTATACTCATGCATGGGGCACAATAGAAGCACTGCGCAACACACTTGCATGACAGGTGCCCTGCTGTATTTGTCTGTGGACCTCAGTAATGGCCAAAAAAAATATGTAGCTTAAAGGTCGATTTCACAGAAACACAGGACACTACCTAGCTAAACTATCTGAGTAAGGCCGGGGACACACTTAACGTATAAAAAAACGGTCCGTTTTTCACGGCCGAGAATCGCACAAATGTTTCAAAAACAGTGATCCGTGTGCAGTGCGAGGATGCGATTTCCTCGCATCAAATGATCCGTGTGACATCAGTGTGACATCCGTATGGCATCCGTATGCCGAGATTTTCTCGCAAGCTTGCAAAACCGACTTCTAATGGATTTATGTGTTCAAATGTTCGGGAAAACATATATACAGTATATATATATAGAGAGAGATATGTCATTGAGACACATATATATATATTCTGTATTTATATTTCATTCAGCGCGATATATGTGAAAAGCCGGTAATTCAATTGCCGGCTTTGCATTTCTCCTGCCTAAACCCGACATGATATGAGACATGGTTTACATACAGTAAACCATCTCATATCCCCCTTTTTTGTGCATATTCCACACTACCAATGTTAGTAGTGTGTATGTGCAAAATTTCAGCGCTGTAGCTGCTAAAATAAAGGGTTAAATGGCGGAAAAAATTGGCGTGGGCTCCCGCGCAATTTTCTCCGCCAGAATGGTAAAGCCAGTGACTGAGGGCAGATATTAATAGCCAGGAGAGGGTCCATGGTTATTGGCCCCCCCGTGGCTAAAAACATCTGCCCCCAGCCACCCCAGAAAAGGCACATCTGGAAGATGCGCCTATTCTGGCACTTGGCCACTCTCTTCCCACTCCCTGTAGCGGTGGGCTATGGGGTAATGAAGGGTTAATGCCACCTTGCTATTGTAAGGTGACATTAAGCCAGGTTAATAATGGAGAGGCGTCAATGATGACACCTATCCATTATTAATCCAATTGTCTGAAAGGGTTAAAAAACACAAACACACATTATTAAAAATTATTTTAATGAAATAAACACAGCGGTTGTTTCAGTATTTTATTGCTCTCTCAATCCATCAGCAACACCCTCGCTTGGAAAAATAATAAACGCACAAGATACATACCCTCAGATGACCTATCACGTCCCACGAGGTAATCCATGATCTGAAGGGGTTAAAATATTTTACAAGCAGGAGCCCTGCAAATGCAGCTGTGCTCCGTGCCTGTAATCCCCAGCGAATGAATGAAATGTAGGTCATTGACCTACATTTCCTTCAGTCGCGGTGATGCGCCCCCTGGTGGATGTCCTCATATGACCTGGAGCGTGGGAAAAAGTTCCCAGGCTGCAGTTCATGAGAACATCCAGCAGGGGCGCATCACCGCGACTCAATGTAAGTACAGATCCAGCTTTCCTTTCAGCCCCCGGGGATTACAGGCACGAGCGAGTGGTTTATCGCAGCTCATGCCTGTAATATTAGTTAACCCCTTCAGATGGATTACCTCGTTGGACGTGATAGGACATCAGAAGGTATGTATATTGTGTGTTTATTATTTTTCCAAGCGAGGGTGTTGCTGATGGATTGAGAGAGCAATAAATTATTAAAACAACCGCTGTGTTTATTTCATTAAAATACTTTTAAATCATGTGTGTGTGTGTTTTTTAACCCTTTCATACAATTGGATTAATAATGGATAGGTGTCATAATTGACGCCTCGCCATTATTAATCTGGCTTAATGTCACCTTACAATAGCAAGGTGGCATTAACCCTTCATTACCCCATATCCCACCGCTACAGGGAGTGGGAAGAGAGTGGCCAAGTGCCAGAATAGGCGCATCTTCCAGATGTGCCTTTTCTGGGGTGGCTGGGGGCAAATGTTTTTAGCCACGGGGGAACCAATAACCATGGACCCTCTCCTGGCTATTAATATCTGCCCTCAGTCACTGGCTTTACCACTCTGGCGGAGAAAATTGCGCGGGAGCCCACGCCAATTTTTTCCGCCATTTAACCCTTTATTTTAGCAGCTACAGCGCTGAAATTTTGCACATACACACTACTAACATTAGTAGTGTGGAATATGCAAAAAAAAGGGGGATATGAGATGGTTTACTGTATGTAAACCATGTCTCATATCATGTCGGGTTTGGGAAGGAGAAATGCAAAGCCGGCAATTGAATTACCGGCTTTTCTATAGAACACCGCTGCGTATTTCTCGCAATGCACATGCATGGTCCGTGTGTAATCCGATTTTTTCTCGCACCCATAGACTTGCATTGGCGAGTCTCGGCCGAGATACGCTGACAATCGCAGCCTGATGCGAGTTCCCTCGGATCCGAAATACGGTGGAGAAAATATCGGATGATGGGAGCTGCACCATAGATTAACATTGGGCCGAGTGCTATGCGATTTTTTATCGCATAGCACTCGTCCGTATTACGGTCTAGTGTGACCCCGGCCTAATAAACAACAGCCTAGCTAATTACCTAACATTCAGCTGTTAACAGTTCCAGCATCAGGAGCAGCCTCTCTGCACTGTTGCAGTGTCAAAACGGCACTAAAACAAGATGTCCGCTCTTTGTATAGAGAGGGACATGTTATTACAGCAGCCAATGACACAAGCCATTGTATCAGGACATTGTGGATGTTTCCTGCACCCTGATTGGCTAGCCGCAATGTACACACATAACATTAGAAAAAAAATACTGGTTACAAGCACGCCACGCCTGTGAGCTTTGCAAACCCCCTTCCCTCAAACACATGCCAAACTTTCATGATACACCTTCATTATCACAGCCAAAGTGCTGAAAATACTTCAGTGGCAAGGCAAATGTTTTCCAGCACTTTTTACTGAATGTTACCGATTTTTTCCAATTTTAGAAAATTTTGCTCGTGTTTCCGATCACGAATCCGAATGTGCCATATTCGTGCCGAATTTATGTTCATTTTTCGAACAAATTAGCTCATCACTAGTGCTCAGTGTAGACCACAGAATAAAAGTGAACTTAGCCCTATGCTAATTTTTTGGAAGTAGAATGAACAAAGAAACTGCATTTCTATAAGTGTTTTTATTCATTTATTTTGTTTTTAAGCACTGCTCACTGTGCGGTATTAGCGTTTGGACAGATTTATTTTCTAGGTGAATACAGTTACAGCAATATCAGATGTTTACAAATCCACATCATTGCTTGTTTTTTGGGACCATTATTTTGCTGAATTATAGAGTATCGGGAAAAGGCTAAAAAAGCCTTAATAATCATCTCACCTTTCACCTGTCATACTTTCGCCAGCTGCCAGGTCTACTGTATGCTTTATGCTCCTCAACCTTCTCTCTCTTGATTCTATGATTCTCATGGGGATCCTAGCATTGACTAGGCCAAATATATTCTGGCACATGGTGGGACACATTTGTGACAAAGTGAGTGTTCATTTTATTTTATTTTTACAGGGGCTAACCTAAACACATACCCTTGATTGGCTACACCACTTCCATGACATAACAATGTCCTATGAATGTCAGGCGCTTATATCGATAGAAGCTTTTCTTTTTTTCATTTGGGAAAATTGAGCAAGTAATGGACAGCCACATTTTAGGAGTATAAAATGAAATAATGGCACCTGCTCTAAAGCCATACAACTCTTTTATATGGACAAGTCTATAGATTTCTAAATATTCAGGTCCCTAAATGTGAAACTAAACCTGCAAATGATTTATTAAAGGGAAAGTAGTAGAAGGAGACGTTTTTTCAGGTACATATTAAAGCAAGAACCTTCTTTTTTTTAGTAACTCATTAAGTGTTTATGATTCTTTCTTCAAATGGTCCCTTTTGTACTATCTGAATTAGTACTCTAGAAAGGAAGCTCAAAGAGATGCTTATGGTGAGATCGTATGCTTTTCATCTTAATTAATCTTTGAGGTGTGTTTATGTTATGTCTCCTATTAAACTAGGAGGACTACAGTGCACTAAAGTCAGAACTCCAAGCTCATAAGAGACAATTACGGGGTCTTAGTCAAACATCAAAGTGACCAAGCCCAATTCTATAGGTGTATAAAAACATCATGCCCTTGGTCTGTAGACAGAAAATAACAACTCAGAACTCACAACTCAGCTACCAAATACTAAGCACCATGTCTCATCAGTCTTATCATTCTGTCCAAAGCCGCTCAGGAGCTGGACATAAGAACTTTAGTTCATCATCTGCTTGCCTACCATCTAAGCACAGCTTTAGCGTCTTAACTGGAAACAAAATATCCATTGGCCATAATGCAATATCAAGTTTTGGCAGTAAAAGTGTGTATGGTGGAGTCTTGGGCGGTGGACATAAGATGTCAGTTGGAAGATTTGGACATGGGTACGGGCTCAGCTATGGTGGATCTAGCCATGGTTATGGAGGACCTGTCTGCAATGAAGGAATTACTGCTGTTACTGTAAACCAAAGCCTTTTGGCTCCGATGAACCTGGAGATTGATCCAAATATCCAAAGAGTGAGGACTGATGAAAAGGATCAAATCAAAGGCCTTAATAACAAGTTTGCCTCTTTCATTGACAAGGTAAGATTAGAAGCAAATTTATTGCCAATTTAAATATATCACTTACATAGTCTTACATAGGTATTCTATCTTTGGCTGACTTAGGTTCTACTTTTAGATCATAGAATAAAAAGGAGCCTCAAACAATGACATTAAGCATGGGTGTAACAACAAAAGGCATAGAGGAGGAGAAACAGACATGTTCATGTGTCAGTGGAGGCTTAAAGGCACCAATGCACATCAGAAGGCAAAAGTATTATAAATGTCGACCTATAGTTGCAATAAATTTGCATTGGTACCGAGGAGATTCCAGTAACTTCTCTGTTGGCACTAATGTCAGGACTTTCATTTGAAAGAAATTTGGGATGACTTTCATGGCTCAAAGATACAGATAAATCTAGACATAAGGTTTTTGGTAATCTCGAACAGCTGATATAGTTCCACATAGTGTGTAATTCTTGTCTTCAAAAAAGCCAGAAACTCATGTCAGTAGGATTCAAAAATATTTCTCAGCAACCATGTGAAATTCAACCAGGTGGGAATTAAACCCTGACTCCACCAGAAACATAAGCCAGACACTAGCCTGACAGCAGAACCTGAATCTGGGCAAACTTCTTATTTTCATCATTATTGGTGCATTCAGTTGCCACCGTGGAGCCATTTTTCTTCACTGCTTTTAGAACCTTGAAATAAATGTTAATTTTCCCCATTTGTGGTGAAAATAGTTTGAAGTCTCTATTCTTTGTAAAAATGATTTGCGCATAGGATTTGCTCCATAATAGAAAACTTGTTGACATACATTCAGGATTTAGTTGAGGAGAAGCAGATGTGCAGGTATCCTCCTTAGTCTTGTCAGAATAAAAAGATGATGCTTAAAAGCTGCACTATTAAACCAACATGACTTCAAAATGTGTGACTATTGGCCTATCTGTATGAAAACCCTAAAACCATCCAGATACCCATAACACTTACGCAAATCAAAACACCACACTGTGTGACATTGGATATAATGGCAACAGCATCCTTGTTTTACTAAATAACAACAAAATATAAAATATAACATTAAACATAAATACACAGCATACTGATCCGAAAAGGAGAGGGGAGATTGAAGGTCAAATTCCACCTTTTACCACAACAATCAGCTCCTCCATATTGCCTCCAGCCCCAATGCACCTTCTCGAGGGCACCCCAGCTGAATGTTGTCCAACCAAAATGTCCCACTGAGACCTGAGCTCAACAGTACAAACTCTGTAAGAATATTGCACCAGATGGGGGTCACCCATCCCTGCGCTGGACTCTCCCTGTCCTTCAGTGAATCAAATTACTTCAAAGACCCCCTCCGTTTCCCATCTACTGCTGTGTACAAGGTCATCACTGTTGAATGGATGCTCCCTCAATGAGTTTGCCTTATATACCCCCTTATATATTTGACCATCCTGCCCACCAATCAAATAAGCACTATATGCTCCTTCCTTGTTCTCATCCCTCAAATTTCCCACTCAAAATCCCTGACAGTTTAACCCTTTACCCACCAAAATCAGTGCTTGGCATCCTACTCAAGTCATGGTGCCCTCCCCTAAGCCCCGGAGGGCATGCAGTCCGGGCAGTTGCTTTATCAAAGAATTTTAATTTTTTTGTGAAAACCTGAAAGTTGATTCCATGCCCTACACATTCTGCATTGTCACCAAACTAGGAATAGGAGTTATACTCATGAAAATGGCCTGAGGGCATCAGGACTTCTTATCTCATGTGAAAAGGAGCGTGGTAGTTTCAAGAAGAATCTTAAAGGGGTCTAATTTCTATATTTGCTTTGGGACCCAGTGGCGTTCTGCCAATGGTGGCAGGCAATGTGACTGCTGGGGGGGCCCAACTGGTGAGTGGGCCAACTGCTGAGCATTTGTTCGCTCTACCTAGTCCTCTGAACTCCTCCTGTTCTGCCGCCAGCTTCACTCTCTGGTTGGATTTGTAAAAGCACACCACGCATCCTAGCTGGCGTAGCTTTCCAGTCAGAGAGGAGCTGTACGCCCGGAAGTCATTAGTTGCAATTTGCATATGTGATGAACAGGGATCAAGATGGTGAGCCGGGCCCGGTGGTGGTTCTAAAATTAACTTTATTTTTTAATGTGCCCCCTTGCCACCTCCCTACCTTTTTTATGTTCCAAAAAAATGCTGATCCAGCTACTTAGGAGAGGGGGATAAATATTCCACATGTACAATTTGCACATTACAGTGGTGAGGGGATAAATATTCTGGATTCACAGTTTGCACATTACAGGGGGAGGGAGATAAATATCTTGATCCACAGTTTGCACATTACAGGGGATGGGGTGGTTAAATATCTGGATGCAATTTGTGCATGTTATCTCTCTCCCCCCTGCAATGTGCAAACTGTGCATCCAGAACATTTATCCCCCTGTAATGTGCAAACTGTGCATCCAGATATTTATCCCCCCTACACACACCTCTATAAGTAGCTAGAGGGGTATAATATGCAAAACGTGCATCCAGCTATTCACAGGGGGGATAATGCTGATGTGCACCCAACTATTAAGGGGGCAATAATGTGTAAAACATGTGTCCAGCTATTTACGTGAAGTGGGGATGAAGAGATCCATCCAGCTATTTCAGCTTTTTATGCTGAAATAGCATGTCTGTAACCCCTCTTCACATGTACAGCACTCTGAAATTAAATGGGTTGTCCCGTTTTAAGCTAAAGTCTGCAGTCACTCTTTGTGACTGCAGACCTGTGAATCCTCACATCATGCGCACTGCATGCTGTGAGTATTCTCCAGGAGTGGATGGGCACATGACTGCAAGGGTGTGATTTGCATAAATGCCGTCACAAGCCGACTAGATTGGTGATTATTATTTTTTATTATTATTATTTTTCTTTGGGGAGGGGGGCATTCAGATTTTTGCTATGAGGCCTCATGATTTCTATGTACGCCCCTGATAGGACCTATGGTTCTCTAAGTAACTAAATTTATAAAGTTTTTATATTTTTTTCCTTCATTATCACTGCCACTTGTAAAATTATAAATTTCTTTCATTATGCCAAGAAAGGTGAGGAACTTCAGCACACGATCTGGGATCATTACTTGGAGGGATGAGAGTCACAGAAGATCAAACAATATTTTCTTTTAATTTTAGGTGAGGTTCCTAGAGCAACAAAATAAGATGTTGGAAACTAAATGGTCTCTATTGCAAGACCAAAAGACAGCTCAGTGTCAGATTGAACCCTTGTTTGAAGCTTTCATCAGCAACCTCAGAAGACAACTTGAGAGTCTGACATGTGAGAGAGCTCGTCTAGAGTCAGAGAGAAGAAATATGGAGGAAGCAGTGGAGGAGTTCAAGTCAAAGTAAGTATAGTAAGAAAAAAACACAGCAAAATAATAATCAGTCAGCACAGGGTTTTTTACATAATAATTTCACTTCTTTACAATTAATATTTAGCAATTGGTACTTCAAGATCCCTTTCTTAAAGGAGTTTAACCATGAACAAATTCCATTTTAATTCATAGATCTTGTAATAATAAAAAGTGTCAAAAAATGTTCCTGTGCTGAGATATTCTTATAAATGTACCCCTGCTGTGTACTGTGTACTGGTTGTGTCTGACCATGTATGGACAAGTTAAGCACATACCATTTATTTTGCTTGCTAATATAGTGCCATCTAGTATATGAGGAGTGTTGAGATAGGCAATAAAGAATAATTATCATTGTTTTTATAATGCAATGCAAACTCATAAAACAATAGGCCCATCTGTAAAATAAATGAATTAACACTGTGCTCTCATAGGTATGAAGAGGAGTTGAACAGACGCACAGCAGCAGAAAATGAGTTTGTGAGCCTTAAAAGGGTAAGTACTCAATACGTCTTATAATTAAAACAAAAAAGCGTATTTTAAGTATATTTTAAGACATATTCTGCAGACAGCTATCTCTCCTAGCTGCACCATCAAAAAGAAGACTTGGTTCCAACATGCCTTTCCCTTCTGTCGATAGATATCATATGTTAGAGAAAATACAGAAGGACTCCATACACATTAGGCTGCTGGCCCAATCCCACCGATATTGGTGGGCTCAATCGACTTTACCCTACTGTGTAGGAGGCCCTTAGAGGGACTTTAGTTAAATTGGACTGAGATCGCATCGTAATACATGTACTGGCCGGCGGCTCTCCTGACCCGAGCATGACAGTTCCATATATTTCTATGCAGCTGTGATGTTCAGGTTGGGAGAGCCATGGCCTGTCTGAGCATTGCGGTCCGATCTTGGTCCAATTTATATGGCCGCCTGACAGCAACCTTAGGCCAGGGTCACACCTGCGAGTGCAATGCGAGAAACTCGCACGAGTCTCTCGCATCAATACTCGGCACTGCCGCCGGCACTCGGGACCGGAACGTGTGGCTGCATGTATTTCTATGCAGCTGAATGCTCCGATCCCGAGTGCCGGCGGCTGTGACTGGTATTGATGCGAGAGACTCACGCGAGTTTCTCACATTGCACTCGCAAGTGTGACCCCGGCCTTAGAGTGAGTACCTAGGTAGCAAAAGCATTAAAGAGTGTGGCTATTCAACGTTATAAATTAATTTGCAGCTACAAAGAGTTGAACTTTCACAACTTCTGGAGAATCATAGGGTGCCTTAGATTATTTTCTTCACTTTGTAAAGCAAGCTCCAGTATTTGATTTTTGGTCTCATTTGCATTGTCATAAAATCTCCGCATAAAATCATTTGCTTTATTTTTTTACACATTAGTTAAAATGTATTTGTCTGTCCTATAACTTTCAATTTCCCTGTATTTACTGATATTTGATAAGTGTAAGGACATTGCCCCAGACTATATTCACACGGTTCTACTTCTTCTCTCTTAGGATGTGGATGCAGCATTTATGAATAAAGCAGAATTACAAGCCAAGGTTGATTCACTAACAGATGAGATCAACTTCCTGAGGACCCTGTTTGATGCGGTATATCAGATCTACATTTAGTAGATATATTTCACAACAGTCCAGAATTTTCCTGGACCTTCCTGACTATTTGAAAGCTATACTGGAGAGCTTTGGGTTGTCCTGAGCTTTGAAGGGGTATTTTGAACCCAACTCAAAATGGGTATTCCCATCCAGTTTTGGGATTTTCCAGGTTGGGATTTCAGCTCCCCTGTCAACAGCTATGCACATGACAAGCCAACCAGCTGTCAGTTTTTAGAAAAAGAAATGAAATAATATTTTCCAGAAAGATAGAACCCTAGTGAATCTTTATCAGCAGTCATTTTGATTGACAATCACAGATTAGTGATGGGCAATCCGGCTCTTTTTGGTGAACTGGATTATTTAGCTCAGCTCACAAAGAAGACTACTGTTTTGGATATCAAATGAATACTTTGTAACTTCGGAGATCCACACTATACTTACGATAAAATAATGCAATTCAGGTTCGGTTGAATCCATATCTGCTTGCAGTAAGCCAATGGCAGAGCATTTTTCGAGGTTTTGAGCTGTTCTGTTGGTGGACAGTTTTTTAGTCATATTGGCAGCTGGAATGTGCCATATTACTACCAGTGAGAGGGCATTCATCTCTCACCACTCTTTGTGAACAACCCATAACTATCAAAAAGGACAATTAGTGGGATGAGGGTGTTATATAACTTACTCATAGAGTGTGTTCTTCATATCATTCTAACACTAACAGGAAGATTACTGAGCAGAATGCTTATAAGATGCATTTAGTAGTCATTTTAATATGATCTTGTAAGACTTAATTGTGTTCTGTATTCTGCAGGAAATTTCCCAGCTTCAGGCTCAGATCTCAGATACTTCTGTCATTGTGTCCATGGATAACAGCCGAGACCTGGACCTGAACAGCATCATCACCGAAGTTAAGGCTCAGTATGAGGAGATAGCCAACAAGAGCAGAGCAGAAGCCGAATCACTGTATCAAACCAAGGTGAGTCTACAGCAGTGCTTCTCAACCTTTCTTACCTTGATCACCATATTCAGCTCTGAGAGATGGTTGTACGTCACATCCAGCTCACACTGTCCACCCCCAATGGTGACAATGAGAAGCCCCATTACCAGTATGATGACAGCCAAAACCACAGAAAGCAAAGTGAAATCTTGTGCCCCCCTTCCTTATAGATAGAATACTTACCTCTAGGGGTTCATACTTTACCTCTATTTGGCTTTCCCATCACACTTTGACATCTAGCTTCAAGCACCCCTCTTTCTATCAGTATCATCCTATCACCAGCTTACCATATATATTTCCCTCTAGATCTGCTCTTTAGTTTGGGCCTATTCACAAAAATCACCAACTGGAGAAGACCTTGTCTTCATCGCTTTTTGCTAGACCTGGTGCTAATGTACCAAGCTGGCAGACAGATGAAAGCCACACATCATAGACCCATGAGCAACATGTTGGAGACCCCTGGTCTATAACAATCTCAGCTTTATATTTCTATATAAGTAATATCACCATTATGAACGCTCGGTCTATTGTATACATGTTAACTATAGTATGCTCATTTGCAACAAACATAATGGAGACTTGAAGCTCATATGGCCTACTGCAAAATCCTGCACCCCCCAACAATTATGTGTTGTTACATACAGTATATATGAGAAACAGATTTTGGTTTTCTCCCAAAAGCCTTACATTTTTCTTTGCATTTTTCCCTTGACCTGTCCATATAGTAGCTTGATCTTTGAGAGATGAGTTATTATAGCTTCACAGAAGTACAAAAACGGGCACCCCCAACTGCCATGTTAATCTATTAGCAATCTTGTGATCACATTGTGGGAAGGAGACGATGGTCATCCGATCATGCACCTTATAAGCTGCAGTCGGTAACTGACAGTGGCATTTCAAGTGATTGTCCACTACTGCAAAAGCCTTTTTCAATGTCACTAATGTGCCTAGTAAAATAACAAAAAAATCATACTTACCTCTTGGACCAGCACTGCTGTAATCATGTGATGTCAGCGCTGCAGTCAATCAGTTGTTGTTGACGTACTACAGCCTTCCTACGTCTGTCAGATGGAATGGTCCTGGAGGTAGAGTATGTTTTTTTAAATTTTACTAAGCATATTAGGGACATTGAAAAGGTGGTTGTTCAGAAGTCGACAACCTCTTAAAGAGTTCAACAGAATTCATCGGAGCTCGCTTTGGTCGCAGACACAGCTAATGAGCAAAAGTTTAATAATTATCCTATTAATCCAAACAGTAGCTCATTTTACTTTACATTTTATTGTTTTCATCTCTGATCCATAACTGTTGAATGTGTGGAGCTATTTAACTGCTGATTCATTGCTGGCGCTAATTTATACAATATGTGTTCTCTATATTTGATATATCTGTTCTCAAAGTCTATAATCACAGCATGTATTACTTCTTTGTAGTATGAGGAATTACGTATGACGGCAGGCCGACATGGCGACGACCTGCGCAACACGAAACATGAAATTGCTGAACTCAATCGTTTAATTCAGAGACTGAAAGCAGAGATTGAGAGCGTGAAAGATCAGGTAATACCAACGGATATTTACTGTATATATATTTACCGGTATTTTATACTCATGCATATTGTATTATAATCCGTTTATCTCTTCATTTTGCTAGAGAGCAAAACTGGAAGCTGCCATATCAGAGGCTGAAGAGCGTGGAGAAATGGCTGTCCGAGATGCCAAGAACAAGCTGACTGAGCTGGAAGAAGCTCTGCAAAAAGCCAAGCAGGACATGGCGCGTCAACTGCGGGAATACCAGGAGCTGATGAATGTCAAGCTGGCCCTCGATATTGAAATTGCCACCTACAGGAAACTGCTGGAAGGGGAGGAGTGCAGGTTGGTAAATAATCAAGAAACTGTCATGTGAAATCTATGTGCTTGGTTGTGTATATTCCTTTCATTAAAATACATTTCATATATTTCAGGCTGTCTGGAGAAGGAAGTGGCTCTGTTAGCATTTGTAAGTATAAAGCATCTTTTAGAAACTTGAAACTATTAGATTTGTGACCATAATTTAAAGGACTAAAAAGTAATTCTAAATCCTCTTAAAGGGAGTCCGTCACGTGGTTTTTGTTCCTCCTCATTAGAGCAGAATAATGTCGGGGTAGGGCCCCAACTGCAGCAATGTGTCATTTACTGGGCTACTTGTTGCAAGTTTGATAAAATCATTATTTTATCGGCTGCAGATCTGCCAGTTCTCTGAATACTGAGCCCTGAATAACCCCGCCCACACCAGTGATGGGCAGCTTTCTGCTGACACTGTGCATAGGCAGGAAATGGCCAATCAGTGGTAGGGGTGGGGTTAGACTAAATGACAGGTTTACTAGTTCTCTAGTAATATTCCTCTCCTGATAAAAGATTGACTTTATCAGAACTACAGCTAGTAGCCCTGTAAGTGACAGATCACTTGAATCAATCACTTGAATTGGGTCTCTGATATGTTCTTATATCTGTATTCATGTACAGAATACTTGAAGGATACCAGCATGTATATATTGTTTATGATCTTTATGTAGGAGCTGTCTGATTACTGATTATATGGCGAGCACAGAAAGAAAACAGGGACCTACTGAGTATAAAACAATAAGATTATTGAAGACTATTAGGGTTATGCTCTGCAAAATGAAGTGACAGGCAGTGTGCACATTATATATATATAGTACACATTATAGTAGTCCACAGAATTTCACTAGTTCATACCAAAACCCATGTGTCTTGAATATGGCTGAGGATGGATACAGCACGAGTATGCTGAAATGGATTCACTAGTTGAACACATCCGGCTTCACTGCATAGTATGGATGAAATACAAAGTTTATTGATCAATACATAAAAATCTTCATTAGGTGCTTAGAATACAACAGTACCCCACAGATCCAACAAACTCATTTCAAATTTACAAGTCATTAATCTTGGATAAAAACTAGTAATAGTACACATATATACACAGTATGAACATAAACGTCACACACACTTTTTACATGTATATATGTATATGCAAATTATTTATATACATGCAGTATATGCACATAGCACAGATATATATTTATTACAAATATATAAGCATTGTACGCACTGTAGAGATTTACTCTCTCTGGTAGGTAACAGGCATTAGGCTTTAGGTAGCATTCGCTCAGGCAATACAGCTTTGGCCCAAACACAGCTGAGCTAGCCCCAGCTTGGTGAAAAAACACAGTTATTGTCTACATTGCCTGTCTTCCTCTTTAGCTCCAAGACACATCCAGTCTGGTCAGCTTCCCTGATCTGACTGGCCAAGGAAAACAGCTAGCCTAGTTATATGCAGGGCTAGCCAGGTGATCTAAGCAGAACCTGTAGAGCTAGGATTTAACCCTAACAACCTGTTATTGCTACAGCACTTATAAACATTACACATGTATACAGATTAAACAAGCATACAAACTTCACGCATATATTCATATTACACATACATGTATATGTACACATATACGCAATCATACACATTACACACATGTACACATCATACATGTATGCACATTTCAGGCACATATGCAAATAATATTTATACAGTATAAACACATTGCATATACATTTAGAGTATGCATACCCACAGATACTTCCCTTTTTTGAAGATACATAAAGTTTAGATCTGTGACATGCAAAAAGTATAAATAAGTGTAGCCATTACCCTCCAGTCCTACCTCTGAGCATCAGTGGAAGCATTAGATCAGCTGCAAGGCAGGGGAGAGAGGGGAAGAGTATAGAATAGAGCATCAAGAGCAAAGGATCAAAAAATGCAACTAGAGGTGACAGAGGAGAAAGCAGATGGGTGAGCAGAAGACAAGGGGTTTGGAGGACAGGTGAATCCATTATCTACTTTCATTACTGCTCTGCACCACTCTGCAGACTGTCCTTCTTGTCAATGTCAACTACAAAGCAGTGTCTATATCATGTATCATGTAATAGCAAGAAGCTGCGATCTTGTAATATCGAAGGAGAGCGAAGGTGAAATAATGGGTCCTGTTGGTGCTGCACGACATTTATGCCAGAGCCTGGTGGTTGAAAAACAGCCATGTAGCTGTACCGAAGGTCCAGGCTGGCAGGCAGATAGGATATACAGGATATACATAGCCTACATCCTTGAGCATTGTATTGAGTTCAGAGTGGATAGACATACCATTGGATTCCCCCAATGTTCCTGTATGCAAATCTGACATTGAATAAATTTTGCATTGTTGTACAACTCAGCAATACTGTGCGCGAAAACTGAGTATACTCAGCCCTGAGTCGTAAAGCTGTAAAACACTTCTTTGGCTGTTTGCTGCAGCCAATCACATTATATACAGTAATGTATATTGAATGTGGTTTCCCATACACATTAGATGAAAGTTGGCCAATTTCAGAGGGACAGGTAGACCATCTGATGTGTGTGGACGCCTCCCAACCCTCCTGACATGTGATGTCATGGCAGAGAAGGATCAAGTTGTTGTAATAGCAATGGCAGAGATAGGTCTTTGGCAGCAGATGTCGCCTCTTTTTTCGGTTGAAAACACTTGATTGCTCAGCCAAGCAAACTGCTCATGTGTACAGGGCTGTCGGGAGAAATAGCTGTCTGCCAAATGATCATTCAGCCAACAGTTGGCTCATGTGTGCGGCCAGCTTACGTACGACGACCCAGAAATGACTATTGTTTGTGAATTATTTTGCGTCTGCTTTCTTTTCGTTAGCCATTCTGCACTCCTCCACTGGAGGCCACGGAAGCAGTGGACATCATCACAAGAGCGGATTCAGCAGGGGAAGTTTGTCAGCCGGGAAATACAGTTCTGGACATGGGCACAGCTGTTAATAAAAATGGGAGTGTGCGTTTTATTCTATAGTTTGCGTTTCAAAAATATTTGAGCTGATATAAAGTTTAGCTAAATTGACAACTTCTGGGACTTACTGTTCCTTTAATTTGTTACACGTGTAACACCATGTCCATAATAGCAATTTCACCCCATATTGAAGTATGGTACATTTTAATTAATGTCAGTTTGCTGATAATATACATCCTAGAATTGTCCTCATTGAAGATTCTAGTGTTTAATCAGTAATCAGGTAACATTGGTAATTCTAAGCATTTTCAGATAAAGTGAAAACCATAAAAAATTACATTGACAAGTCATATAAAAGTTTTATATTGACAAAATAAATATAAAAGTGAAAACTGAAATTGATTTGTAGTCAATAATGAAGTACAGAGTACATAGTGAAATATTCTGTTTTACTGCTTACCTTGAAACATCATTGTAAAGCCTGAAATAATTTAATTTACTTATAAACATACACATATATTTTAATATTGGTCATAGTTTCATTTTTCTTGATATGAGACTTTAAAATCCCCTGCATAGACATAGCTTTAAAAGATAATACTCTGGCTGCTGGTAGCCACCACTAGAGGGGGCTCAGGAGATTACTGCATACTGTTTTATTATTACCTCCAATGTGTAAGGCCTCTTTCACACTTCCGTCTTTGAAATTTTTCTGCTGGATCCTGTTTTTTCCTATAGACTTGTATTAGCGACGGAATGTGACGGATGGCCATCCGTTTCATTCGTCGTGCACTGGATCCATCAGAAAATTGCTGTCCGTCGGGCAGAGAAAACGTTCAGAGGAACGTTTTTTCCGCACATCGGAAAATCGCTCAGCGACGAATCCTGAGCTGCCAGTCGTTGGCTATAATGGAAGCTTATGGGCACAGGATCCGTCGCTGATTGTGACAAGCAGGAATCCAGCGATGGGTTCCGTCTTTTCAAACTGAGCATGCGCGGAAGGATTTCCAGTCAGGGATATTCTCTCTCTCTATCTCTTTTTACTATTGATGCTGCCTATGCAGCATTAATAGTAACAAGACAATGTTAAAAATAATAAAAAAAAATAAAAAATCGCAATATTCTTACCTTCCGGCGTCCCGTGCAGCGTTACCGATGCTCGCGATGCTCCCGACAGCTGGCATTCCCAGTAATGCATTGCGAAATGACCCGATGATGTCACGGTCTCGCGAGACCGCGACATCATCAGAGCTCATTGCACACAAGGCATTACTGGGAATGCCAGCTGCCGGGAGCATCGCGAGCATCGGTTACGCTGCATGGGACGCCGGAAGGTAAGAATATTGCAATTTTTTATTTTTTTTATTATTTTTAACCTGTGTTGTGTTGTGCATGCGTTTTCGCAGCGGAAAACCGTTGCGAAGACGCATACACAACAGGTGCGCATAGTCTCGACGGGTCCGTCAGAAAAACGGGCCCAGTGCACCCGTTTTTTACAATCTGCACAGGATCCGTCATTTCAACATTTTGACGGATCCTGTGCAGATTGTATAAACGGAAGTGTGAAAGATTCCTAACAGTGTACAGTCAGTCACACTCCCCCTATTGGTGTTTTTTTTTAAAATAAATGTTTCTGCAAGGATATGACTCTGCATCAAATAAATAAAGTATTTTTTATATCTTTATTTAGATTTAAAAACAACATTTTTATCAAGGGTGAACATTGCCTGTTATATGTCTGAAAAACCTAGAATTACTTACTTATGTGTCTGAATGTTGTGTAACTGTAGTGAGTCTTGTCTTTCTGATCTGTGAGTTCTGCTTGTAATAAACTAGTCGTGCTTGTTTGAAAACATTGTTCTTGCAATTATTTTTTTTACTACCATAAAAGATGCATTTTTGAAAAATAGCTTTTAAGTTCACTAATTTCATGAAGTATTAATGGATTTTTCTCATGCTCTGCCTTCAGTACCACACTGCTCTCTTGCTTCATGTCTTCCTGCTTGCCAAGGGGTGGCAGATTCCTGATTGATTGACAGTTCAGACCAGCAGCATGGTTGAGCGGCTGACCCTAACTATGCACTTTTTGATGCTGCAAGAAGTGGCAGTTTTGCTCTTATAACAATGGAGGAGCACAGGGGCACTGATCCAATGATTCAGCCAGCTTCAGAGCAGCACATACAAGCTCAAAAGCAAAGCGCTTACAATCTTGCATTCATTGCCTATGAAACGATGCTCCTCTGATAGACTGCAGCAGTGGCCAGTAACCTAGGCAGAGAGGGACAAACAATAAAATTAAAAGTCCCCATATTATTGAGAACAAGGGGGAATATTTTAGTTAGAAATAAATCCCAAAATTGTTTGTTTAGGCAAGCAGTTTACAATTATATCCATTGAAGAAGATGAGACAGCACCTGTAAGAAAAAAGGTAATTATAATGACATGCTGTAAAGCTAATACAAAGCAAAGCATATGATTATCTATAGCATGTTAATATGAGAGACGTAGTAATACTATGAAAACAATAACAGTGACAAGTCTATAAAGATTCATCCATTAGTGACTTAGACAATGTTGACCTTAATGGCCAGTCCAAATTTTTGAAAACTGACCAGTGTCATTTCATATGGTAACAACTCTGAAACACTTCACATTGTATTTTATGTTAGTGGTAAATTTAGAGGAATCTGTTTTGCATTTATTTATGAAAATATTAAAATTTTGGTGAAAATTTTGAAAAATTCACAAATTTCAAAATTAAAATGTTTCTATCCTCAAATCAGGTAGTAATGCTCTACAAAATAATAATTAAGAAATAACATTTCCCCATATGTCTACTTTACATCTGCATTATTTTTCAAACATTTTATATTGTTAGGATTTTAGAAGGGTTAATAGTTGAGAAGTAATTTCTATTTTATTCAAGACATTTACAAAACCTGTTTCTTTAGTGACCTATTCATATTTAAATGAACTTTTAAGGGGACTATATATTGGAAACTCCCCAAAAGTGATAGAACATTAAAAACTACATCCCTCTAATACTTGAAAACTGTTGTCAGGAACCTTTTAACCCTTCAGGTGCTACACAACACAGGAATTAATGCAAAGCGAAATGAAAAAAAAAATTCTGATTCTTTCACTAAAACGTTGGTTTAGCCTGAATTTTTTCACTTTTGCAAGGAATAGTATAAGAAAATCGACCATATAAATAATTTCTCCTGACCACGTTGATACCCACATGTAGTCAGAAACTTCTATTGGGACAAACCACAGGGCTCGGAAGTGAGGGTGATCAATGAGTGGAACAGGCTGCCACGAGAGGTGGTGAGTTCTCCTTCCTGGAAGTTTTCAAACAAAAGCTGGACAGACATCTGTCTGGGATGATTTAGTGAATCCTGCTTTGAGCAGGGGGTTGGACCAGATGACCCAGGAGGTCCCTTCCAACTCTACCATTCTATGATTCTATCATTCTATGAAGGGAAGGAGCACCAATTGAATTCTGGAACACAAATAGAAATAGAGTGCACTATATCGCATTTCCAGAGGCCCCTAAGGTGCATATATAGCAGAAGACCCCAACATGTCACCCCATTTTTTAAGCTACACCCCTTAAGGATTTTATACAGGGGTATAGTAAGCATTGTGAAACCACAGGCGCTACACAGATTTTGATAACATTAGGTCGTAATTTTGAAGTTTTAATTATTTTGTTTCACAAAAAAATTGCTTTATCCCCAGATTTTTCACTTTTGCAAGAGGAAACTTGAGAAATTGGGAAATTGGACCCCGCAATTTGTTTGCCACTTTCTTCTGAGTGCATTGATACCACACAATGGGGCTTGGAAGGAAAGAAGTGACATTTTGCATTTGGAAAGTAAATTCGGCTGGAATGTATTGCAGACACCATGTCTCATTTGCACAGCCCCTGAGGCACCAAAAGAGCAGAAACCCCAGCAAGTGACCCCATCTTACAAACTAAACCCATCAAGGAATTAATTTAGGGCCATGTTGAGCATGTTGAAGCAATAGGTGCTTCACAGAACATTTTAAAATTTAGATGTGAAAACAAAAATTAAGTTGTAAATGTTGTCTTTGTCCCAAATTTGTAATTTTCACAATGGATAATAGGAGAAAATGGAACTCATAGTTTGTTACGCAATTTTTCCTGAATGTGAAAATTCTTCATATATGGTCAAAAACTGCTGTCTAGTCACATTGCAGAGCTAAGAAAGGCAAGGGTGCTATTTGATTTTTGCACCGTAAATTTGTCTGGAATAGATTGTGAGTGCCATGTTGTATTTGCAGAGCCCCTGACAAGCCAAAACAGCAGAAATCCCCCACAAGTGACCCTATTTTGTAAACTAGACCCCTAAAGGAAATCATCTAGGAGTATACTGAGCATTTTATACTTAATGGTGATTCACAAAACTTTAAAACATTTACATGTGAAAACAAAAGATTACATTTTTTCCACTAAAATACTGTTTTTCACCAAATTTATAATTTACACGAGGGGTAATAGATAGGAGAAAATGAACCCCATAATTTGTAATGCAATATTTACCATACGTGGCAGTGCCCCATATGTGATTGTACACTAGTTTGAGCACACAGCAGGAATCGGATGATTAGGAGCACTAATTGGCTTTTAGAACAAAAGGAATAAAGTAATAGTATTAAATGTCTACTGGCAAATGCAAGAAGTCTTGCAAACAAAATGAATGAACTGGAGATTCTTATGTCAGCCACAGAATATGATATGTGGGGCATTACGGAAACTTGGCTAGACGAAAGCCATGACTGAATGACAAACATAGAGGGTTACACTACATTTAGAAAGGACAGAAAACACAGAAAAGGTGGAGGGTGTGTGTATTTTTATTAAATTTAACTTAAGAGCGGTGCTCAATGATGATATTTTGGGGAGCTGCGACAATGTAGAGTCAGTATGGGTAAATGTACATGGGGACAGCAATAATAGAAAGCTACTAATTGAAAATTGCTGCAAGCCTCCTATTGTAACTGAACAGGTAGAGGAGAAAATGCTGCAGCAAATTAAAAAGGCAGCAAATAATAATAGGGTTCTTATTATGGCGGATTTTGACTACCCAGACATTCAGTGAGACATAGAATCTTCTAGTTGTGCAAAAAGCTGCAAGTTCTTATCCACAATTCAGGACAATTACCTCTCTCAGCTGGAAGATGAAGCAACCAGGGAGGTAATCTGCTGGATCTGGTTCTTTCAAATAAACCAGATACAATTTCAGATCTGCATGTCAGGGAGCATTTGGGAAGCAGTGACCATGATATCGTAAGTTTCAAAGTAATTTTCAATCAAACATTCAAAAGGAGAAATGAAAAAACATGGAACTTTAGGAAAGCTGATTTCAACAATTTAATGGAAGAGCTTAATCATGTAGACTGAGGCGATCTCATGGAAACTAGAGATACTGACCATAAATGGGGCATGTTTAAGGATATACTACTAGAATTCTGCAGAAAACGCGTACCATCTGGTAATAAAATGTCCAGGAATAAAAGAAACCATTATGGATAAATAAGTCACTACAAAGTTTAATCAGACTAAAACAAAGGGTATTCAAAATCCTGAAGGCGAAGCATACAGAAATAGCATTTAAGGAGTAAAAGATCTAAGTAAGAAATAAAAAAAAATAAATAAAACTAGCAGAGATGTCCATAGAGAAACAAATTGCCAGTGCCATTGAAATAAATTCCCAAAAATGTTATAAATATACTAATGCCAAAAAGAAACAAAAGGTGGTATAGGCATTATAAGACTAGAATAAAAAATAATAATAGAGGACAAACTAAAGGCTGAGATGTTAAACAGGCAATTTTTCATCTGTGTTCACCAATGAACTAACTGTTCCAGGGATCATTCAACAAAGCAAAATCAAAGTTCACCACCTGGTATAATTAGTGTAACACAAGAAGAAGTACACCTGCATCTGAGCAAATTAAACATTGACAAATCCCCCGACCCAGATGGCATTCATCCACAAATACTGTGGAACTTGAGCTCAGTATTTGGCAGACCGCTGTATCTTATATTTTTAGACTTTCTTGTAACAGGGATGGTGCCACAGGATTGGAAGATGGCTGATGTGGTACTGATATTTAAGAAAGGTTAGAAGGTGGAGCCTGACAAAAATTTTTAGGGCATTATAAGAGATGACATGCAGAGATATATTGCAGAGAATAAAATAATAACTGACAACCAGCATGGATTCATGAAAGCTAGGTCATGTCTAACTAACAGGTTGGGTTTCTATGAGGAGGTAAGTGCATGTCTGGATGTTGATAATGCAGCTGATGTGATTTGTCTGGACTTTGCAAAGGCATTTGATAGTGTATCACATAAGAGCCTTAAATTGAAGCTCCATATGCAGGGACTGTGGGAAACTATATGCAGATGGGTAAGGAATTAACTGAATGACAGGAAACAAAGAGTCGTCATAAATGATATGCTCTCAAATGGGATATTGTCAGTAGTGAGGTACCGCAGGGATCTGTGCTAGGACAGATTCTTTTTAACCTCTATATTAATGACCTTTTGGATAGGTTTGAAAGTAAAGTGCCAGTCTTTGCTGACTACACCAAGCTATGCAGGATACTAAAATCTGACCTTGACATTACAATTTAGCAAAACTATCTGGATAAGATGTCTGAATGGGCAAACACTTGGCAAATGAGGTTTAATGTAGATAAATGTAGAGTAATGCACCTGGGACAGAGTAATCCTATTGCTACATATACATTTAATGGGACCATGCTTGGGACTACAGAACAGAAGAAGGACTTGGGTATTCTTGTTACAAGTAAGCTGAGCAGTAGTATTCAATGTCAAGCAGCAGCTGCAAAAGCAATCAATATTTTAGGGTGTATAAAAAGAGAGATACTAGAGATTCTCTCATCTCTTGGCATCACAAACTTGGTCGTTTCTTGGATATCTTAATACCTAACAGACAGTACATTCAGAGTATCCCACTCACACATCACCTCCTCATCTCGCCCAATATCTGTTGGTGTTCCCCAAGGTTCAGTTCTAGGATCCCTGCTTTTCTCCATCTACACCTTCAGCCTGGGACAGCTCATAGAGTGCCACGGCTTTCAGTATCATCTCTATGCTGAGGACACAGATTAATCCCTCTATACCTGATAGCACCTTGTTACTAAATAGAATCCCACAATGTCTGTCCTATATTTCATAATTATTCTCTACTTGATTTCTAACTTAAGATGGACAAAACAGAATTCATCTTTCGCCCATCTCACTCAACCCCCCCAAGAGACCTATCCATCAAAGTCAATGGCTGCTCACTCTTCCCAGTCCCACAAGCTTGCTGCCTTGGGGTAACGCTTGATTCTCCTCTTTCCTTCAAACCACATAGCCAAACCCTTTCCATCTCCTGCCAACTCCAATTCAAAAATATTTCCAAGAACTATTTCCTGTCAAGGAATAAGTGGCGCTATAATAACAAATCATATTAATAATAATAATCTGCCGACCCGACCCTCACTTATACTAAAACCTTAGTGAACATTTTGGAAATGGGAAAGGAAAAAGGGCTAATCTGACACAATAAATTTTAGTATCCTACACCAGAGGCACCAGAGACACCTACGTTCTCCATCTTACCAAAAGTCCAGAAGGGTTTAAACCTCCTCAATAGCCAACTCCCTTTCACAAAACACCAGAATTTACATTGCTAAAATAGTGCATCCATTTGTCACCTCACTTCCTTCATTTGTCCATGACACATCACACCTGCTTACTCTGCTTGAGGATGTTACTGTGGAGGATAATACAGGGTGGGCCATTTATATGGATACACCTAAATAACATGGGAATCATTTGAAGGCAGTTGTCTATGCTGTGAAGATACGAGATGTGCAGCGTCTGAAACAATGGATACTGAAAGTCTGTGCTAGCATTTCTTCTGCAGTGTTGCTATCAGTGTGTCAAGAGTGGGAGAAGAGGGTTGCATTGACAATCCAACACAATGGGCAGCACTTTTAACACATTTTATAAGTGGTCATAAACTTGTAAATAACTCACGAAAGAATAAAGTTACTTTACAAACAAGCACACCATTGTTTTTCTTGTGAAATTCTCAATAAGTTTGATGTGTCACATGACCCTCTTCCCATTGGAATAAATAAAGTTGGATCCAAAATGGCCCACTTCAAAATGGCCGCCATGGTTACCACTCATCTTGAAAAGTTTTCCCCCTCCCATATACTAATGTGCCATAAACAGGAAGTTGATATCACCAACCATTCCCATTTTATTTAGGTGTATCCATATAAATGGCCTACCCTGTACTATCTTGGCCTCTATTAATGTGGAGGCCGTCTACAGTAGCATCCCATATAATGGCTGTAAGACACTTTCTGAAAAAGAGGGCAGTTCAATGCCATGAACATAACAGGTTAGTAGAGGAACTTCTAAAATTCACTTTGACACACAACTACTTCTTCTTTGATGGAAGTACTTCCAGCAACTCAGAGACATGGCAAAGGGGAGTTCCTGCATCTACACATACTCCAATCTGTCCATAGGCTGGTGGGAGGAAATAGTGATCTTCGGAGAGGAAGAAAGATGGTGGCACTCACGCATTTGCCTCAGGGCCAGATACATCGATTATATCTTGATATTTTGGTTTGGCCCAGAGTCTGATTTTACCCTGTTCGTGAAGGGCATTAACAATAATGCCAATGATCTTAGATTCATGTTCGAGTGCCAGAGATGCAGCATTACATTTCTGGACTTAGCAATCACAAAAGAGGAAGATGGAAGTAATGGAATGTGCACATACCGTAAACCTACAGCCACGAACAGTCTTTCAAAGTGGGATAGCCATCATTCAGTGGTCTTAAAGAAAGGCATGCCAACAGGCCAGTTCCTCTGCATCAGGACATATTGTTAATAAATTGATGTTTTCAAAAGAGAGGTTGACGATATTTATCATAGATTCTGCAATAGGGGTTATCCATACCAGGTACTAGACACGTCATATTCTGAAGCACTTAAAGGAGAAATAAGATTTCTTTTAATGAATCAGAATAATAAACAAGAAACTAATACAACAAGAGTGATCAGTACGTTTGATAACTAGGTTGACAGAATATACCACATTCAGATCTGTAAGAAACACTGGAGGATTCTATTAGTAGATCCTATCGTGAAAGGACTGATTCCATCCTCTCCCAGTATCACATACAGAAGGGGAAGGTGAATTGGTGATTGTCTTGCCCACAGTCTATATCAGAGACCCTTGAAAACTGCAACTTGGCTGGATAGAAAACCCTTTGGATATTACAAATGTGGTAACTGTTGTATATGTTAGTGGATGGACATACAATGGTGTGAAAAAGTGTTTGCCCCCTTCCTGATGTCTTATTCTTTTGCATGTTTGTCACACTTAAATGTTTTTGATCATTGAACAAATTTAAATATTAGACAACGTTAACAAAAGCAAACACAAAATGCAGTTCGTAAATGAAGGTATTTATTAATAAATGAAAAAGAAATCCAAACCTACAGGACCCTGTGTGAAATAATGATTCTTCCCTAAACCTAATAACTGGTTGTATCACTCTTAGCAGCAACAAATACAATAAAGCATTTGCGATAATTGGCAATGAGTCTTTTACAACACTCGGGAGGAATTTTGGCCTACTCATCTTTGCAGAATTGTTGCAATTCAGCCATACTGGAGGGTTTCTGAGCATGAACCGCATTTTTCAGGTCAGCCACAGCATTTCAATCGGATTAAGTTCAGGACTTTGACTAGGCCACTCCAAAGTATTAATTTTCATTTTATCAAGCCATTCAGAGGTGGGCTTGTTGGTGTGTGTTGGATCATTGTCTCGCTGCATAACCCCTGTGTGCTTCAGCTTGGGGTCATGAACAGATGGCCGGACATTCTCCTTCAGGATTTTTTTGGTAGACAATGGAATTCATGGTTCTCTTTATCACAGCAGGTGTTAGGTGTCGAGTTCCCGCCTCTGCACAGGGGGAATCTCGAACCATATCCGCAGCGGTCTCCCATTCTTCTCCAGCTGCAGCGGAGCCTGCTCAGTAGAGACGTCAGTCCCAGCGTCTGGCTCAAGCTGATAATGTGCGACTGGTTACTGCTGCCCTTCCAGGCTCTGCCTTTGTAGCCAGCACTGATCAGCAGCGAGCAGGTCTTTCTGGGACTAAGTCCTGCTTTTCTTATACTGAGCATGACCATGGGATGACCTCCCATTGGAGGTTGGGGGTCACATGCTCAGGTCTGTTGCGGCTCCTATTGGACCAATATGGAAGGTCCCGTAGCACTGATGCTATAAAAGGTTTGCATGCGCTAGTGTATACTTGAAAACGTGTGTGTGTAGATGTTAGGCGTCGAGTTTCCTCTGCTGCACAGGGGGAATCTCGATCCGTCTCTGCTGCGGTCTCCCATTCTCCTTCGGCCACAGTGGAGCCTGCTCAGCGGAGACGTCGGTCCCAGCGTCTCACTGAGTCTGATTCAGTGCAAAGGGTTTTTTCTGCCTCTCCAGGCTCTGCTATTGTGCCCCGCACTGATCTACGGCGAACAGGCTTTTCTGGGACTAAGTCCTGCTTTGCACAGACTGAGCATGCCCAGGGTAAGATCTCTCAGTGGAGATCAAGGGTCACATGTTCAGGTACTGCAGCCAAGTCTATTGGTCTTTCTAGGAAGGTCCTGTAGGTACGCAGACTCAGTAGCAGTCTCTCATTGGTCCTCTTCTTTAAGGTCCTGTATGTGCTGCAGCTATTTAAGGCTCGCATGGCCGCACGGCCATGCGCTAGTATCTTCTAAAGTTACATGCTTTGCGCCACTGTGGTCATATGCGTGAATATGTTCAGGGACCCGGCTGAAATAAGCCCCTAGAATGCTGGCACCTCCGGCGAGGAGATTGTGTATGAGAGTATTCAGGGACCCGGCTGAAATAAGCCCCTAGAATGCTGGCACCTCCGGCGAGGAGTGTTGTGTGCATGCATGACCACTGACTGCTCTCTTCTGGGTAGTTAGCCTGTGTCTCTGTGAGAGTTAACAGGGCACAGAGCTTTGCTTTCTCGGCCGCTCTGTGAAGCTAACAGAGCTGGTTAATACCGCCATATAGTGCCGCCATTTACTTAGCGGCAGGATATTTCCTGCACGGTGGATCCCGGGTTGCGAACGCACCAATTCACATCAATAAATATATTTGTGCGTTCCGCAAACCCTAACAGTAGATGTGTGAAAGTCGCTCTTTAATCATCCCCTTCCTAGTGTTATTGTCTGCTCGCTTATGGTGAATGTTTGCTATCTAGCGCCCGACAGTGCCATCTGCACACCAAGCACACGTTACAGTGCCTTTGCAGTGCCCGCTTGTACGGCACCATGCGCAATCAGTGCACTTTCCTGACAGCCTGTCAGTGTAGGGCGGGAATTCCCACTTGGACTCAGCATCTGACTCAGGGCGTTCTCAGGCGCGGGCTCAAAAGCCACCGAGGGTCAGAGCGGGTCCAATCACCAGCTTAGTGGGGGTGATTCATAGGGATCCCACTAGTGTCTTTCAGCTGCTCCCTGTGACTGCTAACAGGGCGCAGCGTATTTGTGGCGACTCTGTGAAGCAACAGAGTTCACTTCTATTCACACTGGGTGAGGTCTAACCCACGTGTGAGCAAGCGTCCGTCCGCCATTACTCAGCAGCATGTGTCATCTCTGCACGGTGGACCCCGGACTGCAAACGCACCTTATATTTCCTATTAATATTATTTGGTGCATTTCGCCAGTCCTAACAGCAGGTCTTACAACCCTTACACTACCACCACCATATTTTACTGTTGGTATGATGTTCTTTTCTGAAATGCTGTGTTACTTCTAAGTCATATGGGTCATATAAATTTCAAAAAGTTCAACCTTTGTCATATCAGTGCACAGAGTATTCTTTCAAAAGTCTTGCGGACCATCAAGATGTTTTATTGAAAAACTGAGAAGAGTGTTTATGTTCTTTTTGCTCAGCAGTGGTTTTCTTCTTGGAACTCTGCCATGCAGGCTATTTGGCCCAGTGTCTTTCTTATGGTGATGTCATGAACAATTACCTTAACTGAGGCAAGTGATGTTGTTGTGGGATCTTTTATGATCTCTTAGATGAGTCATCGCTGTGCTCTTGGGGTAATTTTGGTCGGCCAGCTACTCCTGGGAAGATTTGCCATTTTTCCATGTTTTTACCATCTGTGGATAATGGCTCGCACTGTGGTGCACTGGAGTCCCAAAGCTTTAGGCTATACTACCGTTTCCAGAGTGATAGATCTCAATTACTTTATTTCTCATTTGTTCCTGAATTTCTTTGGATTGTGGCATGATGTCCTACTTTTGAGAAACTTTAGGTTACTTCACTTGTCTGGCGGGTCCAATTTAAGTGATTCTTGATTGAGAACAGGTGTGGCAGTGGCAGCTTTCCAAAGATGTGAGAAACCAAAGTTAATTTATGTTTTAAGGGAGGAAGGGGGGAATCACTTTTCATACAGAGCCCTGTAGGTTTGGATTTCTTTTTCCCTTAATAATAAAGATCTTCATTTAAAAACTGCATTTTATGTTCACTTGTGTTATTTTTGTCTAATATTTAAATTTGTTTGGTAATCTGAAACATTTAAGCGTGACAAACATGCAAAAGACTAGGAAATCAGGAAGGGGACAAACACTGTATGCAAAACATTTAGGAGTACTGCAACAGGTAGAATGTTTTCCATAAGGGACTTTGTCAACTGCAAGTCATCAGGGGTAGTATATAATGCAATGTGCACATGCCCTATGGATTATACTACAAGGGGATTAAAAAAGCGAGAGGGCGAGCACCTAGCGGGCATTAGATATAAGCATGACAACCCAATTACACGCCAAATGAATAGTGTCCATAGGGGACACTAAAAGGAGATCTCATTCTGTATGATTGACTATATAAAATGAAAAATAAGGGGGAGGGGCAATGTTGAGAAAGCTATTCTGGAAAAGGGAATCTGAAAGGATATTTAGGATGCAATCACTTTTCCCAAAAGAATTGAATGAACAGCTCTCCTATATATGTGTTCTCTAATATCATCTTATGCATTGGATTTGGTACCTTGTGGTCTTCCAAATACTTCTTTGAAACCAAGGATTCTTCAAAAATTCTAGTTACTACTTCAATAACTGGTTAGGACAGGATATAGCTTCCATTTGGAACGCCATGCTTTTTTTTTTTACCACTAAGTTAGTGATACTTTATATCAAAATGCTTTACATGATTGGATGTACATATATCTAATTATGTTCAAGAATTTAACCCCCCACTTCCTTAGATAATATATGTTACTTTTATTATGCACAGAAAGTTTCTGCTCTGTTGAGCACATGGATGTGGTATGTTTGATTTGCTGCTTCATTTTAACAGGATTTTTGCCTCCATATAACATGAAAATACCTTTGTGGGATGATTAATAATCCTAGAAAGAGAAAATGTGAAGCTATCTGTTGATGTTGTGTGTTCCAGTGTGGAGCGCCTATGTCATATGCAGCCACGTCATCGCTTTGAATACTAAAATGTAAAAATATGACGCTATCTGTTGATTTTATGCATTCCAGTGTGGATCGCTTAAGTCATATCAGGCTAAGCTATCGTGCACATGCACTTTGTATACTGGTTTGTGCTCCAGCTTGGAAATCAAGTGTCACTTCTGAGTGCTGCATCGCTCCTGTGCGTGACAAATGTGATTATCATAATCAGACTGATCTTCTCGGATGAGGGTAAATACAGTTGTGTGATCCAAGCCTTAATATGACAGAAAATAAATCTGCATGCATCAGTATGAAATCAAAAGCATATGTAGGTACAGTAATGACCTTGCACAAAATGGTGCTTGACACTGAATCATGTACATTAGACCAGTCTTGGTCATTTTTTTCCACCCCTCCTTAAAAGAGCCATAACCATTTTATTTTGTGTTTACATAGTCATATGAGGGCTTGTTATTTTTCATGGGAGAACCTGTATGTTAATATGACACTATTCATTTTACCATATAATATACTGAAAAATGGGGAAAAAAATCCAAAAAGGGCAAAATTAAAAAAAAAATACAATTCCACCATTGTTTTGGGGTTTTTATTCTTACAGCGTTCAATGTGCTGTACATATACGACTACACGGATACCAAACATTTGTAGTTATTTATATTTTAGTAGTTACAAAAATTTCCAAAATTTGAAAAAAAAAATTAGAAGAATTGAATAAGAGATTACTTCATCATATTGTAGGTATCATATTCCTCCACAATGGCTAATCAAAAGAGTTGCGGAATCTGTCAGATGAGAGGTAATTAGCAGGGCTCCCATGAAATGGTCATTGAATATTGACCTGACTACTGGACTAGGGACCTGCTAATAGATTCTCCCCCTAAACATAATTATTTAGATACCAATATTAGTGATTGAGAGTGGCATCTAAATGGCTAAACAACAGCGGTTAGAATTATCTCCAGTGGTGGTTGTTAAAGTCAGGTGTCAGCTGTATAACGCAGCCAGTACTTTACATATATGACGCCAACTCCATACACCGATCCCTACATAGAACGCACTGGTACACCCTACTTTGGGAACTATTTAAAATATTGTTTCAGTATAGACATTGGTAGCATATTGATAGGATATATCATTGGCTTCTGATTAGTAGGGGTCCAGTCACTTTGGCCATTTTTAATGTTATTATTATTTATTTATTTATATAGCACCATTAATTCCATGGTGCTGTACATGAGACGGGGTTACATCAAAATACAAATATCACTTACAGCAAACAAAACTAACAATAGCAGACTGGTACAGAGGGGAAAGGACCCTGCCCTTGCTGGCTTACATTCTACAGGATTATGGGGAAGGAGACAGTAGGTTGGTGGTTGCAGTAGCTCCAATGGTGTTGAGGCGATCGTTTGGTCAATATTACAGCTTGCAAGTGTGGCGTCCCAGGGGTCCGGGTGCCACAGTGATATTGCCTGCCTCTCGGGGAAGGTGATGCCATGCCTGGAAGCGAGAAGGCATCCCCTTAACAGGTAACACTAGCATACAATACTTTCCTGACTCCAGGCCAGAAGTGGGAGCTCTAAACCCGGTTTCAGGGTAGCTTCCCTATAAGTTCTGGTCTGGAGGAGGAGGTAGTGCTCAGTCTGTGTGAGTCAGTGAAGAGAGAGGAAGCACAAGAGAAGAGAGAGGCTGGGAGTGGAGCTGCGATTGAGCTCACCCCCAGGATTGAGCGCAGGAAACTGGACACCAGAGTCCTAGATTGTGTGGGAACTGTATGCCCCGCAGCAGAAACCGGAGGGCAGGAGATTGCAGGTCTCCTGGCCACAACAAACACCCGAAGGCACAGCAGCAGATTAGAGCCCGGAGTCACCACAGGACAGAGACACCTGTAAAAAGGCTCAAGCTGCCTGCCATGCGGGTAGTGCTCCACCTGAGGGACAGATTAAGTGAGGGACTTGAGAAAAGCTAATGCATCAAGAACCCAGAATTCAGCACAGAAAGGAAGGCTTCCAACCCCACCTGGCTAGGGGGATTCCAAACCGCTTCCAGGCTGCCCAGATTTCAAGATCACCTGTAACCTATGCTCCAGACTGCACTGGTAATTAAAAAGGTAAAGAAGCTGCAAACCCAGTGTCCTCCAATTATTTCCTGCACCTCAACATCTGCAACCCCTCATAGACTGTCCTGGTAGCCCTGGGGCCTCTGCTCCACCTGTGGGGAGCAAGACCATCTAAGCTGCATCACCATCAGCCCTAGCGGATCCCTTTAAGTCAGCCATCCCTGGCCGAGTACCACAGGTGGTGTCACAAACATTTCTCCATAGAGCTTATTTGTCACTACACTTCATCCCCTTTAATTGGACACACAGGGCCACGGACCGGGTCACTGCTGTCGTAACCTTCCCCTTTAAGAACTGCCGTGTCAGATCGGTACCGAGTAGCCCACAGTCCTAGCGGGTATTCCATAAGTTTTTTTGAAGAAGTGGGTTTTCAGGTTCCATGTGAAGGATCTAAGTTGTCAAGGCTCCTGGGTGTAACTATTGCCGTGAGGTTACTTACCGCAGTAACGGAGCACAGCACAGAATGGCAGAGAACTCACCGGGTAGCAAGCAGAACGTGAACCATGTGACAGAGGGGGAGAGGCCAGGGGTGGAGCCAGGCACCGGGGTGCAAAGGAGGCGAAATGCGCCGGAGACTAGTCAAACGTGCTGAGGTCAATAACCAGGTGACAAGCAAGTACCGGAGGGTGAGACAGAAGGATAGCCAGGTGGATGCTTGAGGTCAGAAAGCAGAGTAAGAAAATTAATAGAAACACAAAGCAGAGAAGCCAAGAGGATCAAACAGACCAGATCAAGCACGGAGAGCAAACAAACAAAACAGTATGCACACGCACACCAGGGAGTCAGGCACACAGGCAAAAGTATAACTGAAAGAGAATCGTAGTACAGGGTGGCTATAAATATCCCTCCCAGATCCAAAAGGAGGCCACAACAATTAACCATGAAAGGGCAGGGCATTAACCCTGTCCAAACCATGACACAAATATGGTGGATAACTGGACATGTTGGGGCACAGAATTCCAGAGGGTGAAGGATATTCGAGAGAAGTCTTGGAGGCGATTGGGTGAGAAGCGAATAAGTGTGGAGAAGAGAAGGAAGTCTTGGGAGGACCGGAGATTAACATGAGGGAAGATATTGAGAGATTAGTTTGGAAATATACAGAGGAGAAAGGTTATGGATGGCTTTGTAGGTCAGTGTTAATAGTTTAAACTGGATATGCTGGGAAATTGGGAGCCAGTGAAGGGATTTGCAAAGAGGGGAAGCAGGAGTGTAACGAGGAGAGAGATTAATTAGTTGGGCAGCAGAGTTAAGGACGGACTGGAGAAATGCAGGAGTGTTAGAAGGTAGGCCACAGAGGAGGGTATTGCAGTAGTCGAGGCGGGAGATGATTAGGGCATGCACAAGCATTTTGGTAGAGTGAGGGTTGAGGAAAGGATGGATTCTGGAAATATTTTTGAACTGGAGGCGACAGGAGGTGGTGAGAGCTTGGATGTGTGGTTTGAAGGACAGCGCAGAGTCAAGGGTTACTCCGAGGCAGCGAATTTCCGGGACAGGGGAAAGTGTGATATCATTTATTTTGATAGATAGATCAGGTAGGGAGGGTATGTGAGATGGAGGAAAGATAGTTTAGATTTGTCCACATTGAGCTTGAGGAAGTGAGAGGAGAAGAAGGAGGATATGGCTGATAGACACTCTGGGATTCGGGAGAGCAGAGAGGTGACATCTGGGCCATGGAGGCAGATCTGAGTATCATCACCATATAGATGGTACTGGAAGCCATAGGACGTTATGAGTTGTCCCAGGCCAAGGGTATAGATTGAGAAGAGAAGGTGTCCTAGGACAGAGCCTTGAGGGACACCATGGGTGAGATGAAGAGGTAGCATGGGAGTAGGAAACGCTAAATGTGCGGTTGGTAAGGTATGAGGAGATCAAAGATAGGGCAAGGTCTTTGTCACCAAAGCAAGAGAGGATATGTAGTAGGAGGCAGTGGTCAGCTGTGTCAAGGGCAGAGGACAAGTCTAGAAGGAGGAGTATAGAGAATTGTCTGTTAGCTTTGGCTGTAAGTACTTCATTAGTAATTTTGGTCAGGGCAGTCTCAGTAGAATGGTGGGGACAGAAGCCAGATTGTAGGTTGTCAAAGCGAGAGTTAGATGCAAAGTGAGAGGAAAGTTCAGCATGGATGTGCTGCTCAAGGAGTTTGGAATCAAATGGGAGCAAAGATATGGGGCGGTAGCTGGGCATAGCGCTCAGGTCAAGGGATGGCTTTTTGAGGATAGGTGTGATTGTGGCATGTTTGAAAGCAGAGGGAAAGGTATCAGAAGTTAGTGATAGGTTGAAGAGATGGGTTAGGGATGGGATTAGTGTGGTCATGAGGTTGGGGAGGAGTTGGGATGGCATGGGATGGAGTCAAGTGCACAAGTGGTAAGGTGTGATTTGGAGTGAAGATAAGTAAGCTCTTCAGTGATTTTGGAGAGGGAAGTTATGGGGTTAGGGCATTGGTCTGGTATACAAAGGGGTTGTGGTGGTTTGACAACAAAGACTTGCCTTGTTTGGTCGATCTTATTTTTAAAGTGTGTGGCAAAGTCCTCAGCAGAGTTGAGGGAGGTTGGAGGGGGCAGTGGTGGGCGGAGGAGGGATTTAAAAGTGTTGAACAACTGTTTGGGGTTGTGGGATAAAGAAGATATGGGGGATGTAAAATAGGCCTGTTTAGCAGAGGTGAGAGCTGATTTGAATGTAAGTGTTGCTTGTGTGACTGCAGTGAAGTCGTCTTGTGAATGCGTTTTGTTCCGATGACTTTCTGCAATTCGGAATACTTGCCAAAGCTTTTTAGTGATGTTATTGTGCCAGGGTTGTCTTTTGATTCGTCGCACTCTGCTATGCATGAGAGGGGCGACCGAGTCAATGGCTGATGCAAGAGTGGCATTGTAGAAACTAGTGGCAGTGTCTGTGCCATGGAGTGAAGATATGGATGGCAGTGGTAGTATAGAGTCAGAGAGCGTGTGGGTGTCTAGGTGTGCGAGGTTTCTGCGGGGGTGCGCATGTTGCTGGACATGGCTGACCGGTGAGGAGGACAGGCCATTCTGAGCAACACTGTCACTGTTGTATGGAATATAGCACTTGGTGACATAGTTTAGCAATATTGTCTCCAATGTCTATATCAAGACAACCTATGTAAGAAAATATGGAGTTATTACTGTAAAATATGAAATATTGTTCTACATTAAACATGCATTCAGTTGGTTTAGAAAAAAATACATTTGTAAATGTCTTATTCATTCAGACAAGCGCAGCATCACTCCATGTACAGCAACATTTTATACCCTCACATGATCATCGTCAATCAGCTCTGCTTCACATAACAGGACAGCATCATTGTTTTATTAAAAAATGGTAAAAACTAATAAAAGTGTAACAGCTTTGAAAATAGACGCTGGTGAATGTTTTATTTTCTATGAAAGAAGGAGGAACCAGTGTCACCAAGCTAGAGTCATAGGTAGTAATAGCCTGATCTTTATTAGAGACTACACCCACTTTAGGTATATAAGGGATGGAACAATTGTAATTTCCATAGCACAGCTTGAGTGAGCATCACTTGTACATAGAATCCTTTGCAAACTATCTACCTGAGAAGAACCATCATGTCTCATCACTCCATCCTTGCCTCCTCTGGACACAAGCACTTCAGCTCCTGCTCTGTTGCTTTACCCAAACATTCCAACTCCCACAGCATCTTATCCCACTCTTCGAAACATGTGGGCCATGGACACAAGAAACAACATTGCTTCAGCAGTGCAAGTGCCCATAATATTGGATCCAAGGGACACAAGATCTCAGTTGGACATTTTCATTCAGGGAAAAGCGGACATGGATCTGGGTTTGGCATCGGTGGCGGTGGGCATGGATTTGGGGGATCTGGTTGTGGAGGAATCACCTCTGTTACTGTCAACCAGGGTCTCCTGGCTCCCCTGAACTTGGAGATTGACCCAAACATACAGAGAGTGAGGACTGAAGAGAAGAATCAGATCAAAGGTCTTAACAATAAGTTTGCTTCTTTTATTGATAAGGTGAGTAAAATTCTTCATTGAAAAGCTATATAGATATGGTGAGCATTAAAGAATTGAAGTAGAGACTAAGGGAAACTGTATGTAGATGGGTAAGGAATTTGCTAAAAGACAGGAAACAAAGTTGTTGTAAATAGTATATTCTCTAAATAGGATATAGTCAGTAGGGGGGTACCACAGGGAGCTGTGCTAGGAGTCTGAATTGGCAAACACTTGTCAAATGAGATTTAATGTTGATAAATGTGCAGTAATACACATAGGAAGAATTAATCCTATTTCTGCATATAAATTAAATGGGAGTTTACTTTGGACTACAGAACAGGAGAAAGACTTGGGTATTCTGGTTAAAATTATGCTGAGCAGTAGTACTCAATGTCAAGCAGCAGTTGCAAAAGCAAACACAATTTTAGGATGTATAAAAAGAGAGATAAAATCCTATGATCCCAATGTATTGCTACTCCTTTATAGATCACTTATAAGGCCACATCTACAACATGGGATCGAGCTTTGGGTTCCACATTTTAAAAAGGAAATTCAGACGTTAGAGTCAGTTCAAATGAGGGCATCTACTGTAGATTATTACAAGGGATGGAAAGCCTCTCATATGATCAAAGGTTGGAAAAGTTGAGCTTGCTTAGCTTAGTAAAAAGACATCTCAGAGGAGAGCTTATTCATACATATAAGTACATGTGTGGTCAAAACAAAGGACTGGTACATGATTCCTTCCACAGACCACACTAAGGACCAGGTGTCACTCATTACGGGTGGAAGAAAGGCTATTCCAGCAGCTAAATAGGAAAGGGTTCTTTACAGTTAGATCAGTCAGAGTGTGGAATGCCCCACCACAAGAGGTAGTAATGGCAGACACTATAACAGCTTTTAAAAAGGGCTGGAAGTTTTCCACAGTACACAGAACATTGTGGGATATAGATAATTTTGTGACAAGAAATGTATAATTTATGGAGAACGGTTGAACTTGATGGACCAAGGTATTTTTCCACCTGTGTAACTATGATTAAATTCAATGTGTTATGCTAATTGCTATTTGGAGTTATAGGCAGATAATTGCCATTAAACCTTCTTAGTAACAAACATAAATGCCTTTTAACAGGTGAGATTTTTGGAGCAACAGAACAAGATGCTGGAGACCAAATGGGCTCTTCTTCAAGAACAGAAAACAGCCCGGTGTCAGATTGAACCTCTATTTGAGGCTTTTATCAGTAACCTCAGGAGACAACTGGAGAACCTGGAATGTGAAAGGGCTCGTTTGGATGCAGAAAGGAACAGTATGGAAGGAACTGTGGAAGAACTGAAAAGAAGGTAGAGGCATAATTGCCATCATTGGTGATCTCAAATGTTCATGATGGGACAACTCTTTTATGACATATCTGAGTAATATGACATAATTGTCTGATAGATAAGGGTCCCACTGGTATCTGCAGTTGTCTTGAAAACAGAATCCCACCCCACACAGTAGGGTATGGAGAGCTTTCCATTGTTTTAACCAATGTTAACTGCAGCTTAGTCGTCTCTTGGCATTGGTCAAATGAAAGTAATGAGTTGCAGTAAGGAATCATACTGAAGGCAGTATTTTATCAACTGGAATATAAATTTTCTAAGCTGTTGAGAAGTTGTAAAACCACTCAAAATCACAGAATTGAATAGACTCTAAATGGTGATCTTCTGTAGACCAATATCACTGTATCTTCGAGTTATAAACAGTCCTAGAATATTTCAAAATGTGTTCTTGGTCCAGTGAATGTTCTGAAGGTACACCTGTGTTAATGTCAACCAAAGACCATATTTTGATATTAAACTTAGAGTTCTTCATTCTCAATAAATCCAACAAAGTAATATTCCTGATACATCCTAAAGTTTCAGAGAGTATAAGTATGGTTTTCCATACCATAATATTTCTAGAATTACTATTATTATTCTCATGCATCATTGTTAACCTTATATTACTTCAGTAGTACATAAGTAAGATCTAGTTTATTTCTATACATTTCTACAGTAAATATAAACTTTTGTGTTTGTAGATACGAGGAGGAAGTTAACAGACGTACAGCTGCTGAGAATGAATTTGTATCTCTGAAGAGGGTAAGTGGTGGAAAGAAGTTACTGTATATATTTATAGTTTTGGTGAGCAAGCACTATATATATTGACATTGCATGTAGCATTATATATGATGTGACATGCTATTCATAGTTTTCTGCAAATGGATGCTGGTGGACATCTATATTTTGCTTCAGTTTGTTGTCTGAAAGGGAAATCCAGGTCTACTGACTGTACATCCTGATGATTGTTTTTGTCAATGCGGTACCATATTTACGGATTGTGTATATCTTAATATTGATGGCCATATATATTTTTTGTTTCTGGTTTGTAGGATGTTGATGCCGCTTTCATGAACAAAGCTGAACTCCAAGCTAAGGCCGACTCTCTTTCTGATGAGATCAACTTCCTGAGGACTCTCTATGATGCGGTAACATTTCTAATACTTTCAAATTCACAAAAATGAATGATGTTATTACAGTAAATTGCAATGTTATTATGTATTACTCTTCAGGAGATCAGTCAGCTCCAGGCTCAGATCTCAGACACCTCAGTGGTTGTGTCCATGGACAACAGCCGTGACCTGGACATGGACAGCATTATCGCCGAGGTCAGAGCCCAATATGAGGAGATTGCCAACAGGAGCAGAGCTGAGGCCGAGGCCATGTATCAGTCAAGGGTAAGGTTAATACATTTGGCATCATGGCGTTGGTAACTTGATTTCATGTTGAATGAGATATAAGACTTTTTTTTCTGTGTCTGCAGTTTGAGGACTTGCGTATGGCAGCTGGAAGAAATGGCAATGATCTGCAGAACAGCAGGAATGAAATTGCTGAACTCAACAGAACAATCCAGAGGCTCAAGGGAGAGATTGAATGTGCAAAAGCCCAGGTATGACTAGCAACAATCTAATAATACCTATTTCTATTTTTTGTGGTTATTTGCAAGCGTCAAATGTTTTTGTACCTTGGAGGCTATGTCAGGTTTTGGTACAAATAAAGAATATTATCAATACATGAAGCAATATATCAGAAAAGTAAAATATTTTACTGTGTAGTACTGTACATACTGTAGATAAAGAACAAATGTATGCTTTTGTTTCTAGCGTGCTGCTCTTGAAGCTGCCATCGCAGAGGCTGAGGAACGTGGTGAAGCTGCTGTCCGAGATGCCAAGAACAAACTGTCAGAACTGGAGTCTGCCCTACAGAAGGCCAAGCAGGACATGGCTCGCCAACTGAGAGAATACCAGGAGCTGATGAACGTCAAACTGGCTCTGGATATTGAGATCGCCACTTATAAGAAAATGCTGGAAGGAGAAGAGAGCAGGTGAGTTTAATGGTAGCACTCCATACTATACAGTAGGAGACCTATGATAATGCCATAATATAAGTCAAATTTATAACATCAAAAATTCTGAATAGTAACAAAAGATCACCAAGAATAATATATAATGCAATTTATAAACATATATCAAAATGCCATTACACATTATTGATCCCACCTATCTGGGATTGGGATTGGATTACTTTGGGAGTTCCTTGAATCTTTTTATCATATATAATATATTATCAAAATCAGCATATATAATTTATGCATGTTCCTAACATATAACATAAAAGTAAATTAATGTGTCTTACAAAAAATATTTCCTAATGCCACATCTTACTGAATTAATTATATTATTTAACATATATTTTTCAGACTTGCTTCGGATGGCCATGTTAATATTTGTAAGTATCAATATGAAGATTAACTATCTGTCCGTGATCCAAGCATTATATGTCTCTGTGAAGTCAATAGCTATAATTCTGGTGGGAAGATGTTGCTGTCTATACATAAATACATACATGTAATGCATGGAAAGGTTGGGCTTGCCAGAGCAAAAGTTGACTGTTAGAGGCCTGGAGAAGAGTACTAATTTTTCTTGTTTGACTTCCTTATGCCCTAAAATATGCAGAAATAAAGGGAAATGTAGTTTTATTTCTCTGCAAAAGTAACTGAAGACATAATGAGAATATATTTACTAGAATGTTTTCATCTATGGATTTAAACTTAAAGGGCTTGTTTCAAGTTTCGAAGTTATCCCCTATAGATGCGATAATGAATAACTTCCTGATTGTTGGGTGTCTCACTAACGGGACCCACACAAGTCCCGAGAACGTGGCTCTGAAGAGCCCTGTCTAATTGCACCAGAAATCAACCCTATTTATCTCCACTCCATTCGTTCTTTATGGGACTGATAGAGATAGCAGCACTCGGCAGTCACAATAAATGGAGTGGAGGTATACATACTTGACCTTCACTTTATTGAGATGGGGATAGCCAAAGCCCTATTATAAGCTTTTGCTTATCCTATAAACTCACAAGTTTGGCACAAACTAATAGAAATCACATTTATTTCTTAGTAAATAATGGCGTAATGCTGGACCATGCAATGAATTAGTAATCTCATGGGGGTCTGACATCTGGAAAACCACAGATCTTGATATTGAAGGGTGCTCATACTGTAATAAACTATGTGACAAATGCTACCCCTGTTATTTTGTAGCTATGCTGTAAATATCTGGTGCAAAATGCTACTTTTATTTGTGGTTGAAAGATATTGTTTTGTCACCAAGATTGTTTGAGGTTCATGTCTTCTAAGCTTTGACCAATCTATTTCTGTTATACGTCTCAGCCGTTCTTCACTCCAGCACTGGTGGAAAGCATCACTCAGGAGGAAAGTCCCATGGTGGAAGTGGACATCATCATCATCACCATCATCATAAAGGAGGATTTAGCTCCAGCAGCCACATCTCTGTTGGCAAACATCACTCTGAACATGGTCATGGCCATGGACATGGACATCACTGCTAAAGTGAATAACAAATTATATGTCTGCGCAGTGAGGAAGCTGTAATATAGGTGCAGCTGCTTTCTATGTCTATATTTGCCACTAGTCTGATAATCTAACCTTATCAAATGAATGTATTACCTGGTTTGTAATACTGCATATTGCTTTAATAAACTGCATTGCTTGTTCTATCTCCTGTTGAAATCTACTACTTATTCAAATGTGCACTTTTCAAAAGGTAGAAAATGTTGCTTTTGAAGTAAAAATCAAATTTGGATGTAAAAATTTAAACAAAGAATTATGATGTACAATAACAAATTGTATTGTGGTACCGTGTTAGCCAGAAAAATCAATGTGAATACTTTTCTGCCCAATGATGACAGAAGTATTCTCGGAGTGATACCTTTATTGGCTAACCAGAAAATAATATGTTTGCAAGCTTTCAGAGCACAGGGGCTCCTTCTTCAGGCAAGATTACAAATAGATTAAACAAAGAATTAAAAAACCCAGAAATATAAATATTTCTAATTGAGAATTGCATTCTTTAACTACTTCTGGACTTCCCATAGACTTTTATTTCTAAAAAGTCACTGCATAATACAGTAACTGCACTGGATCTGTAGCTTGGGTTAATATACCAGCCCCAGTTACAGGGGAAATCTGATTGACAAAAAAAAGAAATTAAATGTTGAAATGTCCTCCAATGGTCTTTTAGGACCTTTATGAGAGATACAATATTACAATATGTGAAAATTAAGGTAAAACATTTATTAATTAATTAAAGCAAAAGCTTCTGCCAATCCAATGCATTAGTTGTCCTGCACCTTCAGACAAAAAACAGCGTGATATATAGAAATAATTGTTACAGAAAGGTGAAAAAAAATTAACAAATATTTTAGTGGTCCATAGTGGTCATAAAATAAAAAAGGGAAAAACAGGCACATATTTATTTTATTTTCTCACCGATATCGCCTAATATCTTTAAACTGGATCTATGAAAAAATGTGTCTAGTCAAGAATAGAGATGAGTGAACCTTTGAAGGTTCGGTTCGATTCACCGAGCGATTAGACGTTCGCCGAATTTACCCAAACGCCATTAGATTCAATGGGAGGCCATAACCCATATACAGCACCTAAAGGGGTTAAGCCTTCACAAACAGCTAACATTAGTGGTAGACACCATGAAAACTGGTATCAAGAAGATAGAAATTTGTAAATGGCACAGCAGCAGTCTGCCATGGACCATGCAAGAGGTATCAGGGTCTGGTCCAATTTTTACAGCTTGGAATTGAAGTTTCAATGAGGACCTGGGGTTTAAGAGAGTGGTGTAAACCTTCTGAGCTGGGAGACCTGACACCTCATGCAACAGCTGAATTTTTGGGCCGCATGAACCTTTTTTTAGGTCATACCATTAGGCAAGAGAGAAGAACAAGACACAGGCAATAGGGTGTCTGTGTTTGTTATAACAGTATTATGTGTTTCTGTTAGTGATGAGTGAGCACTTAAATGCTCTGTACTTGAATCGAGCAGGTCGGACACTTGGACAGGTTCGTATCAAGTAAGTATAAATAGAAGTTTATGGGAAACTCAAGCAATTTTCTGGAATACCCTAACAGGAGGGCTGAGAGGGCAGGAAAATCACAGAAATGGATGGAAACAGAGCTCAAATGAAATGGGGACAGCATGGGCACGATGCCTGGATGCATCTCTGACTCCCAGGTCGCCACTGAGAACAATGTTGTGAGAGTACTACTCCAGTTTTACAGACTAACAATAAAACATACAGTAAAACTGAAGATAAAATAGATTTTACAGTAAAAAATGTTACGAAACATTCTTTCCTGCATAATGCAAAATTGAAAAGAGAAAAAAAAGCCTCCTCCACTCCTTAATAGCCATGCCATCTGTGTTTCTCCATCGCCTATGACTACAGTAGAAGACGTAGTAGAGGTGAAATAAAACTACACCCACCTGTAGTCACCAGTAAATGCAATTTTAACATTTTACTACCTTATCTGGACATGTGGTTTGTGACATGGTCAGACACCTCCTGCTAAATTTATGCAAGAGGGACTCTGAAACTCACAAAGCCTATGCAAACAATACAAAAACTGCCAAATCCGCCTTGAACATTTTAAATTACGGTAGGTATGTAATATATGCCTCCAAACCTTCCAGTATTAACAGGTAAAAGAAAATATGTAGCCCTGAAAAGGACTTTTGGTTTAGGTTGCAGCAACTGTATACCTATAGAAGTACTGCATGGCAATAAACCCTGCCTATATGCCTCTAATCCAAAACTATCCTTCCTCAACCAGCTATACCTACACTGAATGCAGGTAACAGCAGTCTTACTAGAGAAAGGACCGTATGTAGCCCTGAAAAGGACTTTTCTTTTTAGATTGGTTTAGATTGCAGCAACAGTATACCTATGGAAGGAATGTGAGGCAATAAACCTTGCCTACATGTCTCTAATCCAAAATTATCCCTCCTCCACCAGCTTACCTTACACTGAATGCAGGTAACAACGGTTTAGAAAATGGGCAGAATGTGTTAGGTGTCAAGTTCCCACCGCTGCACAGGGGGAATCTCAAACGATGTCTGCTGTGGTCTGACATTCTCCTCCAGCCACAGTGGAGCCTGCTCAGTGGAGACGTTGGTCCCAGCATCTGGCTCAGGCTGATACTGGACGATTGGTTACTACTGCCATTCCAGGCTCTGTCATTGTAGCCAGCAGTGTTCAGCAGCGAGCAGGTCTTTCTGGGACTAAGTCCCGCTTTTCCCATACTGAGCATGCCCATGGGACGACCTCCCATTGGAGGTCTAGGGTCACATGCTCAGGTCCTGTAGCAGCTCCTATTGGACCACCAGGAAGGTCCTTGTCTTCTACAGCTATAAAAGATTTGCATGGCCGCACGGCCATGTGCTAGTATCAACCTATGTTTTGAGCCTTGCTACTCTGTGGCCATGTTTTCATGAGGTCAGGGTTGGCTGAAATAAGCCCCTAGAATACCGGCACCTCCGGTGAGGAGTTTTGTGTGTTTGGATTCAGGTCTTGGCTGAAATTAGCCCCTAGAATACCGACACCTCTGGTGGGGAGTTGTTTGTGTGCTATGCTGACTGCATGACCACAGTTTTGCTCTGTTTGGTAACTGTGTTCCTCTGTGAGGTTAACAGAGCACAGCATTTCCCTATCCTAGCGATTCTGTGAAGTAACAGAGTTCGCTAATACCGCCATATAGAACCACCAATTGCTAGCAGCAGGTTCCTCTCCTGCACGGTGGACCACGGGTTGCAAAAGCACCTATTATTACATATATTTATACTCGGTGCATTCCGACAACCATAACAGTATGTAGCTTTAAAAAGGACTTTTCTTTTTAGGTTGCGGCTATTCCTCTTAAAGCAACTCTCCCTGAACTGATTCATGAGGACAGTGGGCCGAACATTGCATTACCGTGTCTTTTTTAAGACCCAATGACCCTATGCAGTCGGCTATTACTGTGCATGGCAGGCAATCCTCACATGTTCATTGGCTGTCTAAGTACGTGGCATGGGACTTGAGCATGGTGCTCAAGCACCCGCAATACTTGATCAAGTAACTAGCTTACCTAAGCACCCCGAAGCACAATCAAGTATCGAGCAGTGGTGAACACATCGCTCATCACTATTATCTGTGAATGTATTGGTGTAGTAGTGTTGTGTGTGTGTTTTGGTGTAGTCGAGTTGTGTGCATTTGGGTGTAGGAGAGTTGTGTGTGGGTTTTATTATTGGAGAGTAGTATGTATGTCTGCATTTTAGCAAAGCAGTATTGTGTATGTTTTGGTGTAGCAGAGTTGTGTGTGTTTTGGTATGGCAGAGTTGTGTGTGTTTTGGCATAGCAGAGTTATATGTCTGTTTTAGCACTTAGTGAACCTAGCAAAAAAGCCAAACAAAAAACAAGTGTGGGATTGAACTTTTTTTGCAATTTCACTGCACTTGGAATTTTTTCCCGTTTTCTAGTGCACGACATGGTAAAACCAATGGTGTCGTTCAAAAATAGAGTTGAGCCACTTTTACTTTTTTCTGATCGAGTCAGGGTTCGCGAAACCCTGTGAACTCGGCCGATTATTGCGTAAAGTCGGGGGCCGACTGAAACACGAAACCCAATGCAAGTCAATGGGGAATCAAAGTCGGCAGTGAGTGGAGGACAGGAAAACACCTGCAGTGCCCATTTTAATGCCGAAAACATCAATTCTTATAACTGAAGCTTGTCAATCTTAATTTACTTTATAATAATAGTTAGGCATTGAAAACTGGGGGTCATTTGGCTAAAGTTGTGGGGGGGTAGGGCTGGCTCAAGTTTTTTGTGGGCCCAGGAAACGCGGAATACGTCACGGCGGTGGAACAGGGAGAGGTAAGTATTTTAACTTTGCAAGTGCTGTAATCCTGAGCAAGCAGTGGGGGCCCACTTGTTGGCATTGGCACTGGCACAGGGCCCCTCATAGTACGACGGTGTGTTTGACGGCGGGTGGCGCCTCCCACCGGCAGAGACACTTTTGCGTACTATGAGGGGCCCTGTGCCAGTGACATCGCCAACGAGTATACCCCCCTACCTGATGAAGGAACCTGCACTTTCATCTGCACCTTCCTCTTTGTCCCCGTGTAAGGTGGTATAACATGCGGGAAGGGGAACCTGACTTTCAGCAGGGTCAGATTCTGGCTGTTTAGAGTGCAAGGGGAATGTAGTGGTCTGGGTCAATGTACCAGCAGACTCATCTAGCAGTGGCAGGGCAATGGGCAGGATGAGGAGGAAACACAGATATAGGCCCAAATAATAAAGTGGGCTAAATTCAGTTCAAAATTGGTGACAGGACTCACCAGGCGGCATTGCTTTGTTCAGCGGAGGACAACTGTAAGGAGTGGCTGACACAGTAAGTAGGCCCAAATAAGTAAGTAGGCTAAATGCAGTTCAAAATTGGTAACAGGACTAAACAGGCGGCATTGCTTTGTTCAGTGGAGGACAACTGTAATGAGAGGCTGACACAGTGAGTAGGCCCAAATAAGTAAGTAGGTTAAATGCAGTTCAAAATTGGTAACAGGACTAACCAGGCGGCATTGCTTTGTTCAGTGGAGGACAACTGTAATGAGAAGCTGACACAGGGAGTAGGCCCAAATAAGTAAGTAGGCTAAATGCAGTTCAAAATTGGTAACAGGACTAAACTGGTGGCATTGCTTTGTTCAGCGGAGGACAACTGTAATGAGAGGCTGACACTGTGAGTAGGCCCCAATAAGTAAGTAGGCTAAATGTCTGCCAAAATTTTTTTCATAAATAAACAGGTGGCATAGCTAGGTACAGGGGTGGGCTCCACTGCTGAGTAGCAGACAGTGGTAGTAGGCGCAAAGTATTAACTGGTCTAAATGGAGGCCAGGGCCCCTGTATATTTTAACTATCATCTATCATTTGAACAAATTTGTATTGGCAGTGCCATTGAAGGATTTAACAGCACAGACTACACAGTGGTGGAGCAAGGAGATGTAAGTATTGCAAGTGGTAGGGCACTGTTCGAGCTGGGGGGAACACTCTCTCATGGGCAGCGGTACTGGCATAGGGCCCCTCATATTACGACGGTGTGTCTGACATTGGGTTTGCACCACCACCGCCCGAGACACTTCTTTGTACTATGAGGGACCCTGTGCCAGTGCAGTCGCCCAAGATTGGGACACCCACCTGTCCAGGCAAACGCCACTCGCACGGGTGCTTGCGCCAGGTGGTGACCACGGCCCTGTGGGGGGAGTCAGCCCATTTAGGGAGGTATAAAAATGGCCTATGGTGGACATTCAGCAGCTGCAAATGGAGGAATTGGAGTAAGTAAGTAAGAGGAGGCCAAAAGTAAGACATTTTTCAGGCAAGCTACGTGTCAGCAGGGGAAGGTGGGGCCAAATAATTTGGAATCCATGATTGGTTCATTTAAATGAAGGTTAGATCATCAACATTTCGGGTAGCCAGACGTGTCCTTTTTTCGGTCAGTATTGAACCAGCAGCACTGAATACTCTTTCTGATAGCAAACTAGCAGCAGGGCATGCGAGCTCCCGTAATGCATATTCTGCCAATTCAGGCCAGGTGTCTATTTTAGATGCCCAGTAATCAAAGGGGAATGACCTGTGAGGGAGAACATCGATAAGGGCAGAAAAGTAGTTCGTAACCATACTGGAAAAATGCTGTCTCCTGTCACTTTGAATCGATGCAGCAGTACCTGTCGTGTCAGCGGTCGTTGTGAAATCACTCCACAACCTGGTCATAAAACCCCTCTGTCCAACGCCACTTCGGATTTCTGCACCTCTAACACCTCTGCGATGTTGCCCACTACGGCTCGTGTGAGAACCATCACCGCCGCTGTGTGCTGGGAATGCCTGAAACAAATGGTCTACAAGAGTTGCTTGTTTGGTAGCCAATATTTGCTCAAGGTTCTCATGTGGCATGATATTTTGTAATTTTCCTTTATATCGTGGATCCAGGAGGCAGGCCAACCAGTAATCGTCATCGGTCATCATTTTGATAATGCGGGGGTCCCTTTTTAGGATACGCAAGGCATACTCAGCCATGTGGGCCAATGTTCCAGGTGTCAATTCACTGCTTCTGCTTGGTTGAGGAGCACTTTCTTGCAAATCAACATCACTTGTGTCCCGCAAAAACCCTGTACCTGACCTTGCAACGCCACCAGTTTCTATTGCCCCCTGAGAAGCATCCTCCTGCCATAAATATTCATCCCAATCATCCTCCTCCTCTTTATCCGCTACCTCATCCAGGAGAGTTCCCTGAGCTGACAATGGCTGACTGTCATCAAGGCTTCCCTCCTCTTCGGCTGCAGACGCCTGCTCCTTAATGTGCGTCAAACTTTGCATCAGCAGACGCATTAGTGGGATGCTCATGCTTATGATGGCGTCGTCTGCACTTACCAGCCATGTGCATTCCTCAAAACACTGAAGGACTTGACAGAGGTCTTGTAGCTTCGACCACTGCACACCTGACAACTCCATGTCTGCCATCCAAGTGCCTGCCCGTGTATGTGTATCCTCCCACAAATAAATTACAGCACTCCTCTGTTTGCACAGCCTCTAAAGCATGTGCAGTGTGGAGTTCCACCTTGTTGCAACGTCGATTATTAGGCGGTGCTGGGGAAGATTCAGCGATTGCTGATAGTTCAGCATGCGGCTGGAGTGTATGGGCGACCGGCGGATGTGCGAGCAAAGTCTTCGCACCTTCAGGAGCAGGGCTGGTAACCCCGGATAATTTTTCAGGAAGCACTGCACCACCAGGTTGAAGGTGTGAGCCAGGCAAGGTATGTGTTTCAGTTGTGAAAGGGCTATGGCAGCCATAAAATTCCTTCCGTTATCACTGACTACCTTGCCTGCCTCAAGATGTACACTGCCCAGCCATGACTGACTTTCTTGCTGCAAGTACTCGGCCAGTACTTCCGCAGTGTGTCTGTTGTCGCCCAAACACTTCATTTGTAACACAGCCTGCTGGCGCTTACCACTAGCTGTTCGATAATGGGACACCTCGTGTGCAACAATGGCAGCTGCGGATGGAGTGGTTGTGCGACTGCGCTCTGTGGACGAGCTTTCGCTTCTGGAGGAGGAGGAGGAGGAGGGGTGGCGAACGCCTACAGCCAATTGTTTCCTAGACCATGGGCTAGGCAGAACTGTCCCACTATGGCTGTCCCCAGTGGACCCTGCATCCACCACATTAACCCAGTGCGCCGTGATGGACACGTAACGTCCCTGGCCATGCCTACTAGTCCATGCATCTGTTGTGAGGTGCACCTTTCCACTGACTGAATGCCTCAGTGCATGGACAATGCAGTCTTTGACATGCTGGTGGAGGGCTGGAATGGCTTTTCTCGCAAAGAAGTGCCGACTGAGTAGGTCATAGCGTGGTACTGCATAGGCCATCAGGTCTTTGAAAGCTTCACTTTCAACCAACCGGTAGGGCATCATCTCTAACGAGATTGATTAGTCTAGCAATGTGGGCATTCAAACCCTGTGTATGAATGAGAGGATCAGTACTTTCTTTTCTTTTCTTTAACGAGAGTCTCTTGTAGGGTGAGCTGGGCTGGAGAGCTGCATATGGTGGAACTAGCGGTGGTGGTGGTGGTGGACATGGTGGATTGAGAGAGGGTTGGTGATGGTATTCTTGATGCTGGCCTACATACAGTGTTTCCTACCAATAACCTTGTGATTCCCTGACTGCTTTGGCCTTGCGACGATACCTCCACATTTGCTGCTGGTGGTGTCCTAACTGGTGGGCTTACAGTGAGGGAAGCAATGTAGCGTTGCTGACTACCTTCATTCTGAGCAGGTGTACCAACGGTACGTGATGTTTGGTAGTTGGTCCAGGCTTGCAAGTGCATGCTGGTTAACTGTCTACGCATGCACGTTGTATTTAAATTTTGAAGATTCTTTGCAAAGGTCTTTGAGCATTTCTTACAGATAACTTTTGACTGATCATTCGGATATTGGTTAAAAAATTGCCACACTGCAGTCTTCCTACTATCAAATACCTTTTCAGGCATTGCACGCTGTGCTACTTTCACCGGATGGCCACGCTGTCCTAAAACTGTTTTTGTTTTTGACACATGTTTTTGGCCTGATACGGGCCTGCCAGATGACAGCTGTTGCGATGTAGATGGCTGCTGCGGATCATCCTCCTCCGCTTCTGAGCTACTGGCAGCAGCACCCTCTTCCCCCAATGGCTGCCAAACTGGGTCAACAACTGGGTCATCTATCACCTTCTCTTCAATGTCATGTGCACCTTCCTCTGTGTCACCATGTAAGGTGCTATAGCGTTCGGGACAGGGCACCATAGTCTCATCAGGGTCAGATTCTGGCTGAGTACACTGCGAGGGCAATGTAGTGATCTGAGTCAATGGAAAAGCATAATAATCTAGCTGTTGCTGTGCATCAGTGCACTCCATGCCCGATTCATCTTGTAATGGGCAGTTAACAATTTCCCTTTCTAACCCAGGCACGGTATGTGTAAAGCGGTCCATGGAGTAACCTGTGGTGTCGCCTGACGCATCCTTCACTTTTGGTTTGGGTGACAGACACAAAGAAACGTCTTGTTCCTGACCAGGAGCATCCACTGACGACTCGCTGCTTTTATATTTTGAACTTTCTGAAGAGGAGGCGAAAGAGCTAGAGGCTGAGTCAGCAAGGAAAGCCAAAACTTTTTCCTGCTGCTCCGTCTTTAAAAGCGGTTTTCCTACTCTGAGATAAGGGAGCCTTCGAGGCCTTGTGTAGCCAGACGATGACGCTGGCTCAACTCCTCCAGCCTAAGTGCTATTTTGCTTTTGCCACTACCGCCAGATGCTCCACCACCACCATCAGTACCAGCTGGCAACGACCGCCCACGGCCTCTTCCACCAGACTCCCTCATTTTTGGGAAAATGTTACCAAAATAACAACTGTTATATGGTACTGTAAAACAAGGTAGAAGGTGTATATAAACTTGTTGAGAATTTAAATCTCCTTTTTTATTTTGGGGAGACTGAACCAAAACTCAGGCCCAGTGTATAACACAACACAATGTAAGTGGCAGAATGTGGCTGGCTGATATACGACAAACTAACAGAACTGACATATATCCACTTTGTGATAATTTGAATCTCCCTTTTTTGGGGGGAGACTGCACCGCAACTCAGGGCCAGTGTATAACACAACACAATGTAAGTGGCAGAACGTGGCTGGCTGATATTCGCAAACTAACAGAACTGACATATATCCACTTTGTGACAATTTGAATCTCCTTTTTTGGGGGGGAGACTGCACCAAAACTCAGGCAGCCCAGTGTATAACACAACACAATGTAAGTGGCAGAACGTGGCTGGCGGATATACGACAAACTAACAGAACTGACGTATATCCACTTTGTGACAATTTGAAACACCCGTTTTTGGGGGAGACTGCACCGCAACTCAGGCCCAGTGTAAAACACAACACAATGTAAGTGGCAGAACGTGGCTGGCTGATATACGACAAACTAACAGAACTGACATATCCACTTTGTGACAATTTGAAATTTTTGGGGGTGTGAGGCCGTGACCCTGGTACAGCTAGGGGGCGCTGTATGTGCTCTGCAGAATGTGCATGGAAGCGTAGTGAGGCCATGAGGGCGTACTACAGACACAGGTGTGGCTGTAATTAGAATAGTGAAGCAGTGACTGATTAAAAAGCCCTGTAGTAGTGGGGGAGGTGTGTCAGTGTGTTCTTGGAAGCAGACAGGGCAGTTGTCTGCAGGTTTCTCTCTGTGTGGAGCAGCACAGAGGCTAAAGGAACCAGAGAGACTGACACCCCGTGTCTTGGGCTGTCTTACATGTACCCGGCTGCACTCCAGAGGAAAATGAGTGCAGTGCCGTGAGTGAGTACAGAGACTTGTTACCGGCGTGCAGGCACTCAGGGAAACTGGACAGAGGGAAGTTCGGCCTGTGTATTGACTGCATCATATAGCTATGCATTATTAATGGACTGTATGAAGAAGCCGTATACTATATTGACTGTGTGAAGTAACACAATAAAAGAACGTTTTGCTTGAACTTGTTTGGGTCACTGCCGTTTCACTGTGTATGGTCATACCGCTGCATCACATGTGGTGGAAAGAATGCGAGGCCAGTGAACTAAGGCATACCCCCAGAGAGTGCTGCAGATTGTTGTGCGAGTCTGCTGGAAAAATGGAGGAACTTTTGGAGCAGGTTGTGCTCAGTCAGCAAAGGCTTCAACAAGAGACGCTGCAGTTTCAACATTCCCAGCAAGAGATTTTGCAGCAGCAGGAGACGCTGCAGAAGGAGCTAGCAGAGCTTCAACTATATAAAGTGGAGACCTCTAATGTGAGGGGTGAACAGCAGAGTCCTGAAGAGACCCCAAAGGTAAGGGGTGATCATTGGGTGTACCAGTGGTCCTATGTAGAGACTCGGTCTGCCAGGTCTCAAGCAAGTGACTTGTTGCACTTGGTGGAGGAGTGGCTCCAGCCTGAGTTCTGTTCTCCATATGAGATGATGGAGAGAATCGTGGCTGATCGGATGGTGAGGGCTCTGCCGGCCGCCATGCAGCTTTGGGTCGGGCTGAGGGACCTAGGCCATCTGGAACTGCTGATAGAATTGATTGAGCGGTATAAGTCCACTCAGGACATTGCACCAGAGCCCGAGCATGGGGCTAGTAACTGTTCGGTAACATCTAAGCCCATGGACTGTGGGAACACTGGTCAGGAGTCTATGTGTGCCCAGCGTGTCTGTATCACCACTACGGGCACAGCTGGCAGTGAACCAGAATTGTGCCAGGTACTTGTGAATGGGTGCCGAACAGAGGCTCTCCTGGACACAGGGAGTAAAGTGACTCTGGTCCATCGTTCCCTTGTTGCTGGGGACAACACCAACGGACAGAAAGTGGAAGTGATAGGTATCCATGGGGAAATCCAGGAGTACCTGACCGTGGAGGTCAATGTTTCTACACCATGTGGAGACATTAGACATGTGGTGGGAGTGGCAAAGACCCTTCCCTATGGGACCGTGTTGGGAAGAGATTTTCCCCTGTTTTGGTCCCTGTGGGAGACCAGGGTAAACCCTCTCATGGAAAAAGTTATTCCGGGTGCAGAACCCAAAGTTATTGAAATACCTGCCATAGGGGTCGCCAACCTAGGGACAGAGTGTAATCCCGATAGGCTCCCCCTAGAGGTAACGGCAGGAGAAGCTAAAGATGTTGTTTCGGGCGTAGAACCCGAAGATCCTAAGATGTATGCCACAGGGGTCGCCAATTTAGGATTAGAGTGTAATCCCGATAGGCTCCCTCTAGAGGTTGTGGCAGTAGAGGTTGTGGGGACCCCATTGAAACCTGAGCTGGAGGTGTTCCCTGGTAAGGTTGGGACAGCTCAGATCCAGGGTCCCTTTCGGACATGCAGATATAAAAGACGCAGGTATGAGAAGAGCCAAGAGTGTATGATCGCAGAAGCGACTGGGGACGTGCACACGAGGAACCCTCTGGCACAGGTCAAGGATGGGGCTGGTGGTCAGGGTAAATTAGATAGAGCGCTCGCTAGACAGCAGTGTCGGGAGGCTCCAGGTCAGGTGCGGCGTAGTACAGATATATGCTCAGAGTTGCCAGCGCGGTCCGTGGCGTTTCAGCATGATATAGTCACTGAGGCACGGGTAAGGGTACAGAGGAAGCGGTACCAGGGGCCCGAAAGCAGATACTTAGGTGACAGGATGACCCGTGGGGTTAGGGAACCTGAAGTAAACAAAGTAAAGACCACCCAAAACTGGCCCAAATCTGCGGTTAATCAAAAAAGAGGGTTTGGCTTCTTTGATGGAGATCAGGGTGGGTGGTCCCGTAATGAAATATGGAGGAGAAAAGCAAAGGGGAGGGATGCGTGCCTTGATCGATGGTTCCGGTCCCTACTTTGGTTTCTTAATGTAGTGAGCAAGGATGTCAGGGGGTCATACCGATGCCCTGTCTTTCGCCCTTTAAGGGGTAACAAATGTTCAACCCCACAGGTATGAATGGGGGGGAGGATATGTGAGGCAGTGACTCCTGGTACAGCTAGGTGGTGCTGTATGTGCTCTGCAGAATGTGCATGGAAGCGTAGTGAGGCGATGAGGGCGTACTACAGACACAGGTATGGCTGTAATTAGAATAGTGAAGCAGTGACTGATTAAAAAGCCCTGTAGTAGTGGGGGAGGTGTGTCAGCGTGTTCTTGGAAGCAGACAGGGCAGTTGTCTGCAGGTTTCTCTCTGTGTGGAGCAGCACAGAGGCTAAAGGAACCAGAGAGACTGACACCCCGCGTCTTGGGCTGTCTTACATGTACCCGGCTGCACTCCAGAGGATAACGAGTGCAGTGCGGTGAGTGAGTACAGAGACTTGTTACCGGTGTGCGGTCACCCAGGGAAACTGCACAGAGGGAAGTTCGGCCTGTGTATTGACTGCGTCATATAGCCATGCATTATTAATGGACTGTATGAAGAAGCCGTATACTATATCTCCCTCTTCCTTTGCATACTATATTGACTGTGTGAAGTAACACAATAAAAGAACGTTTTGTTTGTACTTGTTTGGGTCACTGCCATTTCACTGTGTATGGTCATACCGCTGTATCACAGGGGGGAGACTGCACCGCAACTTAGGCCCAGTGTATAACACAACACAATGTAAGTGGCAGAACGTGGCTGGCTGATATACGACAAACTAACAGAACTTACGTATATCAACTTTGTGACAATTTGAAACACCCTTTTTTGGGGGGGAGACTGCACCGCAACTCAGGCCCAGTGTATAACACAACACAATGTAAGTGGCAGAACGTGGCTGGCTGATATACGACAAACTAACAGGACTGAAATATATTCACTTTGTGAGAATTTGAATCTCCATTTTTCTGGGGGAGACTGAACCAAAACTCAGGCCCAGTGTATAAAACAACACAATGTAAGTGGAAGAAAGTAGCTGGAAGATATATGAAAAAATACAAGGACTGTAGTACAATTTCAATCTCCCTACAATGATCTCAGGACAAGTATGGCAGCAATAAAAAGGACTGCTGCACACAAACGTGAGGACAAATAAACAAGATAACTGTGCAGAAAGGAGCAGCAGGAGTTTTGCTTTTAAAAAAGCAGTTGGTTTGCCCAGCAGCGTGCAAACAGCAATGCAGCTATCAGGGAGCCTTATAAGGCAGCCTAATAAGCTACAGAGCTGATGCACAAAAATATAGCCTCCACTGTCCCAGCAAAAAAAAGGTGGTGTTGTGTCATAAATCCCCAATGGCTAGGGATAGCACAGGACAAGCAAAGTATAACAAATATCGGACGAGCTCTAGGGTGATGGAACCTGGGCTGACCGCTGCCCTACGCCTGACAAACGCAACTAGAGATAGCCAGGGAGCGTGCCTACGTTGGTTCTAGACGCCACGCACCAGCCTAAGAGCTAACTAGTACTGCAGAGAAAACAAGACCTCACTTGCCTCCAGAGGAATTAACCCCAAAGGTATAGTTGCCCCCCACATGTATTGACGGTGAAATGAGAGGAAGGCACACACATAGAGATGATGTATATAGCTTTAGCAAATTGAGGCCCGCTGAAAACTAGAAAGCAGAAAGATACAAAAGGGGACTGAGCGGTCAGCAAAAAACCCTAATCGAAAAAAACCATCCTGAGATTACAAGAACCCATGTGCCAACTCATGGCACATGGGGAGAACCTCAGTCCACTAGAGCAACCAGCTAGCATAGAGACATTCTAAGCAAGCTGGACCAAAAACCAAACAACTGAAAATCAGCACTTAGCTTATCCTGAAAGATCTGGGAGCAGGTAGGCAGGAACCAAGCAGAGCACATCTGAACACATTGATAGCCGGCAAGGGAAATGACAGAAAGGCCAGGTAAAATAGGAAACACCCAGCCTCTGATGGACAGGTGGAAACCAAAGGCCGCAACCCACCAAAGTCACCCAGTACCAGCAGTAACCACCAGAGGGAGCCCACAAACAGAATCCACAACAGTACCCCCCCCTTGAGGAGGGGTCACCGAACCCTCACGAGAACCCCCAGGGCGATCAGGGTGAGCTCTATGGAAGGCGCGGACCAAATCAGTCGCATGAACATCGGAGGCGACCACCCAGGAATTATCCTCCTGACCATAACCCTTCCACTTAACCAAATACTGGAGTTTGCGTCTGGAAACACGAGAATCCAAGATCTTTTCAACAACATACTCCAATTCTCCCTCCACCAGCACCGGAGCAGGAGGCTCGACCGAAGGAACAACGGGCACCTCATACCTCCGCAACAACGACCGATGGAACACATTATGAATAGCAAACGATGCTGGGAGATCCAAACGAAAAGATACAGGGTTAAGAATCTCCGAGATCCTATAAGGACCGATGAACCGAGGCTTGAACTTAGGAGAAGAGACCTTCATAGGGACAAAACGAGAAGACAACCACACCAAGTCCCCAACAAGAAGTCGGGGACCCACGCGGCGACGGCGATTAGCAAACTGCTGAGTCTTCTCCTGAGACAACTTCAAATTGTCCACCACCTGATTCCAAATCTGATGTAGCCTGTCCACCACCACGTCCACTCCAGGACAATCCGAAGACTCCCCCTGACCAGAGGAAAAACGAGGATGAAACCCCGAATTACAAAAAAAAGGAGAGACCAACGTGGCAGAACTAGCCCGATTATTAAGAGCAAATTCGGCCAGTGGCAAAAAAGCAACCCAGTCATCCTGATCAGCAGAAACAAAACACCTCAAATAAGTTTCCAAGGTCTGATTAGTTCGCTCCGTCTGGCCATTCGTCTGAGGATGGAATGCAGACGAGAAAGACAAATCAATGCCCATCTTGGCACAAAACGTCCGCCAAAATCTAGACACAAACTGGGATCCCCTGTCAGAAACGATATTCTCCGGAATCCCATGCAAACGAACCACGTTCTGAAAAAACGAAGGAACCAACTCAGAGGAGGAGGGCAACTTAGGCAAGGGCACCAAATGAACCATCTTAGAAAAGCGGTCACACACAACCCAGATAACGGACATTTTCTGTGAAACCGGGAGATCAGAAATAAAATCCATGGAAATGTGCGTCCAAGGCCTCTTCGGGATGGGCAATGATAACAACAACCCACTAGCCCGTGAACAGCAAGGCTTAGCTCGAGCACACACTTCACAAGACTGCACAAAGGTACGCACATCCCTAGACAAGGAAGGCCACCAAAAAGACCTGGCCACCAAGTCTCTTGTACCAAATATTCCAGGATGACCAGCCAGCACAGAAGAATGGACCTCGGAGATGACTCTACTGGTCCAATCATCCGGAACAAACAGTCTTTCTGGTGGACATCGATCCGGTTTATCCACCTGAAACTCCTGCAATGCGCGTCGCAAGTCTGGGGATACGGCGGACAATATAACCCCATCCCTAAGGATACCAGCAGGCCCAGTGTCTCCAGGAGAGTCAGGCACAAAACTCCTGGAAAGAGCATCTGCCTTCACATTCTTTGAACCTGGCAGGTATGAAACCACGAAATTGAAACGAGAAAAAAATAACGACCAACGAGCCTGTCTAGGATTCAAACGCCTGGCAGACTCAAGGTAAATGAGATTCTTGTGATCAGTCAAGACCACCACGCGATGTTTAGCACCCTCAAGCCAATGACGCCACTCCTCAAATGCCCACTTCATGGCCAAAAGCTCCCGATTACCCACATCATAATTGCGCTCGGCGGGCGAGAATTTTCTAGAGAAGAAAGCACATGGCTTCATCACCGAGCCATTAGAACTTCTCTGTGACAAAACCGCCCCCGCTCCAATCTCGGAAGCATCAACCTCCACCTGGAAAGGAAGTGAAACATCTGGTTGACACAACACAGGAGCAGAAGAAAACCGGTGCTTAAGTTCCCGAAAGGCCTCCACGGCCGCAGGAGACCAATCAGCAACATCAGCACCCTTTTTAGTCAAATCAGTCAAAGGTTTAACAATACTGGAAAAATTAGCAATGAACCGACGATAAAAATTAGCAAACCCCAAGAACTTCTGAAGGCTCTTAACAGATGTAGGTTGTGTCCAGTCACAAATAGCCTGAACCTTAACGGGATCCATCTCAATAGTAGAAGGAGAAAAAATGTACCCCAAAAAAGAAATCTTCTGGACTCCGAAGAGACACTTTGAGCCCTTCACAAACAGAGAATTGGCCCGCAAAACCTGAAACACCTTCCTGACCTGTAGAACATGAGACTCCCAGTCATCAGAAAACACCAAAATATCATCCAAATACACAATCATAAACTTATCCAGATATTCACGGAAAATATTGTGCATAAAGGACTGAAAGACTGACGGAGCATTGGAGAGTCCAAAAGGCATTACCAAATACTCAAAATGGCACTCAGGCGTATTAAATGCGGTTTTCCACTCATCACCCTGTTTTATCCGCACCAGATTATACGCACCACGAAGATCTATTTTAGTGAACCACCTAGCCCCCTTAATGCGAGCAAACAAATCAGTAAATAATGGCAATGGATACTGGTATTTGACTGTAATCTTATTCAGAAGGCGATAATCTATACACGGCCTCAGGGAACCATCTTTTTTTGCCACGAAAAAAAAACCTGCTCCCAGAAGGGACGAAGATGGACGAATATGTCCCTTTTCCAAGGACTCCTTAATATAATTCCGCATAGCAGTATGCTCTGGCAGTGACAGATTAAATAAACGACCCTTAGGGAACTTACTGCCAGGAATCAATTCTATAGCACAGTCACACTCTCTATGAGGAGGGAGCGAATTGAGCTTAGGCTCCTCAAAAACATCTCTATAATCCGACAAAAACGCAGGGATCTCCGAAGGAGTGGATGAAGCGATAGAAATTGGAGGTGCATCATCATGAACCCCCTGACATCCCCAACTTAGCACAGACATTGTTTTCCAGTCCAGGACAGGATTATGAGTCTGTAACCATGGCAGACCAAGCACTAGTACATCATGTAAATTATACAGTACAAGGAAGCGAATCACCTCCTGATGAACGGGAGTCATGCGCATGGTCACTTGTGTCCAATACTGCGGTTTATTCATAGCCAATGGTGTAGAATCAATTCCCTTCAGAGGAATAGGAACTTCCAGAGGCTCTAGACTAAAACCGCAGCGTTTAGCAAATGACCAATCCATAAGACTCAGGGCAGCGCCTGAATCCACGTAGGCATCGACGGAAATGGAAGACAGTGAAAAAATCAGAGTCACAGACAAAATGAACTTAGACTGCAGAGTATCAATGGCAAAAGATTTATCAACCCTTTTTGTGCGTTTAGAGCATGCTGATATAACATGAGCTGAATCACCACAATAAAAACACAAACCATTTTTCCGCCTATAATTTTGCCGTTCACTTCTGGACTGAATTCTATCACATTGCATAGTCTCAGGTGCCTGTTCAGAAGACACCGCCAACTGGTGCACGGGTTTGCGCTCCCGTAAACGCCGATCAATCTGAATGGCCATAGCCATAGACTCATTCAGACCTGTAGGCGCAGGGAACCCCACCATAATATCCTTAATGGCCTCAGAAAGACCATTTCTGAAGTTTGCAGCCAAGGCGCACTCATTCCACTGAGTAAGCACCGACCATTTCCGAAATTTCTGACAATATATTTCCGCTTCATCATGCCCCTGAGAGAGGGCTAATAAAGCCTTTTCAGCCTGAATCTCTAGGTTAGGTTCCTCATAGAGCAATCCCAATGCCAGAAAAAACGCATCCACACTGAGCAATGCAGGATCCCCTGGTGCCAATGCAAATGCCCAATTCTGAGGGTCGCCCCGTAGGAACGATATAACAATCTTGACCTGTTGAGCAGGGTCTCCAGAGGAGCGAGATTTCAAAGAGAGAAACAATTTACAATTGTTCCTGAAATTCAGGAAGGTAGATCTATCTCCAGAAAAAAACTCTGGAATAGGAATTCTAGGCTCAGACATGGGAGTGTGAACAACGAAATCCTGTATGTTTTGAACCTTTGCCGCGAGATTACTCAGGCTGGAAGCCAAACTCTGGACATCCATGATAAACAACTAAGATCAGAGCCATTCAAGGGTTAAGAGGAGGTAAGAAGCAGCTAGACAGCAACTAAGGGCTAGGCAGCAAAACTCTGAAGGAAAAAAAAAAAAATTTTTCCCTTGAACACTTCTTTTTCTCCTGCTTCAGCCCAAACAATTAACACTTTGTGGGCCGGCTATACTGTCATGAATCCCCAATGGATAGGGATAGCACAGGACAAGCAAAGTATAACAAATATCGGACGAGCTCTAGGGTGATGGAACCTGGGCTGACCGCTGCCCTACGCCTGACAAACGCAACTAGAGATAGCCAGGGAGCGTGCCTACGTTGGTTCTAGACGCCACGCACCAGCCTAAGAGCTAACTAGTACTGCAGAGAAAACAAGACCTCACTTGCCTCCAGAGGAATTAACCCCAAAGGTATAGTTGCCCCCCACATGTATTGACGGTGAAATGAGAGGAAGGCACACACATAGAGATGATGTATATAGCTTTAGCAAATTGAGGCCCGCTGAAAACTAGAAAGCAGAAAGATACAAAAGGGGACTGAGCGGTCAGCAAAAAACCCTAATCGAAAAAAACCATCCTGAGATTACAAGAACCCATGTGCCAACTCATGGCACATGGGGAGAACCTCAGTCCACTAGAGCAACCAGCTAGCATAGAGACATTCTAAGCAAGCTGGACCAAAAACCAAACAACTGAAAATCAGCACTTAGCTTATCCTGAAAGATCTGGGAGCAGGTAGGCAGGAACCAAGCAGAGCACATCTGAACACATTGATAGCCGGCAAGGGAAATGACAGAAAGGCCAGGTAAAATAGGAAACACCCAGCCTCTGATGGACAGGTGGAAACCAAAGGCCGCAACCCACCAAAGTCACCCAGTACCAGCAGTAACCACCAGAGGGAGCCCACAAACAGAATCCACAACAGTGTTGGACAGTGGAAATCGCTACAGCACAAGCGGTTTGGGGGATAATCTTCCCTCCCTAACTATATCCCTTCTTCTGACGAAGCTGCAGCAACCTCTCCATATGCTAAGATCGGCAGAAGTAAGATGGCGGTCGGCGTGCACGCCCCTTTATAGCCCCTGTAACGCTGCAGAAAGCAAGCCAATCACTGTCATGCCCTTCTCTAAGATGGTGGGGACCAAGACCTATGTCATCACGCTGCCCACACTCTGCGTCCACCTTCATTGGCTGAGAAATGGCGCTGAACGCGTCATACGAAACGAGACTTTGGCGTGAAGATTGCTGACCTCATGGCCGATCCCACACTAGGTTCGGGTCGGGTTTCATGAAACCCGACTTTGCCGAAAGTCGGCGATTTTTGAATTTGTCTGAACCCTATTCAACAGTACAACTCGTCCCGCAAAATATAAGCCTTCACATAGCCATATTGATGGAAAAATAAAAAAGTTATGGCTCTGGGAAGGAGGGGAGTGAAAAACAAAAACGCAAAACCGAAAAAAGCTCCGCTCATGAAGGAGTTAAATGGGTCTGAATACTTATGACCATGTGATATTTCAGATTTTCTTTTTTAATAAATTTGCTAAAATTTCAGCATTTCTGGGGTTTTTTAAGTCAAGATGGGGTGCAGAGTGTACAGTAATGTGAAAAAAATGAACTTTTTTGAATTTACCAAATGGCTGCAATGAAACAAAGTGTGAAAAATTTAAAGGGCTCTGAATACTTTCTGTACCCACTGTAGGTCTACTGCATCCGGCTAGTGAATTGGTAATCTGGTGTTGGTAACTCTGTTTCTTTTTATGTGATGTTTTTTGAACTTATTTCCTTCTATGAGGACTTTTCTAATTTATTGTAGGGACTCGCAAGTATGAGGAACATATTTTGGTCAAAATATCGACCAATGCCTCATGTATTTTATACATAATTTTTTATTGCACATGTCACAGGTTCCTTCTCCGGTATCACACAATCAACAGAGCAAGAGAATAGTGAACAATTCCAAGACCTTTATTTAGGCAAAACACGAAAGGTCCATATATACGATCCATCACACAAAGGATAAAATATTCCAGAATAAAAGTCCAACAATCCAGCACAGAGGATAAGGGTACCGTCACACAGTGGCATTTTCATCGCTACGACGGAACGATTGGTGACGCTCTAGCGATATCGTTACGATCTCGCAGTGTCTGACACACAGCAGCGATCAGGGACCCTGCTGAGAATCGTACGTCGTAGCAGATCGTTTGAAACTTTCTTTCGTCGCTGGATCTCCCGCTGTCATCGCTGGATCGTTGTGTGTGACAGCGATCCAGCGATGCGTTCGCTGGTAACCAGGGTAAACATCGGGTTACTAAGCGCAGGGCCGCGCTTAGTAACCCGATGTTTACCGTGGTTACCAGCGTAAAAGTAAAAAAAACAAACCGTACATACTCACCATCTGATGTCCGTCAGGTCCCTTGCCGTCCGCTTCCCGCTCTGACTGTCTGCCGGCCGGAAAGTGAGAGCAGATCACAGCGGTGACGTCACCGCTGCGCTCTGCTCTCACTGTACGGCGGCACTCAGTCAGAGCGGGAAGCGGACGGCAAGGGACCTGACGGACATCAGATGGTGAGTATGTACGGTTTGTTTTTTTTACTTTTACGCTGGTAACCACGGTAAACATCGGGTTACTAAGCGCGGCCCTGCGCTTAGTAACCCGATGTTTACCCTGGTTACCAGCGAACCTCGGCATCGTTGGTCGCTGGAGAGCGGTCTGTGTGACAGCTCCCCAGCGACCATACAATGACTTACCAACGATCACGGCCAGGTCGTATCGCAGGTCGTGATCGTTGGTAAATCGTTATGTGAGACGGTACCCTAACAGTCCATATTCCCTTCTTTCTCTCTGATATGCTCTTCACATCATGGTTCCACATCAGACTGACTTCTGTGTCTCACCTCCCTGATATTTACAAGTCTCCCCCCTCAATCACAGGCCAGGAAGGGGAAGGTCTCAGGGCTCATTGTGTCAACAAGCTAGGTCAACATGGCATTAGCATATTAACAAACAACATTATTCACTGACCCTGTGGAGAGATAACAATACAGAACTGTGGGGAGAATATCAGATGGCAAATAACAACTCAACACCATGAAAATAAGTAAAATAGAAATAATATAATAATATAATAATAATTTTTATTTATATAGCGCCAACATATTCCGCAGCGCTTTACTATATATATACACAAAATGATACCCACATAGCATATCACACCATCACAGCACATTTTTCCACTTTCATAGTGCTGGGCAGCTCGCCTGATAATAGTATGGGCAACATCAATAGGTTCTAGACCAGACACTGTGCATTATATGTACCTGTGTGACTGGCGCCTTATGAAAGTCTCATCCATTTGTACTTTTAATTACTGGGCGAGCAACCCCTCCATGAATTGGTAGGTTTGTGAGTAATTTCTCCATCAGTATTTTGGTCAAGGTGGCGGGCCCCTGGGACAACACCGCCCCCACCTCCGAGGAATCAACCTCCACCACAAAATGTTCAGATGGATCAGGTTCAACCAGAAGCGAGGCAGTCATAAAACATTTTTTCAGAGTGAGAAACGCTGCTACTGCTGAGGCAGACCAGTACTTGACATCGACCCCCTTCTGTGTCAAGTCAGTGAGTTGCATGACCACCTGAGAGAACCCCTTAATAAACCTCCGGTAGTAATTGGCAAATACCAAGAAGCGCTGAAGGCCCTTCAGGTCCCGGGGTTGAAACCAATCTACAATAGCCTGTACCTTTTTGGGATCCATACGAAACCCCTCACTAGAGATAATGAACCCCATGAAAGACAGTTCCTGGATGAAACACGAGCATTTCTGTAGTTTAGCAAAAAGTTGGTTCTCCCTGCGTCTCTGCAGAACTGCCTGAAGGTGACCAATATGTGTCTGCTTATCAAGTGAGTAAACTAGAATGTCATTGAAGTATGTAACCACAAACCGCCCAATAAAATCCAGAAAACACATAATTGATGACGTTTTGGAAAACCGCAGGGACATTGGTCAGACCAAACAGCATAACTAAATTTTCAAATAGCCCTTCTGAGGTGAGAAACGCGGATTGCCACTCATCCCCCTCCCGCACCCGGATGAGGTTATATGCCCCCCCAAGTCTAGTTTTAAAAACCATTTGGACCCAGATAATTGGTTAAACAAATCGGGAATGAGTGGGAGGGGATAAGTGTTTCTTACAGTAATCTTATTCAGCTCTCGTAAGTCAAGGCATGGGCAGGGACCACCATTGTTTTTTTTTTACAAAAAAAACCTGCAGCAAAAGGAGACACGGAAGGGTGAATATGCCTCTTGCGGAGACTCTCAGATATGTACTTCTTCATGGTGCTCCTTTCGGGACCAGAAAGGTTAAACAATAGGGCCTTAGGCAATTTAGCCCCAGGAATCAGGTCAATGGCACAATCAAAAGGGCAAAGCGGTGGTAACTCCTCGGCCTGACTTTCGGAGAACACATCCTCGAAGTCCTTCAGGTACTCCAGAATACCCTCCAGAGCGACAGACAACACAGACACAGAATTCAGACATTTGTTTCCACAGTTGGATTCCCATTTAACAATCTCCTGGACCTCCCAGTCAATGGCTGGATTATGACATTGCAGCCAAGGAAACCTCAAAACCAAACCAGCAGTTGTCCAGAATGAAACAGGCTATATGCTCCAGATGATCAGACCCCACCTTCAGGACAAATTCTTTAGTAACAGAGCAGATCCCATCCTTGGTGAATGGGGTTGAGTCAATAGCCATCACTCTCATGGGTTTGTCCAACCTGACTGTCCCTATCTCACAGTGAGCCACCAACCTCGAATCAATCAAGTTCACTGAAAACCCTCAATCAACAAAAGCAGAAGAGGGGAAAAAACAATTGTTCACTTCTACTTCCAATTTTAACAACAGTTTGAAGGCTGAGGATAAAAGTACCTGTGGGTCTGAGTAACCTCCTCGGCAGTTACCCAGACCTAGTTGTTTTCCAAGGGATTGGAATCCAGGGTACAGGAGGAACAGTCCTTTATCCAATGACCCGGCTCTCCACAATAGAAGCTTTTTCTATTAGAAAAAGTATCTATATAATAGAGTTTTTTCTATCTGCGGCGTCTCATTTCCTTTTACTTCATGGAGACAACCCCCACCTTCATGGGCTCAATCGACGATGAAGGCTCTGGTTTCACTGGCAACAGAGAAGCATCTCATTGCACAACACCTCTCTCTCCCAGCCTGCGGTACATATGGACGGCCTGGGTCATGGCCTCCTCCAGAGAGTCGGGCAGTGGGTGTAAGGCCAAGGCATCCTTTAAATGCTCAGAGAGACACAGTTGGAACAATCCCCTGAGTGCCGAATCGTTCCAGGAAACCTCGGATGTCCACTGCCTGTACTCGGAACAGTACCACTCAGCTGAGTGCTTTCCCTGGGTCAGACTCATAATCATGTCCTCACCCGATTAGGTTCATTGTAAATAAGACCCAAGGCCTCGAAGAACTGATCAACAGACATTCTTTCAGGGGAGGTAGGAGAAAGCCCAGGATTGCAGCCCCTCAAGTAACAGGGAAATATCTATCCCCACTCTCTGATTCTCATCACCCAAGGACCGAGGACGCAGGGAAAAAAGTTATTTACAACTCTCAATGAATAACCGGAATTTTTTCTTATCCCCAGAAAAGGTATCCAGAAGTTTAACAGAGGATAAGGAAACATTGGACAGAGTACTTTCTCCAATGCCAAACGAGGAAGAGGCACCCCAAACAGTATTAACTGTATCTGCTAACTCTCTCTGTACCTGTTGGTGTGAAGCTACCAACGCTCTTTGCTCTACAGATAGGTTCTGCATCATCTTGGTCAAATTAGATACCTGATCTAACAGAGCATGCAGCGGGTCCATAACCAGCAAACACACTAAAAAAAACCTGAAAAATTTTATTGGTTGGTAATAATGTGATGACACCAATGGTGTCACTGGTGCTGCCTATGGGGCGCTATCAGGGGGCAAGGGAACGAGCACAGAGAGAGCAGGAACAAGGCACAATGTGTGCAAGGACCTGACACTAAGGGTACCGTCACACAGTGGCATTTTCATCACTACGACGGCACAATTCGTGACGTTCTAGCGATATCGTTACGATCTCGCAGTGTCTGACACGCAGCAGCGATCAGGGACCCTGCTGAGAATCGTACGTCGTAGCAGATCGTTTGAAACTTTCTTTCGTCGCTGGATCTCCCACTGTCATCGCTGGATCGTTGTGTGTGACAGTGATCCAGCGATGCGTTCGCTGGTAACCAGGGTAAACATCGGGTTACTAAGCGCAGGGCCGCGCTTAGTAACCTGATGTTTACCGTGGTTACCAGCGTAAAAGTAAAAAAAAAAAAACCGTACATACTCACCATCTGATGTCCGTCAGGTCCCTTGCCGTCCGCTTCCCGCTCTGACTGTCTGCCGGCCGGAAAGTGAGAGCAGATCACAGCGGTGACGTCACTGCTGTGCTCTGCTCTCACTGTACAGCGGCACTCAGTCAGAGCGGGAAGCGGACGGCAAGGGACCTGGCGGACATCAGATGGTGAGTATGTACGGTTTGTTTTTTTTTACTTTTACGCTGGTAACCACGGTAAACATCGGGTTACTAAGCGTGGCCCTGCGCTTAGTAACCCGATGTTTACCCTGGTTACCAGCGAACCTCGGCATCGTTGGTCGCTGGAGAGCGGTCTGTGTGACAGCTCCCCAGCGACCATACAACAACTTACCAACGATCACGGCCAGGTCGTATCGCTGGTCGTGATCGTTGGTAAATCGTCATGTGAGACGGTACCCTTAGAAGTGAGCACAGGACCTGGCACTGAGCAGTCACGTGACAGGGGGCAGAGTCACCGCGCGTGAGTGCAGGGAAGGTAACTGAGTGCATGGAGTGCAAAGCACAGACAGTAAAATGTGGTCAAGGAAAGCTGAGGGTCAAAAGCCAGACAAGTGCATAGTACCTAGGGATAAGACAAAGAGTAAACAGAAACAAGCCAAGGGATCAGATAACCGGAAAGGACAGAGCAGTACAAAGCAGGATACAGAGGCAAAAGTCAGGGGACAAACCAGGTCATACACAGCAAAGCACACAAGCACAGAGGAACAACATTTACGGACGAGTAACTTGGGTCAGCAACCACAAACCGAGAATACGGAAGTATCACCGACACCAAATCCAGGAACTGCCAACATTAAATAGCCGCCACAGAACCAAAGAGAGTTGAACTAAAATTAACCCTGACCTGACCAGGATGGAGGCGGAACCATCCTGTCCAGAGTCATAACACATTGTCAGAGTTTCAAAAATTATTAAAGAAAGGGGTGCTCACTGTATTAATAGGTGCTCAGGAGAAAAAAAACTGTAGATATCAAAAGAGAACTCCGGCACACAAAAAAAGTTCCAAGTGAATAATAAAGTTTATTTTATGAACTTGTCAATTTTCTATATTTCAAAAAATGAAGTCTGCACACAGTAATGAAACAAGAAGACACAAAAGAGCACAGTGAGGTCAAAAATACTCTGTTGTAAAAAAATCACAGTAATCAGCAAGTGCTAGTCAAAAGATGTAAAGAAAACAGGTATTTAGTTGATACTTTTTTTGCAAAAAAATGTATACTAAGCTGCTCCACCAAATCGTCAAGGTATACCCTTATAGAGAGGTCATACAGTAATGAAACAAGAAGAATATATCAGGTATCAGTTTCAACGTTTCAGCTGACCATGAGCCTTTATCAAGATATACCTGTATCTGTAATGATGTGAATAATAATCAGTATCATATAAACGAAACAAATAAACCAAAATAACAGTAATCAGCCCTGACATCTTCAGGGTATATCCAGTCCATATTTACACATACAGTGGGGCAAAAAAGTATTTAGTCAGTCAGCAATAGTGCAAGTTCCACCACTTAAAAAGATGAGAGGCATCTGTAATTTACATCATAGGTAGACCTCAACTATGGGAGACAAACTGAGAAAAAAAAATCCAGAAAATCACATTGTCTGTTTTTTTATCATTTTATTTGCATTTTATGGTGGAAAATAAGTATTTGGTCAGAAACAACAATCAAGATTTCTGGCTCTCACAGACCTGTAACTTCTTCTTTAAGAGTCTCCTCTTTCCCCAACTCATTACCTGTAGTAATGGCACCTGTTTTAACTTTTTATCAGTATAAAAAGACACCTGTGCACACCCTCAAACAGTCTGACTCCAAACTCCACTATGGTGATGTTGTGGATTCTGTTTGCGGGCTCCCTCTGGTGGTTACTGCTGGTACTGGGTGACTTTGGTGGGTTGCGGCCTTTGGTTTCCATCTGTCCATCAGAGGCTGGGTGTTTCCTATTTTACCTGGCCTCTCTGTCATTTCCCTTGCCGGCTATCAATGTGTTCAGATGTGCTCTGTTTGGTTCCTGCCTACCTGCTCCCAGATCTTTCAGGATAAGCTAAGTGCTGATTTTCAGTTGTTTGGTTTTTTGTCCAGCTTGCTTTGAATGTCTCTTTGTTAGCTGGTTGCTCTAGTGGACTGAGGTTCTCCCCATGTGCCATGAGTTGGCACATGGGTTCTTGTAATCTCAGGATGGTTTTTTTTGATTAGGGTTTTTTGCTGATCGCTCAGTCCCCTTTTGTGTCATTCTGCTTTCTAGTTTTCAGCGGGCCTCTATTTGCTAAAGCTATATACATCATCTCTATGTGTGTGCCTTCCTCTCATTTCACCGTCAATACATGTGGGGGGCAACTATATCTTTGGGGTTAATTCCTCTGGAGGCAAGTGAGGTCTTTGTTTTCTCTGCAGTACTAGTTAGCTCTTAGGCTGGTGCGTGGCGTCTAGAACCAACGTAGGCACGCTCCCTGGCTATCTCTAGTTGCGTTTGTCAGGCGTAGGGCAGCGGTCAGCCCAGGTTCCATCACCCTAGAGCTCGTCCGATATTTATTATACTTTGCTCATCCTGTGCTATCCCTAGCCATTGGGGATTCATGACAGTATAGCCGGCCCACAAAGTGTTAATTGTTTGGGCTGAAGCAGGAGAAAAATAAGTGTTCAAGGAAATTTTTTTTTTTTTTTTTTCCTTCAGAGTTTTGCTGCCTAGCCCTTAATTGCTGTCTAGCTGCTTCTTACCTCCTCTTAACCCTTGAATGGCTCTGATCTTAGCTGTTTATCATGGATGTCCAGAGTTTGGCTTCCAGCCTGAGTAGTCTCGCGGCAAAGGTTCAAAACATACAGGATTTCGTTGTTCACACTCCCATGTCTGAACCTAGAATTCCTATTCCAGAGTTTTTTTCTGGAGATAGATCTACCTTCCTGAATTTCAGGAACAATTGTAAATTGTTTCTCTCTTTGAAATCTCGCTCCTCTGGAGACCCTGCTCAACAGGTCAAGATTGTTATATCGTTCCTACGGGGCGACCCTCAGAATTGGGCATTTGCATTGGCACCAGGGGATCCTGCATTGCTCAGTGTGGATGCGTTTTTTCTGGCATTGGGATTGCTCTATGAGGAACCTAACCTAGAGATTCAGGCTGAAAAGGCTTTATTAGCCCTCTCTCAGGGGCATGATGAAGCGGAAATATATTGTCAGAAATTTCGGAAATGGTCGGTGCTTACTCAGTGGAATGAGTGCGCCCTGGCTGCAAACTTCAGAAATGGTCTTTCTGAGGCCATTAAGGATATTATGGTGGGGTTCCCTGCGCCTACAGGTCTGAATGAGTCTATGGCTATGGCCATTCAGATTGATCGGCGTTTACGGGAGCGCAAACCCGTGCACCAGTTGGCGGTGTCTTCTGAACAGGCACCTGAGACTATGCAATGTGATAGAATTCAGTCCAGAAGTGAACGGCAAAATTATAGGCGGAAAAATGGTTTGTGTTTTTATTGTGGTGATTCAGCTCATGTTATATCAGCATGCTCTAAACGCACAAAAAGGGTTGATAAATCTTTTGCCATTGATACTCTGCAGTCTAAGTTCATTTTGTCTGTGACTCTGATTTTTTCACTGTCTTCCATTTCCGTCGATGCCTATGTGGATTCAGGCGCTGCCCTGAGTCTTATGGATTGGTCATTTGCTAAACGCTGCGGTTTTAGTCTAGAGCCTCTGGAAGTTCCTATTCCTCTGAAAGGAATTGATTCTACACCATTGGCTATGAATAAACCGCAGTATTGGACACAAGTGACCATGCGCATGACTCCCGTTCATCAGGAGGTGATTCGCTTCCTTGTACTGTATAATTTACATGATGTACTAGTGCTTGGTCTGCCATGGTTACAAACTCATAATCCTGTCCTGGACTGGAAAACAATGTCTGTGCTAAGCTGGGGATGTCACGGGGTTCATGATGATGCACCTCCGATTTCTATAGCTTCATCTACTCCTTCGGAGATCCCTGCGTTTTTGTCGGATTATAGGGATGTTTTTGAGGAGCCTAAGCTCAATTCGCTCCCTCCCCATAGAGAGTGTGACTGTGCTATAGAATTGATTCCTGGCAGTAAGTTCCCTAAGGGTCGTTTATTTAATCTGTCACTGCCAGAGCATACTGCTATGCGGAATTATATTAAGGAGTCCTTGGAAAAGGGACATATTCGTCCATCTTCGTCCCCTCTGGGAGCAGGTTTTTTTTTCGTGGCAAAAAAAGATGGTTCCCTGAGGCCTTGTGTAGATTATCGCCTTCTGAATAAGATTACAGTCAAATACCAGTATCCATTGCCATTATTTACTGATTTGTTTGCTCGCATTAAGGGGGCTAGGTGGTTCACTAAAATAGATCTTCGTGGTGCGTATAATCTGGTGCGGATAAAACAGGGTGATGAGTGGAAAACCGCATTTAATACGCCTGAGGGCCATTTTGAGTATTTGGTAATGCCTTTTGGACTCTCCAATGCTCCGTCAGTCTCTCAGTCCTTTATGCACAATATTTTCCGTGAATATCTGGATAAGTTTATGATTGTGTATTTGGATGATATTTTGGTGTTTTCTGATGGCTGGGAGTCTCATGTTCTACAGGTCAGGAAGGTGTTTCAAGTTTTGCGGGCCAATTCTCTGTTTGTGAAGGGCTCAAAGTGTCTCTTCGGAGTCCAGAAGATTTCTTTTTTGGGGTACATTTTTTCTCCTTCTACTATTGAGATGGATCCCGTTAAGGTTCAGGCTATTTGTGACTGGACACAACCTACATCTGTTAAGAGCCTTCAGAAGTTCTTGGGGTTTGCTAATTTTTATCGTCGGTTCATTGCTAATTTTTCCAGTATTGTTAAACCTTTGACTGATTTGACTAAAAAGGGTGCTGATGTTGCTGATTGGTCTCCTGCGGCTGTGGAGGCCTTTCGGGAACTTAAGCGCCGGTTTTCTTCTGCTCCTGTGTTGTGTCAACCAGATGTTTCACTTCCTTTCCAGGTGGAGGTTGATGCTTCCGAGATTGGAGCGGGGGCGGTTTTGTCACAGAGAAGTTCTAATGGCTCGGTGATGAAGCCATGTGCTTTCTTCTCTAGAAAATTCTCGCCCGCCGAGCGCAATTATGATGTGGGTAATCGGGAGCTTTTGGCCATGAAGTGGGCATTTGAGGAGTGGCGTCATTGGCTTGAGGGTGCTAAACATCGCGTGGTGGTCTTGACTGATCACAAGAATCTCACTTACCTTGAGTCTGCCAGGCGTTTGAATCCTAGACAGGCTCGTTGGTCGTTATTTTTTTCTCGTTTCAATTTCGTGGTTTCATACCTGCCAGGTTCAAAGAATGTGAAGGCAGATGCTCTTTCCAGGAGTTTTGTGCCTGACTCCCCTGGAGACACTGGGCCTGCTGGTATCCTTAGGGATGGGGTAATATTGTCCGCCGTATCCCCAGACTTGCGATGCGCATTGCAGGAGTTTCAGGTGGATAAACCGGATCGATGTCCACCAGAAAGACTGTTTGTTCCGGATGATTGGACCAGTAGAGTCATCTCCGAGGTCCATTCTTCTGTGTTGGCTGGTCATCCTGGAATATTTGGTACAAGAGACTTGGTGGCCAGGTCTTTTTGGTGGCCTTCCTTGTCTAGGGATGTGCGTACCTTTGTGCAGTCTTGTGAAGTGTGTGCTCGAGTTAAGCCTTGCTGTTCACGGGCTAGTGGGTTGTTGTTATCCTTGCCCATCCCGAAGAGGCCTTGGACGCACATTTCCATGGATTTTATTTCTGATCTCCCGGTTTCACAGAAAATGTCCGTTATCTGGGTTGTGTGTGACTGCTTTTCTAAGATGGTTCATTTGGTGCCCTTGCCTAAGTTGCCCTCCTCCTCTGAGTTGGTTCCTTTGTTTTTTCAGAACGTGGTTCGTTTGCATGGGATTCCGGAGAATATCGTTTCTGACAGGGGATCCCAGTTTGTGTCTAGATTTTGGCGGACGTTTTGTGCCAAGATGGGCATTGATTTGTCTTTCTCGTCTGCATTCCATCCTCAGACGAATGGCCAGACGGAGCGAACTAATCAGACCTTGGAAACTTATTTGAGGTGTTTTGTTTCTGCTGATCAGGATGACTGGGTTGCTTTTTTGCCTCTGGCCGAATTTGCTCTTAATAATCGGGCTAGTTCGGCCACGTTGGTCTCTCCTTTTTTTTGTAATTCGGGGTTTCATCCTCGATTTTCCTCTGGTCAGGTGGAGTCTTCGGATTGTCCTGGAGTGGACGTGGTGGTGGACAGGCTACATCACATTTGGAATCAGGTGGTGGACAATTTGAAGTTATCTCAGGAGAAGACTCAGCAGTTTGCTAATCGCCGTCGCCGCGTGGGTCCCCGACTTCTTGTTGGGGACTTGGTGTGGTTGTCTTCTCGTTTTGTCCCTATGAAGGTCTCTTCTCCTAAGTTCAAGCCTCGGTTCATCGGTCCTTATAGGATCTCGGAGATTCTTAACCCTGTATCTTTCCGTTTGGATCTCTCAGCATCGTTCGCAATTCATAATGTGTTCCATCGGTCGTTGTTGCGGAGGTATGAGGTGCCTGTTGTTCCTTCGGTCGAGCCTCCTGCTCCGGTGCTGGTGGAGGGAGAATTGGAGTATGTTGTTGAAAAGATCTTGGATTCTCGTGTTTCCAGACGCAAACTCCAGTATTTGGTTAAGTGGAAGGGTTATGGTCAGGAGGACAATTCCTGGGTGGTCGCCTCCGATGTTCATGCGACTGATTTGGTCCGCGCCTTCCATAGAGCTCACCCTGATCACCCTGGGGGTTCTCGTGAGGGTTCGGTGACCCCTCCTCAAGGGGGGGGTACTGTTGTGGATTCTGTTTGCGGGCTCCCTCTGGTGGTTACTGCTGGTACTGGGTGACTTTGGTGGGTTGCGGCCTTTGGTTTCCATCTGTCCATCAGAGGCTGGGTGTTTCCTATTTTACCTGGCCTCTCTGTCATTTCCCTTGCCGGCTATCAATGTGTTCAGATGTGCTCTGTTTGGTTCCTGCCTACCTGCTCCCAGATCTTTCAGGATAAGCTAAGTGCTGATTTTCAGTTGTTTGGTTTTTTGTCCAGCTTGCTTTGAATGTCTCTTTGTTAGCTGGTTGCTCTAGTGGACTGAGGTTCTCCCCATGTGCCATGAGTTGGCACATGGGTTCTTGTAATCTCAGGATGGTTTTTTTCGATTAGGGTTTTTTGCTCACCGCTCAGTCCCCTTTTGTATCTTTCTGCTTTCTAGTTTTCAGCGGGCCTCAATTTTCTAAAGCTATATACATCATCTCTATGTGTGTGCCTTCCTCTCATTTCACCGTCAATACATGTGGGGGGCAACTATACCTTTGGGGTTAATTCCTCTGGAGGCAAGTGAGGTCTTGTTTTCTCTGCAGTACTAGTTAGCTCTTAGGCTGGTGCGTGGCGTCTAGAACCAACGTAGGCACGCTCCCTGGCTATCTCTAGTTGCGTTTGTCAGGCGTAGGGCAGCAGTCAGCCCAGGTTCCATCACCCTAGAGCTCGTCCGATATTTGTTATACTTTGCTTGTCCTGTGCTATCCCTAGCCATTGGGGATTCATGACAGTATAGCCGGCCCACAAAGTGTTAATTGTTTGGGCTGAAGCAGGAGAAAAAGAAGTGTTCAAGGAAATTTTTTTTTTTTTTTTTTTTCCTTCAGAGTTTTGCTGCCTAGCCCTTAATTGCTGTCTAGCTGCTTCTTACCTCCTCTTAACCCTTGAATGGCTCTGATCTTAGCTGTTTATCCTGGATGTCCAGAGTTTGGCTTCCAGCCTGAGTAGTCTCGCGGCAAAGGTTCAAAACATACAGGATTTCGTTGTTCACACTCCCATGTCTGAACCTAGAATTCCTATTCCAGAGTTTTTTTCTGGAGATAGATCTACCTTCCTGAATTTCAGGAACAATTGTAAATTGTTTCTCTCTTTGAAATCTCGCTCCTCTGGAGACCCTGCTCAACAGGTCAAGATTGTTATATCGTTCCTACGGGGCGACCCTCAGAATTGGGCATTTGCATTGGCACCAGGGGATCCTGCATTGCTCAGTGTGGATGCGTTTTTTCTGGCATTGGGATTGCTCTATGAGGAACCTAACCTAGAGATTCAGGCTGAAAAGGCTTTATTAGCCCTCTCTCAGGGGCATGATGAAGCGGAAATATATTGTCAGAAATTTCGGAAATGGTCGGTGCTTACTCAGTGGAATGAGTGCGCCCTGGCTGCAAACTTCAGAAATGGTCTTTCTGAGGCCATTAAGGATATTATGGTGGGGTTCCCTGCGCCTACAGGTCTGAATGAGTCTATGGCTATGGCCATTCAGATTGATCGGCGTTTACGGGAGCGCAAACCCGTGCACCAGTTGGCGGTGTCTTCTGAACAGGCACCTGAGACTATGCAATGTGATAGAATTCAGTCCAGAAGTGAACGGCAAAATTATAGGCGGAAAAATGGTTTGTGTTTTTATTGTGGTGATTCAGCTCATGTTATATCAGCATGCTCTAAACGCACAAAAAGGGTTGATAAATCTTTTGCCATTGATACTCTGCAGTCTAAGTTCATTTTGTCTGTGACTCTGATTTTTTCACTGTCTTCCATTTCCGTCGATGCCTATGTGGATTCAGGCGCTGCCCTGAGTCTTATGGATTGGTCATTTGCTAAACGCTGCGGTTTTAGTCTAGAGCCTCTGGAAGTTCCTATTCCTCTGAAAGGAATTGATTCTACACCATTGGCTATGAATAAACCACAGTATTGGACACAAGTGACCATGCGCATGACTCCCGTTCATCAGGAGGTGATTCGCTTCCTTGTACTGTATAATTTACATGATGTACTAGTGCTTGGTCTGCCATGGTTACAAACTCATAATCCTGTCCTGGACTGGAAAACAATGTCTGTGCTAAGCTGGGGATGTCACGGGGTTCATGATGATGCACCTCCGATTTCTATAGCTTCATCTACTCCTTCGGAGATCCCTGCGTTTTTGTCGGATTATAGGGATGTTTTTGAGGAGCCTAAGCTCAATTCGCTCCCTCCCCATAGAGAGTGTGACTGTGCTATAGAATTGATTCCTGGCAGTAAGTTCCCTAAGGGTCGTTTATTTAATCTGTCACTGCCAGAGCATACTGCTATGCGGAATTATATTAAGGAGTCCTTGGAAAAGGGACATATTCGTCCATCTTCGTCCCCTCTGGGAGCAGGTTTTTTTTTCGTGGCAAAAAAAGATGGTTCCCTGAGGCCTTGTATAGATTATCGCCTTCTGAATAAGATTACAGTCAAATACCAGTATCCATTGCCATTATTTACTGATTTGTTTGCTCGCATTAAGGGGGCTAGGTGGTTCACTAAAATAGATCTTCGTGGTGCGTATAATCTGGTGCGGATAAAACAGGGTGATGAGTGGAAAACCGCATTTAATACGCCTGAGGGCCATTTTGAGTATTTGGTAATGCCTTTTGGACTCTCCAATGCTCCGTCAGTCTTTCAGTCCTTTATGCACAATATTTTCCGTGAATATCTGGATAAGTTTATGATTGTGTATTTGGATGATATTTTGGTGTTTTCTGATGACTGGGAGTCTCATGTTCTACAGGTCAGGAAGGTGTTTCAAGTTTTGCGGGCCAATTCTCTGTTTGTGAAGGGCTCAAAGTGTCTCTTCGGAGTCCAGAAGATTTCTTTTTTGGGGTACATTTTTTCTCCTTCTACTATTGAGATGGATCCCGTTAAGGTTCAGGCTATTTGTGACTGGACACAACCTACATCTGTTAAGAGCCTTCAGAAGTTCTTGGGGTTTGCTAATTTTTATCGTCGGTTCATTGCTAATTTTTCCAGTATTGTTAAACCTTTGACTGATTTGACTAAAAAGGGTGCTGATGTTGCTGATTGGTCTCCTGCGGCTGTGGAGGCCTTTCGGGAACTTAAGCGCCGGTTTTCTTCTGCTCCTGTGTTGTGTCAACCAGATGTTTCACTTCCTTTCCAGGTGGAGGTTGATGCTTCCGAGATTGGAGCAGGGGCGGTTTTGTCACAGAGAAGTTCTAATGGCTCGGTGATGAAGCCATGTGCTTTCTTCTCTAGAAAATTCTCGCCCGCCGAGCGCAATTATGATGTGGGTAATCGGGAGCTTTTGGCCATGAAGTGGGCATTTGAGGAGTGGCATCATTGGCTTGAGGGTGCTAAACATCGCATGGTGGTCTTGACTGATCACAAGAATCTCACTTACCTTGAGTCTGCCAGGCGTTTGAATCCTAGACAGGCTCGTTGGTCGTTATTTTTTTCTCGTTTCAATTTCGTGGTTTCATACCTGCCAGGTTCAAAGAATGTGAAGGCAGATGCTCTTTCCAGGAGTTTTGTGCCTGACTCCCCTGGAGACACTGGGCCTGCTGGTATCCTTAGGGATGGGGTAATATTGTCCGCCGTATCCCCAGACTTGCGACGCGCATTGCAGGAGTTTCAGGTGGATAAACCGGATCGATGTCCACCAGAAAGACTGTTTGTTCCGGATGATCGGACCAGTAGAGTCATCTCCGAGGTCCATTCTTCTGTGTTGGCTGGTCATCCTGGAATATTTGGTACAAGAGACTTGGTGGCCAGGTCTTTTTGGTGGCCTTCCTTGTCTAGGGATGTGCGTACCTTTGTGCAGTCTTGTGAAGTGTGTGCTCGAGTTAAGCCTTGCTGTTCACGGGCTAGTGGGTTGTTGTTATCCTTGCCCATCCCGAAGAGGCCTTGGACGCACATTTCCATGGATTTTATTTCTGATCTCCCGGTTTCACAGAAAATGTCCGTTATCTGGGTTGTGTGTGACTGCTTTTCTAAGATGGTTCATTTGGTGCCCTTGCCTAAGTTGCCCTCCTCCTCTGAGTTGGTTCCTTTGTTTTTTCAGAACGTGGTTCGTTTGCATGGGATTCCGGAGAATATCGTTTCTGACAGGGGATCCCAGTTTGTGTCTAGATTTTGGCGGACGTTTTGTGCCAAGATGGGCATTGATTTGTCTTTCTCGTCTGCATTCCATCCTCAGACAAATGGCCAGACGGAGTGAACTAATCAGACCTTGGAAACTTATTTGAGGTGTTTTGTTTCTGCTGATCAGGATGACTGGGTTGCTTTTTTGCCTCTGGCCGAATTTACTCTTAATAATCGGGCTAGTTCGGCCACGTTGGTCTCTCCTTTTTTTTGTAATTCGGGGTTTAATCCTCGATTTTCCTCTGGTCAGGTGGAGTCTTCGGATTGTCCTGGAGTGGACGTGGTGGTGGACAGGCTACATCACATTTGGAATCAGGTGGTGGACAATTTGAAGTTATCTCAGGAGAAGACTCAGCAGTTTGCTAATCGCCGTCGCCGCGTGGGTCCCCGACCTCTTGTTGGGGACTTGGTGTGGTTGTCTTCTCGTTTTGTCCCTATGAAGGTCTCTTCTCCTAAGTTCAAGCCTCGGTTCATCGGTCCTTATAGGATCTCGGAGATTCTTAACCCTGTATCTTTCCGTTTGGATCTCCCAGCATCGTTCGCTATTCATAATGTGTTCCATCGGTCGTTGTTGCGGAGGTATGAGGTGCCTGTTGTTCCTTTGGTCGAGCCTCCTGCTCTGGTGCTGGTGGAGGGAGAATTGGAGTATGTTGTTGAAAAGATCTTGGATTCTCGTGTTTCCAGACGCAAACTCCAGTATTTGGTTAAGTGGAAGGGTTATGGTCAGGAGGACAATTCCTGGGTGGTCGCCTCCGATGTTCATGCGACTGATTTGGTCCGCGCTGTTGTGATTTTGCTTTTTGCTCCCTCTAGTGGTCATTAGTGATTTGACTCTGGAGCGTCTGTCTTTTCCTATATCCTCACCTGGGCCGTTAGTTCAGGGGCGTTGCTATATAAGCTCCCTGGACCTTCAGTTCAATGCCTGGCATCGTTGAAATCAGAGCTAATCTGTTGTGCTCTTGTCCTCTGATCCTGGTTCCTGTTTTTCAAGCTAAGTCTGCTTCTTTGCTTTTTGCTTTTGTTTTGTTTGGTATTTTTGTCCAGCTTGTTCCTATCTGTATCCTGACCTTTGCTGGAAGCTCTAGGGGGCTGGTGTTCTCCCCCCGGACCGTTAGACGGTTCGGGGGTTCTTGAATCTCCAGCGTGGATTTTTATAGGGTTTTGTTGACCAGATAAGTTATCTTGCTATATTCTGCTATTAGTAAGCTGGCCTCTCTTTGCTGAACCTGGTTCATTTCTGTGTTTGTCATTTCCTCTTACCTCACCGTTATTATTTGTGGGGGGCTTGTATCTTGCTTTGGGGTCCCTTTCTCTGGAGGCAAGAGAGGTCTTTGTTTTCTTCTCCTAGGGGTAGTTAGATTCTCCGGCTGGCGCGAGTCATCTAGCGATCACCGTAGGCATGATCCCCGGCTACTTCTAGTGTTGGCGTTAGGAGTAGCTATTTGGTCAACCCAGTTACCACAGCCCTATGAGCTGGATTTTTGTATCTTGCAGACTTACACGTTCCTCTGAGACCCTGTCCACTGGGGTCATAACAGTATGCCAGGCCAGTATTAAATGTTTAATGCATTGCAGAAGTGGGATTATAAGAAAGAAAATTTTGAGGTTTTTTTTTCCCTCTCTCATTTCTTTTTTTTCTTTTCCCCTTTACCTCAGAGTGGCTTAAGCTTGCTGCAGACATGAATGTCCAGACCTTGATTACAAGTGTGGACCAGCTTGCCGCTCGTGTGCAGGGTATACAAGATTATGTTACCAGAAATCCTAGGTCTGAACCCAAGATTCCGATTCCTGAACTGTTTTCAGGAGACCGATTTAAGTTTAGGAATTTCAGGAATAATTGTAAATTATTTTTGTCCCTGAAACCTTGTTCGTCTGGAGACTCTGCTCAACAAGTAAAAATTGTTATTTCATTCTTACGGGGTGACCCTCAGGATTGGGCTTTTTCGTTGGCGCCAGGAGCATTGGCTGATATTGATGCGTTTTTTCTGGCGCTCGGTTTACTTTATGAGGAACCCAATCTTGAGATTCAGGCAGAGAAAGCCTTGCTGGCTATGTCTCAGGGCCAGGACGAGGCTGAGGTGTATTGCCAAAAATTTCGGAAATGGTCCGTGCTGACACATTGGAACGAGTGTGCACTGGCCGCTAATTTTAGAAATGGCCTTTCTGAGGCCATTAAGAATGTTATGGTGGGTTTTCCCATTCCCACAGGTCTGAATGATACCATGTCCCTGGCTATTCAAATTGACCGGCGGTTGCGGGAGCGCAAAACCGCAAATTCCCTCATGTTGTTGTCTGAACAGACACCTGATGTGATGCAATGTGATAGAAAAACCGCAAATTCCCTCATGGTGTTGTCTGAACGGACACCTGATTTGATGCAATGTGATAGAATCCTGACTAGAAATGAGAGGAAAATTCATAGACGCCGGAATGGCTTGTGCTACTACTGTGGTGATTCTACACATGTTATCTCAGCATGCTCTAAACGTATATCTAAGGTTGTTAGTCCTGTCACCGTTGGTAATTTGCATCCTAAGTTTATTCTGTCTGTAACTTTGATTTGCTCACTGTCATCTTATCCTGTCATGGCGTTTGTAGATTCAGGTGCTGCCCTGAGTCTTATGGATCTCTCATTTGCTAAGCGCTGTGGTTTTATTCTTGAACCATTAGAAAATCCTATCCCTCTTAGGGGTATTGATGCTACGCCATTGGCAGAAAATAAGCCGCAGTATTGGACACAGGTTACCATGTGCATGACTCCTGAACACCGCGAGGTGATACATTTTCTCGTTCTACATAAAATGCATGATTTGGTTGTTTTGGGGCTGCCATGGTTACAGACCCATAATCCAGTCCTTGACTGGAAGGCTATGTCAGTGTCTAGTTGGGGCTGTCGTGGTATTCATGAGGATTCCCTGCCTGTGTCTATTGCTTCTTCTACGCCTTCGGAAGTTCCGGAGTACTTGTCTGATTATCAGGATGTCTTTAGCGAGTCCAGGTCCAGTGCATTGCCTCCTCATAGGGAATGTGACTGTGCAATAGATTTGATTCCAGGCAGTAAATTTCCTAAGGGAAGACTGTTTAATCTGTCGATACCTGAACATACCGCTATGCGTTCATATATCAAGGAGTCTCTGGAGAAAGGACACATCCGTCCGTCTTCTTCCCCTCTTGGTGCGGGATTCTTTTTTGTGGCTAAAAAGGACGGATCTTTGAGGCCTTGTATTGACTATCGGCTTTTAAATAAGATCACTGTCAAATTTCAGTATCCTTTGCCGCTGTTGTCTGACTTATTTGCCCGGATTAAAGGTGCCAAGTGGTTTACCAAGATAGACCTTCGTGGTGCATACAACCTTGTGCGCATTAAGCAAGGGGATGAATGGAAAACCGCATTCAATACGCCCGAAGGTCATTTTGAGTACTTGGTGATGCCTTTTGGGCTCTCTAATGCCCCTTCAGTTTTTCAGTCCTTTATGCATGACATTTTCCGGAACTATCTGGATAAATTTCTGATCGTTTATCTGGATGATATTCTGGTTTTTTCTGATAATTGGGACTCGCATGTGGAGCAGGTCAGGATGGTCTTTAAAATTTTGCGTGAAAATTCTTTGTTTGTCAAGGGCTCAAAGTGTCTTTTTGGTGTACAGAAGGTTCCCTTTTTGGGGTTCATTTTTTCCCCTTCTGCTGTGGAGATGGACCCAGTCAAGGTCCGAGCTATTCTTGATTGGACTCAGCCCTCGTCAGTTAAGAGTCTTCAGAAGTTCTTGGGTTTCGCTAACTTCTACCGTCGTTTTATCGCTAACTTTTCTAGCATTGTGAAACCTTTGACGGATATGACCAAGAAGGGCTCCGATGTGGTTAATTGGGCTCCTGCTGCCGTGGAGGCTTTCCAGGAGTTGAAACGTCGGTTTACTTCGGCGCCTGTTTTGTGCCAGCCTGATGTCTCGCTTCCCTTTCAAGTTGAGGTGGATGCTTCAGAGATTGGAGCAGGGGCCGTTTTGTCGCAGAGAGGCCCTGGTTGCTCTGTTATGAGACCTTGCGCCTTTTTCTCTAGGAAGTTTTCGCCTGCGGAGCGAAATTATGATGTGGGCAATCGGGAGTTGTTGGCCATGAAATGGGCATTTGAGGAGTGGCGTCATTGGCTCGAGGGTGCTAAGCATCGTGTGGTGGTCTTGACTGATCACAAAAATCTGATGTATCTCGAGTCTGCTAAACGCCTGAATCCTAGACAGGCCCGCTGGTCATTGTTTTTCTCCCGTTTTGACTTTGTTGTCTCGTATTTACCAGGTTCAAAGAATGTGAAGGCCGATGCTCTTTCCAGGAGCTTTGTGCCTGATGCTCCTGGAGTCGCTGAACCTGTTGGTATTCTTAAGGATGGTATTATCTTGTCAGCTATTTCTCCTGATCTGCGACGTGTGTTGCAGAGATTTCAGGCTGATAGGCCTGATTCTTGTCCACCTGACAGACTGTTTGTGCCTGATAAGTGGACCAGCAGAGTCATTTCCGAGGTTCATTCCTCGGTGTTGGCAGGTCACCCAGGAATTTTTGGCACCAGAGATCTGGTGGCCAGATCCTTTTGGTGGCCTTCCTTGTCTAGGGATGTGCGGTCATTTGTACAGTCCTGTGGGACTTGTGCTCGAGCTAAGCCTTGCTGTTCTCGTGCCAGCGGGTTGCTCTTGCCCTTGCCTGTCCCTAAGAGACCTTGGACACATATCTCCATGGATTTCATTTCTGATCTTCCGGTGTCTCAGGGCATGTCTGTTATCTGGGTGATATGTGATCGCTTCTCCAAGATGGTCCATTTGGTTCCTTTGCCTAAACTGCCTTCCTCTTCCGATCTGGTTCCTGTGTTTTTCCAGAACGTGGTTCGTTTGCACGGCATCCCTGAGAATATTGTGTCAGACAGAGGATCCCAGTTCGTTTCCAGATTCTGGCGATCCTTTTGTAGTAGGATGGGCATTGACTTGTCGTTTTCGTCTGCTTTCCATCCTCAGACTAATGGACAGACGGAGCGAACTAATCAGACTTTGGAGGCTTATTTGAGGTGTTTTGTCTCTGCTGATCAGGACGATTGGGTGACCTTCTTGCCAGAGGCGTAGCTAGGGTTTTAGCTTAGGGGGGGCGAAAAATCTGAGTGGGCCCCTAACCAGGTACCCCTGACTACAGCTATGTGGTGCACCCTAATTGTGAGCATAGAGGAACATCAGCAGATGACCGCACTCTGACTGAAAAAACATCTATAGACAAATACGAACACTGATATTACTATATGGAGGCCATATAGTGGTAGATACCAGTCTTGCAGACCATATAAAAGATCACTGGACAGTTTTAGATGGTGACTTACAGCTGATGGTCTTTCTTATGGAGTTGTTCACTTTTCCCATCTTTTCCATCTCGCCAAGAGCAACGTAAGAACTTCTCCAGCCAGGACTTGTCTGCAGAGATTACAACAAAGACACATCATACGTCTCACATTTCCAGCACCGTCCATATCTATTCCCAACCTGCACAAGCTAATCATTCTGCTGATACCGCAATACACGGAGCCGCTGCTGCCGTATGTGTCCCTATTACTGCACCTGCTGTGTAGTACAATAGTGGTGCCGCCCCACATAATAATGCCACCACTGAGCCCCTTACATAGTAATAATGACTCCTTTGTGCTCTCTAGATAATAAAATTCACCCCTAGAAAACACTAATGCCCTGTGCTAGTGCCCTCCACATTTTGTCCCTAAAAAGTAATAATACCACATATGAAATTTTGATGGTCTCAGTGCTCTGAGTGCCCCAATAACAATAATGTTTAAGTGCCCACTTAACATTTAATAATGTCCCCTAAGTAGCCTCCATGTACAGCTTTCCTATACACAGTATGGTGGGCCCACAGCTTTCCTATACACAGTATAATGCCCCTACAGCTCTCCTATACACAATATGATGATTCCACAGCTTCCCTATGCACAGTATGATGTCCCCACTGCTCCCCTATACACAGTATAATGAGCACACAGCTCCCCTCTACACAGTATGATGATTCCACAGCTTCCCTGTACACAGTATGATGTCCCCACTGTTCCCCTATACACAGTATGATGAGCCCACAGCTTTTCTATACACAGTATAATGCCCCCACAGCTGCCCTATAGACAATAGTATGATCCCACAACTTCCCTATACACAGTATAATGCCCCCACAGCTCCCCTATACAAAACACAGCATAATAGTTAATAGTGTTCTGACACCGTGCGTCGCCTGCACTGAGAGTCATGATGCCAGGAGGAAATTAACTTCATTCCTCACTGCAGCCTAGGGAGCGGCTCCGATACTGTTTCAGTCACAGCAGCTGTAACTGCGCCTCTTAGGGTATGTGCACACGTTGCGGATAACATTGCGGACTTTTCCGTTCGGATTCTGCAAAATCCGCAGGTAAAAACACCCTGCGTTTTACCTGCGGATTCCCAGCGAATTTTGTGCAGATTTTGCCTGTGTTTTTACACCTGCAGAATTGATATGCTGCGAAAAATACAACGCAGCGTTTCCGCGCTGTATTTTCCCCAGCATGTGCACTGCGGATTTTGTCTTCCATAGGTTTACATGGTACTGTAAACCTGATGGAAATCCGCTGCGGATCCACAACATGTGCACATAGCCTTAGGCTATGTGCACAAGTAGGAAGGGTCCCTTGGGGTTCTACCGCAGTGGATTTGATAAATCTGCAGGGCAAAACCGCTGCGGTTATCCCTGCAGATTTATCGCGGTTTGTCTTGCGGTTTCCGCTGCGGGTTTACTTTTACTATTGACGCTGCATATGCAGCGTCAATAGTAATGTTAAAAATAATTTAAAAAATGGTTATACTCACCCTCTGACGTCCCGATCTCCTCGGCGCTGCACGCGGCGGTCCGGTTCCAAAGATGCTGTGTGAGAGGGACCTTTGTGACGTCACGGTCATGTGACCGCGATGTCATCTCAGGCCCTGCTCGTACACCAACCCTGCGACCGGACGGCCGCGTGCAGCGCTGAGAGGTGAGTATATCATGATTTTTTATCTTAATTCTTTTTTATTTTACACAAATATGGTTCCCAGGGCCTGGAGGAGAGTCTCCTCTCCTCCACCCCGGGTACCATCTGCACATGATCCGCTTACTTCCCGCATCGTGGGCACAGCCCCATGTGGGAAGTAAACGGATCAATGCATTCCTATCTGTGCAGAATCGCTGCGATTCTGCACAAAGAATTGACATGCTGCGGATTGTAAACCGCTGCGTTCCTGTGCGTTTTTTTCCCGCAGCATGTGCACAGCGTTTTCGGTTTCCCATAGGTTTACATTGAACTGTAAACTCATGGGAAACTGCTGCGGATCCGCAGCAAAATGTGCACCGTGTGCCTTAAAGCGCCACTCCAGCGGTGAAATAACAAAAAATGCTGCAGTAATGCTTTAAATGTGATGCAGCTCATGGCTTACCCAGCTGATAAGTATAATATGCCCCCTACCTCCCCTTCCCAGAGAACAACTATTACATGTGATGGAGTGCGTATAGTCTCTTAACAAAACCGTATAATAATCAGCCCCTCAGTGTTGTTGCCCCTCACCCACCTCAGACCTCACAATACCCTTATCTTCTCACATTCACCCCCCCAGTGCCCTGTCTCCCTCCCCCACCTAAGCCCCCACAACACCCCCATCCTCTCACATTTACCCCCCAGTGACTGACATGCCTATCAATTTAATGCATTTTATCCCCAGGACCCCACTTACCAATGACGTTTGCAGCAGGACCAGGAAGTATCTGAGTGAAATGCAGGTGGGCACTAGGACCCAGCGAGCCTGCCCTAAGCCAGTCCCAGAGTGCACACAGAGGGAAGAAACCTGCAGCCTGGCCCTGGGAGGAGGTCGGTCAGCACAATACAGTGCAGGAGGGAGATTTGCAACTGGCCACTGTCCGACCAGCATGCAGAGTCTCCGTCAGGCAGGGGCGCAGGCATTTTACTGCTCTCCTCCTGTGCTGTATTGTGCCTCATCACGGAAGTGGCAGTGGCGGCTCCCGGTGGGCCCCTTCATGTGACAGGGCCCGGGGCGATGGCCCCCTCTGCCCCCCCAGTAGCTACGCTACTGCTTCTTGCCATTAGCTGAGTTTGCCCTTAATAATCGGGCTAGTTCCGCCACCTTGGTTTCGCCGTTTTTCTGCAACTCTGGTTTCCACCCTCGTTTTTCTTCGGGTCATGTGGAACCTTCTGACTGCCCTGGGGTGGATTCTGTGGTGGATAGGTTGCAGCGGATCTGGAATCTTGTGGTGGACAACTTGAAGTTGTCACAGGAGAGGGCTCAGCGCTTTGCCAACCGCCGCCGCGGTGTGGGTCCCCGACTACGTGTTGGGGATTTGGTGTGGCTTTCTTCCCGCTTTGTTCCTATGAAGGTTTCCTCTCCCAAATTTAAACCTCGTTTTATTGGTCCTTACAAGATATTGGAAATTCTTAATCCTGTATCCTTTCGCCTGGATCTACCTGTGTCGTTTGCTATCCACAACGTGTTTCATAAGTCCTTGTTGCGGCGGTACGTTGTGCCTGTAGTTCCTTCTGCTGAGCCTCCTGCTCCGGTGTTGGTTGAGGGCGAGTTGGGGTACGTGGTGGAGAAGATCTTGGATTCTCGTCTCTCCAGGCGGAGGCTTCAGTACCTGGTCAAGTGGAAGGGCTATGGTCAGGAAGATAATTCCTGGGTGGTCGCCTCTGATGTTCATGCGGCCGATTTAGTTCGTGCCTTTCATGCCGCTCATCCTGATCGCCCTGGTGGTCGTGGTGAGGGTTCGGTGACCCCTCACTAAGGGGGGGGTACTGTTGTGATTTTGCTTTTTGCTCCCTCTAGTGGTCATTAGTGATTTGACTCTGGAGCGTCTGTCTTTTCCTATATCCTCACCTGGGCCGTTAGTTCAGGGGCGTTGCTATATAAGCTCCCTGGACCTTCAGTTCAATGCCTGGCATCGTTGAAATCAGAGCTAATCTGTTGTGCTCTTGTCCTCTGATCCTGGTTCCTGTTTTTCAAGCTAAGTCTGCTTCTTTGCTTTTTGCTTTTGTTTTGTTTGGTATTTTTGTCCAGCTTGTTCCTATCTGTATCCTGACCTTTGCTGGAAGCTCTAGGGGGCTGGTGTTCTCCCCCCGGACCGTTAGACGGTTCGGGGGTTCTTGAATCTCCAGCGTGGATTTTTATAGGGTTTTTGTTGACCAGATAAGTTATCTTGCTATATTCTGCTATTAGTAAGCTGGCCTCTCTTTGCTGAACCTGGTTCATTTCTGTGTTTGTCATTTCCTCTTACCTCACCGTTATTATTTGTGGGGGGCTTGTATCTTGCTTTGGGGTCCCTTTCTCTGGAGGCAAGAGAGGTCTTTGTTTTCTTCTCCTAGGGGTAGTTAGATTCTCCGGCTGGCGCGAGTCATCTAGCGATCACCGTAGGCATGATCCCCGGCTACTTCTAGTGTTGGCGTTAGGAGTAGCTATTTGGTCAACCCAGTTACCACAGCCCTATGAGCTGGATTTTTGTATCTTGCAGACTTACACGTTCCTCTGAGACCCTGTCCACTGGGGTCATAACACCGCGCCTTCCATAGAGCTCACCCTGATCGCCCTGGGGGTTCTCGTGAGGGTTCGGTGACCCCTCCTCAAGGGGGGGTACTGTTGTGGATTCTGTTTGCGGGCTCCCTCTGGTGGTTACTGCTGGTACTGGGTGACTTTGGTGGGTTGCGGCCTTTGGTTTCCATCTGTCCATCAGAGGCTGGGTGTTTCCTATTTTACCTGGCCTCTCTGTCATTTCCCTTGCCGGCTATCAATGTGTTCAGATGTGCTCTGTTTGGTTCCTGCCTACCTACTCCCAGATCTTTCAGGATAAGCTAAGTGCTGATTTTCAGTTGTTTGGTTTTTTGTCCAGCTTGCTTTGAATGTCTCTTTGTTAGCTGGTTGCTCTAGTGGACTGAGGTTCTCCCCATGTGCCATGAGTTGGCACATGGGTTCTTGTAATCTCAGGATGGTTTTTTTGATTAGGGTTTTTTGCTGACCGCTCAGTCCCCTTTTGTGTCATTCTGCTTTCTAGTTTTCAGCGGGCCTCTATTTGCTAAAGCTATATACATCATCTCTATGTGTGTGCCTTCCTCTCATTTCACCGTCAATACATGTGGGGGGCAACTATATCTTTGGGGTTAATTCCTCTGGAGGCAAGTGAGGTCTTTGTTTTCTCTGCAGTACTAGTTAGCTCTTAGGCTGGTGCGTGGCGTCTAGAACCAACGTAGGCACGCTACCTGGCTATCTCTAGTTGCGTTTGTCAGGCGTAGGGCAGCGGTCAGCCCAGGTTCCATCACCCTAGAGCTCGTCCGATATTTATTATACTTTGCTCATCCTGTGCTATCCCTAGCCATTGGGGATTCATGACAGGTGAAGACCAAAGAGCTGTCAAAGGACACCAGAAACAAAATTGTAGCCCTGCACCAGGCTGGGAAGACTGAATCTGCAATAGCCAACCAGCTTGGAGTGAAGAAATCAACAGTGGGAGCAATAATTAGAAAATGGAAGACATACAAGACCACTGATAATCTCCCTCGATCTGGGGCTCCACGCAAAATCCCACCCCGTGGGGTCAGAATGATCTCAAGAACGGTGAGCAAAAATCCCAGAACCACGCGGGGGGACCTAGTGAATGAACTGCAGAGAACTGGGACCAATGTAACAAGGCCTACCATAAGTAACACACTACGCCACCATGGACTCAGATCCTGCAGTGCCAGACGTGTCCCACTGCTTAAGCCAGTACATGTCCGGGCCCGATGAAGTTTGCTAGAGAGCATTTGGATGATCCAGAGGAGTTTTGGGAGAATGTCCTATGGTCTGATGAAACCAAACTGGAACTGTTTGGTAGAAACACAATTTGTCGTGTTTGGATGAAAAAGAATACTGAGTTGCATCCATCAAACACCATACCTACTGTAAAGCATGGTGGTGGAAACATCATGTTTTGGGGCTGTTTCTCTGCAAAGGGGCCAGGACGACTGATCCGGGTACATGAAAGAATGAATGGGGCCATGTATCATGAGATTTTGAGTGCAAACCTCCTTCCATCAGCAAGGGCATTGAAGTTGAAACGTGGCTGGGTCTTTCAACATGACAATGATCCAAAGCACACCGCCAGGGCAACGAAGGAGTGGCTTCGTAAGAAGCATTTCAAGGTCCTGGAGTGGCCTAGCCAGTCTCCAGATCTCAACCCTATAGAAAACCTTTGGAGGGAGTTGAAAGTCCGTGTTGCCAAGCGAAAAGCCAAAAACATCACTGCTCTAGGGGAGATCTGCATGGAGGAATGGGCCAAAATACCAACAACAGTGTGTGGCAACCTTGTGAAGACTTACAGAAAACGTTTGACCTCTGTCATTGCCAACAAAGGATTTATTACAAAGTATTGAGATGAAATTTTGTTTCTGACCAAATACTTATTTTCCACCATAAAATGCAAATAAAATGATAAAAAAACAGACAATGTGATTTTCTGGATTTTTTTTTCTCAGTTTGTCTCCCATAGTTGAGGTCCACCTATGATGTAAATTACAGACGCCTCTCATCTTTTTAAGTGGTGGAACTTGCACTATTGCTGACTGACTAAATACTTTTTTGCCCCACTGTACATCAAAATGTATATAAACCCGTATATATATGTAAAATATGTAAAAAAAGGGAGAAAAAAAGAGAAAAAGAAACCTCTATATGAGTAAAATCCTATCACAATAACGTAACCAAGAATTATCCCAATATAGTACCTGCCATCTGAGGTTTTTTCGATTTTTTTCCGTCTTCTCACTGGTTCGGTATCGCTGCTGGGGTCTGTTTGGCCTTATGGCTCTGCTTTTCCTTCAACCATTCCGTCATTTTGTGTTACAGAGACATTAATGTATATGTGTTTCTATACAAAACGGCTTGACCCACTTAATGGTATTCACATTACTTTGTATTAAGATCATTATAATATACGCCATATATCAGTATGGCTGACAAGTAATTCATGTGTTTTGACAGATATGTTTGGTGTTTTTCGGCTTGGATATTACTCCGCCGTGTAGAAGGTTTACATATATATACGGGTTTATATATGGATCGCCCCAAGGCGCAGGGCAGTGGGGTACTCGGCACCGGGTCCCTCTGTCTCGGTTCTGAAGATGTCACGGTGGCCCAACCCGGTCCGTGGCCCTGCAAAGGGGCGCCCAATTAAGGGTGTAGTTTGTCAAGTGTTCGTGACGCCACCTGTGGTGTTTGGTCAGGGTGACCGACGTTGCTAGGGGTCCGCTGGGGTGATGGAATGGCAGCTAGATGTTATACCTTCCCACTGGTGAAGTATGTCCCCAGGGCTTCCCTTGAAGAGTAGGTGGTAATGGTGGATGTTGTAAGGCGCGATTAATAACAAGGACACAAAGGTTGCAGTCTCTTTACCTTTTACTGAAGACGTCAGCGTCCACAGTCCAGAGTACCGTTCACAGGGCAGGCTAAGTCCGGCCGTTCCGAAGGCACATCCAGAGTTCCCTTTGCAGGTGGAAATCAGTAGCCTTCCTACTAGCGCCTGTGTGTTGTAGTACCTTCCTGCTGAGCACCACGGGATAGTCCTCACGACTCTCGTGTATATTTCTGATGTTCTTTCTCCGTCCCCCAGATGGTATGGCTAGGACGACCCGTATGACGGGGTAGGCCTGGAGCTATTTTATAGGGACCCTAGAGATGCCCCTCTCCCACAATTTGCCTCTGTTGTCTTCATTAGGTTAAAGGTCAGGCAGCCAACTTGGAATTAACTGTCCTGCCGTGTTTTGAAGCAATGCGTAGAGCCAATTACTCCCTCGGTGTTCCGGCCACCGGCTACGCACCTCAGAAGGATGTTGCCGATCTTAAGGCAGGACTCCTCTTGGTAGGAGTCTCTCCTTGTTTCTCCTTGTGCTATGATCTCGTTTCTCACTTCTCCACAATATTCTTCGCTTCTTGTCCTTTCTTAGGATACTGCCGCAATGAGGTGCAGGCGCAGCCCCGTAACGTTCTATCTCTTGCTATGTCTCTGTCAGGATCCCACCCCTGACAGGGACCTCTGTCTGCAGCTCAGATGTTCCTCCTTTTCTCTCCCTGTCTGCCTGACAGGTCTTCTCTGGGTCTCACCCAGGCAGCTTTCTAACTAACTTCCTATCCAACACCCAGTTTTACCCGAGTGTGAGGAGTGGCCTAATAGATAATAATATAATTCTAATAATTTTTATTTATATAGCGCCAACATATTCCGCAGCGCTTTACAACTTATAGCGGGAACTTGTACACACAATAGACATTACAGCATAACAGAAATCACAGTTCAAAACAGATACCAGGAGGAATGAGGGCCCTGCTCGCAAGCTTACAACCTATGAGGAGAAGGGGAGACACGAGAGGTGGATAGTAACAATTGCTTTAGTTATTTGGACCAGCCATAGTGTAAGGCTCGGGTGTTCATGTAAAGCTGCATGAACCAGTTAACTGCCTAAGTATGTAGCAGTACAGACACAGAGTGCTATTAACTGCATAAAGTGTATGAGAACACGATGCAAGGAACCTGATTATGTTTTTTTTTTTTTTTTTAATAGGCCACACAGGGATAGTTAGGTTAATGTGTTGAGGCAGTAGGCCAGTCTGAACAAATAAATTTTTAGGGCACGCTTAAAACTGTGGGGGTTGGGGATTAATCGTATTAACCTGGGTAGTGCATTCCAAAGAATCGGCGCAGCACGTGTAAAGTCTTGAAGACAGGAATGGGAGGTTCTGATTATTGGGGATGCTAACCTGAGGTCATTAGCGGAGCGGAGGGCACGGGTAGGGTGGTAGACTGAGACCAGAGAGGAGATGTAGGGTGGTGCTGAGCCATGGAGTGCTTTGTGGATGAGGGTAGTAGTTTTGTACTGGATTCTGGAGTGGATAGGTAGCCAGTGTAATGACTGGCACAATGTAGAGGCATTGGTATAACGGTTGGTGAGGAATATGATCCTGGCAGCAGCATTTAGGACAGATTGGAGCGGGGAGAGTTTGGTAAGAGGGAGGCCGATTAGTAGAGAGTTACAATAGTCCAGACGAGAAAGAATAAATGAGACAGTAAGAGTTTTTGCATAGAACCTTTTGCTCTGTGATACCTGATCAGGTGAACTCTCTCAGTACCATGAGACGTACCATGACACACCCTAGTGGAAGAGCGACAATACTGCAATGACCAGGACTCTGGGGCACTGCATATAAATTTTGATGTATGTGTACATATGGACTGGATATACCCTGAAGATGTCAGGGCTGATTACTGTTATTTTGGATTATTTGTTTCGTTTATATGATACTGATTATTATTCATATCATTACAGATACAGGTATATCTTGATAAAGGCTCATGGTCAGCCGAAACGTTGAAACTGATACCTGATATATTCTTCTTGTTTCATTACTGTGTGCAGACTTCACTTTTTGAAATATAGAAAATTCACAAGTTCATAAAATAAACTTTATTATTCACTTGGAACTTTTTTTGTGTGCTGGAGTTCTCTTTTGATTTCTACATTGTCAGAGTTTGACAGTGGCATTTAACTAGTTAATAGCTGCTGGTGGATCGCAATTCCACCCGCAGCTACTGCAGGCACATGTCAGCTGTTCAAAACAGCTGGCATATCCCCGGAAACATGTGGGCTCACCGCCAGAGCCCACATCAAAGCGGGGGATGCTGACATCCGTGTGCTAATACGATGTCAGTAAGGTGTTATAACTTGAATCCGACAAAAGTAATAATAAATGAAAGATCTATGAAAATGAAGAAATTAAAGTCAGACATTGCTTTTCAACCATGCTTCCACAGAATTAAAAAAAATAATAAAACTTACGAAATAGGCCTGGACAGAAATGATGGCACCCCTGAAAATAATGTGACAAAAGGGACATGTTAAATCAAGGTGTGTCCACTAACTAGCATCACAGGTGTCTACAATTTTTTAATCAGTGAGTGGGACTGTATATAGGGCTACAGATACTCACTGTGCTGTTTGGTGACATGGTGTGTATCACACTCAACATGGACCAGAGGAAACGAAGGAAAGAGTTGTCTCAGGAGATTAGAAAGAAAATTATAGACAAACATGTTACAGGTAAAAGTTATAAGACCATTTCCAAGCAGCTTTAAGTTCCTGTGACGACAGTTGCACATATTATTCAGAAATTTAAGATCCATGGGACATGGCCGTAGGAGGAAAATTGATGACAAATCAAAAAGACAGATAATGCGAATGGTAACAAAAAAGCCTAGAAAAACTTCTAAACAGATTAAAGGTGAACTTCAAGATCAAGGAACATCCGTGTAAGATCGCACCATCTGTCATTGTATGAGTCAAAGTGGACTTCATGGGAGACGTCTAAGGAGGACACCATTGTTGAAAAAAAATCATAAAAAAGCCAGAATGGAATTTGCCAAGCTACATGTTAGCAAGCCACAAAGGTTCTGGGAGAATGTCCTATGGACAGATGAGACAAAAATGGAACTTTTTGGCAAGTCACATCAGCTCTATGTTCACAGATGGAAAAATGAAGCATATCAAGAAAAGAAAACTGTCCATACTGTGAAACATGGAGGAGGCTCTGTTATGTTCTGGGGCTGCTTTGCTGCATTTGACATAGGGTGTCTAGAATCTGTGCAGGGTACAATGAAATCTCAAGACTATCAAGGGATTCTAGAGAGTAATGTGCTGCCCAGTGTCAAATGCTTGGTTTCAGTCGCAGGTCATGGGTCTTGCAAAAGGATAATGACACAAAACACACATCTAAAAACACCCAATAATGGCTAAGACGAAAACATTGGACTATTGTGAAGTGGCCTTCTATGAGCCCTGACATGAATCCTATTGAGAAACTTTTGAAAGAGCTGAAACATGCCATCTGAAAGGCAACCTTCAAACACAAGACAACTAGAGCAGTCTTTAGGAGTGGGCCAAAATACCTATTGAGAGGTGCAGACATCTCAATGACAGTTAAAGGAATCATTTGATTGCAGTGATTGCCTCAAAAGGTTGTGAAACAAAATATTAAGTTAAGGGTACCATTTTTTTTTGTCCAGGCCTATTTCATGAGTTTTTTTTTTTATTATTCTGTGGAAGCTTGGTTGAAAAGCAATGTCTGACTTTAATTTTTTCATTTTCATGGATTTTTTTAATTTATTATTACTTTTGTCAGATTCAAGTTATTTCTGTGACCGTTGTGGGATTCTCTGTCATTAAACGAGGGGTACCAACAATTTTGACCACATGTGTATTTTTAGGTTGGTGGGTCCATTATCCATGGCCGCTTAGCCTAAGAATATCAGTCCACAGATGTCTGCTTTAGCTTGGCTGGTAGCCAAAAATGGGGGGACCCCCATGTAATTTCTTTCTTAAAATTATTTATTTATATAATTTAAGAACGTTGTAGGATCCATCTATTCTTGATAACCAGCCTTGTTAAAACTGACAGCTGAGGCTTTCATCCTGCAGCTGTTAGTTTTACCTGGCTGGTTATCAAAAATACAGGGTAAACCAAGCCAATTTTTTTTATTATTTATTTATTTATAGCGCAGGTGCCACCTGCTCTCTCTGTTGTTCCCAAGTTACGCCCATCAGTTGATGCCTGTGACCGGAGGGAAATTTTCAACTTCGGACAGGTGAAGGATATTGCTGTTTTTTATTTTTTATTGTTTAAGGGGGACAAATGCTCCAGGGGATTAGGTGTTCAGATGAGTATAATGTGATTTTTTATTTTATTCTTAATTTTACTCTGGAATACTACTCTCTCCATTGTCCTTTGTTCATGCTGATCACTGGCAGAGCAGGGGACAATGATGAGAGCTGTCTTCAGCACCCAGTGCGGAGGAACAGCGCAAACAGTATTGCTGATTCCCAGGCGCTGGTACATGTCACACTGATGACACATGGACCGTGGGTTAATTGATGCCACTTTTCCTGGTGTCTACCCCTAATTTTTGCAAATGTTTGGACTCCAAGTTGGGTCTCCTTTGTGTGTGTTATCTGAATTTGGCACAGCCTACACCTGTCACACATCCACCTGCTACTGATCAAAGTTTAAGCTAGAAATTCTGGTCCAAGCTTTGTCCCAGGCCCTGTCCCATGCACCCATGCTGCAAAAATATACTATTTGTACTCTGGGTTAATTGATGCAACTTTTCCTGATGTCTCCCACTAATTTGAGCTCTTTTGGCAGCTTTTTGGTCCCCCTAAAGTTGTTGTCTATGCGTTTGATTTTTGCTCCCATTGAATTTGATGGGGTTTGGAAATGTTCAATGAACATCGGGACGTTCGCCAATCTGGACTGAACCTAACCCTGAAAGTTCCGCTCATCTCTAATGTTAACCATCAAAAGAGCATGCAGTAGAAATTAATACTTTCAAGGGCACTCACAGAAAGCATTAATATTTTACCATCTAGAGCCCACAGGATGCTTTTTTACTTTCGAGTGAGCAACTTATGGGTACTTTTACTTTGTAAGGCATACACAAAGTGCATTGATATTTTTTGGTGGCAATTTTACCCTCCACAGCATACAAAGGGAGCATTATACTATGTAAGGGGCACAGTGGTAGGCATTTTTCTTATATGGAGCACTAAGAGGACTACTGTTAATGTTTCTGGGCAACACAGTAGGTCCAGTAACAGAGATAAATATGATAGCATCAGAGGGCTTAGCAATTGGGGAATCATCAAAATGAGGTGTTGTGAATATACGGAGACGGTGCTGAAAATGTGAGAATTCACATGTGAATTTCTTATAAGCGCTGCAGGAAGGTTCTGATGGAAGAAGTTGCTATTTTGGACTGGTCCAGATGGAAAAGATGGGAAAAGTGAATGACCCCAAAAGAAAGAACATTACCTGTAAGTCACTATCAACAACTGTGCGGTAATCTGTTAATAAGTTCTGCAGGACTGGTATCTACCACTTATGTTCACCATTTGGTGATAATATCAATGTCAATTTTTGAATACTGTTTTTTTT